>NC_140938.1:114880857-116080857 GCF_014529385.1 Adiantum capillus-veneris | reverse complement strand
TGCAAACGTAGTCAATGAGTTCAATGGAGTAGCAACCACGTATGGTATAACTTACATAATAGTTGATGGATCCTTAGTAGATAAGTGTATAAGCTAGGGGTAGGCCCCCAATCATTTCCTAGACTTATAAGTGGGGGAAATATAAGTCTCCCTCCTCGAAAGGGGAGGGCAAAAGGGAAAAGAGAAGAGATAGAGATTTATTAAAAGGAGAGGAACATGTCTTCTCTCCATGACATTTATCAATAATATACATCACCATCGGTATATATGCATAGAGATTTTGATGAATACATCAAAGGCTAACATTGCTATCATGTTTTTTGTAATTGTTATTTGATATCACTTAAAGAAAGTATTTGATATTACAAAACCTAGAGTCTTTTCATATGAATCACCTCAAGTTTATCTCTACTCACATGCTGCCATCGAGGACTACCTAATGAGTATTTTTGTTCTCTATTATGGTGTTAGGGTTATTTGAGGCTTAGGAACAAGGAGAAACCTATGAAGGTATATTGACATAAACTAATGTTTAAAACACAAAAGAGAATTTTTCTACACAATAGATTTAATTCAGAGTGTGTTTCCAAAGAACCATACAAATCATAAATGTAAGAAGAGGGGTCTTAATTACCTTATAGTGGTCATAAATAGGGGGTTTTCTAAGACTCATCATTGGCAGGTGGCATGTCCTTTTCTATACCTTGAGGTGTGCATGTTGCATGTGAAGGTGTAAGCATGCTTGCTTGATTTCTTATGCATTTATGGTAAATTTAGTTCCTTGTATATGTGTGTGTGGAGACAAGTAGAGGTGTGCACATGCTTGTTAGCATATTTCATGCTAATCATCTGACATCATTTGTGTGCTTGTGATAAGAATGCTATAATTGATTTATGTCTTGTGGTAATTAAAGTTTAGGTGGAGTTATTGAATGTAAAAATTACCATATTTGTTATCGATATACACACTTAGCTAGGACATGGGTCCTATGGGAGACACCACATTAAGGGAGGTGGTATGAGGGGGCTATATATAGAATGGGCCCTATCTAAAGGATGATTGAGTGATGATTTGCTAGTTTCTAGCCTATGAGTCTCTAAGAAGAAGGCTTGGGGATGTTTCTCAATTATGTTGGCTATGGTGGTACCTAGGGTGTCCTCTCTTAGTGTATCATTGCACCTCATCCTATTGTCACAAGATACCACACAAAAGAAATTTTGTTTTAGAATCTTAGGATCGATTGGTAATCTATGATCATGCCAATGCTAAACCTCGTTCAACACAATTATTCCATGGCATCCCTTAGAATCATGGAGGGCACAATATCCCTTCTTCTAGGAGTAGAAACTGTCCTCAATTGCTCAAAAGAGACATCAAATGGCCATTGAGTGACAAAAGGTAGGGAGAAGACCAGGGAAATCTTGAAAGAATTTCTCAAACAATGACTTGTAGGTGTCTTCTTGTTATCTATTGCAAGCCTTTTGAGTCCAAGTAGCAATTTTCATGGTCAACTATCTTTTTAGGTAGCGACTATTCTTCTTTGAGATAGCCTTTTGACATGTGTCCCCCTTTCCCCCTTTGTGAAAGCTTTAAGTATTTAATCAATGCAATTAAACTCTCATTGGACCTGTTTGTCTTATGGCCAATAAGAATCAAGCAAGCCATTGGGCTGCTGAATGCTCATTGGACCCCTTGGGAGATTGTCCAGTAGTTTTCTAGAGAGATTAATTCTTATTGGTTCTTTCATCAAGGGTTTTTAAATGAATTAATAGAATTACTCTAGCCTAATTCTGATTGGTTGTGTAGCGAGGAAAAGGTGTCATGCTCTCTAGAGTGGGTGCTCTGTAGACATGTAGTAGTGTTAGTGTGTATACGCACTTCACCAGGGGCACTTTTCTCCCACTGGGTTTTTCCCCCTGGACATCTGGTGTGAAAGGACACCTTATCTCTTAGGGTCTCATATAAGCTTTGTAGCTCTGAGTTTGTATATACTCTATTCTTCTAATACAGAGAGATAGACTACAGAGATCTTGTACGCAAGCTCAGTGTCTTCTCCTTCTCCATCTTCTTCCTACTCTGAGTTGCTATCTTCCTTCTGTTTCCTGTTTCATCATCTTCAACAATTGGTATCAGAGCAAGGTGATTTCCAGATCCTCTACTTGCGTTTTCGCGTCCACGCGCGCAATCGCAGTTTTCAGAAAATTTGCTCGTGGAAGCATCCTCGACGTTACGGGAGTATTCTTAGTAGGTGACCTGGGGTTTTACCCCCCTTTTGAGGCCGTTCGAGCCCTCAGAATTTTGTTCTGAGCAGAGTAGCAAAAGTTAGCGTTTAGATCAAGAGGGTGTGTTTTTTGACAAATTTTCTTCCAGTAAACAGTTCTTTTGGGAAGCAGCTTGTCTTAGCTTTGTGCTGAGATTTTGTGTAGAGTTTTTCTTGCATTGGAGAGGAGATTTGTGAATCTCTTGGAGGTTCTTTTGCTCTCTTGTGTGCATCCACAATATGGTTCAATCTACGGAGAAAGAGATTTTTGGTGCGTTTACATCCGAAGACAAATTGGATGGTACCAACTATTCTCTTTGTTATTTTATGGCCATAAATGTTTTGGTCGGTAAAGGATTGTGGGATTATGTATCCGAAGATGAAGTTCGTCCAGGTAGCATTGCACCTGCCACGCTTGGTCATGGTGCAGCTGTTGGTGCAGGATCCTCACAAGTCACTCCAGAGCAAAAGAAATGGGATACTAAAGATGCACAAGCTATGGCTGTGATTGCCTTAACCATAAATAGGAAAATCACACCACATATCAGATCTTGCAGAACTTTTGAGAATGCTTGGGACACTCTGCAAGCTATGTTTGGAGGAAGAAACGCTGCCAGAATAGAGTTTTTGAAGAAACAACTTGACAAAATATAGATGGACGAAGGTAACGATATCGTCGAGCATCTTACAAAAATCAGGGATCTTAAAGAGCAATTTCTTAGCATTGATGAAGTGATTCCAAAGAAGGACTTGGTTTCCAAAACACTCAATTCACTACCACCATCTTATTTGACTTTTCAGACTTCTTTGACTCTGTCTTTGCGAGCTAATCCCGAGCCTCTTCGTTTTGAAGAGTTAGTGGCTTTGCTATTGTGGGAGGATCAATCACGTAAGAACAAGTCTTTACAGGTGGATGGTATGGATCATGCTCTTGTTGTACAGAACAAAAACAAGGATAAAGAGAGTGCTCATCACTCCAAGTCTGGTGCAGGACAGTCTTCAAAGAAGCTAAAGGTGATTCCGACAAGTCCAAGAAGAAAGGTAAATGTCACTACTGCAAGAAACCTGGTCACTACATTAGTGAGTGTAAAAAGCGAATTGCTAAAGAAAAGAAGAAAGAGTCAAGTGTGGTTGTTTCAGCTTCTGGTGATTCTTCTACAGCTAAAGAAGAGTCTGCAAACTTTGTGCAGGATTCTTATGCTTTCTTAGTATATTCAGATTTTTCTGCTTACAGTGTTGACGAACACAAATGATTTGGTACTTTGATAGTGGTGCATCCAGGCATATTACTTCAAGGAAGGATTTGTTTTGTTCATTGGATGCAGCTCCAACAGGAAAGAAGGTGACATGTGCAAATAATGCTTCTTATCCAATCAAAGGCGTTGGTAAGATTTTGATTACCATTTCAGACGGTTCAGATTTATGCTTGCCAGATGTCTTATATGTTCCAGGGATCAAGAAGAATTTGTTGTCTGTATCCTCTCTTGCAAAGAATGGTCTTCGAGTCATTTTTGAGGATGACAGATGTGTTGTACGAGATCGAGAGAATGGTTATTCTCTTATCACTATAGGTACGCTAGAAAATGGACTATTTGTGCTAGATCATTATGAAAAGCAGATTCAGGTATGTATTGCAGAAACAAAGACTCAGGCCATGCAAGATGTTGAGTTGTGGCATGCTAGATTTGGACATGTTGGTTATGGCAGTTTGATGACTTTACAACGTCATAATATGGTGCATGATTTGTCTTTATTGGAGATGCCACCAAGACATGTATGTGAAGGTTGTGTTCTTGGAAAGATGCACAGATTTGCATTTTCGCAGGATGGTTCAGTTAGAGGGACACGAAAGTTGCAGCTTGTACATAGTGATGTATGTGGTCCTATGAGGACGCCATCTATGGGAAAGAGCCTTTATTTTGTGACCTTCATTGATGACTTTTCTAGGTTTTGTTGGGTGTATCCACTCAAAGCAAAGTCAGACGTGTTTGCAATTTTTCAACATTATGTCGCTATGGTTGAAAATGAAACAGGTTGCAAAGTACAGACTCTTCGTACCGATCGAGGAGGTGAATACATGTCAGGTGCATTTAAGGATTTTTTGGTAAAGAAAGGCATTAAACACCAATGCACTATGCCATACACACCACAACAGAATGGTGTTGCAGAAAGTAAGAACAGGTCTTTAATGGAGACGGCTAGATATATGCTCAAGGCTAAGAGTTTGCCTCATAAGCTATGGATGGAGGCACTTGCTTGTGCAACACATGTTTTGAACAGGTGTCCTACTCGTGCCTTGAAGACCATTACTCCATATGAAGTTTGGTATGACAAAAAACCTTCAGTCAGTTATCTTCGTGTTTTTGGTTGTCTTGCTTATGCCCACATCCCTCAACAGTTACGTGGGAAGCTTGATGATAAGGCAATCAAATGTATATTTGTGGGGTACAATAGTGGAAGTAAAGGTTATAGACTTTACAATCCTACTACAAACAAGATTTTTGAAAGTTGTGATGTAATTTTTGCAGAAACTACTGCTCAACCTATGGTTGCTTTTGATGTACCTCATATGCAGACACATGATCTATTTGAAGGTTTGCTTCCTTCTTTTGTGGACAATCAAGAATCACAACAGGTTGATAATCTTGATCAATCTTTTGATCAGCATGTGACACCTCATGATGTAGAGGAAATTGTGAGTGAAGAGCAAGAAGTTCTCAGGGAAGAAAGAACCTTGCCTAAATGGGTTCAAAAAACTTTGCAGGATAGCAAGTTGGATGCACCGTTGCCACGAAAAACACGTGTTGGTACTACTTTTGGCAGAGAGCAAGTAGATTTGGCTTGCATTAGCACTCTTTGTGATGCAGATGAGCCTGATTCATTTGAACAAGCTTTAGAGTGTGTTCAGTGGAAAGATGCTATGCAACAAGAAATTGATTCTATTCATAAGAATCATACATGGGATCTAGTGGACGTGCCGACAGGTAAAAAGCCTATTGGTACAAAGTGGGTTTTTAAGGTAAAAAGGAAACAAGATGGTACTGTTGACAGGTACAAAGCAAGGCTTGTGGCAAAAGGCTATGCGCAACAGAAAGGCATAGATTATGATGAAACCTTTGCTCCTACTTCTCGTGCGTCCACAGTTAGATCACTAGTTGCAATTGCTGCTCATCATGGTTGGAAAGTGCATCAGTTGGATATCAAAACTGCTTTTTTGAATGGTGATTTGCAGGAAGAAGTTTATGTAAGTCAACCAAGTGGTTTTGTTGTAAAAGGTCAAGAGCAAAAGGTATGTAGATTGCGTAAAGCTTTGTATGGTCTCAAACAGGCTCCAAGAGCATGGTATGAGAAGATACATACTTATTTGATTGGCCAGGGATTTCAGAATAGTCCAACAGAAAGTACTTTGTATGTCAAAAAGAGAGATGGAGTTCTCATTATGCTAATACTTTATGTGGATGATATGCTTCTTACAGGCAATACTGCAGATGAAATTGAAGCGTTGGAGAGGGGGAATGGGGAGCACGCCCAACGCGCCAACACGGTTGCCTCCTATAGCCCAGGGCACACACTGCACCCCAATCCACTGAAAACCCAACTTCGATCGATGTACCGTCGACCAACCGATCCAAAATCACACCGCTACAACGCGCACACAGCCGCGCGGAGCACCACACGACATAAATGCTTCACTGCAGCCACTTTGCGCTCTCCCATACGCTTAAATCATCGCACACACACACACACACACACTCTCTCTCTCTCTCTCTCTGCAACAATTCGTCGAAGCGGCACACACTTGCCGACACACCCGCACGCACACACACGAGAGCAGAAGAGAAGGGGGAAGGGGGGGCGAGATGACGCAAAAAAAATCCACTGCAATGGGGGTTTTCTTTCATTCATTGGCACCAAACACTATACAACCATCATCGCTGCAACCGGCGTGGACCAAAACACACGAAAGGGCGAGCCCCGCTCAAGCCCAGGCACAAAGTTTCCATAATCTTCCTGCTCCTCGTGAGCTCTCCATGACTCCAAACGAGCGAGCAGACAAAAAGCTCGAAACACCCCCCCCCCCCATGAAGCTCGCTTTTTCCTTTTTTCAAAACCAAAAACTCCCGCGCCGTCGTTGCCCTCCTTCTTTTGCTCATTTTTCAAAATGGGTTTCCCATTTGCTTTTTTATAAAAGAAACTCTAAAGGCAATGACTGATCCTTTGAACGCCCTTTAGCCTATTCTTCCTTTCTTTCCCAAATTCTAACCCCTTTTTACCTTTCCATTTAGGCTACAATCAAGGGATTTTCAAGCATAGGTCGCATGTGGTCGGTGCTTCGTGCACTCAGGCTTGTCAAACACCATCACATCCATCCATTGGAATGCCATCCTGCCGGTTCGAAACCATGAGAAATTTTCTCGCACAATCTTTTTCGAGGTCGTCAATCGAAACCACCAAAAATGGAAACATATTTGTGACCGCCTCCCATTGACCTTGGCGTATCTAGCCGCCTATGATTCCGATTGGCAAGCCGTCAATTTCGACTCAATCCACACAATGCATGCTATCTTGCCAAACCTGGTCGAGGCAAGAAAAACACCTAGCGGTATGCCTTTTAATGCGGACAACTTGGTACACACCTGGTCCCCTGAAAACTTTCACCTGGCCATAACTTTCCATCTAGGAGCCCGCTTCTCAATCCGAGAAGACTGACATGCTCCACAAATCGAGCACTTCAAGCATATCAACTCGCATCACCTCTTGCCAACCACTTGCGCCCGCCCAATCCGACGAGGATCTGCAATGCATCCCACTTCAAGGTGCCATATCTTTCACATCCGAGCTTCGTTTAACAAGCCGTCTAGACCTGCTAGGAAAGCGCATCGAGGACCACACCTTGGCACACAAAACCACCACTTTGGGCATATAAGGCCATCATCGATCTTGGCGCCTGGCAGCACACCCTTGGCCAAAAAAACCATCATGTGCATACATTTCCCAATCCACCTAACCATAGTGGCACTTCACAGCTGCATTATCACCTGGGCCTGCATCTGCTTGACCACATAGCCCCGCTTCTGTCCATTTCTATCGTCGAAAGCATTTGGCTGTACCAACATTTAAAGATGCTTTGAGAAAAACCTTTGAGATGTCTGATCTTGGTTTGCTACTTGGGTATTCAGTTTGTGCAATCAGAGGATGGCATATACATGTTGCAGGCAAAATATTTGCATAAAATTTTGGACAAGTTTGGTATGCAAAATTGTAAACCAATCTCTACACCCGTAGAAACTGGATCAAAGTTGAGCATGCACGATGCTGGAGAACCTTTTGATGTACATACTTATGCAGCAGTGGTGGGTTGCTTGATATATTTGGCAGGCAACACTCGTCCAGACATTCAATTTGGGGTTTCACAAGCAAGCAGATTTATGCACAGCCCAAGTATGCATCATTGGCAGGCTGTGAAGCGCATACTTCGTTACCTTTCAGGTACCCCTAATCTTTCCATGTTCTTTCCAAGGGGGGATATGTATGGAAAGCACAGTTCTATGCAGCTTCTTGGTTACAGCCATTCAGATTGGGCTGGTGATTTTGACACACGACATTCCACAAGTGGGAATTGTTTTTTCTTGGGAAATGCATGTATATCTTGGCTAAGCAAGAAGCAACCCACAGTGGCTACATCAACTTGTGAAGCTGAGTACAGGGCATCTTTCACGGCAACAGTTGATTGTGTATGGATACGTAGGTTATTGGTAGATCTTTGTGAGTGTCAACAGGCACCCACTACCATTTTCACTGACAGTCAGAGTGCTATGGCAGTTGCAAGGAATCCAGTATTTCATGCAAGAACAAAGCACATAGAGGTTCACTACCACTATGTCAGGGAAAGGCTACATGCAAGGGAGATCACACTAACTTACTGTCCTACACAGGATAACATTGCAAATCTACTTATGAAGGCGTTATCACGAGAAAAGTTTGAAGCTTTTCGAAAAGCTTTGTGATTACTCTCATACACATGATGATCTGCTACCTTGTACGGATTCACACTATCACTACAGGGGGGATTTGTAGACATGTAGTAGTGTTAGTGTGTATACGCGCTTCACCAGGGGCACTTTCCTCCCACTGGGTTTTTCCCCCTGGACATCTGGTGTGAAAGGACACCTTATCTCTTAGGGTCTCATATAAGCTTTGTAGCTCTGAGTTTGTATATACTCTATTGTTCTAATACAGAGAGATAGACTACAGAGATCTCGTACGCAAGCTCTGTGTCTTCTCCTTCTCCATCTTCTTCCTACTCTGAGTTGCTATCTTCCTTCTGTTTCCTGTTTCATCATCTTCAACATGCTCCTCAGTGCAGTATGCATGAAACCTCACTCCAATAGAAGAAACATCACACAAGAACATGACTCAAACACAGAATTCAAGACACAACATGAATCAAAACAAAACTGCAGACTCAACTCAATGGAACTCGACAAGATCAAAGAACCATACAACTCTAGCCGGTAGCACACATAGCTCCAAGCTTAGGACTCAAGGTACAATGGGGGTGTCGAGGATCCAATGTGCATGCCTAGACCATACAAAGTGGATGATGATAATGTATCCGACGACCGGAACCAACCACAATATGGATCTCCTAAAGAGCCACCAACTGCTAGCAAATATCCCAATCTAGTTAAGCCTATCTCAACTGAGGTGGTGGTGATCTTGCCATGGTATCCACTAGAGCAACATCCATAGCACTTGCCACATGTCACTGCCCAAATGAGAGTCCGTCCAATGTGAACTCTTGACTGACCAGCAGTGACCAACTGAAACTAACTGCTTGTTCTACACCAATGACACTGTAACCCTGCTACAAGGTGGAACTATCTACTTGTAGAGCAAAACTAAATAGTGAAAAACTAAATGATTGCAATTAAGATATACTTTAAAGAGATTGTTCCTTTGGCCAAAAGGAACCTTGGCCTAGAGCTCACACTAACAGTAGAGCCTACCTCAAGCGAGATGCTCTAATTGAGTAAAACTTATTACTCCTACTTCTTACGCGATTCCATTGGGAACTAGAATGAGTGCATACTAATGTAGATAGTCAAGCAATTGATTAGCATTTGGACTTGCTTGCAGCACATAAATTTTTTTGGTGCTATGTGTCAAAGTCCTAGGGTACATTTACTTTCCACATACGATTAAATCCCAAAACTTGTGTTCTACTGAAAGATGGAGAGCTTGCTATGGAGTGCCTCTCTTGAATTGAGCGGGATCCCTAAAAATTCTTTAACTCCACAATGTGATGGGTGTTACAATTTGCCCAATCATGGCTGTACAAGAATTGAACCGACATTTCTTTGCTTAAAACAATGTGTCCAGCTGTACATTGCTTCTAATTTGAGTAGGCAAAGGTGACATTAGGTGTGATCAAAGCTAACATCAATTTGTACACATTGTGTTTGCAAATAGTAATGCTAATAAGAAAACCTCAAATTTAGCAACACACATGATACTTGTTTGTAGCCATATAAAAATTTATAATCTTTTGAAAGAGAAATGCTGATGTGAAAAATTGAATAACACATCTACTACACACTCTTAGTGTAAAACAATGATCCTCTCTTTTTTGCCAAACTCACAATTGTGAGTGGAGAAATATATTGAAAACCAAAAAAGACAAAGAAAGCCATGGTTCCATTGAGCCATCTCATCTACCAACAACCAAATTCCAAATGGCCACATACATCAGCTCATAAAGGGTTCCACCCTGCACTTGAATGTTCAGTTAAGGCAGCCACCCAAAACAAAGGAGATCATACAACCGAGAGTGGCTTGAGGTTGCAACCAAGGAGAGAGCCCTCTCACAGTGACCCCCTTGA
Organism: Adiantum capillus-veneris; assembly: GCF_014529385.1. Classification (NCBI taxonomy): domain Eukaryota; kingdom Viridiplantae; phylum Streptophyta; class Polypodiopsida; order Polypodiales; family Pteridaceae; genus Adiantum; species Adiantum capillus-veneris. The sequence goes on along the minus strand of NC_140938.1, from coordinate 116,070,713 downwards.
TTGCCAAGCCAATGCGAGGGAACAAACTGCCAAAGAGAAAACCAAAGAATAACTTGGCCCTGACTTTGACAAGGATCCAACAACCCATACAAACAAAGGCTTGCTACAATGTCTACATGTTTTTTTAATTTTCTAAGAAAACTAGTACTGGTTGTAGATCCCAAGACATTCACAATTTGACTAATGAGGTCCAACTTCAAGTCTTGAATGTCATCGATAGTAATGTTAGCTTGGGGGGTTCCATTGGTCATCATGGACTCTATCGAGGGCCCAACAAGCAGACCTGGTTTCTCTTGCATCTCTTCTAAGGCCAAATAGTCTCTTTTATCACCTCATCCTGAGTCACATCCTAGTCATTGGAACCTTCCTCTGGCTTGCTGGAATTTGCACGTGTGCATGTCTGCCACACATGTTGGAGTTAAGTACTTGCCGAGCACCGTGTGCAATCCACGGATGGCTGCAAGCACACAACCAAGCTCAAAGAGAGGAAGGGTGTGTCCCTCACCTCTCTATGCTTGCCGCCGTGAAGGATTTCTCGCCGCAAACAAGAGGGAGTCGCCACCATCACGCTCAACCGCCGATGCCGCCACAATGCTCTCTCTCTCTCTCTCTCTCTCTCTCTCTCTCTCTCTCTCTCTCTCTCTCTCTCTCTCTCTCTCTCTCTCTCTCTCTCTCTCTCTCTCTCTCTCTCTCTCTCTCTCTCTCTCCCTCTCTCTCTCTCTCAAGCGCGAGCGCACACACACGCACACAGACACACAATGATACTTAAAAAATTCCTAACCTATTTGTCGCTCACCCCTATAAAAACTTCAAATTGTTGAGTCTCCATTGTGGGACTCGGCCCTTCAGAATTACTAAAGGCTTGCTTTGGTGGCGGAATTTTTTTCCTTGGCTGTATAGCACGTGCACACACACACACACACACACACACACACACACACACACACACACACACACACACACACACACACACACACACACTGTACCTCCTACCTTGAATGTAATTCCGAGCTTACTTAGCTCCTGGGACTCTAGTAAAACCCACTGCCTATAGGCACAACCATGGACATAGCCCTTCTCATTACATAAGTGACTACATCGTCGTATTACATCGGGTGAAACCTGGCTGTGAAAGCACCCGGATGCCTCTTCATTGCACCTTTCAGGCGGCCTCACCATCTTTGCTGGAGATCTCTCCGCGCTTGGAAAACTACACGATGTGCAGTTATGGCGACTTCCCTCCATCCTCTATTTAAAAGGTGAGGGCGCATCTCTGCCCCTCATGTTTGTACTCTGTTTGTTTGCATAGAGAAAGTGACTACGTATCCTGCATGACTGTATCTCCATTGCATCGAAGCATGGAGCTCTCAACTCAAGTGACACAGGTTGGCAACTGTTATTTTATGGCTATTTTCACCTGTTTTATGGCTATATGTTTGTGCTACAAAGGCATGTCACTCTGAGAGGTTTTTTTACACAAGTGTGGTAGGAAACTATGGGTTATGTCCTCCTGCAAGGTTTTAATCCCAACATTGGGGTTCTCTATGTTGTGTTATTTGTGATGGTTCACTACCTGCGGTCGCGGTTAGAACTTGGTTTTTTTAGCAAATTGGAAATCTACTTACTGGTCGGCGGTTTGACCACTATGTTGGCTATGGATTTTTTGCCCTAGGAACTGGTGCAAACTGGCTTTTTTTTCATGCTTACTAATTTGGTTGCAGGATGACAGGCTTTCTGATGCCTTGTTGCATGACTATGACTCTACGACTGCTTAAACCGTATGTTATTTTATGGATGGAGTGTTTGAAAAGGCGGGTGTTGTTCACCCTCCACACACTTGTAATGACCTTTTTTTGGGGCGAGGTAGCACGTTGTTATTATCTCTTAACAGGGATTTATAACCAGATAAAATGGCAATACTTTATGCTCTTTCTGCTGGCTCCCTAGCGATTACTGTTCCCGTTTACTTGGTTATTTTTTGGTTACTGCCGGCTGTTGCTTAGGAAGGATTTTTTGAACAAAAAGAGGGTTTACCATTGCACATTTTTGTTTACTTCACCATGATATGGGATGTTGGCATTACTACATTCCATGATTCTGACTGTTCCCTAAAAATGCATTGTCTTTTGATTGTTACATAGACATTATGATCTTACAAACTATGGTGAAAGTAGGGCTTGAACCTACTGCTTATAGGTGTTAGACGGTTCTTTTGTAGCACCACCTCTTTTTGGTTACTAGTTCAATGGCTAAAATCCGCCATGATGAAAGTTCTACAAGGTTTTCTTGTAAGGAATTGCATATTGTATAGCATAAAATTTTTGTAAAAAAATGGGGGAAGACTCTTCTTCTTATTTGGATTCAACAAAGGCTTCTTGCCACCTGGGCTGGCCATAAGGATGTATAAGGTAGGTAAGCCTACAAAACTGGTGAGTTCTGATAAACATGATGGGCCTAAAAACTTTTCCCAACTTAAAAAACAATCATTGAACTTGCATTTAGCCGGATTGGAACTACTAAAGGATTTTTTTATAAAAAGAAAAACCTACTGCACTAATTGGTGCTTTCAAAAGATAAACCGTGATTAAAGAAAAGGGGGGATTTTGACGCTTGGATTAGAAGGGGTAATGGCCTTCTAATGAGAATGATGTAAAATTCTTCTATAAATCTTTGGGTTCCTTTTTAGATAAAACATTTACTTTGGATTGAGCTTGTAAAAAGTTAAAAAAAGTTTGTAAGATTGACATGGATAACAACTGGTATAGTCCATTGATACCTGTAAAACACATGCAAGGCTAACATATCTGTTTTCTTGTTCGGATGGATGCAGGTAAGGACTCTATCTTGTCTTGGAAGGTTTCTTTAGCTTTGGCATGCTGTCCTACACTGGATTACACATTATCTTACTACTTGGGAAGTCCTTCTGTTACTTTGTATACTGGAATGAGGCTTCATTCTTACAAACATTGTACAAAAATAATTCTGAGACTGAGTTGGTTTTTGTACTTATCATTTCATTTCTTCTAAAGCTAGTTGTCTTTTGAATGTAAAAAGTTCAATTATGTCATATTATTTATGGTAAAACAGCTACACACACACACACACACACACACACACTTGTGAGCACACAATGGAGAAGGAGATGGAGGTAGGACAAGAGCACTCTTCTTTAGCATGTACCCTTCAAAATGAGGGATTTAGGTCACAATGGCCCTTTTATATGGGTTTGCCCCATTCACACATGGGTGTCCACACTAGCCGATCAAAGTAAAAATACTGTCAAATGAGATATGTGGTGCACCTCTCATCGGCGATAACCCAAGCACCTATAGGATCGAAAAGCCTGACCCATGACTCAATACTATGTGGTAAGGTGTCCATCATTGGTTAACATGCCCCCCTTCTTGATGTAAATTCCATACGCGGAAGCTAGTGAGGTGAAGCCCGTTCATCGAGGTGGTAGAGCATCTAGGATAGAATGTCTGCAAAGCAAAGTCACCACCGTGAGAGTATGCAAGGTGAACTATATGGCAATAAAGCATGAGGGGAATGTAAAGTACATATGGAAATGTGTAAATGCAAAGAATTATGAAATGCTACATTGCCATTAAGGACAAATAAATTGCACTTTGATGAAATTAATCAATTAAGAGTTTTGGGCTAATGGATGAGTCTATCGATTAGTTAGCTATGACTAATGTTAAAACAACTACTATAGTACTAGCTAAGTTAGGAAGATTATCTAAATACAAGATTCCCTAATTGTGTCTTTCAGCTTTGATTAGCCAACTAACTCTCACAACTCCAAATAAAAACTTGAAATTTTCACTTTAAGCTCAATGGAAGTCTTTTTCATGTCATTTTTATGTTTTTTTTTTCCCTTTTTCTCTTCATTTTTCTTTCTTTCACTTTGGTTCAAAATTATTTGATGTGTGTGCTTATTTTGTATGCCCGGGGCTTTTGCTTCTCAAAGAGAAGCACCCACACTGGGAACCTCTAGGGCTCTAGCATTATAGACAATACATGTGAGTGAAGTACCAAATCAAGCAGATATTTCTCTTCAAGCTTAAGATTTTACATTTGTGACACCTTTTTTTTTTGCTTCCATTTCCTTTGTGTTCTCACTAGTGTCTTTTTTTGTTTAAGTGAGAAAGCTTCTCTATGCCTAAAACACTCCTAAGGTCTCAAACACTCAGATAATTTTACCAACTAGGACTAGTGGTCAAGTAAATGAGTTAACCGAAAGTCATGGCCTCCTAGCCGCAAGGCTCATCTATAAGACTAAACTCTAGTTCAATCAACCTAAGCAAAGACAAATTTAACCTGTGGAAATAGTCAAATTAATGTTGGAGCTTGATCTATCCACGTTGCATGAGCTGAAGTCCATCTATGTTGCAAAATCATAAACATAGAAATGAAAGTTTTATTACCTATATGCAAATAAAAAAATCCTAAACTAAGGTCTCATGCCTGGATGCCTAGTGGGAAAAAAGCCAAAGGGGAAAAAGTGCCTCTAGTATATGTGCATGCATCTAGTGCACCATAATCAATCTGCACAAGTCAAGGGTCTAGTGCAACTAGGAGGGATAAGAGAACTCTCCCCAAATAGTAAAATCTGCAATCTCCTAGCTCTCTCTCTAATGGTCATCTGTTGGCTAGCACCTAGTTCCATGTGGATGGTGGAATCTATAGGACAACTTATGGGTCTAGGGATGACATTAGCTTGTGATTGTGTGGGCAATGAACTGTGTGGCTCAAGATCCATCAATGGCTAACTTTTGTCTAGCTCTAAGTTAACAACATGGTCAATGGAAATCTCAAGTGAGCTATGCCTCATGCCAACTTGTGGTGTGATAGGATAGGAATCCTGAATACCAACGCAAGTGAGGACTCCCCCCTTCCTCAAGTAGATCATAAAGTTTTCATCACCCTTTGAAACCAATTGTTCCAGTTTGTGATGGGAGATGAATTAGGCTAATAGGTTCTCGTGACCACAAGTGCCACATCGAGGCTCTCCCATGAACGTGCCTGAAATTGTGATAAGGTGTCCTTCATTGATTAACAGGAGGAGGCTTGGCATCTTGGACGCATGCCTCCAAGTGGACATGACCACTAGATTGTGGACAGCTTCTACCTCAGGGTAGCTCTTTAGCATAGTGAACAATCCTGCGACATTTGTAGCCTAAATTTGGGAATGAGATAATTGCCAAATCTTGTGGAAAGGCACCGTAGCTTTCCATATTGATATCGAAGAATTTGGAGAAGGATTATTTTGAATTCATGTTCCACAATATTCATACCTTTACATCCAAGCTCAATTTAACCCTTTATAGCTTTGGAATGAACAACACATAGCCCAACATAGAAACAATGGAGTCGACATGGTCATGGAGCAAGAGAGGAAGGCTCTTGAGCGTGACCCACAATGGGTAGTAGTCCATAATCTCTTCGTTCAAATAGAATTTGGGTGTCCATGGCATTGTGTATGCAAAGTAGGAAGTCCCCCAAATACCTCCTTTGATAATGAGATCTTGAACAGTTTTCTTGGAGGCATATTGTGCCACATAAAAGCATTTGTACACTATATTGAAATGGCTCATTGCACTTTTGTTATTAGTCACCCTACTGACACCCACTCCCATAAGCCATGGGTCGACATTCAACGGCCCATAAAGTAGAGGACCACCAAGTGAGCACATCAAGCCTCTAAGTTCTATATGCTAACTCAAGACTGAAGTTAGCTTGCATCACAAAACCATCCTCCACCTTGTTCTGGTTGCACATGATCACCTCGTGCAGAATCTCCTCAGCCAGATACAAACCCAAACGAAGTGGGCTTCAAAATTTTCTCATGGATGGAGGCATTTGTAAAGGCCTCATAGGCTCTTTTCTTGCGCTCCACTGCGAACACAAAATCTGCACTTATGCTTGGTGGAGCATTCCTTCTAGGAGGATCTAATTCAAGCTTGGTAGGTCCATCTTGAGATTCCAGCCTAGCACCATTGGGGGTTCATAATGGAGGGAGAGATGGAAAACCCCCCTTAGAGCTCTTAAAGCCACCACTACTAATAAGCCTGATTAGGATGTCAATGCTAATGATTGCTTCTTTCTCTTTTTTAGTAAAACATTGATTATCTTCTCTTTTTTAGTAAAACATTGATTATCTTATGATAATAAGTGCACCAAAGTGTAGTGAAGGACTTGTGCTGATTTTTGAATGAACGCGATCATTGAAACAACTTAGCGGGACAAAGCAAGCACCCCAGGCAGGACTTACCTGCACTTCACCTTCGATAGGAGGAGGGCAGGGATCCCTATGTAGCAGCTTCCCAACTCGTAGAAGAGGCAGTATGCCCTCCATGAGAGCGTTGAAAATGTCACCTAGCATGCGGTGTTAGAGAGAGAGAGAGAGAGAGAGAGAGAGAGAGAGAGAGAGAGAGAGAGAGAGAGAGAGAGAGAGAGAGAGAGAGAGAGAGAGAGAGAGAGAGAGAGAGAGAGAGAGAGAGAGAGAGAGAGAGAGAGAGAGAGAGAGAGAGAGAGAGAGAGAGAGAGAGAGAGAGAGCTACCTCAAATGTGGGGTGGTTTGTGGTAGAGGCTTTCCCACTAGTGGCTTTTAAGTCTTCATTAGAAGGGGCTTGACTTCCCTTGATCTTGCATCATGGTATCTTCACAACGGTCTCATGATAGTGTGAGGAAATGTTGTTGTGAGTCTACCTCAATTTTGGCTTAGTCTTCGTGGTGGGGAGTTGCTAACCTTGGGCACATTGGATGCTAGTGGCAGATCCTCTTTTGTGGTGGCAACCAAGGTCTAGTTCTCTCTTCATAGTTTCTTTGTGCTTATGTTAGTATGCTTATGTATGGTCTTCTATGGTTCTATTTGTACCTAAGTTTGTGGTCTCCTTGTAAATCCTCCGAGATGTTGTTACGACAATTTGTAGTTGGGGACTCATGGCACTATGGTTGCATGGGCTGTATATATGTATTTCTTTTTGTGTATACTGGTATGTGACCCACGTGTTGCTGCGGCCAAGAAGAGGCAAGGCCTAATTTTGGTGGCCCTCTTCTCCTTTTCCCTTTCTCAAGGTGAAAACGTTCTTTATGCATAGTGAAAAGTATATTATCTTCGATGCTTCTTATCAAATTTGATCATCCTCCAAATCTCTAATGCAATGCTCCATCTAACTATCTTTGACATCTTATGTAGTGGGGGAGGAGACGGCATTTAGAAACTCTCAAAAGACAATCCCACAAAGAGCCAATTTAACTCATTTTTATATCATTGTCAAAGTATAAATCTACAACCTACAGCTCCTAGCATGACCCAATGCTTTTAGGGTATGTAGATAGGGGGTATAAAAATAATAAACTTGGTGTATACGCTATAACAATTTGAAGATGCATACAACACTACAACACTCAATACAACATGGAATATGTCAAATGCATTTCCACAATCCTTGCCATTGAAGTAGCTAAAAAAGGCATTTTGTGTTATCCTAAAGCTAATGTATGAGTTCATCTCTTTGTCTCTCTCTCTCTCTCTCTCTCTCTCTCTCTCTCTCTCTCTCTCTCTCTCTCTCTCTCTCACACACACACACACACACACACACACACACACACACACACACACACACACACACACACACAAGGGAAAGGGGATTCTCAAACATTACTTTGTTTTTAAAAAAGGAAGACATTAGTCTCAAAGTAATTGATCATAAAGATGCCAGTTCATTGAACCCCTCATCTATATGTTGGGCTAGGTAGTGGCTATAATTGATGTCGTAGTGTGCATTGTAAAGGGTCTATTCTATGCCATGGATATTCTCTTTGCCTCTTTGAAAAAAAAGAAAAGGATATTCTCTCTCTCTCTTACTCACTTGATTTGAGCAAAGATGACATAAAATTTTCCTCTTAATTGGTCTTCAATTAACACAACAATCTTTTCTCAGTTCTTTCATATGTTGTATGCCACTATGATGCAAGCATAGAGAATCATATTTTCTAAATGGTACTCACTCTGTATTCATAAAAAATGAGCAACATATTCTTTTTCTAGGCCATGTTGCACTCAGCCTACAATATGTGCCATAAAAAAGCATACATCCTTGAACGTAGCTCTTCAATGACATGCTATAAAAGAAAGCTTCTTGTGCCTTCCAAGAAACAAAAAATTAATAGAATGGTCCAAGATACACTACAATTGGTATACATATTGACCACTTTTTTGCCTAAGCATGAACAATAACATAGTCACTGCTTCTTGTCTCTACCCTTATTGAGTATGTTGTGTGAACACTGAGTTTCAAGAGAGCACATTATGGACATGGATCTCATTAAAGGTATTTTTAGGCTTTAAATAGTACATCACATTGGAAAATGATTGGACCAAAGCATTTCCCCTCTTTATCCATCGGACCATACATATGTTCACCAAGATGCAAGCCTAGGAGAGAAGCCCTCACTTTGCATCAACCAATACCTTGTCTTCCCTATGAGACCTTGAAATAACATGCAATAAGTGTAATCTTGAAAAAATATCCTAAATTGGGAGCATACATACTGACAAATGAGCATGCTTCCTCCTGAGGTACCTACTAACACAAATATCCGGATGTATCTTGTTGTGTTGGTATGAAGAAATTGATCCCAAGAAGACTGCTATTCCAATCTCATCAAAAGATTGGTTCCATATGAAACTTCTTAAGGAGAAAGAAGTCAGGATAATGATGTTTGTTTGTATGATTCATGTCCACACTAACAAACTCATCATGGCAGTTTACATAATGCCACATACATCCACAATGAAGCATAATGCATATAGAACAAAAACCAGCAGCCCCTATTTATCAAAATGGGCTACTGCTTTAGTCCACTCTTGCCTCAAAGATGTTGGGAATTTCCTACAAAAAATGCACTCATAATCGATGATATTCTTGATGGCAGACATGTTGAGCACAACATCTTTTTCCTAATTCTTGCATAAAGCCACATGTGTGTAGAGATTCAAGAAGAGGTAACTTGAAATAAGACCAAGAGCTTCTTTGTCCTACCCATGTTAGCTCCTCAACCACATGTTCTGGTCTTGAAGGTGCACTGCACTTGGATTTTCATGAGGTTACAATAGAAACCTTGTCATGCCACCCAAAATAGAATATCATCAATAGAAAGCACTCCAAGATACACTATAAAGTGCATGCATACTGAAAACTGTGTGTCCCTAAGCATGGATACATATTCACACAATGCTGCTTGGCCTTGCCCTTAATGGGCAAGTCATGAAAACATTGCATTTCAAGAGAGCACATTGCAAGTAGGAAACTCAACAAACATTGATATAGATGTGGGCCAAAGCGTTGATGCTGACCAATAATTTCATCATGCATAGGTTCACAAATGATGCAAGCATTTTATATGGGCCCTCACTTTGGATCAGCACATAGCTTCTCTACCTTGCCAATGTTGTACGTACCGTGCAATAAGTGCTTCCAATAAACGACATTCTAAACTATAGCAACCCAAAATACACTACATACAACATGCCTTGCAAGTAAACTAAAGCAACCCTAAATATGCTACACTTTATGTGCATATGTACTTACAACCTGCAAGTGTATCAAAAGTGAACCGTTGTCACAAATATATGTATGTATCCTACAACCCTCGTATAGAGAAATTAGTCCTAAAAATGAAATGATTCTTTTTAGGAGGCCAAGGCTAACAACCTCATCATGCAATTCTTTGCTTTTATCATCTTGCTAAATTTCACATCATGTTAAGATGCAAGCATATATGATTGCGTTGGGTAAAAAATTGCAAAAAGGAAATTGGCTTGGTTGCAAACAGGGATGAAGATTTTGAGAAGGCATCTTACACCAACACATGAATATAAAGAAAACTTATGTTTGGAGGAGACAAAGAGCGTATCTCAATAGAGCTATCCTCTCCCTCTTGTCAAAGAAGCAATAGAGACACATGCTTCCACACACACACACACACACACACACACACACACACACACACACACACACATACACACACACACACACACACACACACAGAGAGAGAGTATTGTTGGTCATTGCTACACTATCAATTGGGTGTAGATAATGAACTAGACTTTGCAACCGCAATATGATGGGGTAGTGTGCATAGTAAGTCAATAGCAAGGATCACCAATTACTGGCTGCAAATTCGTATATGAGAGAGCATGACACGTGAGAAGCGGACCACTTTAGACGTCCCTCTACTTAGAAATATTTTTAGTGGCTCTATAGGTAGGCACTTTTATAGAGTCTCACATACATTTATACTTTTCCACAAATTGCGTAGACCTACTACTTTTGTGCTTGTCAATGGCCCATGAAAAATCTAGAAACACTTTTTTTAATGGGGCCTCTGTCACACACATTTGTCCATGATACTTGAGAAATGATATATTTTGACTTAAGTCAATGTGCATCTTGTGTGACAAAAGGCACCCAAATTGCTTTGTTCAAGGTCTATTTGATGCTCACATCTGACATGGACCTAATTATATTATAAACCAACTTTTAGGGCTCCCTATTAAGGACACCAAAATCCACAACTATACTATAAAACAAAGTTGCAAACAACATTAGTAGTGCTACCATTGGCCATCCAACCCTCGTCCCATGTTCAATAAAGAATTAGTAACCATTAATATAGCTAGAGCGACTAAAAGCTAGACTCACTCAACCACCATGAATATTTAGCTAGAATCATTACATTAATGTAGGGTGGACTTGAGTCACCTTCTCCCATGGGCTCCCATGCACTAGAGTAGCAAACGAATATATTGTGGCAAGGAATGGTAGACCACAACCTTACACACAACAATTCATGCAAGTATTTTGAGCTCCTTCATATCTACTGCTACATGTTTCCACCACCCACAATGATCTACCATTTTTGTTCTCTCTTACTAAGCCCTCTCCTCTACAAGCAAATAATTCCTAGTGGCTTCAAAAAATTAAAAGGCTAAAAAACTCAAAGTAGCATGAATTCTTCACTACTATCCAAACACTTTCCAATTAGCGTTTCCTTTAGTGTGTCATGTTCTTGGAGCATGAAAGGCCCAACAAAATTCGGTTTTTTGTAAGTAGGAGATGTTTCGTAAACCTTAGTTTATAGTTGGTGGATATTTCACGCTCTTCATCTCCAAATAAAGCATCCCAACTCCCATCCCTCTCTGTCTGTATAGAGAGAGTAAGTTGAGGATCTCTCTCTCTCTCTCTCTCTCTCTCTCTCTCTCTCTCTCTCTCTCTCTCTCTTTTCTCTCTCTCTCTCTCTCTCTCTCTCTCATCTAAGGCTATTGCATTCATTGGATTGTGTGTTGTCTGCACACTAGCTTTTGCATCAACGAATTGGCCGTTGTTGTGCCGAATTGCTTCTACGTTCATCCTTGCCTTTTACGTACGTCATCGGTTGTGCAAGTGCTTCGGCTTGTGTCCTTCGCCCTTTAGCTCATTGTGCTTGATTTCTGCTCTGGTGGTGCATTTGCCAAGGTTGTCCTGCAGCGAGGCTCTGTCGCCCTGGTCCTTAGTTGAGTGCCACTGGAATTGGAGTTGATCTCTTGAGACAACTAATTCCAGTGTTAGAAGATTTCAGCTACTAGTGTGGGAAGATTTCAGACAGTAGACTGGATAGAAATCAGAAGCTAGACTGGAATTTGGATACTGGAATAAGAATCAGACTTATGTACTGGGAATAAGGTTCAGATTTAGATTCAAAAGACTGGACGAGAAGTTAGTGTAACTAAACTATACGCCATGATTGGAATTACAGGTCAAGATTACAGTGAATATGATTTACAAAGAGAATACAACCGACAATACTGCCAATGATTCTCAAGTACAAGTGTAGCCAAAGCGCTAGCCCAAATGATAACAATTGCCAACCCGATTACAATGTAATGGGCCCTATTTATACACTTCGGGTTTACTGTAGTAATTACCATAGTAATTACTAAGTAATTCGCTGCCCATCTCCTAAGAAGACGTTCCCACATAGTGAACTATCCAGCCATCTACATCCTTCCCTTCTTTCTTGAATTTTGGCAAGATCCCAAAATTTTTGAAAAATTCCCCTGTTTGATTCTGATGTGAGACTGAAAAATCCACCGTCTGGTTTTGATGTTGGGAATCTGGCTTGACCACCACTGACAGAGTGGTCATACAAAGATTGCGAGAGGCAGCTGAAAAGGCCAAGGTAGAGCTCTCACCAGGCCAAGGTGGAGCTCTCATCAGGCCAAGGTAGAGCTCTCATCTCCACTTTCCTACTGAGGAAGAAAAGTCACTACTGAATTCTGAGATGGAACTACCCAGTATCCTTCCATTGGACCGTCTTCCGTTTGCCCTTTGACGTGGAGGGTGCCTGAGAAGTCCCCGTACCGGCATTCTCCTTCTGAATCAGTCGGTAAATGGCCTCCTGCTCAAGCTGATCACGCCTTTTGGTGGTCATCTCTACTTCATAAGGCGTGAGGGAATGATAAGTTTTGGTGTCAGGATCATAGAGTGTACGCCTGCCCTTGGTAATCCTGGTTCTGGCCAGCTTATGACAATGCGAAGCAGTATGGATCCATCCTTCTGGAAGAGGCTGATTAGTTTTGAAAAGAATCTCAACCATCTCCCTATACTGTGGTGCCAGACCTGCCTTTGCTGCAATATCCTTTTTAGGCAATTTAGAAGATTTGACAGTAAGTTGCAGCAGCTGATTAGTAATCCTGGTCAGGCCTCTGATTTGAATCTTCCACTGGCCCATACACATCCGGATCCTATGCATCTCCTCTTTCAGTGCCTGAATATCATTGATTTGGAGAGCATCATTGAACAACGTTTGCCAAGTCTTCCATTCCACAGTCGATCGCTCATACCAATCCTGAAGGTCATCAGTGATTTTGAAGTATGTAAGGCGATCAATTGGTTCTGGGTGTTGAGGATACAATGCTGGAAAGAATAACTCTGTCTCTCTTGCTGGAAAGGCATACAAGAGAACTAGAGAATCAGGCACGAATTCTAAATAATTGAGAACAGCCTGGTTCTGCTGCTGCATCGTCTTTCTGGTGATTCTCACTAGCTGGAACAATGTTCGGAGAGCAGTTGCCTGTGCTCTGACTGACATTCTAGTCTGAGGTCCTTTGCTAGTGGCTGTCCGGTCCTCAAGAATGGCTTTGACTCTCTGATCCAAAACTCCTCGGGCAGTTTGCATTTGCACCAAAACTTTCTTTAGCTGTTCCCTAACATCCTTCATACATCTGTAAGTTGGTCTATTTCTCAGCAGAAGCTCTAATTCCAGGGCAAGGGAACGACAATCTGCAGTAGACTTCCTTTGCAAGTGTGGGTTTGTCACTCTCGCTTCAGCACTGAGTATTCATTCAGGAACTCATTCCAGCAGCTGAACTGTACTGGGATGCACAGGTAAACGGCAAGCTTCTTTATCATGGAAAGCTCCTGATTTCCAATGCTCCACCATTTCCCTGGCTCCAACATACAGCCTTTGAAACCTTTCCAAATTATACACATAATGTCTGGTTATGGAGGCCTGTTGATGTCTCAATTGCCTGTTCAGGGTAATAAGCTGCAGTGAATGTTGATGATCAGCAGCTGATCCCTCATCCTATAACTTCATTTTTCCTTTAACATCCCTACTGAGCTGGGACTAATCAGCTGGCTGATTCCCAGTGTGACTGGGCTGCTGTTCTTCAGTCTGCTGATTACCTGACTGGTGCCCTTTATTCTGGCCCTCATTCTGGCCTGGTTGTTCTGGCTGTGACTGACCTCCTTCAGTTGGCCCTGTACCACCAGTACCAGGTCCTAGAGGTGGATATGGTGGTGGGGCATCATCATCATCATTTGTATGCCCTTATTCTTGGTCATCCTCCTCCTTATCAACTCCATCCTCCTTATCTTCATCTTCCTTGTCTTCTTCTACCTCATCCAGAGAAGTTTGCTGCTCAATATAATCCAATATGGCTTGATTCATCAGAGCAGTATTATACTCATTCACCTTGTCCTTCAAATCACTCTGCATACTTTCCATCAAGGACTTCAAATTCTCTAAATAAAAAACAGCATTGCCTGTTGGATTTAGAATTTCAGCCAAGCTGTTATTATAGATGTATCTTTCAGTAAGAGAAGCCTTCAGGGCTGTATGGAAAATGAACAAGGAGTTGAATTCCACCCGCTTCCTTTTGAGCATTGTTTCGGCTCGTTCTGTAGCTCTCAGTGCTTCATTCCGTTGATTCTTGATGATCATGATCTCAGATTCAGCCTTAGCTAGCTTCTTGTTTAATAACTCATTAACCCTTTCTGAATGAGCTTCCAGTACCCTGTGTTGTATGTTCTGCTCTTCCCGGGCTTTCTGGAGCTTTTGAATCTGATCTTCAGCCTCCTTCAAGTCATCTTTAAGCTTTTTCACTTCATCTTCTGACCCAACAGCCTCCACCAGTTGTCCCATACAACTCACATGGTATTCCAAGAAGACTGTATGAGAACTGAACATCTGTCTTTAACTATAGCTGGATCAGAATCAGTAGGCTCATATATTGTCACTGGAGCCATGCAGGGTAAAGTTGCATAATTAGCTTTGTGTAACAGAAGATGCCCTTTCAATCGATGGGTTTGCATTTGCTGCAACTTGTCCTGTTTCACTAGGTGCAGAATGTGTTCAGTATTTGGAGTAGAAACTCCACCTGGCAGAGTTGAAGAAGCTGGACCTTTGCCTTTTTCCATGTGGCTCTTGCCTTTGTCCACCGACTGGTCTGCTATCTTCTCAGAAGTTGCTACCTTGGCCTACTGACTGGCTGGGCACAGTCTTCTGAGCAGGTTGCTTCTCTGTCTGGCTCATTATAGCTTTCGCAGTATTCACTGTCTTGACTTGGCTTTCTATCTGCCTCAAAAACTCACTGCTCTTTGTCAGTGTAGTCTTTGGATTCTTTGAACTGCCAGCCTGTTCTTCAGTTGATTTTCTTTTCAGGTCTGTTGAAGTAGTCTGACTGTCCGTTGCTTTGTCGTCTGAGGACAGCTCAATGTTCTTGGGCTCAAAAACCGGCTTCTCACTCCAAGCTTTTTTTACATGTTCATGAACATCTGCAGAAGTGGCCCAATACAACAATTGCCAAACATACCAAGCTTTAAAAACATTTTGGGATTTTATCTTGGTAGATTGCTGGAGCACATTGTGTGATAGGATTTAACAAAGGTTAACAGGAACCTTTGGATCCAATATCTTGGCCAATAGCATAGCAAAAAGTTTCTCGGATACATACGTTGGGTTGTTCTTAAGGCTTACTGCTTCGGCTACAAACCTGTAAGCAGTGGAAACTTCCAGTCCTGCTCCTGGAACCCCTTGACCACTTGCCTTGCGCTTACGTTTAGCCGCTTCATCCTCCTTCAGGGCTATACTTATCTGTTGTAGAGTTGCCACATATGGTTTGGGCTCGTCGGGCATTCTGAATGCAAAAGCTATGGTCTCTGATGTCACCGAAACCTTTCTACCATTTACCATGGCACTGCCATCTTCAGCGTCAAAAGAATCAAGAACTTTCTTATCTGCGTCAAAAGAAATTCTTGTAGCTTGCAACACAACTCGGAGATCCCATAGTTGTAGTAGAGTCATTGCTTGGTCAATGAATACATAACGCTGGATTTTACTGTACGGGATGATGGGAAGGCTTGCCTTTGCAGCAGCAACTATGGCTTGGGTTTCCTCAAGAGACTCCTACATCTTCTCTGAGCATTTCCTTCTACCCATACACTGTGAAGATGATGAAACAGGTGAAGGAGAAGAAGCCTTACTTGACGTTTTAAAACCGTACCTTGGTGTTGCTGGCAAGGCTAGCTGACAGTTAACTGTCTCTTCAGAGGTCGAGGTTTGTGGCTGTAGCGAAGAAACCTCGGAGCTTGGCGATGGCGAATGGTTAACAGGAGGAAAGCGTCACGCAGGGGATTTGTGAGGAAAAATGCCAACTCTCCTGACTGTTATACGTGTTCGCGCCATAAAAGCTCCACCACTCACCGTTCCTAGACTTGTGTGCGTCGCTTCTATCGTGGCAGACATGCATTGGACAAGACTGCGACCCATCCTTAAAATGATTACTACTGGCGTGCCATCTGACCGTTGGGCGCTTAAAAATTGAAAAGTGTGTCCCCACTGATATTAGACTGGTTTCCAGTCTAGCTCGACCATACTGGTACTGATAATAAGATCTGGTTCTTCTGGTACTGGTTCTGAAATTGGAACTGGTTGCACATGAAAAAGCCCAAAAATATCTGATTCTGGTATCTCTTGATCAGCAAGTCCAAGTTCCTTAGTACCTTGTTCTTGACCATTTCCTCTAGCCTCTGAATAATAAAGCTTGATCTTTGCACCATTATATACTCCTGGCAACAATAATTCAGATAAATCTTTCAGTCTGACTGTGCCATTGGAGAAGACCCAGTCTAGACTGATATAGAAGCACCAAATCTCCTTTCTGAAATTCCCGAACTTTAATTCGGCGATCATGCCAGTGCTTCCTTCGTTGTTGAACAATTTCTTGTTCCAACATAGCCCATTGCCTGAGTTCATCTAACTGCATCAGTTCATCTAGCCATTTTTTAAGATTATGGTTGAAGTCTAAGCCATACTTCACAGCCATTCCCACTCTTGGGATCACAAACTCCATAGGAACCACAACTTCAGTGCCATACACCATTCTGAATGGTGTCATTCCAGTAGTGACCTTATAAGCTGTCCTATAAGCCCATAGAGCAGTCTGGAGTTTCAAATCCCACTGGTCTGGTTTCTTTTGCACCACCTTAGTGAGAATAGTCTTTATTGTCTTGTTGCTACTTTCAGCCTGTCCATTGCATCTGGGATAGTAAGGAGTAGACTTCCGATACTTGATTGAAAGCATATCCAATAGGATTTCCATAGTTTCATTGATAAAATGTGTTCCTTGATCTGTCACAATCTCTACTAGACATCCATATCGGCAGACAATATTCTCAAATAGAAACCTTGCAGTTGACTTGGCTGGGTTTTCAGGAAGAGCCTTAGCTTCAACCCACTTGGTTACATAACAAGTAGCCATTACTATGTACTTGTTCTTCCTGGGGGTAACCTTCTTAAAAGGTCCCATAAAATCTAGTCCCCATTCCATGAACACTCCCAGTGGTTGTACTGGCATTAAAGGAGTCATATCGACAGCTGTTGGTCGACCCATTCTGTGGCATATGTCACAAGTTTTACAAAAACTTCTGACATCAGCAATCAATGTTTTCCACCACAGACCAGCTTGCAGAATCTTCTTGTAGGTTACTTCGTTGGAAAAGTGTCCACCAGATTCACCATTATGTGCTTCTGAAATCACTTGCATTCTTCCTTCCATAGGGACACAACATCGAAGTATACCATCAACACCTAGTCGATAAAGTAATCCTTCGATGATAGTGAATTTCAGGATTTTTATGATTAGAGCTTTCTTCTGGTTCTGCTTCCAATCCTTTGGAAATGCACTTCGGGAAAGAAATTGATAAATATAGTACCATTTAGGATCAACTAATTCTTCTGCACTTAACTGAAATAAATCATCGTCCACTGGTTCATCTCTCAAGGGTGATTCTGAATAACCTTCCGTACTTCTTGAGAGAAAATCAGCTCCACAATGGTTTTTGCTAGGCTTATGGAAAATTCTGAATTCAAACTCCATTAGGAACATCATCCATCTTATCAACCTACCTTGAATAATGACTTTATTAATCAGAAACAGAAGAGCCTGATGGTCCACATAAAAATGGAATAACTTCCCCAACAGGTAATGCCTGAACTTTGTAGCGCTGAAAACTATTACAAGAGCTTCTCTCTCAGTACTTGTATAGCCTTGTTCAGCCTGACTGAATCTACGACTGGCAAAATAAACCGGATAATCAGTTCTTCCGTCTAGCTGAGCTAATATTGCCCCCATTGCCAATCCCGAAGCATCTACATGTACATGGAAAATAATATCCCAGTTTGGCTGCCTAAGGACTGGTTTACTGATAATGGCCTTTTTTAGATTCTGGAAGCTCTCCTCACATTCAGCAGTCCAGTTGAACTTATTGGTCTTCTTTATAAGCTCATATAGTGGTACTGCTTGAGAAGTAAACTTATGTACAAATCTTCTATAGAAATTCACATAACCCAAGAAAGAGCTTAACTCTGAAGGAGTTCTCGGTGCTTTAGCTTGCTGAACACACTGAATTTTGTCATTGGCCATATCTATTCCATTTTGGGAAACCACATGTCCCAGTATGTCCCTTCCAGACTAGAAAAACAGATTTGAATGGATTCAAACAAATCCGCTTCTCCTGACAGCGTTTGAAAACCATTTCTAGGAATAGGAGGTGCCGTTCCTCATCTGAATAGACAGTAAAGTCATCCATGAAGATGGTGAGGAACCGATGAAGGAATTCATTAAACATCTCTATCATACACCACTGAAAGGTAGCTGGTGCATTGCACAGGCCAAAAGGCATCACCAGATACATGAAAGCTCCCCACTCAGTGATGAAAGTGGTCTTAGCTCTATCTTCAGGAGCGATTTGTAACTGGTTATAGCCACTATAACCATCCATGAAGCTATACATTTCATATTCTGCGATCTCATCAAGCAACATATCAGTAAAAGGCAAGGGAAATGGATCTTTGATAGTTTGGGCGTTTAGTTTCCTATAGTCGACACAAACTCTCAGTTTCCCATTCTTTTTGGGAACGATGACTATGGGAAATAGCCAATCGCTATTGGCCACCTCTGTGATGAACCCAGCCTTGAGAAGATTATCCATCTCCTCCTTGACCTTCTTTGCATAGTTGGGGTTCATCCGGTATCTTTGCAGTCGTACTGGCCTAGCGTCTGGCTTCAACGATATTCGGTGCTGACATACTTCAGGATCCACTCCTTTCATATCTGTATGTTCCCATGCAAACACATATTTATAGTTCTGGAACATCTTACGTGCCTTCTCCTTCATTGCCGGGTTGAGGTGCTTGTTGACCTTGATCACCCTAGGATTATCCTCCGATCCTAGGTTCCACTCCTCCACTTCTTGGTCGTCTGGAAGCAACCAATTAGGCCCGCCTCCTTTTCGTTTGGTCGACTCTTCAACGTAATCCCAGGATGGTTCATTCATTTTTGAATCAGTATTCTGATCTACTGGGTACTCTTCAGAACGTACTGGTTCCTCTATCGTACCAGTATCTGCTGGTTCCACCATCCTTCCAGTTAGATGAACTGTTCTTTCCCCTATGTTGACTTCAGTAAACTGATAAGGGAATTTTCTTTTCTGCTTATCAGCCTGCTCTTTATTCAGCAAGACTGCATTCAAGTCAATCTCTGCCAAAGGGAATATTTTCATGGCCGCTAGCATTTGCTCGATCTTCTTGGCCCTGTACTTCTGACATAACTCCCACGGCGTCAGTTCCTTTCTCCAGCTCTTTGTATTGTTTGTCTAGATTTGGATTCTGCCACCACTGGCCCCTTCTATGGTTAATGTTTGGTTTGCATAGTCATGAACATCATGTGCTGTTCTCAACCATGGGCGCCCTAGTAGCATCCCATATGCCCCTTGCACATCTAGGACTAAAAAACTGGTTTTGAATTTCTCCCTCCCAACTCTTATCTGCATATTTTCAATCATACCCGTCGCCTGTACCACTCTATGATTTGCCATTCGTACTTTGAATGGTGCTGGTTTCATATTAGTGATACCCATTCTCTGTTGGAGATGAACTCCCATTATGTTGACTCCTGCTCCTCCATCCAAGATAACACTTGAGAGAGGTTCCCACTGCTTCCTAACCTTGTAGTCCACCTAAATAAGTGGAACTTCATCATCTTGGACGACCATCAAGTCCACTATTCTGGCCAGCTTTCCTGCACTGTCTGATAAAGTTGGCCACTTCAGGCAAGGTTTTTCTGATATCCTCCAGCTCAACAGTCAGCTTCTGAATTCTATCACAAATTTTCACATGAATTTCTTCTCTTTCTTGGTCAGACTGATTGTCAGAGCTTGAAGGACTGGTATCTTCACACTACCATTCCTCTTTTGCAGTGCTTCCACTCTTTCCATCAACTCTTAGTTCATCAGCTAATCCATGTACTGCAGCCAGCATGGTCTCAGTTATGGCCGGTACTGACTGATATTTATCAGTCGATTAGGCTTGTATCCTCTAAATGACTCTAGCTTCGGAACTTTCTGGCTGCTCTGATAGCTTCTTGGCTAAATCCTCCGTATTTTTAGCCGCTAGTTCCCTCTGCTCTTGCCACTCATCTACCACCTTCTCTTTACCTTTGGCCTTCCAAATTTCTCTTTGTTGAGCCCACTTGTTGCTGGTAGGATTGACTGGTGCTTCTGAAGTGTGTGGAATTTCTTCAATGACTACACCCTTACTTCTAGTAACTACCCTGACTGGGACTTGCTCTGCTGCCTTAGCTTCAATAGTAGTAGTTGCAGGTGCATCTGGGCATTGGGTTGCAAAATGGCCATACTTCCCACAAGTGTAGCAATTCATGCTCCTATTCTGAAAGTTGCCACGTCCTCTGTCTCTGCCCATATGTGGTTGGAATCGACTTCTGTGGCTCTTTTCCTTCTTGGCTTGCTGTTCCAGCTTTAATGCCCTTTGGACGAGATCATTGAATTTCTTGGTAGGGACTGGTACCTCTTGTTCCCTAAGCTTTTTTCTTCTGAACCCATTCATAAACCATGCCCTCAACCTCTTCTCAGATGGCGGTTCTTGTAGCTGTCTGGTTAGCTCCTTGATCTTTTCCACATAACTGCAGACTGATAAATTTCTCTTTTTGATCTTATCTAGTTCACAGAGAATATCTTCATCCCCGTTGTTGTTGGAATATTCCAACCTGAAGGCTTTAAGCAATTTGTTGTATGATCTGAGATGGAAGGCAGGGTAATGGTAATACCATTTCCTCGCTGCCTCCTTCAAGGTTTGTGGAGAATATTCCCCCCAATCATCTTCATCAATATTTTTCAGTTCAACATGCTGCTCGAAAGCCTGTATGTGAACATCTGGATCATCTGTTAACCCTCACGACTCACGGACACCCTATCACCTACGACGGACGTTGTAACCTACGGCGGACATTGTATTATTTATTTGGTAGAGTCAGGTACCGGGCTTGTCGGTCCAATAGGAAAAGGGTAAGAGTGATCGCCGATGAGAGGCGCACTCTAAGTGGAACATTCAAGGGATTAGTTGGCTAAGCATGGGCGCCCAAGTGTGAATGGGCGAGCTCACATAATAGTCAACTAAACCTAAAATTCACTCATTCTCTCATTTGTGCAGTAGAAGAGTGCTCTTGCTCCATCTCCATCTTCTTCTTCTTCATCTCCTTGTGTGTGTGTGTATGCGAGAGAGAGAGAGAGAGAGAGAGAGAGAGAGAGAGAGAGAGAGAGAGAGAGAGAGCATTGCGACGACGGCACGGCAGTGGAGAAGTGGTTGAGCGCGGCGAAGCGGCGGCTCCTTCTTCTTCGCGGCGAGGAATCCTCCATGAAGCAAGCGTAGAGCCGTGAGTGACACACCATCGCCTTCTTTGAGCTTACTAGTTTAAGCTTGTTGTGTGCTTGGAGCCATTTGTGGCTCGCACACGGTGTATCGGCAAGTTCCTTGCATTGACACGTGCGACATACGCACACATTTTTGGCGCCGTTGCTGGGGATTGCCATACACTAAGCTTGAATGGCACTCTGTGCTTCTTTTGTGGTGCAATTTCTATTGTGGGAAAGGTAAGGAAGGAGGGTGTGTGTGTTGAGAAGAGGGATTTGGTGTTATACTGTGTGTTTATTTTTGTTAATGGAGTTTTCAAAGGTACTGTGTTTATTCTCTGTGTATTAAGGTTGTGAGTTTTTTTTTTCGAGAAAAAGATCCTTCCATTAGTTAATGAGAGCTGCTCGTAGGGCTACGTCCACCTCTCCAAGAGAGGGCTACAACAAGAATGATGGGGAGACTCTCCCAGTGAATGGAGTTTTCTTTGTTAATGGAGTTTTCAAAGGTACTGTGTTTATTCTTTGTGTACTAAGGTTGTTATTTTTCTGTGTACAGTAAGTAGGAAGTAGATCTGTGAGAGTTAATAGAGTGTGTTAGTGTGTAACTTTTGTTAATGGAGTTTTCAAAGGTACTGTGTTTATTCTCTGTGTACTAAGGTTGTTAGTTTTCTGTGTACAGTAAGTAGGAAGTAGATCTGTGAGAGTTAATAGAGTGTGTTAGTGTGTATTAGTTAGATGTAGGTAGATACAGTGTGTGTGTGATCTCGCGCAGGCCGTGGCGACCTTATCCTTTAAAAAAATTAAAATAATAAAATAATATATATATATTTAAAAAAGGTAGGACCGGGATCGAGAATATCTCCCAGACCCAAGCCCAAACCCAAGCCCAAGCCCAAGCTCACGCTCAGGCCTCAGCCTCAGTCGCCTTAAAAAAAAAACAAATTTTAGCTTCACACGTAGCTAAAAATCGATTTTTTGAGGACCAACGGAACGTCAAATGCCCAAAAATTGTGCTGTAAAGCACACAACGACCCTCTAAGTGATATGCTCATTTCGAGCTATCACACAGTTTAATTAAAAAAAATTAAAAACGTGAAAAACACGAGTGAAAACGGACGCTTAAAAAAGGTAAGCGATTAACCTTCGAGGTTATTCGCCGACGTTTGTAGGGTGCCAAAGGCAAATGAATCTGCGCTCTGGTTGTGTGCTAGAGACGGAGCAACTAGAGAGAATTTCAACTTACGCGAGTTCTCAATATCCACCTACTTTAGGTTCCGGGCCCTCGGTGGGGACCCAAGGGAGTACAAACCAAGACCCGAACATAGCGGCTAGTGACTCTTCCTCTGACTACGACGTCATGGAGGGTTTCCCAATGCCTAATCCCAATAGCTCGAGCCAAGACATGCATGCCATGGGTCCTCGGTCCGGACCAAGCGTGCTTAGCCGCCTGAAGGAAACTTTTAGTAGATCCACTCGCTCCGAACATGGAGCTAATGATGTAAATGAGGGGGGTGGGGAAGTAAATTCTCCATTCGTGACAAACGTAGACCCTATACCATTAGAGAATGTGCACGTGAATACTTCATTCACTGCACCTCCTGACTCTTCAGAGTTATTTCCCTCTGAGGTCATATTACCCGATGGTAGAAGCCTTGCCGAAGTGCAAGAGGTTGAGTGATATATCCTTGCAGCGAGGGAAAAGGAATTCTAGAGCTTACGTAAGGTGGATCAACAAAGAGAGTTAAAAGCGAAAGCTCCTATGTCAATATCCTTGCTAAGAGAGCAATGAAGTGCTCCTGATTTAGCAACCGCTAAGGGCCAACCCCTAGAAAGCAACATTGCATCTAGCTCAAAGGACACCCCTAGCACCTCAATCCTAGATGGAGTGTTCTTAAATGAGAACTGGGAGTACGAATTACAAACAGAGACTCTGACCGACCTATACACGAGTCACGCCTATCATGTGGGTTGGTTAGATGTCCTACAATCCACAATGGGTGCTACTAGTGTAGAGGATCAACAACAAAGAGTTTGTGAGGTCATCCATAGGGTCATTGAGTTAGAGAGACAGAACAAGGGGATCAACATGTCGGTAAGTCTGATGGATCCCCCATATGTTGTTTCTCCAGGGGTCTCAGTGCAATCTGAGCCCACAAGTGATAGCTTCACCTTTCCAAGTCTAGCTCATCTTTCCCTTGATGACACCACGGCTACCATGCCTACCCCAATGATGGGCATGCCGAGAAACACACCATGGACCTCATTTGTTAGTAAAGCACCACTACATGGTAGCTCAATGCCTGCAACAGTACCTACAAGTGTGTACCAATCGTATGCACCTATGGGTCATCACACTCATGTAGTCCCTACCCCTCCCATTGTTTCAACAACCTATGCTCCACAACCACAATACCCAAGTTCTTATTTCCATGGGACTATACCAGCTAGCATTAGCATGTCACATCCGACGTCTGCTATGCCTAGGGCCACACACTGAACTTTGGACCACCACATGACACGACATCGTTCCCAACATGGAACCCAAGGGCTTCCTATGAACCAAGCCCGATGCCAATACCTACTCCACATGTAGTCTCTGGAGCACCTCCACCCACGGTGCGTACTCACTTAGGTGACTTGGCAACATTTGCTCAAGCTATTGGTTGATCTATCGCTGAGAATATGCGTAACACGCCTGATAGAGAACCTAGAAGTAAGGCAATACAAATAGCCAAGCTCACACAAAAATTTAGTGGAGACGGGGATGTGAGAAAGCATATCGAAGTGTTTGAACAAATATGTGATTCTCTAGGAGAACACAATGACCTGCATAAGAGCAATGCTTTAAGCCTAACCTTAGGTGGAAAGGCTCGGGATTGGTATAGAACCCTAAGGGTGGAAGAAAAAAACGATTTACCCTACTCTTAGGAGACTGTTCTTAAAAGAATACATACGAGAGGGAGTGCTTTGGGGTGTAGCCTCTCAGCTCCAGAAAGCCGAATGAGAGGAAGGAGAGTCGGTGAGAGACTTTATAAGTCGCTTGAAGCATTTGAATTCTCGTTGTAATCCAAATGAGCGCTTCAACAATAACCAATTGCTTGATAGATTCATTAGGGGATTACGACATGAGGATATCTACAATGGCCTAGTCATAAGAGGTATCACCACTTGGGAAGCAGTCACCACCAATGCGATCCAATTGGAGGATAATTAAATGATTCGAGGAGAAAGAGTGTCTGTTGAGACTAAATCTATTAGCTCGCAAGCATCAGGGCATCAGCCAATGACCCTAAAGACTATTGCTAAGGAGCCAAAGATATCTGCAGTATTGTTACACGTGTAAAGCGGACACTGATGTTGGGGAAGATTCTCCTTATATGGATGTACTACCTGGGATGACTGAGTCAGAAAATGTGGATTGGGTCCACCTAGCAGCAACCATAGACACTTGGGGAAACAGGGGAACGACCTGGGTAACACCTAAGGGGGATGAAATGCCACCGCTCGTACCCTTAAATATGCTAGAATCAATACATATAGCTTTTGACAAGAGTGAGCCTAATATAACAAAGCAAACATACAAGTGGGTCCCTAAAGCTTCTTTAACGACCATAGCTAGTGCTAAAAAACAGGATCCTTGTAAGAAACGTTCCACTCGCTCCAAAAGATGTAAGGAAACGTGGCGTTGGATTCTTAAAAAACTATTGGAAGCCCAAGGCTACTATCAAGAAAATGATCAAATCTGGGTGCCAAAACGTAGATTATGCTCTTACTTGTCACCGGGCCCATGTGAGATCAATCTTGTGGCTCCAAAAAAAATTGAAGATCGTGGAAAGGAAAAAATCACGGAATGTGACACACCCGCTCCAGAGCTAGTTTGGGTACCAAAGAAAGAACGATTTGTTCCACCTAGCTCAGGAACAGGGAAAGCAAATGAAGCTTCTTGCTCTTCATGTAGTTCCTATACGAAAATAGATGCTTCGACACAACCTCCACCTACCATTGTACATATCCATAGAAGCAAGAAAGAGTTTACACCTCCCGTTGTAAGTTCACCACCTACAACGATGTTGAAAATAAAATCATGGGAGAGTACCTTACCACCCTTGCAACTAGATGAAATGCATAGAGCGGTCGAAAACTATTGGTTAAAGCCTTCACCTATAACAACTTGGAACAACTGGTTTCAAAGGGTGATGACTTTATTTCAAACATTATGATCTACTCAAGGAAGGGTGGAGTGTTTGTTGACATCCATCATTCACTTGCTTCCCTCTCAACCTTTCTTCATGACCTCTTAATCTCCAATCTTAGGGAATGTATATATACAGCCTTATACTCACAAAAACAAGATAAAAAAGTAAAAGAGCAAGAGCCATAACACAAAATCATAATACCACATTATGCACAAGAACACGACCCTTGTAATATTTGCACTCTATTTGCGTGTACAGATATGGCTAGTACGCTAGAGTCATCCACTCCTGCCTTGGGTGAGAGGTACCCTCGTTCTTTTTCACAAATGTTTCACATGGTCTTTCCGGTGCTTGCATGTGAATGGGATTTGGTAAGTACGCTAGCATGTGAGAGGAATTTTGAGGAGTTAGAGTGGCTGATACGTCTCTTGACCACGATTGATCCATACTTAGTAGAGAGCGTTTCTCCCATTGCACAAGCCTATCCTTTTGACCAAGATGACTACAGGCGTCTAGTGACCTTCGTAGTAAACATAGGTACCTATGATGAAGAAGAATATTTACATGACTACACGGATGGCACATATGGTCTCATGGATGATGAATTTGTTTATCTCGACGACGAGGATAGGGGTTTAGCCTTAGGGTTTCCCCCCAATCTCTACAATATCCTATTCCCTTGACTCTCTAGGGGGAGTGCAAATAATTAGATTAGGATTCCTTATGTTTTTTTTATTTTGTTTAATAAGTGTTGGTACCTTTTCCCACTGATGTGCCTCCTAGAGGTATTCTTTGTGTTTCTTAGTGTGTACAGGAATGTGTTGCTGTTGTTAGGATCTGGATCTTCATGGGATCTTTCTTTCATTCACACTTCAAATCAAGCGCGACCATCGACACAAACAGGTGTTTCTTGTCCATTAGCATTGCCCCTTATCTTTTTGCATCCATGTTTGTCTACTTTGATTGTGATTGGTAGCATAATATTCATCGCATTTTCTTAGTACCAAACATTAAATTCAAAGAATTTTTTTGTCATAATCACTTGTCTAGATTTAAAAATCAAGCAGTCCCACTAAGCTAGTTTGACCAAGTTAGGTGTTAGAGATCTTCTCTTAATACCATGGGGAATGCCTTCCTAATAATCAATGGTTACTTAGGTTCTTAATTCGATTTAGGCAGCATTGTGTGAAATGTACTAGGGCTTTCTAATGGGCTTGACCCTATTGACCTTTAGCTTAAGTATTATAAAGGGAGTTTACTTGTGTGATGAGCCTGGGGTGGTGTATCAGTGTTATATGACCCCCCAAAGTTACAAAATTAAAATGCTGAAAATAAACAAACAAAAAATCAAAGTGCCACATTGTAAAATCTTAAGCTGGAAGAGAAATTTCAGCTTGATTGGGTACTTCACTCACATGTATCGCCTATGGTACTAGAGCCCTAGAGGTTCCCAGTGTGGGCGCTTTTCATTGAAAAGCAAAAAACCCAAGGCATACAAAATAAGCACACACATCAAAATTGAATCACTCTGAAAAGACTTTGGGGGGTCAAAGAAAAGGGAATCAGTCAACGATGATTTCATGAGAAATTCCTTTTATCGTAGCTTAACTACAAGGTCTTCTAGGTATAGCCTCTAGTCAGCCCTCGAACATGAAATACTTGGCTCTCGCGATTAAACAACTTAATTGACCATAGAAAATTAAGAAGCTTACCCATGGTATTAATAGTCGATCTCTAGTGCCTTTCAACCGTTAAATTAGCGACCCCAGACTTGTTTAATTTTTTACCTTTACATCTGTTTATGCATTTGATTATATTGCAATTTAATGTTTATTTTGCTGACAAATTGTTTAAAATTCTGTTACCAATCAATTTGTGTGCCTAAAACTACATATGCTTTTTAATTGCTTATGAGAATGCAATTACTGTGCCAATGTTGTTTGATTTTGCAGTGACTGAAGAAGGCTAAGGACATTCATGCTCTTCCAGCTCGACGAACGAGCTTCAACTCAAAAGCTCCCGAGGATGGAATCTACATCAGGAAGGGGGGCATGTTAACCCTCACGGCTCACGGACACCCTATCACCTACGACGGATGTTGTAACCTATGGCAGACATTGTATTATTTATTTGGTAGAGTCAGGTACCGGGCTTGTCGGTCCAATAGAAAAAGGGTAAGAGTGAGCCGATGAGAGGCGCACTCTAACTGGAACATTCAAGGGATTAGTTGGCTAAGCATGGGCGCCCAAGTGTGAATGGGGCGAGATCATATAAAAGTCAACTAAACCTAAAATTCACTCATTCTCCCATTTGTGCAATAGAAGAGTGCTCTTGCTATATCTCCATCTTCTTCTTCTTTTTCTTCATCTCCTTGTGTGTGTGTGTATGCGTGTGTGTGTGTGTGTGTGTGTGTGTGTGAGAGAGAGAGAGAGAGAGAGAGAGAGAGAGAGAGAGAGAGAGAGAGAGAGAGAGAGAGAGAGTGCGATAGAGCATTGCAACGACGGCACAGCGGTGGCGGCGAAGCGGCGGCTCCTTCTTCTTCGTGGCGACGAATCCTCCACGAAGCAAGTGTAGAGCGGTGAGTGACACAGCATCGCCTTCTTTGACCTTACTAGTTTAGGCTTGTTTTGATCTTGGAGCCATTTGTGGCTCGCACATGGTGTATCGGCAAGTTCCTTTCATTGAAATGTGCGACATACGCGCACATCATCCTTCTTCCCTCCATTGAATATTGGAAAAGAAATTTTTAGGGAAGCTGTGTAATCATTTCGATTACCACACACTGATCCTGCCACTTCTCTTCTTGGATTCTGAATGGCGCTTGGGAGTCTTTTTGCAATTGTCAGTGTCAGCATCCCAGTCAATCTCTGTCTCAGTCTTAGTGTCAGTGTCTTCTTTGGTTTGTCTGCTAGAAGTACGGTGACTACCTTTACTTCCCTTGGTACCCTCATCCCCCTGCCGGGATCGAGAACTCTTTGAACTCTTTGAACTCTTGGATTTCCGTGATTCCCGTTCTGCCCGTCAGCATCAAGAATGAATGGAGTGTTGTGAGTCTTGCGCCTCATCAGCCTGACTATGCTCCTCCTCAGCCTCAGTGTCAGTCACCTTCTCTTGCTTGGGGTCAGACTCTCTTCCGGACTCCTCAAGAATGGGATCAACACGAATGGTGGATTTTCGGCCATGACTGGATTTAGGTGCCATTGCTGAAACTTCCAACTAGGAGAAGATTCTTTCAGTCAACGAGCTTCAGATTGAGCCACCGTGATTGCCAAAATGGAATTGGAGCTAATCTCTTGAGACAGCTAATTCCAGTGTTAGAAGATTTCAGCTACTAGTGTGGAAAGATTTTAGATAGTAGACTGGACAGAACTCAGAAGCTAGAATGGAATTTGGATACTGGAATTTGGATACTGGAATAAGAATCAGACTTATGTACTGGAAATAAGGTTCAGATTCAGATTCAGAAGACTGGACGAGAAGTAAGTGTAACTGGAATATATGCCATGATTGGAACTATAGATCAAGATTACAACGAATATGATTTACAAAGAGAGTACATCTGACAATACTGCCAATGATTCTCAAGTACAAGTGTAGCCAAGCCGCTAGCCCAAATGATAACAATTGCCAACTTGATTACAATGTAATGGGCCCTATTTATACACTTCGCGGTTACTGTAGTGATTACCATAGTAACTACTAAGTAATTCGCTGCCCATCTCCTAAGAAGACGTTCCCACATAGTGAACTATCTAGCCGTCTACAGCCACCCTACCACCTTGGTCCTCCGTTGTGTGCGGTCTTGTCCCTTGACCTTCGTCTGACTTCTCTGTTGGCCTCCCCTCGACTCGTAGTTAGGCACCCTTGGAAAAAAATTTATGAATAGTTTTTTTGCTAGTACCCATTTCAAGCTTCAACCTTCTAAATTCTTAAACGCTTTCCACCTTCCAATTTCTTCACGATATGAATACCATTTGCATTTGATTTGGAATCTTCAATGATATTGCACATACGTTTTCTTTTTTCGAGATAAGGGTGACCTACTTCCTTGCTTAATTTTTTATATGTGTTGCCTGATGACTATGTTGCATGCTGCTCATCGATTGGAGTCTACAATTGTATCTTTCTCTCATGACAGAGGGATGCAAATAAATTTTTTAAATTTTATTTCCCTTTAATTCATTTTTTTTTTGTTTCTGTTCTTTTTGCCTTCTTTCTCTTATATTCAATTTTAAAATAGTTACCTCAAAATCTCTCTCTCTGTTTTTATTTTTTAAGATATCTGTTTCTTTCTCTCTCAAAGTTTTTTCTTGAGCTTTCTTGCTACTACATCTCTCTCTCTCTCTCTCTCTCTCTTTCTCTCTCACACAGCCGTTTTTGACCTAGTAGACAACAATTCACTCTTTTGACTATAACTCGCTCATTTGAACTCCGATTTAGGTGATCTACAACCTCAATAGAAGAGCACGAAGCCCTCTATGCATTGATGTAAAGACAAAATTTTTCTGTGTAATGGAAGGCTTTGCTGTAACAGCATCTCAGAATTGAAAAAACTTTCAAAACTTTTCGTTTTTGTTGCCGACTTGAAGGCAATGTCAGACAAGCCTCGCAAGGATGGAAAATCCACACTCGCCATGGAGAATGATGCAAAATATCCAAGGAATTTGGATGCTAATCCAACCACATCGTCTACAACAATGGAAGGAATAATCATGGCTTACTTGATCTCATTACAAGAAACCGTCAACAAGCAAGGTGAAGAGTTGCGCGCACTTGCAATGGAGAATGGCACTTTAAGAGTTCTTGTTGTGGAAAATGAGCACGTCAAGAAGGTTCTTGAAATGCAAACAACAAGCTTGTTGCATCTTGAGAATGAAGTTCAAGAATGTAAACGCTCTCTTGTTGACATGAATGTATTGAAAGAGCGCTTGAGCAAAGTTGAGAGTGATCATGTATCGAAAGAGCGCTTGAGCAAAGTTGAGAGTGATCTCACATACAATATGACATGATGTATGTGAGATGAGAAATGTATCCAAATCATGGTCTGATATATGTAAGGATAATGTGGTTTCTGCATCTCCTATCATGCAAGCCGTTGTCCAAGCAAAGAATGTAGAGAATGTGGACACTCAAGAATTTCAAGAACAAAAAAACGCTCAAAGAACATCGTCATTCGTGGAATCAAGGAGGAAAGCATGAAGACACCCCAATCTCTTGCGGTTGCTATTGAAGAGTTTTTTGCTGCACACTTTGGCATGTCAGGAATCATGGCTTATGGTGCACATCGAGGTGGAAAACAAGGAGTCCCTCGCTTGAGAGAAAGACCTATTGTATGTACCATGGCTAATGAGGTAAAGAGAAAGATAATCCTTGACAATAGTTGGATCTACCTCAAAGGAACGGGTTGTGATGTATATGAGGATTGCACTCTTATGCAACAAAAAGTATGTCGCAAAGCATATGAGGAAAGATGCAAGAAGGTTAAGGTGTCATCTCAAGAAGAAAAGCCACTTGAGGAGGATGCAAGTCCACCCAACAAATAGGGACTTATGATCTATGAGACCGACTCACGTTTGCGAATAAGCTTTTGGAATTGTAACGGGTATCCATGGAGTGCGGGAATTGGCATTGATGAGCTTACCAATGAGTCCGATGTAATACTTCTTGTCAAAACCTGGGAGCATGATGCACAACAAATTCTTGGATTTGACAAATACGATGTGCATTCTTTGATATGGGCCAAAAATGCAAAGCAATGAAGAGGCCAAGGAGGCATAGCATGTATGACCAAAAAGGGTTTGAAAGATGTTTCCATTGTCAAAGAAGATAAGTATAAACGCTACTTATGGCTTAAAATCAGCCCACCAAATGATCAAGTCATGTTTGAGGCTGGTTGCTACATTCCTCACTATGACTCCAACTTTTATGCTTGCTTGAATATGGATAGAGATCAGCCCTTTGTTGAACTAGAGAAAGACATTGCTCATTACAAGGATCAAGGATCAAGGATCAAGGTGAAGTCATTATTTTTGGAGACATGAATGCTTGCACAAATACGTTACAATACGACACACAACAAGTCGACATGCCGCATGTCTCAAGAAGAATGGATGACTCATACATGTATAATCGAAGTTCTAATGATTCAAAAGAACTGGATCACTATGGAAAGTCACTTCTACTTATGTGCAATAGTACAAGAATGCTCATTGCAAATGGTGTATCTCTATGGCAAGGCACCAATGACTTTACCAGTGTAAAAAGCACAATGGTGATAGCGTGATTGACTATATGTTGTTCTCAGAAGCCACTTTAGAATGCATACAAAGCTTTAGACTTGGTGAATGGAATCCGGAATCGGATCATAGGATGTTATGTATTGACCTCAAGTGTGGTAAACGGCCCGAGCATGTAGCCTCCAATCATAATGTGAATCATTTCTACCTACATCTAGACTTCAAACGAGCACTTATATATGCTGATATGGTGTACCAAATGTTAAGCATGATAGAGCATCAAGAAAGCCCAACATTAGAATGCAAGTGGAAAGTTTTCAAAGAAGTAATTTGCTCTTGTGCGAAGGAACGCTTTTCATGTTATCATATACATGTGGTAGTGATGTGTGTGAACACCTAGTGTGTGAACACACTAAGACCGCCGGGGCATTTTTTCCCTCTTTAGGAGGTTTTTTCCCCCGTGCATTGTATATACGCCCATCACTCTAGGGCTATCTATCTTTCCATTGCACACTAAGTAACACACTCTCTATTGTGTGCATTGAGCTTCCTTCGTCTTCTCCAAGCTGTGTGTGTTTCTCTGCAACCCTAATTCCAACAATTGGTATCAGAGCAGGTCACATCCTCCCGGGCTTAGTCGCCAGCTGCTCCAGCACACGCCTGCTCACTTTCTCCAATTTCAGTGAGCTTTGGCAAGCGCTCGCAAGTCGAAAAATATTTTCGGCCTCCGTTTCCACTACAGGCAGTACTACACAGGCTATTTCGTCATTTTGTGCAGAATTTCTGTCAGTGCCGTTTTTTGCATAACAGGTGTTGTTCCCGCTCCGTTTCTCCTATTTTCGGGCAGTATTCACATCAGGTGCAACATTTACCATGGCTGACAACAACATTTACCATGGCTGACAACAACAACACAGATGTATTCAAGATGTTTGCTGCTGAGGACAGGTTGGATGGGGACAATTACCCTATGTGGGCTTATATGATGCAACATGTTCTTGTGTCAAAGGGCGGCTGGAACATTGTGCAGGGCATTGATGTACATCCTGCTTGTGCAGGGCATTGATGTACATCCTGTTTGTGCTATATAGCATGTGTTGTTCCCGCTCCGTTTCTCCTATTTTCGGGCAGTATTCACATCAGGTGCAACATTTACCATGGCTGACAACAACATTTACCATGGCTGACAACAACAACACAGATGTATTCAAGATGTTTGCTGCTGAGGACAGGTTGGATGGGGACAATTACCCTATGTGGGCTTATATGATGCAACATGTTCTTGTGTCAAAGGGCGGCTGGAACATTGTGCAGGGCATTGATGTACATCCTGCTTCTGAGGATGTAGACGATGTTGAGGATGTTGCAGGTCTTGCTGCAAGGATTGCTGATGTTAGAGTTGTTTTGCCTACTGCAGAACAAGCTCATTGGGATGTTAAGGATGCACAGGCTCATGCATTGATTGCGTTGTCTATGAAGTGCACCATTATTCCTCACATCCGTTCAGCAAAATCTGCAAAACAGGCTTGGGATATTTTGGCTGGTCTTTATGCAAGTCGCAATGAGGCTAAAATTTCTTTGCTGCGTAAAGAGCTGGAGTCAAAGATTATGCATGAGGAAGATGATATGGACACTTTCCTTGCTAGTGTCAAGGATATCAATGAGCAACTTACTTCTGCAGATGAAGTTATTTTATACAGTTCCCTTGTGCAGACTGTTCTTGCTGCCTTACCAGATTCTTAGCAGACTTTTGCTAGTACTTGGAGACTTATGACCCAAGGAAATCCAGAAGTTGTCAAGTTTGATGCATTGTGCACATTGCTATTGCAAGAGTCACTTCCCAGAAAAAACAAGACTAGACAGCGTGCAGTTGAACAGGCTTTTATTGCTTCTCAAAGAAAGGGTGGTAATAGCAATGCAGCCACTTCTTATGGTTCTGCTGCGAGTGGCAAAAATTATGTTCCTAATGCTTCCGCTGGCAACAATTTGTTTGGAAATTCTGGTGATAAGGGCAAAAAGAAGATGCGTTGCCATTATTGTAAAGCCAATGATCACTTGATCAAGTCGTGTCCTAAGTTGAAGGCCAAAGAGGCTAAGAAGAAAGAGGGTGGTTCCACTGCAAATGCTGGTTCCACTACAAATGCAGCCATTGTTGAGTCTTCTGTGAAAGGAGACTGTGTTGCTGATGTTGATGCAGAATGGGCTTTTAGCGCAGAGTGCACTTACAATCCTACTGTCCATGATGCATGCTTGTGAGTTGTTGCAGACTCACATGTGTGGTATTTCGACAGTGGTGCTACAAAGCACATTACCTCACATCGTGAATTGTTTACCTCTCTCGAGTCTGTCCCTCATGGGAATTCAGTCACTTGTGCCAACAATGCCTCTTATCCAGTTCAGGGAGTTGGAAAGATTGTGCTCACTGCTGCTAATGGCAGTTCCTTCACACTTGTTGGTGCACTTTATGTACCTGGGATCAAGAAGAATCTCTTGTTTGTATCCGCACTTGCTAGACTTGGACTTGTAGTCAAATTTGTGGATGACAGATGTACCGTTCATGATCTCAGTTTTGGTGATGAAATTGTTGCATCTAGGCTTTTGTGCCGTGGGCTGTATAAGGTCACTTTGTATGACAAGTGTGGACAAAATTTTGCAAATGTTGTTACAGATTCAAGGGCTATTTTAGATGCAAAACTTTGGCATGCACGTTTTGGTCATCTGAATTTTGCCAGTTTGCTGCGTTTGCAGAAATCTGATATGGTTGCTTCTTTGCTGCGTTCTAAGTTTCCAAAGGATGGTTCAGTTAGGGCCACATGCAGGTTGTAGCTTGTGCATAGTGATGTTTGTGGGCCCATGCAAACTCCGTCCTTGGGCAAATACCTGTACTTCATGACTTTCATTGATGATTACTCCAAGCATGCATGGGTATTTCCGCTTAAAGCGAAGTGCGAAGTTTTTATGTGCTTCAATTTTTTTTTGGCTATGGCTGAAAATGTCTCGAAATGTACTATGGGCACCCTCCGTTCCGATCGAGGGGGGGAGTATATGTCTCATGAATTTAATGCATTTCTGGCTAGTTGTGGGATAAAACACCAATGTACAGTGCCTTATACACCTCAGCAAAATGGTGTTGCTGAGAGGAAAAGCAGGTCACTGACGGAAATGGCACGATGTATGGTCAAAAGTCAAGCTTTGCCGCATTCTTTTTGGCTTGAGGCCATCATGTGTGCCACTTATGTACTTAACAGGTGTCCTAGGAAAGCTTTGCAATCTATTACTCCATATGAAGCATGGCATGATAGAAAGCCTTCTATTGAGCACATGCGTGTTTTTGGCTGTTTGGCATATGCTTTGGTGCCACAAGTGCAACACAGAAAATTGGATGATAAGGTTGTCAAATGTATTTTTGTTTGTTATAGTGCTGAAAGCAAAGGTTACATGTTATATAATCCGCAAACAAAACGTATTCTGGTTTCTCGGGATGTAGTGTTTGTGGAAGATTCTGTTCAGCCCTTGTTGTCATGTACTAGAGACAGTAATGTAAGCTCACAAGACATTTATGACACTTTGTTGCCTCTTTTCAGTGGTGGAAATACGAATGTAAGTTCCAATGAGGCAAATGTACAGCCTATGGGGGTTTCTGAAAATGTTTTAGATCAGCCTATTTTACTGATGCAGATGTACATGATGTACTTGATGAGGAAAGGGCTGAAAATGAGTAGGCTAGAGGTATGCCAAAATGGCTGGTGCACACTTTGCGTGATAGTAAATTGGATGCACCTTTATCTAGTGAAACGCAATCCGGATGGTGAGATTGATCGCCATAAGGCTGGACTTGTTGCAAAGGGTTATGCACAGCAAAAAGGCATAGATTATGAAGAGAATTTTGCTCCCACTTGTCGTATGACTACTGTACATTTTCTATGTGCATTGGCAGCTCATTCTGGTTGGGATGTACATCAATCAGACATTGTTACTGCTTTCTTGAATGGTGACATATTTGAGGAAGTTTATGTAACGCATCCTCGCGGTTTTGTCATAAAAGGACAAGAGGACAAAGTGTGCAGATGTAAGAAGGCTTTGTATGGGTTGAAGCAATCTCCTCGTGCTCGGTATGCGAAAGCTGACACTCATTTGGTTAAACGAGGCTTTCGTAACAGTCCAACAGAAAGCACATTGTATGTAAAGCATGCGGGTGATGTACTTCTCATTGTGGTTCTTTATGTTGATGATTTGCTGATCATTGGACCAAATGAGAGACATATTGCTGAATTTAAGGCTGATTTGAATGCTACTTTCAAGATGAAAGATTTGGGGCTGTTGCATCATTACTTGGGTATACAGTTTAAGCAGTGTGATGGTGTTATTGCCTTGTGTCAGAAAAGTTACATAGAGACATTGCTATGTAAGTTTGGACTTGAGGATTGAAAACCTATTGCCACTATGATGGAAACAGGTTTGAAGTTGAGTCTACATGATGCTGGCGATCCTACTGATGTCACTCTTTACCAAACTGCTGTTGGTTGCCTCATTTATGTATGCAACATGAGGCCGGATATTCAGTTTGCAGTCTCACAGGTCAGTAGATTTATGCATAGCCCAGGGTCTAAGCATTGGCAAGCTGTCAAGAGGATTTTCCGCTACCTTAGTGGCACTTTACATCTTGGCTTGTTTTATCCCAAGGGGGGATCATTGCCGCCAGACTTACATGCTTTTTTGGACTCAGATTGGGCTGGTTGTTTTGACACGCGAGTTTCCACAAGTGGTTTTTGTTTCATGCTTGGCAATTCATGTATATCATGGTTGAGAAAGAAGCAACCTACTGTGGCCACTTCGAGTTGTGAGGCTGAGTACAGGGTAGTCTTCACAACTACGGTTGAGTGTGTATGGCTCAGACGCCTTATGGATGATTTAGGTGTTGGACAGGAAACTGCCAACACTATCTACACTGACAGTCAGAGAGCATTGGCAGTTGCGAGGAACCCAGTTTTTTATGCTCGCACAAAGCACATTGAGGTGCATTACCACTATGTCAGGGAGAGGCTCTCAGCAGGAGAGATCAACTTGGCTTATGTGCCAACACAGGACAACCTTGCATATCTTTTCACAAAGGCATTGTCTCGTGAGAAGCTTGAAGTTTTCCGCAAATTTGGGCTTACTCCCCTTTGTGGACTGATCATGTCCTTAGGGCATAGCACTTCCCTTTACTCATGTGCTAGCTCTTGTTCACCGCATCACTTCAGGGGGGATTTGTTACCATATACATGTGGTAGTGATGTGTGTGAACACACTAGGACCGCCGGGGCATTTTTTCCCTCTTTAGGAGTTTTTTCCCCCCGTGCATTGTATATACGCCCATCACTCTAGGGCTATCTATCTTTCCATTGCACACTAAGTAACACACTCTCTATTGTGTGCATTGAGCTTCCTTCGTCTTCTCCAAGCTGTGTGTGTTTCTCTGCAACCCTAATTCCAACATTTCAGTGAAACACATGTCTTGCAAAAGGTCTAAGAAGGGTAGCACTAAGAAGGAATGGTTTGACATGGAATGTAGTCAAGCCCAAATTAACACTTGCTAAGATTGGATGCAAGCAAAGACAAGGAAGTTTACTCGGAATGTTCACACACATACAAAGCACTTGTTCAAAATAAGAGGAGAAGGTGGGAAGTCAAAAAACAACTTCTTTTAGCACAAGAGAAAGCACATGCATGTGGCAAGTTTTGGCAAAATCTAAAAGGCAAGCGCGTTGAGAGCTTTGGTGACTTGACTCTTGAGGATATGTATATGCATTGCAAGAACCTCTATGAGCAACCCAATGTTGATAAGATGGAGTGTTGTAGCTCCCTTCCGTTTATGTCTCCCTTCTTTACCATTGAAGATGTATGCCGCGCGCTTGAGAAACTTGCTACTCGCAAGACAAGGGACCTTCAAGGTGTCAAGGATGAAATGATTTAATGGACAAGCAAGAAAACATGATATTGGATATGCGATATGTTTAACCTTGTACTTCAGCATGGCATGCCTCATGCTTGGAGTGCAAATTGGATCAAACCTTTGCACAAAGGAGGAGATGTAAACAATGTGAACAACTACCGCACTATAATGGTTGGTTCTTTAATGACAAAGTTATTTGGATGTATTATGGAGATGGAGATAAGTGAATGGGCTGAAAAGAATGGCAAACATGCGCTTGGCCAAGCAGGTTTTTGAAAGCATCATAGCACTATTGCTCACCTTGTCACTCTTCAAGCTCTTATGGAAGCTTCTCGATTGAAAGGAAAAAAGTTGTATTGTTGCTTTGTGAATTTCAAAAAAGCTTTTGACATGGTACCGCGAGGAAATATTTGGAGACGTATGCAAAGCCTTCAAGTGCCGAGAGAATTTATGCATGCAGTCTTTCGAATCTATCAAAAAGTGATATGGCGATTACGTATGGGAGATGGAATTTCAGAATTTTTTGCAAGCACCATTGGTGTCAAACAAGGATGCCCACTTTCCCCAACCCTCTTTGGGCTACTCGTTGATGAATTAGAATGCATGGTTCTTGATTTTATGCAGCAAGAAGGCATATAAGAGGTTAAGATCGGAAATGCGGTGATCATGCTTTTGCTTTATGCCGATGATGTAGTGCTCTTGGCACATACCTTAGAAGATGCACAAAAGCTTATGAGTGTCTTGGAACGCTTTTGCCTACATAGTAGGCTGATCATGAATGGATCCAAAACCAAGGTTATGCTTTTAAAGACCATCAATGACCAAAATCCATGCATTGTATACAACAATGAGCAATTTGAAGTGGTAGATCACTTCAAGTACCTTGGCCTTGAGGTTCCATCCAATCATAAATGGAAGGATTGTGCAATGTGTTACTTGGAAGCCGGAAAGAGGGCTTATTATGCATTTGAGAACATGTGCAATGCTGGAGAGATCAAGTGTTGGGCTCTCAAAAAGTACCTCTTTGACACATTGGTGACACCGGTGCTTCTTTATGGAGTGGAGATGTGGGGTGTAAGCATGGTATGCATGTCACTTGGTCAAGGATGTGTCGATCGACTTCCAAGTTAATGAAGCCTTCTTACAATGCCAATGTATCACGGCTTGGGAGAAATCAGGAGGTTCTTGCTTCAGCCATTACACCACACACGTTATCCCAAACTAAAAATCTCTCTTCTTCTCTGAACGAGGTAACCGAACCCATCCCTACATCCTTGAGCCCATCCCATTGAGTGGGACACCATTGCCTCCATTTGTCTTAGCTCCCATTCTCTACGCTGCAAGACAGGACGTTGGGGCACTGGCGAGGAGTCTCATCGACTTTGCACCTTATGCCTTCGTCAAGTGCGAGAGGGTGAGTACCACACACTACTTGAGTGCTCAGCTTTTGACCACATTAGGTCCTCTTTTCCCCATATATTCAGCCATGAGCTCTCCCTACATACCTTCCTCTCCCAACCACAATGTGGACTCTCTATTGTGACGCTCATTTCAACCATTTTTGAGCATCGAGAGTCACTTATGACCTTCACTCACACCAAGTGACATGTTCCTTTGGTCCCATAGGTCATATTTGACCTCCGAGGATGATAATAGAACTATCTATCTATCTCTCTGTCTCTTTCTTTCTCTCTCTCTCTCTCTCTCTCTCTCTCTCTCTCTCTCTCTCTCTCTCTCTCTTTCTTCCTTCAAGTTTGTGACTATGCAGGTAGAGCTATGTTCAGGTGTACTGGAAAATGATGCAGAAGAGCGTAGGATTGAGGCCTTGTGCCCTAATCTCCTTGTGAAGAAATACGTTGTCTACAAAAATATTCTCCATTAATTGGTCATGCAGTTCACTTATGATTGAGGAGTAATTAACAAAGAACAGAGGTGGCACGGGCCATTGTAGTTCATGTTTCCTATTGCTGGGTATGGCAGCCTCCTTTGCTAGCTCATCCACACGTACCACATTGCCCTTGACCTTCCTCCATCTTGCATTGACACTTCTACTTGTGGGTCTTGAATCACATGCGTACTCCCTCTCTCTAGATGATTGTGCCCTCTTATAAGATTTTTTTTTTTGCACAATGCAGAACCCCCATTTGAATTATCTTCAAAGGGTTCCCTCTAATTATCTTCAAAGGGTTCCCTCCAATGACGCACCTTCTTCTTCTAGTTTCAGTCTGGAGCTGCACGTTGTTGAGATTTCTAATTTGGATGTGCACCTCCATGGCTCCCTTGCACCGAAGCTCAGAGCTCTTGTCCTCAATCTTAGCTACACCAATATTGTGTCATAGCTTGTGAATGAATCTTCTCTCTCTCTCTCACCTAATAAAAAAATTTAGATCAAGAATAGAGTACACAAACTAATTGAGCTAGAATGTTTTTTGAAATTTTCAGTGAGAACGACCTTGTGGTTAATATAGGGTTGCAGAAGAAAGCCTTTCTGGAGATTCTCTCTCTGCATGAAAAATCAACCCACAAGCAAGACGCATGACACAAGGGCAATCTCAATGGCCACATGGAGGTTATCTGAAAGAAGTTAAATGGCAGTGTGATATGGATGGACATTGGACACTAAGAAAGGAGAAGAGGTTCCGAGTAAACTTGGTAAGGTAGGCTAAGGACAATTTGGCTGAACTGGGTGGCGATGTAGAGAAGTCTCAATCGGAGATTGATGTAGTGGTTCTGCCACCGCTGACTGCATAAAAAGCTTCACTCCAACAACACTCACTGCATAAAAAACTTCACTCACAATTCTGGTTGCATTGGTTGAGTCCAGTTTGGCTGCCAGCTTACTCCAGCTGAAAAACTCCAGGTGTTGAGTCACGGTTAAGACATCAAAATGATACGTTGTGCTAGCGTAAAATCCTCAGCCTCCATATGCAAAATTAAATTTGCTTCGATGGTAAGATTTACAGCAGTAGACCTCATTTCAAGGCAAGGCAGTGGAAAGCTATGAAAGCACAACAAAGAAATTGTGTAGTCGTTCGCAATATATACGTCGATTGTTGAAGCAGCCTATGGACTACTTGGTGTCAAAATTCAAGAACACATCGAGCACTACATGCTGGGGTGCATGGTTGCATGTGCCCACAACTCCGCAATAACAAATTCACTAAGAAGAATGCACCAATTCTAAGGCGACCTCTCTCTCTCTCTCTCTCTCTCTCTCTCTCTCTCTCTCTTTGTGTGCCAGTGTGTTGTAGGGCCAGATCGTGTCAAAGCTTGGAGCTTTGTCACACATGCACATTAGCCCAAGAAATAGGACAATATCATGGAGTACACGTACCTATAGGGCTTCCCAACTACACACACACACACACACACACACACACACACATACACACACACACACACACACACACACACACACACACACACACACACACACAGAGAGAGAGAGAGAGAGAGAGAGAATTTTCAGGCGTGAAGTGAGAGAGGAGACTCGCAGAGGAAAGAGAGATGGAGATGGTGGAGGAAAATTGAGAAGTAGTAGACACAGACTCCCATTAATAGCAGGCGAAGGAGAAGAAGCAGGCAGATCAATCGTGCAAACTATGAAGAAGGTGAGCGACGAGGTTGCTGGCATGCATTTATAGGTGATGGAATCCCATTTGTCCATGCAACGCTTCTATTGGTGACGTGGAAGCCTTAAAAACTGAAAAGGTTCAAAGCTCACAATGCCAGACACGTGTATGCCTTCAGCTTGCTCAAAAAATTTAAGCTTCATTATGTATAGTATAGAAGTATAGATAATATCAATGGGGCTAACAATAATGGAGGATTGCAAAAGAAAAAAGAAAAAAGAATTGGATAAAATATCAGGTAGATCTAAAAACAAATCTCCAAAAACCCTTTTGAGGGCCTTTTATAAACTTGTAGTGCTTGTAACAAGGTGAGGAGTCATGAAGGCTTGTTGAAGTTAAGGGGGGATGACAGTCATGGGAAGTAGGTCTAGATGAGTGCTTACAATCACATGCCATTTTTGTCGTGTTTTACTATAAAATTGTATTTTCCATTCACATAATCACATATGCTTTATATGCTATGAAGGTCCCCACTTAAACAATAATTTGAAAGGCGCACATTGACATTTTGAAACAAAATAAAATTAAACAAGGTGAAGACTTCACGATGGCCTCAAGAAGGCAACATTTGACATGTTAATGGAGAGAGAGAGAGAGAGAGAGAGAGAGAGAGAGAGAGAGAGAGAGGCACGTGCGCGCACACACACACTCTTTCATAATGAAAATATTAAAATGAGTATCATAAGGCTTCATTACAAAGAAAAATTAAAGGGTCATGATTGCCAACACATTTGTAAGGTTCTTTCTCTCATATATATATATATATATATACATACTATATATATATATACATACTATACATATATATGTGTGTGTGTTTATATATATATATATACATATGTGTGTGTATATATATATATATATATATATATATATATATATATATATATGTATATATGTATATATATACATATATACATATGTATATATATATATATGTGTGTGTGTGTGTGTGTGTGTGTATATATATATATATATATATATATATATATATATATATATATATATATATATATATATATGTATATATATGTATATATGTATGTCAAATAGCATATAACATGGCATACCAACAGTTCAAATAAATATTCTTCATAGTTTATTAAGCAAGCCATGGTGTGAGTTTTATTTGAAATAAACAATCAAAGTTAATGTGATGACCATTGGACGGTGAGAGGTGCAAAAAGGAATGGCACGTTTTGTCTACCACTCCCCTTATGGCCTTCTTGGCTAGAAAATTAAAACAATAAAATAAAAGGTGCCATTGGCAAATTAAAACAAAGAATATTTTAAAGCTTTCATAAGAAACGATAGGTCTAATAAGCATATAAAATAATGAAATAATCTAATGAAATGGACCTTTATGAGGTCCTTAAATGAAAGTACTTTTTCACAAAGTAAAATATTAAAGAAATTGCAATTAATCACTACTTCACATCATGGGATCAAATGCCATCCCTTGTTCTTTAAGACCATTTTGAGAGGCCAATTTTTTTCTCCTCGTACTTTTGAGCTTATCATGATAAAGAAATGGATCCATAAAGGGTGCTCTTAGAAAACTATATGTAATGTTTTGAAAGATAAGTATCCTATGCTTAGAAAACAAGGTGAA
Organism: Adiantum capillus-veneris; assembly: GCF_014529385.1. Classification (NCBI taxonomy): domain Eukaryota; kingdom Viridiplantae; phylum Streptophyta; class Polypodiopsida; order Polypodiales; family Pteridaceae; genus Adiantum; species Adiantum capillus-veneris. Next base: position 116,027,560 of record NC_140938.1, on the reverse strand, counting down.
GTATTCACAGGGGCCTTCAAAACGCAAAAAGGTGACTATTGAGGGGTCATGAGTTAAAAATCTACTTTAAAAAGGTAAAAGCTCATAATGATCTCCCAGAGAGAGAGAGAGAGAGAGAGAGAGTACTTGTTTAAAAGAAACCTTTTATTTAGTTCTTAATGTAAAGTTATGGAAGTTCACTTCTTAAGCAGTGTTTGAAAAAACGTGGGGTTTAGTGCATTGTTAACCAGTTAGATTTGCAAAATCCTAGCTAGATTATGAGATGGTCTTGACAAACACCTATAAATATTTATAAGTTTTAATGTAAAAATCAACCAATTTAATATTTTGACCTAATAATCGGCAAAGTTTCAAGTGTGCCCTTAATTTCTTTGGTTTGGAAAAATGCTTTTGGCAAGCTCTATTCTTAAGATGAAAATGATTTGTGGTTTAAAACAATCAACAGTTTTTGAAAACTTACTATGAACAAACTTCAAATCATTTATTGTATCCTTTCCAAAATAAAGTAAACTTAGCATTGGGAAAGATCACTTGAAATGCTTTCTCTTCAATGCACTTCAAGGCTTTCAAGAATTTTTGAGAGACACTAGTCAAACAACAAAAATTGGACGACCTTCATTTATATGGATGCTAAAGCCTTTAAAGGCCAAAAATTGAGACCTAGAAAGTAGTATACTCTTTACTATAGAATTTATAGATATTTTTACAAAAGATGAATTTGAAGTTGTATTGAATTGTGTAAAATTTCATGTGTTAAAGACTTTCATGGATTTTAGCATGCTTGAAATCAACACTTTTATTGATAGGCATGCTAAAATATGCCTTGGAGGACACCACTCAGAAAGGAGTACAAATTCTTGTTTACTCTTCTTTTAATTGTAAATGGGTCTTTTCATTTAAGGTTTCATTTGAATTCCTTGTCCTTTGCTTGCTTTAGAGTGGTTTTACATTGTAACTTGGTCCCTTTGTTTAAGACCTCACTTGACTTTCTTTTCCCTTTTTTTTGGTCTATTAAACAAGCGAAAGGATCGCATGGCTTTCTAAAACAAATGGCTTATATATTATGAAAGGGTCTCAATAATAAGGTAAATGGTGCACATTGCACATTAGTATTTTGAAACAAAATAAAACAAAAAGGAAGTAAAATAAAGACACATTAAAAATCAAAACAAAAAAATATTTTAATGCTTTCAAATAAGCATAGAAAATGATTAAACAATTTAGTGAAGTAATTCTTTTTAAAATCCTCAAATGAGAGAATCGTTTATCAATACCTCAGTGTTTGAGAAAGATGTGTTTGAGCTTAGCTTAAGCTGATTGAAAATTGAGATTAACCGATTGTAAAGGATGGCAAAGGAGAAAACCTTGATAAAATATACTAAAAAGTAGTTTGAATATTTTGCAAATTTAAAAATTTCTACTAGTATTTTCATTTTGTATTTGTATAAGGAGGAAACTTGCCACTTAAACAAAAAGGACTTTTTCGAAGACTGCATCATAAGATCAAACTCCTATGAATATTTTGTTTAATGTTTTGATCTCTAAAGTCATTTTCAAGCATGCAGAGAAAGTAAATGCTGCCTAGCATTCTAAAACAATAGAATGCAAAGAAAAGTAAAGACAAGATATGAAACGAAAGGTAAGTCCTTATCATGCATTGAAAAATATGGAAGCCCCCCTAACCCAGCCCAACCCTAAGGGTTTCTTTTAGAAAGCCAAAAAGGCCTTAAAGAACAAGACACTAGAGAGTGCATTCATAGAAGTTCGATCCCATGATATGAAATATTGTAATATTTTAAATTTGTGTAAAATACCTCGTAATAAACATTTTGAAAATTATAAATTTTTTAGTTAGATTTATAGCTGGCCTGGAAACTCTACTTTGAGGATAATTTTTCATTTCCATTAATGTGAAAAATAATTTTCTTTTGAGAAGTTTTAGGCCTATTATTCAATTTTTTAGAACTCACCTTAAAATTTTGGTGAGATTTTAAACTTGAAACTTTTCATGTTTCTCTTACAATAGGATTTGTTTTGACATAGAAAAAGATCTCAATTTTCTTCATGTCATTACCTAACTACACATGAACAAAGCCTCAAGATTTTAGGCACCTTTTATGTTATTACTTGCATCCTTTATGACAAAAATTGAGGATGAATAAAATGAAGGTTCCTTTTCACTTGTGTCCTCTTTATGTTATTTTATGTATAACATACAAGTAATTCAACATGCTCATACCATGACGGCTACCAGGGTGCTATGTTATCTGTTGAATGACCATAAGGTGATTTAAAGTTTCCTAAACACTATACAAGCATTAAATTCAACCAATAGAATAGCATATTGGTCCCTAAAGGCAATGACCATAGAGTGAAAGCACCGAGAAAAGACCATGCAATCATGATATGTGTTGTGAGCTTAGTGCACTAGCATTATATATATATATATATATATATATGATGAGCATAATGACCAAGTGTTGGATGAAGAGATGTCTAAAAGTATGGGGTTTGGGTAAGGTTTGGGTGTCATCAAAGTTGTTTTTGGTGAGAAAAATAATTGGAAAATATTATTTTTGTGTTGTTTTGGTTGGATCTTCCATGGATTGAAAAATTTCATAGTGTGGAATGAAAGGAGAGAGACAACATTGCATAAGAGAATATGAGAGATCGATGGTGAAGCCAACAACTCAATCACTCCAGATGGCCATTCAATAAAATGGATGCCCAATGAATGGGCCTTGAAAGCACTTCTCAAAATATCATGCAACCACCAAAATTTTGGAGTTGGGAAAAGAGAGAAAATGGGAAAATTTCTTATTGCAAAATATATATGTTCCAAAAACTCCTACTAGGAGGGTGAAAGGGTGGTCAACACATGATCAAGGACTTATGTTGGGGTTAAAGGTGGATATGCCTCTGTCCTTCATCAGGTGGACCTCTGGTGTTCGACCACCTACACTGACCTCACTAACCTACTCCCTTAGTCTTTATATACCTAGAATAATAATAAGTGAGTGCTACTTCTTGCCACTCTATTCCACCCCACTCTGCGCTCTCTCTCTCTCTCTCTCTCTCTCTCTCTCTCTCTCTCTCTCTCTCTCTGCATTCGCGCATCCCTTCAACTGGCATCAGAGTGCACAATGATAGTGAGCAGCGAGAGCACGACAACTCCAAGAACTCCAAGAATATAGCTTGCTCGTTCTTGGTGGTGGAGAGATCAAGAAATTTCGAAAGCTTTGTGAGAATGGAATTGGAGCTTGTACGCTCAGTTGAGAGTGATGTATGCTCTTGTGGAAGCTCAAAAAGAGAGTGTGTGGAAGATAGCGTGTAGGTGAAGATGCCCTAAAAACTGAGTGTACAACAACATTGTTTTGGATATCATTTTTCTCCTTGTAGATTATAGCTTTGAAAATTCTCTCTGATGTAATCCTTGTTTTTGACATGGTCTACAACTTTGTAGGAGAAAAGTTTTGCAAATTCCTCACTGTTTTACTAATATTTAGCCTAGACTTATTATATACATTTCAAGTTTTCTGTCTTGTGCAGTGTGTGAGTATGACGCACTGTTAAAAGCACGATAGGGGCTCAAAGTTGTGTACATAAATTTTGAGGTTGAAGATGCAATTTTAGCTTGTGCAAAGCTTGAGGTTTGAGGTTATTTTTATAGATTTGGGTATAGAGTAAGCGGTGGCGATGGAGGCACGATATTGACGGTTCAAGATCAACATTGACACCACTATTTGTAGTGCTCTTAGAGACAAGCATGGAGCTACACCCTCACAACGGTTTCTTGAGAGACGCAGTTCCCTAGGCACACATTTCCTTGGAGGTAGAGTCTTTTGCAACGACAACACAGGTGGATATTGTTGAATTTCCAACTCTTGACTGAGGTTTTCTACTCATAGGTCATGTTTTTATAATGCGGATTATGATGCACAAGTAGTATGCTCATGTATGACAATGTGGGTTGCTTCAAAAATTAGTTCAAGTATGATTTTGTGTGATTTTTTCTATATATGCATATTTAGATATCAAGTGAGCTAGTTTTACCTTGCATGTGGCAGATTCATAGGCTAGAGGAATTTTGGACAAGTACAATTGTTCATAGAGCCGCTCATTCAAGAGTGAGTTAGATTGTCAAGATTTTGGGTAGTTTACGTATACCATCTGTGGATTTTCTATTGAGACACTTAGTGTCTCTTCATGGTTTATGCGGTTTTTGTGAGATTTTTGAGAATTTTCTCAAATTTCAGGGAAAACTCTGTCGAATCTTTCTTAGATTTGTGCATATCTGCAATTTACTCTTTGATGTTTTAGTGGTTGAATGTGACTCTCACTCTAACAGTGATTGAGTTTGACTCTCACTTTGACAAGTTTTGTCAATTTTGAAACATGCAATTCATGTGCTTTGTTCACCAATGGAACCATTTGTCGCTCGCCAATGAGAGGAATGCCCATTTTCTCTTGAATTCGCTGCAATTTTTGTTGCTGCCAACTCTTGAAGCTATCCAAATGGAGCTAGATCAATGTTGTGTGTTGCTCATGCCATGAGTAGAGGGGATCCAACACTACTTACCAAGATTAGCTTTCATTATAGGCCGACACAACCTCACTCTACTCCATCTAAAACACACTACATTTTTTCCTCTTTTCCCAACATCTTAGGGCTCTAGGAATTTGACCACCTTGACACTAAACAAGCCTACTCAACACTCTAAAAACATGCAATTCATGTGCTTTGTTTGCCAATGGAACCACTCCTCGCTCGCCAATGAGAGGTATGCCTATTTTTTGTGAAATCCACAATGTTTTTCCGTCATCATCGTCTCTTAGAGCTACGACAATCCAAATGGATCTACATCAATGGTGTGTGGTGTTGCTCACGCCATGGGAAGATGGGATCCAACACCGCTTGCAAGGATCACCTTTTTGAGGTAGGTTGGCGCAACCTCACTCTACTCCCTCTGAAAGGCACGACATTTCTTCCTCTTTTCCCAACATCTTAGGGATCTAGGCATCCGACTACCTTGACACATAAACATGCCTAATCAACACTCTAGAAACATGTAGTTCATGTGCTTTATTTGTCAATGGAACCACTCCTCACTCTCCAATGAGAGGAATGCCCATTTTCTCTGAAATCCGTTGTGTTTGTCCATCACTAATGTCTCTTGGAGCTACGACGATCCAAACAGAGCTAGATTAGTAGTATGTGTTGCTCACACCATGGGTAGACGTGATCCAACACCACTTGCTAAGATCAACTTTCCGAGATAGGCCCACGCAACCTCACTCTACTCCCTCTGAAACGCAATGCATTTTCCCCTCTTTGCCCAACATCTAAGCATCCGACCACCTTGACACTAAACATGCCTCATCAACACTCTGGAAACATGCAATTCATGTGCTTTGTTTGCCAATGGATCCACTCATCTCTCACCAATGAGAGGAATGACCATTTTCTCTGAAATCCACTACGTTTTCCCATCACCATCATCTCTTGTAGCTACGGTGATCCAAACAGAGCCAGATGAACAATGTGTGCTGCTCACTCCATGGGTAGATGAGATACAACACCACATGCCCAATATCATCTTTCCTTATAGGCCCGACATAACCTTACTCTACTCCCTCTAAAATGCATTGCATTTTTCCCTTTCTGCCCAACATCTTAGGGCTCTAGGTGTCCAACCACCTTGACACTAAACATGTATACTCAACACTCTTAAAACATGCAATTCATGTGCTTCATTTTCCAATGGAACCAATCATCACTCACCAATGAGAATAATTCCCATTTTCTCTGAAATCTGCTACGTTTTTTTGTCGCCACTGTGTCTTAGAGCTACGGAGATCCAAACGGAGCCTGAACAACAATGTGTGTTGCTCATGCCATGGGTAAATGGGATCCAACACCACTTGCCAAGATCAAATGTCCAAGGTAGGCTGACAAAATCTCACTCTACTCTCTTTGAAACGCACTAGAGTTTTCCCTCTTTGCCCAACATCTTAGGGATCCTAGAGTCTGACTACCTTGACAATCACATTATCGCATTGGTTCACATTACAATATCACAATAAGATCAAAGAAAAGAATATTTCCACACAAAACTTCCAATAATTTGTATGACAAGCACATTATCTTATTGGCTCACATTACAATATCACAAGAAGAACAAAGAAGAGAACGTAATTGACAGTACACTGAATCGGAGTTTAAGTTATTACAACTTTTCAACTTCTCCATCTCAAATGGAATTGTTGTCTACTAGTATTTTTCCATATCCCGTAATCAATGATCTAATGCTTTTCTTTTGCTAAGACACATTGCATGTGCTTCCATTATCTTTGAAAGCTTGTCCAAATATGCTTCAGTATGCTCCATAATCTTGAAGTATCAACCCATGTGGCTACCAAGAAATGAAAGAACACCTATGTCTCCTCCATATTGCACAATCACATCTCCCTTCTTCGTGTACACATTCAATATTTGATACAAATACCAATGTCCATGTTCCATTACTCCTGCAATGAGAGGATTGGTGAGATATGGGAAAAGTAGAGAACGCAATTACCATGTACAAAAATAGACTTATCTCTCAGTGGTGTTCCATCTTCTTGCATTGTCCATTTGCCTCTTGGACTTTGTCTAGCCACATGTCCTCATCTGGTTTCAACACAACTTTAGTAGTTGGGGTTTGATTTTTCTTAAAAACTGTAATAAGAAGTGTTCTTATGGTCATATCAACATCCTTGTGTACTGATGTCTTGCAAACTGTGACTGTAGTGTATGCCGGCTCCTAGACTGCGACAACATCATGGACCATTCGATGTTTTCTAGGTATGCAAACATTAATAAATATGCCATTGTCATCTGCTGGCAAAAAGCTCAGACTTGCAACTTAGCCAAAATGAAAAATGTCCATGTCATTTCATTCCTGTTTAGTTGACAACGGGATACTATGCACAAGGCAATTTGGTGGCAAAAATATGTTTGAAGTGGATACCAAGGTAGCCACCCAAACCCCAGCTCATACATATACACAATCATCCTTTTTTACACGCCCTTCGATACCTACCAACATGGAACTAACAGTCTCCATTTGTTCCATACCCATATCCAAATAGGAGATAGACATATTTTTCTTGTTGACACTGAACACAACCAAGGCCAATCAATGAGATGACCTATCAACTCAAGTTGCCAACTAGTGTCTCATACACAATGCTTTCCATGCGAGCCTACTAAATCCTTACAAAGGGGAGCCACCTCAAGAAGCAACCATTGAAGACCCACCAGAGATCAAGGACCAAGAAGAAGTGATGTAGCTTGAATCCATTCTTCGACAAAAATACAAGGTGTTACGAGGCGGTAAGACTATTGACAATATCTTATCAAGTTTAAAAATTATCCTTTTGAAGATGCTAAGATGGATGTAGGGCATACAATCAAAGGATAACCTAAACCTTGTCAATGCTTACAATGATCCCCTAAAGTAAGAAAATGTAAATACGTATAAATGAACAAAGTTTTTGTCTTATAAGAGTGTCTTTTCTTTATTGTGCACAAATGTTAATAAATATGCATGCTTAGGATCATGTTTGTGGAGACAACTCCCAAACACCAAGTAGAGTTTGTCACTCTACTATGGAAGATTGATACAAACTAATGTGTAGACATGCTTGAGCTAAGGCTCTCAAGCACCAAATGTACTAGTCATCCATTCTGGAACGATCGTAGGGTAAAATAGGGATCCTCTATCCGCTAGCAAACGGACTAATGACTAGGCTTTATCTTCTCCACCTCATAGTTGAGGACGACTATGATTTCAAGAGAGAGGTAATTTCATAAAAACTAATATCTGATTCTCTCAAATGATTTTCTCATGTTAAATTGATCATTTAATATGGGGAAGTACCAAGGGAGTAAAAGCTAGAATATTGGTAAGGCTGCCAGACCAATCTCAGTAGGGATCCAAAGGAGTGAAAATAGGGATCCAAAGAGAGACAGTCTGCAAAAGAGAAATGTGCTTCAATGGGGCTTAAAAGACCTAAGGTTCAGCTCCATTAAGACTTCCATAGGCTAAGGTTCCAAAAATTAACTAATAAGTCCAATGGCCAAAGGTGGAAAATATTGGATGGTTATGGGAAGACTAAAAAGTCTTCCCACATCCCTAGGAAGGAGGGGGGAGCCCTAATGGTAGGGGATGAGAGGGAAACACACACACACACACACACACACACACAAAAATAGCATGAGGTCTTTCTTCTGACTCTTCTATTACAAGGGACAAAAAGAAGCAGGGCTGATAAGCATTTTTGGAGCACCTCATCTACATCTCTATTATGTGATCACACAAACAGCTATCGCAGTAATAGCAGGTGTTTGGGCGCTCTGTTAAAGGCAAGATACGAGTCGCCAAGACTAACCCATACTCCCGGGTGCGTGGAGTACAGTTAAAATAACCTCTTAATTGATGACCATAACTTCGATACAAAAAGATCTTTTGAGATGGAAGGAATTGGGCTAGCAGGTATAACTGCTCTGAAAAACCTGGCTTCATTGAATGTTCTATGTAATAATACTGTGGCCCTAGGCCCAGAGCCTCTGTAACCATCGCCAATCTGATATTGTTCCTAAAATGCTCGCGACCCCAAAGGGTTGCACGAGTCACTCGATTTCTGTATGACCACCATTTAGTCTGGGAAACAGAGGTTCCTAATTGCGGGAATAGATATAGTTCATAACGGAGTAAAGTTGCTCTCCGTGTAGAGTCACCTGATTGATAAAGGTATTCTTTTGCTATGGAAAAAACCAGTTCTCGATTGTAGGCCATTTTTTAACACACCTGATCAGCAAACATGCGGATATTTATATTACTTGTGTACAGTTACTCCTTACTGTTACCTTGGATTGGTTTATATATTAGTGTCTTCTGGCTTTTATAGACTCACTTTTTGACTTTGAATCGGAATTGGAAGTATTAATTAATCACAAAAAAGTGTTGTGAATATGCAGTATATCGTACACTGTTAAGATCCTTGCTGGTATAATGTACCCCAGTTGTTGGATGCATGACTTAAGCCGACTATAAGGGTTTGTGGATTTTGTATTGGGATGTGTGGGATAAACCTGAGCTAGGTTCAAAAAGCTCGATTGTCGATTCGAACCGGGTATTGACAGCATTGGTGTTTCTAGTTGGTATACATTATGAGACTAGATATATTTTTTGACTTGACCTTGCTTTAAGGTAAATAGCATCTCTATATACTGTACCCTAGTTGTTGGGTGCATAACTTATGCCGAGTATTAGGGTTTGTGGATTTTGTATTGGGATGTGTGGGATAAACCTGAGCCAGGTTCAAAAAGCTCGATAGTCGATTCGAACCGGGTATTGACGGCATTGGTGTTTCTAGTTGGTATACATTATGAGACTAGATATTTTTTTACTTGACCTTGCTTTAAGGTAAATAGCATCTCTCTCTCTATATACACTCTGTAGTGTATTTTTTACTGCCTCTCTGTTGTGTCGGGCTACCTGCAACACGCTTTTGCCTGCGCTAGGGTTGAGGTGGCAGGTGAGTGTAGTTGCAAATATTGAGGTGTGTTAATCAAGTTCATACCGGATCTTCAGCTGGGATAATCCCTGAGTATCTGGCCCGTATGGGTGTCGTCTAATGCTGTAGTTGGTTCGTGTCAGTGGCGGATCTACTCCCGATTTGCTTCAGCAAAGTATAAATGCCCCTTAAAAATGTGAGTACTCTTACTCACTTGGCATCGTGCTGTATTCACTTGTGTGCTTTCTATACTGTGTGGGTTAGTAGATATTTTCTACTATGTGCTCAATCATGCCGAAAAAGAACAGGAAGGAGACTGTGGACGCCTCATCGTCTCCCAATCTACAGGTTATACAAAATCTCTGTCTTGCTTTAGGGAATCTCTGTGTAGCTTTGCTCAGACCGGTTTTTGAAATTTGTTTTTAAAAACCCAGGTATTTTGTTTCCGAATACTAAATCTATTATGTCACGTATTAGTCTGAAGCTTTGCTGAAAAAAAGATTTGAATGGGTTTTAAAAAAAAACCAATAATATAGAGTTAGGTAAAATAGAAATTTGTTCCGGATACTTTACTTATAGGTCTATGGGAGTTATTTTAGTGCAAGTACATTTCTGCTCTGGACAGTTTGGAATTTGTATACTTCTGTGACTAATGATGGTCGTTGTCGTAAAATAAACAAAAATTGAGTTGTAACCTGGTTCTGGAAACTAAGTGAATGGCTCATTTAAACTAAGAACTGCCTGGATTCTTTTGAATGATGGTAGTAGTATGCCTGGTTGCCGTATACAGTGCTGAAAAACTGGTTCTCTGATGAAAAATCTGTGTTCTTTTAAAAAAAATGGGGAGATTGCCAGGTAGGAGGCTGTTTTGCTACTGAGGAAAGAGTACTGTATGGTACTTTTTAGAAAGGAATTGTATATTGGGGTGATGATGTTATGATTCGGTTAAAAAACTGCTCAATAGATGAAATGCACTCTTGTAAAGTAAAAAATGAGCTGTAATTATCATACAATGTTTAAAAGATATTTTGGTTTATGGCATCACTAATTTACTGTTGTCCATTGTGTAAGATGATAGTCCCTTGAATGATTTTCTCTCTAGTTTGGGTACCTTTTCCATTAGATCAATGGTACACTTGTTTGAGGGCACTTATAACAGGTTTCGGAAAAGGTGTCCTGACTTCTGTTATTGAGTTGGCAGTATGTAGTATCTCATAACCACGTGTAGGAGTAAAGTTTTGGTTTTGCAAATTGACTTAACCATTTTTTACCATACTACATCTCCTACTTGTAAGATAGAATTTTTTTTTTGATCTGATACTTATCTCACTGAATCGGCTAAAAAGCTATTTTATATTTACTTTGTACTAGCTTCTGTTATGTTGCTCTTTTTCTTATTCGTGATAATGCTAAGAGTTGCTACACATACGGTATTGAATAAGAGTGGCAACACATACAGGATTGTATATGGAGCTAAAGTGTGGCAGCACATACCGGATTGATTAAGATGGTTCCAAGATACTTGTGTTTTTTTCGCATACGATGATGTTTTATGATAGTGTTCGGTGACTTACCATTACTTCAACAGGGTGATTGAGTTCTATAGGGCTTGGCTGGGTTTGAACCTAGGCTATTCTATAAAATTTGTTGGTCTTTGTTTGCTGGCTTCCTAATTTCACTCAAAGTATCTAGGAGCTGCCTCTAACCTAGCATCTTGCAGTATATACAATAGTGCTTCTAGAAGTTGGTTATAAAGGCCTTGGTATTATAAGTAAAGTCATATAAACTCCCTTTAAACTGATCTTTTCTGGTTTTTCTTATGTCGTATCTGTCTCGGACCAGGTCTGAGGCTGATCGAAGGACTGACTCACCTAGGGCTTTATGTTTTTTAATAAAAACAACAGTTTATTTCTGGCTTGGGATACAGTATAACAGACATGACATGATACGCATTGTATTTCTTGAGAAATATAGTTTTTATATATATATATATAAAATATATAAATCTTTAAAAAAAGGGGGGAGTGTACTCATGTTTATAAATTTGTAAATTCTTAAATGATCTTTTTTGAAGATATCTCAGGGTGATTGTAAAATCGGTTCTTAAAGTAGGATCTGTTCTAAAAGTTTGTTTTTTGTCTATACTTCAAACCACAAGGATGAGATTGTCCTTAATTGAGCTGGGTTTTCGCTTGAGATTAACTTTACCTACCGACATTGAGTGAAATTCTCTCCAATCAGATCAAAAAAGAAGTTCTTCGTTTCTCCAAAAAACTTTAGTGTAGCAAAAGATGTTTCTAAAAAAAGAGATATATATATATATATTAAATTGAGGAATAATCAGATCCATAGCTGCTTTATGGGTGTTCAATTTCCTTTATCAGATTGGCAAAAATGCCAAAGAAAGGTTTTTTCAAAACTGAACAATATACTTGTTAAGAACTATATGTTTTTTAAGGTGACATGGATAACAACTGGGATGCCCTGCATCACCTGCGTACAGTCACGTGCTAACGAATTGTTTTCTTGTGGCTATGGGTGCAGGTGAGGGCTACCTTCCTTGATTAAATTGTCCAGTTCTCAACAAATGGAGGATCTCTTAGTGTGATGCAAATTATCCCAGACTTTGGGTTTATGGATTCTTGAACTATATCTTGTTATCGTCATTACCTTGTACAAAATTTATTTTCAACTGCAAATAAATTATTGTGCAAAGCCACTGTACTTTTCTAGAATTTTTAGTCTGTGAACAACTAGTGTTCGTTTGCGTATATTTATATAGATTTAAAACTGCTACACACACACACACACACTCCCAAGCTCTTCCCAAAGGGAAGAATGGACACATGGCAGGCTCCTAGCCCAGTTGCCCCCAATCTCCCCTCAAATCCTATTGGATGGCCATAGAGGTGGACCAATGAGAATTAGGCTAGAGTAAAATTATTCTAATCAATGTAAAAATGCTTAAGAAAAGAACCAATAGAGATTAAGCTCCCTAGAAGACTATTAGACAATCTACCAAGGGGTCCAATGAGAATCTAGTAGCCCAATGGCTTGCTTGATTCCTATTGGCCAGAAGACTAAAAGGTCCAATGAGAGTTTAAATAAATTATTTAATTACCTAAAGCTCTCACAAAAGGGGAAAGGGGATACATTTCACAAGGCTATCAATTATGCTTCTAATTTGTGATTGGCTAAGCTTTGCAGGAGCCAATGGGACGCTAGCAAGAGCAAAAAATAAGAGGGGTCGACCAAGTAGAGAGAGAGTTGGCATTTTTGAAGATGTCATGTTTTCAAAATGTCACCTGGTTCTGGAATTGAGCTAGTGAATAGAATGCGTCGAGATGGATCTGGTGATCTACGCAAGAGCTGGGTGTGATTTGATCATTTTTTATGAGTGTTTGGTTGGAAAACCATGGCAACACATGTGTATAATTAAATATAAGTTTGTGTACATGCAAAGACTTTGCAGGTTGAGAAGCACAAGTACGGTCGTACCTAGCATGCAAAGACATCTACTATATCTTCTTGTGTATCTTTGGGTTAGATGTAAACCATAACATGTTCATTCATCAATGTAAGCTCACAAATGAGAACCTTGCATGCATGTTCAATGCACGTTGCACCTTCTACGTTGTAGGAAATTCATGTCCTTCAATTGGACTCCTTAGGAGAGATCATTGTTTATTGCAAGTTGTAACTTTATTGATTTTTGTAATTGTGTTGGTATTCCTCGCTCATATGATGAGCATTGGATGGAGTTGTTGTTGCTAGAATCTTGGAGTTAGCATGTTTTTGTTGCCCAACTTATGTTCATTGTTTTTCAATAGTTTAACCCTTTTGATTTTGAGCCTTTAGTTGAATGAAGACCTTGGTTTGTTGGTTGCTCTTCGCACTATCTAGCTTAACCCCATTCATTGCTTTATCATACATATTGGACAAGAGCAAGCTCCAAATGCAACGTGATGGTGTTTGAAGATAGTGGCTTACGTAGCAAATATGTATTATGATTTACTCAATCAACTTAGGGCCCCTCAATTGCGGCCTCTTTTCTTTGTTGTGTCTTGGTGCCACAAGAACTAAATATTATTAAATAGTGGTAATATATGAGTAGCTTTTAGGGCAAGACAATCCAAAGAGTAAGCAACATGCACATAAATTGGTTTTTACATTGTAGTGAAAAATTGTTATTTGCTTGAGATGTCAAGAAATTTTGAGAGCTTCTCATATTCAAACTACAATACTTGAACATGTTTCATAGGTTTTTTGTCCCTATTTACTTATACCTAGGTTTACTCATGCAATTTCGGGGGGGGGGGGGGGGGGGGGGGGGGGGGAGAGAGAGAGAGAGAGAGAGAGAGAGAGAGAGAGAGAGAGCTGGGTTGAATTTATATGGCCGTATAATGAAAATTATACGTATTATTTAGATTATACAATGTTTTTTTGATTAATATAGTGTAAACTGTATAATCAAAGGAATTCTTTGATCGAAGATTTCTTCAATCAAAGAATCGCATAATATATACGCCTCTTTGATTGAAGGAGCGCATTGCAGCTTTTGCAGATTGTAAGAGGTAGAGGAGATAGAGCAAGCATGTATAATTTATTTTTTAGTTTTATTTTTAACTTTTTTTTGTGGCTAATTCGTGTTGTGCTAGAGGTCATTTCGCACACAGAATTAGTTTGCAGGTGCATAGGACTATTCCAAGGTTGTCTCAACATAGTCACACTCCTGTAATAGATAGACATTGCAGCTTCGTCTCGTGGTTGTGTAGACCAGTCGGTCACACTCCAGAGAGAGCATAGGGAGTTTAGAATCCCACTCCTATTGTGTAGTGGTTTCTTCCTCACACTTGAGAGATCTATGGGGTAGGAGTTTGTCACTTTGTGTTGTGTATGAGAATACTCACACTTCAAAAGTTGGCAAAATATACAAACATATCTAAAATATTACTATTCAATATAGTTTACTTTACACGTCAGAGACAAAGCTAAAATATAGTATGAATATACACATTGCCACATTTGAAGAGTGAACAGTTAAGTTTAAGTACAAATGTATCAATGTTTATATTTTGTTTGCATTATTGTTTATGCTTTCCTTTTATAAATCAGACTCATTTAGCAATAGTACTAGATAGTGAGTGCTAAGCTGAAGCTTTGCTTCTCTTAAATTATCATTGTCTGCTACTTGCAATAGGTGATTAAAGATATACTATCTACGTGTACTTTGTAACTATGATAAATATTTTTTTCCAAATGTGATGATTAATGGGTGATAATCAATGGTTTGATTGTTGCATTGTCTTAGAGATTTTCTCACACTTCAATAGTGGCCAGATTGATTATTTAATCTTTCAATCAATTAAATAATAGTTACCACTCTTGTGTTAGAGCTATTAGCTCACACAGTTGGGCTATTAGTGTGTAACATACACTTTTCGTAGTCTAATAAACTACTTTCATGTGACGTAAACTTCCAGTGTTCTGTGTTCAATAGTGTCCACACTTGTGTTAGTCGGACTACTTTTTCTAAATGTTAACTTTTAGTGATCTTTTTCTAAAATTTTATCTTCCATTGCATTATAGTTAAATTGATTATACATTTATTCAATTATTGATAACAAAATCTTATTCTAAAATCATAATCATTAAAAATTATATATATTTCATTTGTTGCAACAAATTGTTCACAATAGGTTTGTCTAAATATTGAACATTGATATTAAACATTTTCATAATTTGGCATGTTTTAAATTTGAAATTTTTCTCTTGGTGTTAATATGAGTCATTGTTTGTTTTAATAGCCATGTCAAAGAAGAAGCTCTCACAAGCACATCAAAAAATTGTCACTGAAGCTATTGTTTGCTATCTACATGGTGTGAAAGAGAAGCAGTTACGTCAATGTTTTGAAAATACAGAGCCTTCTAGTTTCAATGATTTTTGTAAATACGGTGCTTACTATAATCATTCCCCACAATATCATATTTGATATTGCAATTTTCAATGGCAATAAATTGTAGGGGCTTGTCAAAATCTTGGGCCAAATCTTGATTTCCTTTGATGCTCTACAAAACACTGAAGTCCGCTCGCTCCCTCTAGTATGCAAAAGAATGCAATTGGTTCATCAATTGCATGCAAAAATGAAAGGAAAGATAAATCTAGAAGGCCCTAACAAAATACCAAGAGTGGTTGATCTTACCAAGCCAACCATTGAGACAGAAGTGATAACTCCCACCGCTCAGCCTACCAATGTAGAAGTGGTAGCCCAAGGCCATGATCCACTAGTATTGCACCTCCTACATGACCAAAATGTTTTCCACTTGCAAGCTCCCCAACTCAGAGAAGGTAGATGGGTATATGTCAAGCAAGTTCGTACATTACATCTTGCCTTTTCAGACCTTGTGCATACAGCTAAAGTACTCAAGATCCATCCACACGAGCCAATTGCTGCACAACAAGCCATGGAAGAAGCCACCACTTTAAATATCCAACACCGAGGTATAATCCTACCGCTTAGCATCGTGTGTCACTCCCCACAACCAATGTTTATCTTCAGATATTGGAACGGCGGCCATGTGGAGCAGTGGATACAAGCATGTCACTCTGATGGAAGTAAGCTTTCCATCAAAGAGTTTTTGTAGACAACAAGTAGTATAGAGCACTTCCAAGACAATATATTACATGTTTTCAATTCTCTACTGCAAACATTGAAGTACTTACATCACCATGATTTTTTGCACAAGCACCTTCGCAACATTATGTTGCATTTTGCTGACAAGGGTGTTTGCAACATTATAGATTGGAACACTTCTAGCTTATTCCCAACTACAAAGACATTTCCAAAGCTAATAGATATGTCTTTGGAGTGTCAAAACAATAACCTTCAAGTTTATCCTTGGGCTGCCCCCAAGTGTATCTCCACCAACCCTCCTCCTTTCCATGGATGTATATTCTCTATGCTAGGTTTTGAAACGCATACTTAATTGCATGCCACCAGAGCCAAGTGATACAGATCAAATAGTCTTTGTAAAAAAATTTCATAAAACTCTTGATTTAGGTAAAGATAGAAATCCCAAAATTGACCTTCAGCTTTTGATTTATCCCTTTGTATCAATAGAGCCCACAAAGTTGGCATAAATGTTGTATCTTCTTCTGGTCTCTGACCAAATGATGAATGAATACAAACAACTTTTTTTTGGCTTGAAATTTTCATTGTATTGTTAATGCAATGTTAATTTAAGTATCACATCACGATTTAAGTGACAATTGATGTTTTTAAGTTCAAACTATCATTATATTGTTGAAATTGGTTTAAGTGATATTTGCGTCATTCTATGTATATTGATTTGTCAATTTCAACTTGCAACAGATTTGCCTTGGTTACATGGTTGTTAAATTTTGGTATTTTGTTTGTAGATATGTCTAAAGACCTTAATTACGATGAGGCACAACAAATTATCAGTGTGGAGAAAATTTGATGTGGACAATCGGACTTATCAGTTATTTCCTACATTCAAGAGGATGAATCAAACCTTGAGGGCAAGCCCTTGTCGCAAAATATGCAAAGACTTATGTCCAAACCACTTTGTTCAAAATGCACTTTTCAAAACAAGTGTCCGTGCAAAGGGAAATCCATCGATAAAGCTCTCTGACTTGCAACAACTGGGCTTAGCTTAATTTCTTCTCCAACAATCTATTTGTCAACAACGAGCTATCCCCAATAATAACCAGATTTCCATATGCTTCATTCAACAATGCTATTCTCCTTACATATTGGGCCAAAGAGTCAATTGGGATGATAAACCTTCTAACTCGGGCGTTAGGCTTGGCTGCAGGACCATCACAAAAGCGTCTTGTCGTCCTTTTCTGGAGGAGCATGAAATCATTATGGAGATGGCAAGCCTAGTGAGCTCTACCATGCTCAGGAGACATAGAATATATCTATCTAGGACTTGTTAGTGGAATTTGCATGACACAACTAGAGCGGGATTTCTCCAGTGAGACACAAGATGTGTTGACAGAGTCTGTGCAAACATAGGTAGAGCGGGTGTGTGCCTGAGAGACATAAGTAGAGATGATAGACATGAAGTTATTTGATATGATCATGCTAGAGGATGATGAGTTGATGCCAAGATACATGATTTTGTCTATAAATGAGAGGGATGTAGCCATCCCAATGTTGGTGATGACACATCCATATGTGATGAGTAGTCCTAATAATGCAGTGCATGCAAATAGTGTTGATGAGGCTAGTATAGCCAGGTTTGTGTAGATTTTGTCAGTGTTTGGGCATCTCGTATACAACCTGCTAGTGTCAAGGCCCAACCTAACAATTGCGACAAAATCATTTTCAACATGTTTTATCAATTGTACAATGACTAACACTAGCATGATACAATATGGAGCTATGTAGACCATGCAAAGTTGTTTGTGAGATTTGCATGCAGGCTCTAACATTGATACACACGCTCGCCTATCACTAGAGCCAATATGGCTACATGTAGATTGAGTGATCGAGCTAGTAGGCATAGGTTGAGAGAGTCTGTCACCTACTTTCTTGTACCAAAACTAGTAGTTTAGCTACTAACACCCACTTATTGTCACATTCACCTTTAAGTGGAAGGTTGTTGGGATTAAAGGTGGATATGTCTTTGGCCCGGGCCAAACGTCCAGTGTCCTCCAGCCGCCCACTGACCTTACTAACCTACTCCCTTATTCTTTATATACATAAAAGAATAAGAAGTGAGTGTTGCTTCTTGCCACTCTACTCCATTACTCTGTGTTCTCTCTCTCTCTCTCTCTCTCTCTCTCTCTCTCTCTCTCTCTCTCTCTCTCTCCCTTTTCCCTCTCCACACACACAAAAATGCTACTAGTAGGACCCACTTGTTGGCACATTCTCCTTAGGATCCAACACCACTTTCCAATATCGACTTTCCTTATAGGCTAAAATGCACTATGGTTCCCTCTTTGCTCAACATCTTAGGGTTCTAGGCATCCGACCACCTAGAACCAAACCTGTCAACTCAACACTCTAGAAACATGCAATTCATGTGCTTCATTTTCCAATGGAACCATTCATCATTGCTTGCCAACGAGAGGAATGCCCGTTTTCTTTGAAATCCACTGGGTTTTTTTGTCGGTTCTGCCTCTTGGAGCTATGGCGATCCAAATGGAGCCAGACCAATGATGTTTGATGCTCACGCCATGGGTAGATGTGATCCACCACCACTTGCAAAGATTGGCTTTCCAAGGAAGGACAATGCAACGTCACTCTACTCCCTCTGAAAGGCACTACATTTTTCTCTTTTTGCCCAACATCTTAGGTCTCTAGGAGTCCGACCACCTTGACACTAAAGATGCCTCCTTAACACTCTGGAAACATACAATTCATGCTCTTAATTTGCCAATGGAACCACTCATCACTCGCGAACAAGAGGAACTCTCATTTTCCCAAAAATCCGCAATGTTTTTCCATTGCTTCCATCTGTTGGAGCTACGGTGATTTAAGAGGAGCCAAATCAACGGTGTGTGCTACTCACACCATGGGTAGACATGGTCCAACACCAAATGCCCAATATCAACTTTCCTTATAGGCCAGTGCAACCTTGCTCTACTCCCTTAGAAATGCATTGTGGTTCCCTCTTTGCCCAACATCTTAGGGTTCTAGGAGACCGACCACCTTGACACTAAACATGCCTCCTCAACACTCTACAAACATGCAATTCATGTGCTTCATTTTCCAATGGAACCATTCATCCCTTACCAATCACAATAATGCCCATTTTCCTTGAAATCCACAACTTTTTTTGTCACCATTGTCTCTTGGAGCTACGACAATCCAAATGGAGCCAAATGAGCGGTGTGTGTTGCTCACACCATCAGTAGACGGGATCCAACACTATTTTCCAAGATCGTATTTCGAAGGTAGGTTAACGTAATTTCACTTTACTCCCACTTAAACACACTGCATTTTCCCTCTTTGCCCAACATCTTAGGGATCTAGGCATTCAACCACCTTGACACTAAACATGCCTACTAAACACTCTGGAAACATGTAATTCATGTGCTTCATTTTCCAATGGAACCACTCCTTTGCTTGCCAATGAGAAGAATGCCCATTTTCTCCGAAATCCACTACGTTCTTCCATTGCCAGCATCTCTTGGATCTACGAAAATTCAAACGAACCCAAATCAATGGTGTGTGTTGCTCACGCCATGGGTAGATATGATCCAACTCCACTTGGCAAGATTGATTTTCTGAGGCAAGCCTACACAACCTCACTCTACTCCCTCTAAAATGTGCTGCATTTTTTCCTCTTTGCCCAACATCTTAGGGATCTAGGCATAGACCACCTTGACACTAAACATGCCTATAGCAAGCCAAGGTGAAACTTCTGCAGTCTTGAGATTGAAGGTGTTAGAGCTTGAGACACAGTTCGATGCCACTAGAAAAGAGCTTGAACTAGCTCAAAGCACACCTTGACACTAAACATGCCTATTTAGCAAGCCTACGCAACCTCACTCTACTCCCTCTAAAATGTGCTGCATTTTTTCCTCTTTGCCCAATATCTTAGGGATCTGGGCATAGACCACCTTGACACTAAACATGCCTATTTAGCAAGCCAAGGTGAAACTTCTGCAGTCTTGAGATTGAAGGTGTTAGAGCTTGAGACACAGTTCGATGCCACTAGAAGAGAGCTTGAACTAGCTCAAAGCAAGCTTGCAAAGCACAACGAGAATATTAGAGCCCTTGCAGAAAAGGCGTTGCAATTGCCACAACCAAACTCAACGCATTTTTGACTGTAGCGACCGACTCTGCATCTCTTGGCTCTGATGAATTTTTCTTGAGTGAGATTTTGGTAGATCTCACTCAGCATGCTGTGTTGTAAAAGCTATAACTTCTATTGCTGTAATCTTTCAAGCCAACATTTTGTAATCATTTTACATAATCAACTTAGATATTTATTGCTTTGTCTCTTTTTCATCTTAGTTATAAATTGTATACAATAAGTATAAAAAAAAAAGCGTTAGATAATCATACGACACAAAGTGACATGAAAAAAAGAGAGTGATCATAAGATGTGTCCATCAAACTCAAGCTGATTACAAGTACGTTGTACCTAAGGTGTTTTCAAACAATGTCGTCACAATCAAACATTGAAACCATGTCATTAGCTTCTTCCATGTCTGAACATTCTGAAGCCACCTCCTACTCTGACTCACCGGCACTTTGCACCTCAACAGCAACTGCCTCATGCATTTGCTTTATACCAAAACAATGTTCCGCTGCTCTCATGGAAATGTTGGTTGGAGCATGCAACAATCTCATATTACAAAACACATATATTGGAGCCTTAGCTCATTTTGGCTTTAAACTATTTCTCTTCTTAGTGTGTAAGAAGTCAAATGTAGAACAATTTCTCTCGCAACTACCACTTGAAGCAACATCTATAATACTTTGATAGCTGCGTGTTGTAGTTCTATCTTTTCTCCACCATATTCTTTCCACCACATAGGTGCGCTAACTTTTTAATGGCATCAATGTGCCAAGGATTATCAAACATACCAAACCTATTGGCACAGTCAACACGTTGATGAAATGCATATGTCCCCTCATCCGACCCTAAGAGTTGCATGCACACAGTTTTGAAACCATATATCACTTTTGAATTGGAGGATTGTTCATGGAGCTGAAATTTTGGATCCAAAGCAAATATTGCACTGTGTAATGGCATGTGCATTTGTGCCCATCAAGATTCTGGGCATGAAACTAGAATTTTTTTATCTCTACTAGTGTAGCCTTGAAATTTCTTGAGCTTTTCAATGTCTTCTGCCCATATACCAATACACATTTCTAAAGACAAAAGAATCTTTATCCACCATGCACAACATATCCACAAATGGTTTAGTAACATTGACAACCTTTTCCACATTTCTCCAAAACACACAAGAATTGACGAGTTAATGAACCCTGAATGTTGTAGCTTGGTAGCTAGGGTATTTGTTAAGCCATGCATCCCATTGCCTGTTGGCAATTGTCTCCACCAGTGCATGTCGAACATCTTTCAGCGTTGACAACACATAATATGTAGTAGCAAACCAAGTCGCACAAAAGATTTGTAATGCCTTGTTAGGCGACTTTGTTTTTAACAGAGCCATGCATCCCATCGCCTATTGGCAATTGTCTCCACCAGTGCATGTCGAACATCTTTCAGCGTTGACAACACATAATATGTAGTAGCAAACCAAGTTGCACAAAAGATTTGTAATGCCTTGTTAGGCGACTTTGTTTTTAACAGAGCCATGCATCCCATCGCCTATTGGCAATTGTCTCCACCAGTGCATGTCAAACATCTTTCAGTGTTGACAACACATAATATGCAATAGCAAACCGAGTCGCACAAAAAAATTGTAATGCCTTGTTAGGCGACTTTGTTTTGAATAGAGCATATGAAAGTTGATGCTCTCTAATGAACTTTACTATTGTGTTTGCTTGCAATAAAGTAGTCTTTATTTTGTCAAGTCTACCAATTTCTTTCAGAAGCATACTGATAGCATGTGCACCACATGGTACCCATGTTAATTCCGGGTACTTTGCTTCAATTGCAAGATCTGCACCTCTGTAATTTGCAACATTGTCGATGATGATGGTTGTCACATTCTTTGGTCCTCTAGATTTGGATACGGCACGCTCATAAATCTTTGAAAGAAAGGGAATGGTTTTTTCCTTCAAGGAAGTTGGAGAGACGCAATGGCCCCTATATAGCTCAATGTGTTCACAACACCACAGCACTCACACTAGCAATGCCTCACGTGCACTTCACCCAATGCACACAGCCTCTACATAATTGTGAAACAGTGATCTCACCAATCTTGCCTGCTTCTAGCTCTTCCATAACTCAACACCTCTCTCTCTTTCTCTCTCACACGTAAAGGGGACCTGGGGGGGTGCACACGCTCACACACACCGACACCACACACCCTAGAGACGAGCAAAGGAGAAAGGGGGTAAGAGGTAATCAACACCACACAGGACAAAAAAGGGTGCAATCTGGATCCGGAGAGCTAATTACAACCTTTGAGACACCATAGCTATGAATAGCCCTCAAAGACTCAAAAACATTATTTCACTCCACAGGCACAACCCTCTATGCATGAACGTCCCAAAATACTTTTCGTCACTCGACGAACACTTCTCTTTGTCCAAAAGCTACCAATTGGTTCCCAAATGCTCTCGCCCTTCCCCATTTGCCCACGTGAGGAGGCACCTTGGCGACTCTTCCCAGCTTTTCCCTTTCCAAGCTGCTACATGGTCTCCTCAATCTAGTGCAACTTCGGCGACTTCCCTTATGCAGCTTTGACCACCGTGTGTACCAAGCTCTTCCTCCTCTCTCCTTCCCCAATCTACCTCCTGCTTTTCTATCCCAAGAAAACTCCTCTCCAAAACCCCTCTTCTTAGCTTTCTTCTTCCCTTTTTTTTTTTCAAGCTTTCAAAAAAAAGTTTTCTTTTGCAGTAGCGCTTTTGGCTCTCAACCCATCTTCTTTTATCCTTTGCATTCTTAACTTGGGTGTTTTGTTCCCCCCCCCCCCCCCCCCCCCCCCCCCCCCCCCCCCAAAAAAAAAAGTGCAGCCACTATTTCCCTTTGCCGTCAAAAATGAGAACTTGAACACACGATTCCCATGCCACCGATGTTCGCATATGTGCAAACCTGTTAAACACCCATCGTAGTTTCACTCTACTATCACCGAACCCCAAGAGCTCTGCCGCATCCCAATTGCACTTTAACTACTCCAAGTTTGCAAACCAAAGTCAGGGGAAAAAATGGGCCCGAATCATTGTTAACCCTCACGCATATTCCTATCACCTTCAATGGGCGTTGTATTATTTATTTGGTAGAGTCAGGTATCGGGCTTTTCGGTCCAATAGAAAAAGGGTAAGAGTGATCGCCGATGAGAGACGCACTCTAACTAGAACATTGAAGGGATTAGTTGGCTAAGCATGGGTGTCCAAGTGTGAATGGGGCGAGCTCATATAAAAGTAAATTAAATCTAAAATTCACTCAATCTCTCATTTGTGCAATTGAAGAGTACTTTTGCTCCATCTCCATCTTCTTCTTCTTCATCTCCTTGTGTGTGTGTATGCGCACGCATGAGAGAGAGAGAGAGAGAGAGAGAGAGAGAGAGAGAGAGAGAGAGAGAGATAGATAGATAGATAGATAGTTCTATTATCGTCCTGGGAGGTCAAATATGACCTATGGGACCAAATGAACATGTCACGTGGTGTGAGTGGAGTTCATAAGTGACTCTCGATGCTCAAAAATGGCTGAAATGAGCGTCGCAATAGAGAGTCCACATCGTGGTTGGGAGAGGAAGGTATGTAGGGAGAGCTCATGGCTGAATATATGGGGAAAAGAGGACCTAATGTGGTCAAAAGCTGAGCACTCAAGTAGTGTGTGGTACTCACTCTCTCGCACTTGACGAGGGCATAAGGTGCAAAGTCGATGACACTCCTCGCCAGTGCCCCAACGTCCTGTCTCGCAGCGTAGAGAATGGGAGCTAAGACGAATGGAGGCAATGGTGCGGATCGCACTCAACGGGATGGGCTCAAGGATGTAGGAATGGGTTCGGTTACCTCGTTCCGAGAAGAAGAGAGATTTGTAGTTTGGGGCAACGTGTGTGGTGTAATGGCTGAAGCGAGAACCTTCAGATTTCTCCCAAGCCATGATACATTGGCATTGTAAGAAGGCCTCATTAACTTGGGAGTCGATCGACGCATCCTTGACCAAGTGACATGCATCCCATCTTCCAAACCATTTCTTGATATCAAGCATCCACCCCGAACTTAGTATTTTGCTCTTGCATGTCTTTTGAACCTTTTGACTTGCTTCATATGCGATTCTAGGAAGTCGATGCAAAGGGCTACGTTGTGTCTTACGCATGTACTCCACAACCCTTTCCATGCCCAAGACCTCAATGGGAAGCGATCCGGACTCAAGAAGTAAGAGCATGTAGGGTGTTTGTGTCTTGACTTGGAGAAAGTTGGTGAGAAAACGCTTTTGGACATTCTCAAACTCTTTCCAAGTAGACTTCCCGATGCTTCCACCCCACACCTCCACTCCATAAAGAAGCACCGGTGTCACCAATGTGTCAAAGAGGTACTTTTTGAGAGCCCAACACTTGATCTCTCCTGCATTGCACATGTTCTCAAATGCATAATAAGCCCTCTTTCCGGCTTCCAAGCGACGCATTGCACAATCCTTCCATTTATGATTGGATGGAACCTCAAGGCCAAGGTACTTGAAGTGATCTACCACTTCAAGTTTCTCATTGTTGTATACAATGCATGGATTTTCGTCATTGAGGGTCTTTACAAGCATAACCTTGGTTTTGGATCCATTCACGATCAGCCCGCTATCTAGGCAAAAGCGTTCCAAGACACTCATAAGCTTTTGTGCATCTTCTAAGGTATGTGCCAAGAGCACTACATCATCGGCATAAAGCAAAAGCATGATCACCGCATTTCCAATCTTAACCTCTTCTATGCCTTCTTGCTGCTTAAAATCAAGAACCATGTATTCCAATTCATCAATGAGTAGCCCAAAGAGGGTTGGGGAAAGTGGGCATCCTTGTTTGACACCAATAGTGCTTGCAAAAAATTCTGAAATTCCATCTCCCATACGTAATTGACATATCACTTTTTGGTAGATGCGAAAGACTGCATGCATAAATTCTCTCGGCACTTGAAGGCTTTGCATACGTCTCCAAAGATTTCCTCGTGGTACCATGTCAAAAGCTTTCTTGAAATCCACAAAGCAACAATACAACTTTTTTCCTTTCAATCGAGACGCTTCCATAAGAACTCGAAGAGTGACAAGGTGATCAATAGTGCTATGATGCTTTCGAAAACCTGCTTGGCCAAGCGCACGTTTGCCATTCTTTTCAGCCCATTCACTTATCTTCATCTCCATGATACATCCAAATAACTTTGCCATCAAAGAACCAACCATTATAGTGCGATAGTTGTTCACATTGTTTACATCTCCTCCTTTGTGCAAAGGTTTGATCCAATTTGCACTCCAATCATGAGGCATGCCATACTGAAGTGCAAGGTTAAACATATCGCATATCCAATATTGTGTTTTCTTGCTTGTCCATTTAATCATTTCAGCCTTGACACCTTGAAGGTCACCTGCCTTGCGAGTAGCAAGTTTCTCAAGCGCGCGGCATACATCTTCAATGGTAAAGAAGGGAGACATAAATGGAAGGGAGCTACAACCCTCCATCTTATCAACATTGGGTTGCTCATAGAGGTTCTTACAATGCATATACATATCCTCAAGAGTCAAGTCACCAAAGCTCTCAACGCGCTTGCCTTTTAGGTTTTGCCAAAACTTGCCACATGCATGTGCTTTCTCTTGTGCTAAAAAAAGTTGTTTTTCGACTTCCCACCTTCTCCTCTTCTTTTGAACAAGTGATTTGTATGTGTGTGAACATTCCAAGTAAACTTCCTTGTCTTTGATTGCATCCAATCTTAGCAAGTGTTTTCGGGCTTGACTACATTCCATGTCAAACCATTTCTTCTTGGTGCTACCCTTCTTAGACCTTTTGCAAGACATGTGTTTCGCCGAAAAGCATTCCTTCGCACAAGAGAAAATTACTTCTTTGAAAACTTTCCACTTGCATTCTAATGTTAGGCTCCCTTGATGCTCTATCATGCTTAACATTTGGTCCACCATATCAGCATATATAAGTGCTCGTTTGAAGTCTAGATGTAGGTACAAATGATTCACATCATGATTGGAGGCTACATGCTCGGGCCGTTTACCACACTTGAGGTCAATACATAACATCCTATGATCCGATTCCGGATTCCATTCACCAAGTGTAAAGCTTTTTATGCATTCTAGAGTGGCTTCTGAGAACAACATATAGTCAATCACGCTAGCACCATTATGCTTTCTACATGTAAAGTCATTGGTGCCTTGCCATAGAGATACACCATTTGCAATGAGCATTCCGGTACTATTGCACATATGTAGAAGTGACTTTCCATAGTGATCCACTTCTTTTGCATCATTAGAACTTCGATTATACATGTATGAGTCATCCACTCTTCTTGATATATGCGGCATGTCGACTTGTTGTGTGTCGTGTTGTAACATATTTGTGCGAGCATTCATGTCTCCAAAAACAATGACTTCACCTTGATCCTTGTAATAAGCAATGTCTTCCTCTAGTTCAACAAAGGGCTGATCTCTATCCATATTCAAGCGAGCATAAAAGTTGGAGTCATAGTGAGGAATGTAGCAGCCGGCCACAAACATGACTTGACCATTTGGTGGGCTGATTTTCAGCCATAAGTAGCGTTTATACTTATCTTCTTTGACAAAGGAAACATCTTTCAGACCCTTTTTGGTCATACATGCTATGCCTCCTTGGCCTCTTCGTTGCTTTGCATTTTTGGCCCACATCAAAGAATGTACATCGTATTTGTCAAATCCAAGAATTCGTTGCGCATCATGCTCCCATGTTTCGACAAGAAGTATCACATCGGAGTCATTGGTAAGCTCATCAATGCCAATTCCCGCATTCCATGGATACCCGTTACAATTCCAAAAGCTTATTCGCAAGCGTGAGTTGGTCTCATAGATCACGTGTCCCTATTTGTTGGGTGGACTTGCATC
The DNA here is from genome assembly GCF_014529385.1 of Adiantum capillus-veneris. Taxonomy (NCBI): domain Eukaryota; kingdom Viridiplantae; phylum Streptophyta; class Polypodiopsida; order Polypodiales; family Pteridaceae; genus Adiantum; species Adiantum capillus-veneris. Next base: position 116,000,312 of record NC_140938.1, on the reverse strand, counting down.
CTCCTCAAGTGCCTTTTCTTCTTGAGATGATACCTTAACCTTCTTGCTTCTTTCCTCGTATGCTTTGCGACGTACATTTTGTTGCATAAGAGTGCGATCCTCATATACATTACAACCCGTTCCTTTGAGGTAGATCCAACCATTGTCAAGGATGATCTTTCTCTTTACCTCATCAGCCATGGTACATACAATAGGTCTTTCTCCCGAGCGAGGGACTCCTTGTTTTCCAACTCGATGTGCACCATAAGCCATGATTCCTGACATGCCAAAGTGTGTAGCAAAAAACTCTTCAATAGCAACCGCAAGAGATTGGGGTGTTTCCATGCTTTCCTCCTTGATTCCACGAATGACGATGTTCTTTGAGCGTTTTTGTCGTTCTTGCAATTCTTGAGTGTCCACATTCTCTACATTCTTTGCTTGGACAACGGCTTGCGTGATAGGAGATGTAGAAACCACATTATCCTTACATATATCAGCCCATGATTTGGATGCATTTCTCATCTCACATACATCATGTCGTATTGTATCTATCGTTTCCTCTTTCAATACATGATCACTCTCAACTTTGCTCAAGCGCTCTTTCACTACATTCATGTCCACAAGAGAGCGTTTACATTCTTAAACTTCATTCTCAAGATGCATCAAGCGCGTTGTTTGCATTTCAAGAACCTTCTTGAGGTGTTCATTCTCCACAACGAGAACTCTTAAAGTACCATTCTCCATTGCAAGTGCGCGCAACTCTTCACCTTGCTTGTTGACGGTTTCTTGTAACGAGATCAAGTAAGCCATGATCATTGCTTCCGTTGTTGTAGACGATGTGGTTGGATTAGCATCCAAATTCCTTGGAGATTTTGCATCATTCTCCATGGCGAGTGTGGCTTTTCCACCCTTGCGAGTTTTGTCTGACATTGCCTTCAAGTCGGCAACAAAAACGCAAAGTTTTGACAGTTTTTTCAGTTCTGAGATGCTGTTACAGCAAAGCCTTCCATTACACAGAAAAATTCTGTCTTTACATCAATGCGTAGAGGGCTTTGTGCTCTTCGATTGAGGCTATAGATCACCTAAATCGGAGTTCGGATGAGCAAGTTATGGTCAAAAGAGTGAAGTGCTGTCTACTAGGTCAAAAAACGGCTGTGTGTGTAAGAGAGAGAGAGAGAGAGAGAGAGAGAGAGAGAGAGAATTGCGAGGACGGCACGATGGCCGCGAAGCGGTAGAGCGCGGCATAACGACGGCTCCTTCTTCTTCGCGGCGAGGAATCCTCCACGACAGCAAACGTAGAGCGGTGAGTGGCACAGCATTGCCATCTTTGAGCTTACTAGTTTAGGCTAGTTGCGTGCTTGGAGCCATTTTTGGCTCGCACACAGTGAATCGGCAAGTTCATTGTATTGACACGTGCGACAGACGCGCACATTTTTGGCGCCGCTGTCGGAGAAATGCCATCTATACTAAGCTTGAGTGGCACTCTGTGCTTCTTTGTGGTGCAATTTCAATTGTAGGACAGGTAGGGAAGGAAGGTGTGTGTGTTGAGAATAAGGATTTTGTTTTGCTAGTGTGTATTTCTTTGTTAATGAGGTTTTGAAAGGTACTCTGTTTTCTCTGTGATAAGGTGTTAGTATTAAAGTTGTTAGTTCTGTGTAATGTAAAGTACATTAAGTAGGAAGTAGATCTGTTAGAGCTAATGAAGTGTGTTAGTGTGTAACAGTAGGTGTATTAGTTGTAAGTAGGTAGGTAGAGTGTGTGTGTGCTCGCGTGCAGGCCGCAACGACCTTATCCGAAAAAATAACAAATAAAAAAATAAAAAAATAAAAAATAAAAGTTTTTAAAGGTAGGACCGGAATTGGGAATACCTCCCAGACCCAAGCCCAAGCTCACGCTCAGGCTTAGGCCTCAATCGCCCTTTAAAATTACGTATTTTAGCTTCACATGTAGCTGAAAATCTACTTTTTTCAGGACCAACGGAGCTTCAGGTGACCGAACGTTGTGCTATAAAGCACACCGCGACCCTCTGAGTGATATGCTCGTTCTGAGCTATCACACACTTTAATCAAAAAACGATTATTAAAAAACATAAAAAAATGAGTGAAAACGGACGCCTAAAAAAGTAAGCGGTTAACCTTTGAGGTTATTCGCCGACGCTTGTAGCGTGCCAAAGGCACATGCATCTGTGCTCTGGTCGTGTGCTAGAGACGGAGCAACTAGAGAGAATTTTGACTTACACAAGTTCTCAATATGCACCTACCTTAGGTTCCGGGCCCTCGAGACGGGGACCCAAGGTAGACCAAGACCCGAACATAGCGGCTACTGACTCTTCCTCTGACTACGACGTCATGGAGGGTTTTCCAATGCCTAATCCCGATAGCTCAAGCCAAGACATGCATGCCATGGGCCCGCGGTCCGGGCCGAGTGTGCTTAGCCGCTTGAAGGAAACCTTTAGTAGAGCCACTCGCTCCGAACATGGAGCTAATGATATAAATGAGGGGGGTGGGGAAGTAAATTCCCCATTCATGACCAGCGTAGATCTTATGCCCTTAGAGAATGCGCACGTGAATACTTCATTCACTGCACCTCCTGACTCTTTAGAGCTATTCCCCTACAATGTCATATTACCCGATGGTAGAAGCCTTGCCAAAGTGCAAGAGGTTGAGTGATATATCATTGCGGCTAGGGAAAAGGAAGTCGAGAGCTTACGCAAGGTGAAGCAATGAAGAGAGTTAAAAGATAAAGCCCCTATGTCAATATCCTTGCCAAGAGAGAAATTGAGTGCTCCTGACTTAGCAACCGCTAAGGGCCAACCCCTAGAAAGCAACATTGCATCTAGCTCAAAGGACACCCCTAGCATCTCAATCCTAGATGGAGCATTCTTAAATGAGAACTAAGAGTACGAACTACAAACGGAAACTCTAACCGACCTATACACAGGTCACACCTATCACGTGGGTTGGTTAGATGTCCTACAAACCACAGTGGGTGCTACTAGTGTGGAGGATCAACAACAAAGAGTTTGTGAGGTCATCCATAGGGTCATTGACTTAGAGAGACAGAACAAGGGGATCAACATGCCTTCAACGGGTCTCATGAGACTCTTGGATACAGGAAAAGCTAAACAACCGACATTATCCCAAATGGAGACTCCCTCGGTAAGTCCGATGGATCCTCCATATGTTGTTTTGCCAGGGGTCTCGGTGCAATCTGAGCCACAAGTTATAGCTTTACCTTTCCAAGTCTAGCTTATCTTTCCCTTGATGACACCACGGCTACCATGCCTACCGCAATCATGGGATGCCAATAAACACGCCATGGACCTCATTTGTTAGTAAAGCACCGCTACATGGTAGCTCAATGCCTGCAACAGTCCCTACAAGTGTGTACCAATCATATACACCCATGGGTCCTCGTACTCATGTAGTCCCTACTCCTCCCATTGTTTTAACAACCTATGCTCCACAACCACTATACCCAAGTTCTTATTTCCATGGGACTATACTGGCTAGCATTAGCATGTCACATACGACTTCTGCTATGCCTAGGGCCACACATATGAACTTTGGGCCACCACATGGCACAACATCGTACCCAATGTGGAACCCAAGAGCTTCCTATGAGCCAAGCCCAATGCCAATACCTACTCCACATGTAGTCTTTGGAGCACCTCCACCCACGGTGCCTGCTCACTTAGGTGACTTGGCAACATTTGCTCAAGCTATTGGTCGATCTATTGTTGAGAATATGCATAACACGCCTGATAGAGAGTCTAGAAGTAAAGCAGTACAAATAGCCAAGGTCACACAAAAATTTAGTGGAGACGGGGATGTGAGAAAGCATATCAAAGTGTTTGAACAAATATGTGATTCTCTAGGAGAACAGAATGACATGCATAAGAGTAATGCTTTAAGACTAACCGTAAGTGGGAAGGCAGGGGATTGGTATATAACCCTAAGGGTGGAATAAAAAATGATTTACCCTACTCTTAGGAGACTGTCCTTAAAAGAATACATACAAAAGGGAGTGCTTTGGGGTGTAGCCTCTCAGCTCCAGAAAGCCCAATGAGAGAAAGGAGAGTCGGTGAGAGATTTTATTAGTCGCTTGAAGCATTTGAATTCTCGTTGTAATCCAAATGAGCGCTTCAATAATAATCAATTGCTTGATAGATTCATTAGGGGGTTAAGACATGAGGATATCTACAATGGCCTAGTCATTAGAGGTATCACCACTTGGGAAGCAGTCACCACCAATGCGATCCAATTGGAGGATAATTTAATGATTCAAGGAGAAAGAGTGTCTGTTTAGCCTAAACCTGTTAGCTCGCAAGCATCCGGGCATCAACCAATGACCCTAAAGCCTATTTCTAAGGAGCCAAAGATATTTGAGATGACTTTAGCAGATCTCACCAAGGCTATTCAAGAGAGTCTTAGAGACACAAAACAATCATATATATCCAAGAAGGGAGCAACAATGGTGCTCAGTATGCTATGGACCACATAGTACCAGTGAATGCCCTACTTTTAGAGTAAAATTCAATGGGAACTGCAATGCCTGTGGGAGGTATGGTAATCAAGCTAAGGATTTCATAGTATTTAAGTGCGCGATGGCCAATAGACCAACCTTAGCATGGACAGACACACCTTGAGTGCCTGCATTGATGTCGGGCCCACCTCTTGAACAAACGTCACAACACATGGTCCCTAGGGCCCAAAATGTTGTTTAAAGAACACTCTTACCACCTCCAGTGCTAGGACCGCAACCACGACATCTGAGAATCACTTTTGTGAATCAAGTAGGTTGTGATTCATCTATTGCTTGTTTGGAAGGTTGTGAGGAAGATATGGACCCTAATATTGCCTATGGGATGGATGTGCTTGAAGAAATTCCACAATACTACATGGAGGACTATTGGGGACAAGTCAAACCTGTCTACAAGTAGCTGCTCTTACTGCAAGAGGCCTAAATATCAATTACACTGCTACCTCTTCAATGCTACGAGTGTGGAGGTCCGCATCGTGTGGCCGAGTGTCCTGTTAGGCTACAAAAGAATGCCACACTAATGCAAACCAATCAAGCGAGCATGTCTACAATGCCAATACTCATGTGTAATCGATGTGGCATAGATCATTTGATTGCCCAATGTCCAAATAATCCAAATGCACCGAAGATCACGTCATTAAATTTGCTTGAGGTTATCGAGGAGCCATCACAAAGTACACCTGTGGTACTAGTAAACGTACTCACACGATCAATGCTCCAAAAACAAAATTATATTCTTGAGAAAATAGACACGGCATCAATTGCCCAATCTCAGAAAAAGAATAAAACACGAAGGAAGAGATCGCAAAAAGCAGCGAAGTCAGACCCCAATTTCAAGACCAACATAGGGACTGGTGACGACCCCATATATATGAAAGACGCTGAAGAGGATTCTGATTCAGGTGAAACCATGGAGATCAAAACAACCACTAAGATAGAAACCAACAAGGAAGATCTTCATGAGCCACAATGGCAGGGATCCAAGAAGAAGATAGGAACTTATCTAAACCCTACAGAGGAGATCGAGCGAGTCAAGCAATTAAGGAGTTTGGTAGAAGATACCCAAAGGGATCTAGAACCAACACCTAGGCACATTTAGATTACAGACATTGTGTTCCCTACGCAACAACAACCTCACCAAGTCCATAGACCCTTAGACATACCTAGTGTCATCCAAGAAGAAAGTGACTTAAAGTCATGGGAAACTGGGTGTACTCACTTCTTGATGGAAAGAATGTTTGCAGAGGGACTATCTGATACTATCGAAGAAATGGAGATCCCATCTTCCCCACATCAAGGGATTGAAGCCCAAAAGGTGTCATTAAACATTGACAAATTGAGGGATTTTATGTCTTCAGAAGTTACAACCACCATCATGTCCAAACTATATAAAGACCCTGAGCTAATCTCAGCTCTTCAAGCCTTCCTCAATGGAGAACTGAAGTTTGGGCTACCACAATTTTCACAGATGGATGGAGCTAGGGAGAATCCCATAGAGGAGGAACACTTAGATCCACAACCCAACCTAGATGAGAACCTTGTTATAGAAATACTTGTTAACAAGTTGGGACAATACTTTGAGGGTGATGAATCCAATGCGAGCATACCAATCACTACTAAGGGATTAACTGTGAAGGGAATCCTTGATGGTGGTGCTGGGGTTAGCATTGTGACTAAAAATTGCTAGGAAACTATGGGAAGACCTCACCTCGCGACCACAACCATAGTAGTGAAGATGGCCAATGGGTCTATTGTTAAACCTATTAGGATGCTAGAAGATATCAAGATCAAGGTCTTTGGACATAAAATAAGGATTACCTTCATTGTTATGGATTTCTCCAAACACACTATGGCATCGGAGATGATCTTAGGACGTCCTTTCATGAGGGAAGCAAAAATGGAGCATGACTGGTCTAAAAACCATGTCTACCTGTAGTTCCAAGATTCTGTCATTCGAGTGAATCTTGTAACTAGTCGATCACATCCCCTAGGAAACAGGTTTATAATTGATCATAGATCTGACACCACATTTCACTCGGCCCCATTGCAGTATTGTTACACGTGTAAAGTGGACACTGATGTTGGGAAAGATTCTCCTTATATGGACGTACTATCTGGGATGACTGAGTCGGACAATGTGGAGTGGGTCCACCTAGCAGCAACCATAGACACTTGGGGAAATAGGGGGACGACCTGGGTAACACTTGAGGGGGATGAAATGCCCGTACCCTCAAATATGCTACAAGCAATGCATAGAGCTTCTGACAAGACTCATCCTAATATAATGAAGAAAACATACAAGTGGATCTCTAAAGCTTCTTTAGCGACCATAGCTAGTGCTAAAAAACAGAAGCCTTGTAAGAAACATCCCACTCGCTCAAAGAAATGTAAGGAAACGTGGTGGTGGATTCCTAAACGACTATTGGAAGCCCAAGGCTACTATCAAGGAAATGATCAAATCTGGGTGCCAAAACGTAGATTGTGTTCTTACTTGTCACCTGACCCATGTGAGCCTAATCCTATAGCTCCAAAATGAATCAACGATCACGGAAAGAAAAAAATCACAGAATGCTACACACCTGCTGCAGAGCTAGTTTATGTACCGAAGAAAGAACGATTTTTTCCACCTAGCTAAGGAAGTGGGGGGGTCCCATGAAGCTTCTAGCTCCTCATGTAATGCATCCATAGAGGTAAAAGCTTCTCCACAGCGTCCACCTACAATAGTGGACCTCCATAAAGCTACAAAGGAATCCACACCTCCCAGTGTTCAAGAATCACCTGATGAACCACTTCAAGTTCGATCCTGGGAGAGTACCTTACCACCCTTGCAACTCGAGGAGGCACCTAAGGTAATAGAAAACTACTGGAAAAAATCATCACCTATTACCAACTGGAAGAACTGGTTTCAAAGGGTGACGAGAACCCATTTCAAACGATATGATCTACCCAAGGAAGGGGGGAGTGTTTGCTGACAATCATCATTTACTCACTCCCCTCTCAACCTTCCTCCCTGACCTCTCAATCTCCCAAACTTAGGGAATGTATATATAAAGCCTTATACTCACAAAAAAAAAAAAAAAGAGAAAGAGAAATTAGCAAACGAGTATGCACAATAAAAGTCAAAACATTGACCCAGACCTACACATTCACACCCCATCCACTGAACAAAAATCTATGTCCTAAAACACCTTTGATCATCATCACTCGAGTGATGGAGGGTAGGTAGGATTAGTACGATAGGAGTGCTTCTGTTTTAGAGTTTAGTGATTATTAAATTTCTTTTGTCCCACTGATGTGCCTCATAGAGGTATTCTTTGTGTTTCCTAGTGTGTACAAAAACGTGTTGCTGTTGTTAGGATTTGGACCTTCATGGAATCTTTCTCTCGTTCACACTTCAAATTAAGCGCGACCATCAACACAAACAGGTGTTCTTGTCTATTAGCATTGCCCATTATCTTTTTGCATCCATGTTTGTCTATTTTAATTGTGATTGGTAGCATAATATCCATCAGATTTTCTTAGTATCAAATATTAAATTCAATGTAATTTTTTGTCATAATCACTTATTTAGGTTTAAAAATCAAGTAGTCCGACTAAGCTAGTTTGACCAAGCTAGGCGTTAGGTATCTTCTCTTAATACCATGGGGAATGCCTTCCTAATAATCAATGGTTACTTAGGTTCTTAATTCGGTTTAGGCAACATTGTGTGAAATGTACTAGGGCTTTCTAGTGGGCTTAGTCCCTATTGATCTTTAGCTTAAGTATTATAAAGGGAGTTTACTAGCGTGATGAGCCTGGGGAGGGTAACAGTGTTATATGAGCCCCCAAAGTTACCAAATTAAAATGCTGAAAACGAACAAACAAAAAAATCAAAGTGCCACAATGTAAAATCTTAACCTGGAAGAGAAATCTCAGCTTGATTTGGTACTCCACTCACATGTATCGCCTATGGTACTAGAGCCCTAAAGGTTCCAAGTGTGGGCGCTTTTCCTTGAAAATCAAAAAACCCAAGGCATACACAATAAGCACACACATCAAAATTGAAACAAGGTGAAAAGACTTTGGGGGGTCAAAGAAAAGGTAATGAGTCAGGCAATGATTTCATGATAAATTCCTTTTATCGTAGCTTAACTACAAGGTCTTTTAGGTATAGCCTCTAGTCAGCCCTCGGACATGTAAAACTTGGCTCTCGTAATTAAACAACTTAATTGACCAGAGAAAATTGAGAAGCTTGCCCATGGTATTAATAGTCGATAAGTGCCTTTCGATCGTTAAATTAGCAACCCTAGACTTGTTTAATTTTTTACCTTTACAACTGTTTATGCGTTTGATTATATTGCAATTTAATGTTTATTGCTGACAAATGGTTTAGAATTCTGCTACCAATCAATTTGTCTGCCTAAAATTGCATATGCTTTTTAATTGTATATGAGAATGCAATTACTGAGCTCGTTTGTTGTTTGATTTTGCAGTGACTGAAGAAGGCTAAGGACATTCATCTCAAATGCTCTTCCACCTCAACAAACGAGCTTCAACTCAATAGCTTTCGAGGACGGAATCTACATCAGGAAGGGGAGCATGTTAACCCTCAGGCACATTCCTATCACCTACAATGGGCGTTGTATTATTTATTTGATAGAGTCAGGTATCGAACTCTTCCCAACTTTTCCCTTTCCAAGCTGCTACATGGTCTCCTCAATCTAGTGCAACTTCGATGACTTCCTTTATGCAATTTTGACCACCGTGCGCACCAAGCTCTTCCTCCTCTCTCCTTCCCCAATCTACCTCCTCCTTTACTATCCCAAGAAAACCCCTCTTGAAAACCCCTCGTCTTAGCTTTCTTCTTCCCCTTTTTTTTTTTCAAGCTTTCTAAAAAAAGATTCTTTTGCAGTAGCGCTTTTGGCTCTCCACCCATCTTCTTTTTATCCTTTGCATTCTTAACTTGGAAGTTCACTTCTTGTGTTGTCCCCCCCCCCCCCCCCCCCCCCCAAAAAGTGCAGCCACTATTTCCCTTTGCCCTCATAAAATGAGAACTTGAATGCATGATTCCCATCCCACCGATGTTCACATATGTGCACACCTGTTAAACGCCCATGGTAGTTTTACTCTACTATCACCGAATCCCAAGAGCTCTGCCGCATCCCAATTACACTTTAAGTACTCCAAGTTTGCAAACCAAAGTCAGGGAAAAAATGGGCCCGAATCATTGTTAACCCTTACTCACATTCCTATCACCTACAATGGGCACTGTATTATTTATTTGGTAGAATCAGGTACCGGGCTTGTCGGTCCAATAGGAAAAGGGTAAGAGTGATCGCCGATGAGAGACGCGCTCTAACTGGAACATTCAAGGGATTAGTTGACTAAGCATGGGTGTCCAAGTGTGAATGGGGCGAGCTCATATAAAAGTCATCTAAACCTAAAATTCACTCATTCTCTCATTTGTGCAATTGAAGAGTGCTCTTGCTCCATCTCCATCTCCATCTTCTTCTTCTTCATCTCCTTGTGTGTGTATATGCACGCGCGCGCGCGAGAGAGAGAGAGAGAGAGAGAGAGAGAGAGATTGAGCATTGCGACGACGGCGAAGTAGTTGAGCGCGGCGCAACGACAGCTCCTTCTTCTTCGCGACGAGGAATCCTCCACGACAGCAAGCGTAGAGCGGTGAGTGACACACCATCGCCATCTTTGAGCTTACTAGTATAGGCTAGTTGCATGCTTGGAGCCATTTGTGGCTCGCACATAGTGTATCAGCAAGTTCCTTGCATTGACACGTGCGATAGACATGCACAATCATCTGTACACACCTCATCATAAACTGCACCTAACTTTGTCGAGCCGTATCTCACTAATTATTAATCTGATCATTGAGTTGTCACTTCTTGTTGGTCCCACATAGTGCACACTCGCTTCCAAACCTTGGCGAGAATAAGAAACCTCTAGAAGGTCAAACCATGCCAAAACTGGTCCCCGACAAATCTTCATCAGCCCATAACTTGCACACCCAAATTTTGATTGACAATCTAGAACGACCGGCATGCATCACAACTTAAGCTCTTCATGTCCACCCATCCGGATCAGATCTGGCCACTTGTCTGCCCTCGCCCAATCCGATCGAGATCACCAACACCTTCTAACTTTAAACTTGAATATCTTACGCACCGGGGCTTCGTTTGACAAGCTGTCTAGACTAGCTTGCACAACATCTCGAAGACATATTCTAGAGCACCAACTCGACATCTTGGGAACCTTTACCTATCACTCCAATTGGACCATTTTGGAGACGTTTTGGCAAAAAAAACCGCATTAGACATACACTTCCACTATCATTTGCCTACCCAGATCCTCCACATTGGCCTTAGCCCTTTGTCTTGCAGCTGCTAGCACCCATAGCTTGGCATAGAGCACTTCCCTGCACATACCAACTTTGGTTGCACCATCATTGCCCACCCCCTGTTGAACCTGAGATTTATTGAACTTGAGACTCGCAACACTTTACAAACACCCAAGTACACTAGAAAATTCACAACTATATGTACAATATATATAATATGCATAAAATTATATGTCTATAACTCTTGAGTTCCTTCAAGTGGGTTGCCCAACCCCCCTGGTCACAATGTGATTCATATCGAGCATCACTCCCCTATCAAAGTACAACTTGAGCCGTACACCATTTACCTTGTGCCTGAGAAGCTTACCAGTAGCTCTTACCAGGTCATAAGTCCCATTTGAAAAGGCCTTTTGCACTTTGTACACGCCTGTCCATTTCTTCTTGAACTTCTTCTTGAAGGTGAAGTCCAAGTATCTCTCATACTTCATTACCAGGTCTCCTTCTTCTATCTTATTGTTTGGAAGATGCTCATTAACTTTGCCCACTCCTCTCTCCTGCTGCTTCACATAGTAGTCTGTTGCTACTTCTTTATCCATCCGCAATGCCTCAAGGCCGATAATCCTATCTTGTAAGACCTCTTGTGGAGTGGCACTGATGCACCGCATACCTTTCAAAGCACCTAGCTGAACACGCACTGGTAGCATTGCCTCCTTACCATAAACCAATTCAAACGCAGTAAAGTTGGTTTGCCACTTTGTGGACGTCGGATATGCCCACAGACACTTCTCTAAATTAATCTCCCATTCTGTCTCCTGCTTATACACATACTTCGTCAGCATTTTGATGATTTGTCCATTGGCACTCTCCATAAGACCATTGCATTGGGGATGATAAGGCAAGGAAAACCGATGTTGAATCTTTAGTTCCTCCACCAATGCCCGCATAGGCTTGCTTTTGAATCCTTGGCCTCTATCAAAAATAAGTACCCACGGCACTCCAAAACGGTAACAGATGTTATGAAAAACAAAGTGGGCTACAACTTGTGCATTTACCTCCCATTTACCTCCTTCACAGATTTGGCCTCGACCCACCTGATGAGGTAGTCGATGGCTACCACAACATCCTTCTTACCACTTGTAGACTTAGGGAGTGGACCGATGGCATCCAAACCCCACTTCTCAAAATCATTCTGAGCAACAATGGCCCCCTATGACTCAGCTACCAAACGCCTCTCTCCCATAGTATGGCATTCATGGCAGGTCTTGTACCAATAATGCACATCCTTCACTACTGAAGGCCCCCAAAAACCCACTCTCAACACTCAAAATCTTTCCCTTGGTTGCCGCTCTCCTTATGACATTGCTCCAACACTAAGCTAATATTTTCTTTATAGAGCCCTCTCCTCAACACCATGTCTCTGCCATAGGTCATTAGGTCTTCACCTACTAATGTAAGTTTGCGAGCTTTCTAAACTATCCTCCTCCTCCTCCGCAATTTGGACAAACCTTGAGGACACTGCTCTACACTCAAAAAATCTTCCATCTCCTTCAATGAATCCCTACATGTGTATATGGTTGGGGCCACACATATGCTTACCACATGTACCTACATCTTGTTGCTTGATAGCTGGTCTACCTCTTGGTTCTGCTCTCTCTTCACATTCTTGAACTGGATCTCCCTAAAGAACTTCTGTAGCTTTTTGATGGCAAAGAACCATGCTTTAAAGAATCATGCTTTACCTGCCATTAGCCTAACAATTGCTTGATGACCGATAAAGCATCACCTTTGACCACCAACCTCAAAATGCCAAACTCCATGCATTGTTTCAAACCTAGATGGAGGGAGAGATATTCTGCTTCATTGTTTGTACAGACATCCTCCAAATCACAGGCTTTTGAGAAGATTACCCTGCCGTGTGGATCGTCTATCACCACACATCCACCTTCTTTTTGCATCACCCTCCTATATGCACCATCAAACCACATGGCAGAAGCTCCCACCATGTCTGGCTCCTCTTTATCTTCATCTCGTACCACTCTTGGATAAATTGGTAAATCAATGACCTTACTGACCAAAATGTCCGCCAAATGGGATCGCCTTGTATGGTCTATCTTGAACTCAAACTCAAATTCTCTATCACCCACTTCATGATCCGCTTTCCTAACTTCAAGTGTAGCACTACCTCCGGCAAGTAATTGTTGGGCATCGGCACATAAAACTTCTGCACGATGAGATACACCTTGAACTTCCTGCATGCAGCTTTGACAAATGATCCACCCTTGTGATATAACATCCAATGTCATCCATGAAAACCCTAATTAACATACCCAAGTAGGGACCAAACACCCTATTCATCGTGTCTTGGAAGGTGGCATAGGCATTCACCAAACCAAACAACATCCTGCAATAGGCAAAGCATCCCCATGGAGAGATAAACATTGTCTTCAGCTGGCCTTCAAGAGCAATCCCTATCTGAAAGTACCTTGAAAATCCATCCATAATAGAGTACCTCTCATGACCTCCCACTTGATTTAAGATTTCATCTTGGAATGGCACAGCGGGTAGTGGTTTCTGTTGGTTGCTGCACTCAATGGCTTGCAGTCGACCCATACCCACTGTTTCTCATTCTTCCTAGGGGTGATAACCACCAGAGAAACCCACACAGACTCCTTCACGAGGTATATGATACCTACATCTGTTGGTTAATCTCTTGCCAAAGAGCCTCGTTTTGAATCTCCCCTAACTTCCTTAGCTTCTGTGTCTTTGGTTTGCACCCTTCGTGAGGACTATCTTGTGCTTTGCACCCGTCGCTCCTCGCAAATCCTTGTACTTCGTTGCAAACAAATTAGGATAGGGGTCACATAATTGGTCATAAATTTCTTTCTCTTTCTTGGTCAGGTCTTCACTTAGCATAGCCGCTACCTCCTCCGCAGCTATGCCATGAACCTATGGTTGCACCTCTCCTCTCGCATCAAAGCCTTCAACAGTGACTCCAAACAAGTCGGAATCTATCTTTAACATGTCATCCTCACTTCCCTCTCCTCAATATTCGTGTAGCCCTCATCATAGGTTGTCTCAGTCTCATACTCATAGCTTGTTGTATCATCTTCATCTTTTCCTTCCATAGGGTGGAAACGGCTCTCTCTGGTCTTCAAATCAAACACCACCTGCCTCCCTCTCTCTTTGTCAGGCAAGGTGAACACCCTGCTCTCCCAATCCTGCTTAGCCCCTATTGCAAGTAGCCACGGCCTACCCAAGATGATTGGATAAGCATTATCACCTGCTTTCATCACCAAGAAATCGACTAGGCACTCAATGCCCATCACCTTCACTCTTATGTCTTGAGCCACGCCCAAACACGTGGCTTTGGCATGGTTAGCCTTTCTCATGCGTACCGTTAATTTAGCTACTGCTTTGACACCTATTTCCTTCATAGAAGCCTCCATCATGACGCAAACATGTGCTCCACCATCTATATAGGTGTGAACATGCATCCTCTTTTCAATGACTGCATCCACTAGAGTAAGGACATCCGCCAAACTACACACTCTCAATACCATGTTTTCATTGCATGCACATTTTCCTTAGCCTTTGCTGGCCTCGTGCTGACGCTTGTAGACCATTGTCTTTGCAGCTTGAGATTCAAAGCCAAAAATTGACCAAAGGTAATGTTAGCCTTTTGATTTTGAACATCGCTTACCAGGTCGTATACGAGGTAGTCGCGCCCTAGCTGAAAATCTGCTTGTTTGATTTTGTGATGCCTCCTCTGCTTGCTAGTCTCCAGCTACTCCTTGCCTTCGTACGCTTTCTCTTTACCTTTACGGCCCTAGTTTCCCGCTCGATTTTTGTCTCCATTTCCATACTTGCTCTTTTGTTGGCCAAAACTTCAACATCCTGCTTATCCACTCCAATGATGTTCACCCTAGAGACATCACTGCCATCTGAAGGAGCCAGTTGCACTTGATTCTAGACTACCTACTCCCTCGGGCCATTGAATTGTGCTTTACCTCTATCTCTGCCAGAGAGCGGATAAATACCACCTCTTTCTCTCAACAGATGAGGGAAATCTGGCACATAGTGTCCTTCTTCACCGCAATTGTAACACCGGTCGGCTTGCCCTGCCCGTTGCTCCTCTTGGCTGACCTCTATCCATCATACTCAATCGCAATTCTTGCATTTTCTTGAACAAATCTTGCATGGTTCGCACCCAATTTTGTGGCACAATGGCTCCACCTCGATTCCCATGGTTCTCATCATGAATAGTGTCTCTTGGATCCTGGGTTGGTAGGGATCACCGCTTCATAGCCTCATAAGCCCTACTCATACTTCTTTTTTATTTTCTTGCTTTTTGCCTTTGCAATGGCCACTGCACCATTGTAGTTTTTTGGGCTCTCAAAATCCACTTTCTCCCTTAGTTTAGGATGTAGGCACGCCATGAATTTATCCAATTTGAAGTAGTCGTCGTTAGCCAATTGCATGGCTGCCACTAACTCTGTTCAACACACTTTAAAACAATTTAAAAACAAACTTTATTCTTCACTTACATCTTGCTCGAGCAGCTTCAATTTGGCATCCATCTCGACTGGGGACGCTTCTTTGCAAAAATTATGTAGGAAACGCGCCCTTAGAGCCGGCCAAGCATGCCTCAGCTCACCTTCCAAAGCTTCGTACCATACCTTCGCTTTACCGCGATCACCAATGGAAATGTCTACATCTTGTTGTTCTCGTCCGGCATACATAATAAAATCATATACAGTTCAAAGTTTGCAATCCACTCGTCAAGATTTTCTTCACTTGTAAAAATCGGCCCGTAGCTTTCAGACGCCATGACGACCAACACCAAAAATTGCTTATCTTCACCTAACTGGGATCAATAAGTGTGCTCCTCAGTGGGGGCACCAGAATATGGAGAGGGGGAATGGGGAACACACCCGACACACACACACAATGGCCCCTATATAGCTCAAGGTATTCACATCACCCCTGTCCTCTTGAAAAATACCTTCACAAAAGACAACTCATACTAGCAGGGCCTCGCTTGCACTTCACCCAACGCATACACGCTCTGCATAATCATGAAACAGTGATCTCACCAATCTTGTGTGCTTCCAACTCTTCCACAACTCAACACCTCTCTCTCTTTCTCTCTCACACGTAAAGGGGCCCCGGGGGGGTACACATACTCACACACACACCGAAACCACACACCCTAGAGATGAACAAAGGAGAAAGGGGGTAAGGGATAATCAACACCAAACGGGACAAAAAACGAGTGCAATCTTGATCCAAAAGAGCTAATTACAACCTTCACGACACCATAGCTATGGCTATCCCTCAAAGAAAAAACATCGTTTCACTCCATAGGTGCAACCCTCTATATAGGAGGCTCCCAAATGCTTTTTACCGCTCGCCGGTGAACACTTTTCTTTGCCCAAAATCCACCAATTGGTACCTCAATTTCTCTCGCTCTTCCCCATTTGCCCACATGAGGAGGCACCCAGGCGACTCTTCCCAGCTTTTCCGTTTCCAAGCTGCTACGTAGCGCTCCTCAATCTAGTGCAACTTCAACGACTTCCCTTGTGCGGCTTCGACCACCATGCATACCAAGCTCTTCCTCCTCTTTCCTTCCCCAATCTACCTCCTCCTTTTCCAGCACAAAAAAACTCCTCTCGAAAACCCCTCGTCTTTGCTTTTTTTTTTTTCTTCAAGCTTTCTAAAAAAGATTCTTTTGAAGTAGCGCCTTTTGGCTCTCCACCCACCTTCTTTTTTTCCTTTGCATTCTTAACTTGGAAGTTCACTTCTTGTCTTGTTCCCCCCCCCCCCCCGCGGCACACACACACACACAAAAGTGCAGCCAGTGTTTCCTTTTTCCCTCGTAAAATGAGAACTTGAATACACGATTCCCATGTCATTGGTGTTCGCATGTGCACGGACATGTTTTAAACACCCATCGTTGTTTCATTCTGCTATCATTGAATCCCAAGAACTCCGCCGCATCCCGACCACACCTTGACTACTACAAGTTCAACCAAAGCCAGGAAAAAATTGCGCGCGAATCATCTGTATACACCTCGTCATAAACTGCACCCAACTTTATCGATCCGTATCTCACTAACTCGAAATCCGATCATTGAGACGTCACTTCCTATTGGTCCCACATAGTGCACACTTGCTTCCAAAACCCTGGCAAGGATAAGAAACCTCCAGATGGCACACCCACTGAGACGGTCAAATCATGCCAAAACTGGCCCCCTGACAAATCTTCATCAGCCCATAACTTGCACACTTGGATTTTGATTGACAATCCGAAAAGACCATCATGCATCACAACTTGAGCTCTTCATGTCCACCCATCTGGATCAGCTCAACACTCTTGGCTATGGAATGCAAATCCAACCAAGAGCCATGCTTCAATGCTTAAGCTTGCCACCTTCTTCATCTTCATTACTATGCTATTATGCTATGCTAAGCAAGAAGAGTGATGATAAGTGAGGAACTATTTCTTTTTTCTATGAATGATTCTTCTTCCTCTTCCATACCCTCATTCCCCGCTAGCTCTCTCCACCTTCGAAGGTGTTTGAGGCCTTGGGACTGAGGTTTGGATAGTTGATGCTTTTTGAAAATTTTATGTCATGCTCTTGATGCATGAAGCTTTCCATCTTCATTGCATCACCTAGGCCATAAGGAACACAAAGATTGTATTGTATCAAGTCTTTCTTGATGGGATAATCTATAATACAAACGCCTTTTGGAGGGGGAATTGGCTTCAAGTAAATCTGGTCCTCAACTATTTTCATGTTCTCTAATACTCTTTCTTGCAAAATTATTGTTCATGCCAAGTTAATTAAGTAATATGCTTATGTTGCGAAGCTCCAACGACGGTGCAGTACTGGTGCTCAAGGCAACCACATTTTCTTTTTTCTCTGAATTCAACACAATCCAACACGAGATTCCATCCTCAGCGGAAATTCCAAGAACACCAACATTGTAAGACAAGGGAAGCTCGAGACTCAGAGTCCACCACCCAACCACGCTTTTAATAGCAAGACCCTGGCCCTTTGCCCTAGTTGGACTCCCCGTTCCACACCGCCTAGCCCGGCCCTGCCCTTGTCTAGTCCGGCCTTGCCGGTGTCCTGACATTACTCCCCCCTTAAGAAGAGTTTTCGTCCTCGAAAACAAAAGTGGGAAACTTCTTCTTAAGAACACTAATGTTTTCCCAAGTGGCATCCTTCATGGATCCAGCTGTTTGGTTGATCGGAACACGGTTCCGCAGGAGGTTTAATGAAACCAAGAGTACATCTTGATTTTCCACATTGTTGTCCATTAGCAACCAGCTTGTGTTACCAATTCCTATCCGATCATTGTGTGTAGACTCCATTTAGAACACACATGAGTATTCAAAACGAGTTATCACACAAAGATGTACCCTAATGAGTACCTCTTTTCACTTTCCATGAAAGTAACTTGCTAACATACTCATCAACCAAGTTTAAGTCCTTGACTTGTTTTCCAATTTCAGTAGTAAACAACCCCACCATTACTAGTGTTCAAGGTTGAGAACTTGATTTATACATAGAGAGACTACACCTAGTCGCAAACATGCTTTAACTTATGGTAAGCAAACTCCAAGTAGAGCAATAAATGCTTACTGATTGCATCGCTTGGTGCTAACGTACGCACTTTGCATATCCTTCAGCACAAGATTACTCTTTGTAATCTATCTATCCCCTTGGATAACTGACAGTACTGAAGTGTGTTTTCCTCACGGTTTACAGACAGTCGTCCCAGATGACTAGTAAATGGGAATCACAATATCGTGTAACATTGTTGAGGAATCAACAATGTCCGAAATAACCATCGTAGTTAACTTGAAAAAATCCACAAACACTCAAACTTGGCCATGACCTCTGTTGGTGATTAGTAGACCCAAAAGTAATCTCCTAGAGAAACTGCACATAGAGTGCCAAATACTTCGTAAGCAACAAGTTGAGGAATATGCATGTTGTTCCAAATTAGCCTTTGCTAAACACTAGGGCCCATAACACCTAGTGTGCATGCATTTAGCAAAAAACAGATCCGAACTTGTATATCCGTGGTAATTCTTGCCAATACTTATGGCAAATGTGATGCGCCTAGCACACATTAACAGGAATGTAAATAGTTCTGAAAAGAAACTAATTACTTTCATTTGCAATCTTTTGCAAGCTTTGCTGAAACGTCTGAACCATAATAGAAGGTGAAACAGTGATCACTTCTAGGTACAAACAATGAAACTTTTTCATTTTCTATATGTATAAACAAACATCTGTAATGTTGTTTAGCAGTACTTGTACCTTAACAAGTCATTCTAAGTATCCAACAATTTCTGGCCGTTGAAATTTCTCCTGATACGTCATGCTAAAAATGGTCTAGAAAACTGATTGGACTAGCACTTAGGGACTTTGTCGTGACACATATTTGAAATAGTGGGTGCCAGTGTCAGTCCCAGAGACTCATATCCTCCACATGTGGAATATGTCTCATGTAAAAATGTCTAAAAAAGAACATTCTTACTTTACCTCAATCAACGCGTCTTGAATCAACCAAGAACATCATCCTTGTCGTACTCTCCTTGTCAGGATTGCTCCCTGTTGGAAAACATTGCCTTGCCATTGCATTCACAAGTGTGAATGCTAACATTACCTTTATCCGCCTCGGTCTTGACATCGTTCGTTGAAATCGGAGAGTCTCATTGCCTTTGCTCGAGTTGCACCAATAGGATTGCATGCGTTGCCAATCCTATCGGATCTTCCTAATAACGGTATGCTTACCGGCCCTGCCCTTGTGCGAATTCCATCATAGGAGTGTTTTGGTTGTACTCCATGCCATGAACAGCCACGGTCGCATGCAGGTTCCGCTGTTGGGACGTCATCATGAAGCTCGGCAGGTCATCGACCTCGGTTCTCCAGGCTTGGCATAATCAAGGGGTCGAAATCTGGAGGGGTGTGTGCTCGAGGTGGGCATGCACCCTTGTTTAGGGTTAATGCTAAAAAAAATTAAAATAAAGAAAACGTGTTATTGAAACCTTGAACACGGCGATGGTGGCTCTGTCGTGCAGGGTTAACTGCTCCCTCCCGTCGCTATGGTGCTCCCCATGCTGCCCTCCCGTGAGACAGGAATTGCGTCGCAGGCCATCGTGCACCCGATGAGGCCCAGCATGCTGCGGATGGTGATCGAAGGTCTGTTCACAGAGACGATAATCCCCCCCCCCCCCCGCAAAGCGGCCACTCCCACAGCAGTCGATCCCCCGGTTCCCTCCAAGGGAAGCCGTGCTTCCCACGGCTTTACTACTCTGTCAAAACCGCCTTGCAAGAGGCCATGTCGAACTCGCCTTGCAAGAGGCCATGCCCATGCGGCTCCAAGCCCGACAAGGAAGAGAGAGGTTGCCTTGTTCTTTGATCGAGATAGAGAGACAGAGAGAGAGAGAGAGAGAGAGAGAGAGAGAGAGAGAGAGAGAGAGAGAGAGAGAGAGAGAGAGAGAGAGAGAGAGAGGTAGACAAGAGACCAAGGACCTCATAATCGATCTCCTTCCCCCCTCCTCCATGGCTCCTCCTCTTTGAGCTCTGATACCAGTGTAAGACAAGGGAAGCTCGAGACTCAGAGTCCACCACCCAACCACCCTTTTAATAGCAAGCCCCTGGCCCTTTGCCCTAGTTGGACTCCCCGTTCCACACCGCCTAGCCCGGCCCTGCCCTTGTCTAGTCCGGCCTTGCCGGTGTCCTGACAAACATGGAGTCCCGTTTCTCAAAATTACTCTACCGACGGGGTTGGTAACGACAACTAGTCTTTTCGAATTCGGAATTTTTAGAAGGTCAGGTACTCTTCCTTCTCTCTCTCTCTCTCACTGCACAGTGTTGTCATGGATTCGGATCTCAATATGAAATTCGACTTCGAGAACAATTCACCCAATCATCCATGATGGCTCAGGGCCGGATTCTCCCATGGGGGGTACCTGCGAAGCTACGGGAGGAGATGATGCTTATGAATTGCTCGATATCCAAGAATTTCAAGCACTTCAAGCACGCATATCAATAATTGAAATGAATTTTGCATCACGAAATGAAAATGTCAGTAAATTATCCACTTTAGTGATACAATTTATGCAGCAGCAGGCCAAGAGCCCTGTCGACACGCATATACATGAGCAGGTAGCCGATCAGGGGCAAGGCCCTTCTGGTCATGGACAAGGTCCATCTCCGAATTCTCTGCACTCTCTCACTGCAAAGGAGGTGGACAAATTGTTGAGAAATATAAAGCCACCAACTTTTAAGGGAGAGGACCGGGACCGCAATAAGGATGCAATGAATATCTTTCTCAACAAGTGGGATGGAATTCACGCCTTACGACGTACTCCTGATGCAGTCAGAGCACTGTAGACAAGTATGACTCTGGAAGGCAAGGCCTATAAATGGTGGATGTCTCTCAAGGACAAGAATATCATACCACAGAGTTGGACAACCTTTGAGGCTATGTTTCGAAAAGAGTTTTTGTCCATGAATGAGGCAAATAGAAATTGGACGGCTTGGCACACGTGTTCCATGCGCCAACACCCATCATTGCTTGAATATATCTCTCACTATCAGGATGCTATCCTCAAGTTTGAAGGGCTAGACACCTTTCAACAAGTACGTGGGTTTATCTGTGGGCTAACACCAAAGCTTAAGAAGCACGTAAATACTCAGGACCCTAAAACCCTTGAGGAGGCCATAGTGAAAGCCCACATTCATGATGATCCAGATGAAAATAAATCGCATCATAATCATGCGCCTGCTAATATACATGGTAATACATTCACACAGCATGGGCACAATAAAAGGAAATTTCTAGTAGCCAAATCTGAAGCAGCTAAAAACACCCAAGGGTTCTTGCGGGCCTCTCTCTTCTGAGGAGTTTGAGGAGGTTAAAAAAGAGAAGTTATGCTTTCAATGCTTGGGAAGCGGCCATGGCTAAAAGGACTGTCCCAAGGGGAAATCTGCTGCTCAAAACAAGGAGAAAGGAGTGCACACGATGCAATTGCTACCTCTTGAGTCTTCCTCACATTTCTCCAAGGTGGAGGTAACACACACCGAGGTGGTGCATGAATGCTGTATCACAGCTTCCATGTGGCAACAGACCTTCGGTCCTCATGAGTGAGTGCGTTTGCGCATGGATCTCTTCAAGGGCACACAAGGTGCGTATTTTAGTAGATGACGGTGCTACTCACAATTTCATTAACTACGGATTAGTGAAAAAACTCAAATTTCCCCAAACTCCAAGTTCCCTCCACTACAAGGTAGCAATGATGAACGGTTATGATGTCGAAGTATGGGATACTGGAGTCAGAGCTATACGGTTGGAAATTCAAGGCTATTTCACATCCTTGGATTTATGAATATGGAGCGGGCATATGTGGTACTTGGTAGAGAATGGTTGCATAGCCTAGGACCATCATTGAAGCGTAGCTACGAGCACAACAGTCTGATGTTTGAATCCCATGGCGCACGTGTGTTGTTGTTAGGAGAGAAGGATGTGCCTTCCTGACCACTGATATGTACAGGAGAGCTTATGAAGCTCACTTCTGATGAAATATAAGAAGTTTTCTTGTCTTACTCATTGTGTCATTTTCTTTCCAGTGTTGAATCTGTTGAACATTCCTCAACGCCGCATGCTTCTCTCTCATCTCTTCCAGCAATGGCTACTTCTCAACAAGCAAAGGTTGCTAGTCAGTCAAAAAAATTATTAATGGAATTTCATTTCACGATGTTTTTCCTAATGATTTTCCATCAGGATTACCACCGACACAATCTGTGCAACATGGCATAGACGTGGTTGTATTCAGGAAACCATTCAGTAAACCACCCTATAGGATGAGTTATCATGAATCTGCTGAGGTGGAACATCAACTTGCGGACTATCTTAGCAGAGGGTATATTCAACCAAGTTCTTCACCATGGGCTTCTCCTATCCTATTAGTGAAGAAAAAGAATGGTAGTATGCGCATGCGGGTAGACTACTATGGATTAAATGCGATCACTCTGTTAAGAACAAATACCCATTACCACGCGTGGATGAGTTGTTCGACAAGCTCACTCATGCTCGTATTTTTACAAAAATAGACTTGCGGTCGGCGGGCTATCACCAAGTACGTATTCGACTTGCTGATTTACCCAAAACTGCATTCCGAACAAGGTTTAGACATTACGAGTTTTTGGTTATGTCTTTTGGGTTAACCAATGCGCCCGCAATATTCATGACACTCATGGATAGTGTCTTGAGACCGTACTTGGGCAAATTTGTTATCGTTTTTCTTGATGACATTCTCGTATATAGTGCTTCTGAGGAAGAGCACTTGCAACATCTAAGGCAAGTGTTTGAATTGTTACGAACAAATAATTTATATGCCAAAAAATCAAAGTGTGATTTTCTCAAGAAGGAAATTCACTATTTAGGGAATGTTATCTCAGCTACTGGGTTGCACATGGATCGATCCAAAGTGGATGCCATTCGGAGGTGGCCTTCTCCTAAAAATCTGGAAGAGTTATAGATTTTCTTGGGATTTGCAGGTTTGTATCAAAGTTTCGTTAAAAAATATGCTAATATTGTTGTTCCAATGAGGGACCAACTGAAAGGAAAAGAAAAAACCTTCCATTGGGGGGCTGCTCAGCAGCACAGTTTTGATACACTCAAGGATGCATTGGCTACAACTCCTATTCTAGCTATTGTGGATCCTTTGAAGCCATTCATTTTGGAAATGAATGCCAATAACCGTGCTATTGGGGCAGTCCTTCTACAGAAGGGGAGGCCAATTGCATTTGAAAGCAAGAAGCTTGATTCAGCACAGCAGAATTATTATGCTTATGAACGCAAACTCTACGCAATAGTATCTACCTTAAAGACATGGCAGCATTATTTGTATGGAGCTCAGTTTGAGATTGTGTTTGACCATGAAAGCATAAAATGGTTTACACAACAAACAGACTTAAAGAGGCGAAAGGCCAAGTGGGTAGATATCCTTCAAGAGTATGACGCAAAGCTCTGGTGTCGTAAAGGACAATACAATGTGGTGGTTGATGCTCTTAGTTGTATGCCTAAGCTCAATTCTCTTTTGTTCACGGAACTTCACAGTGAGTTTTTGGATTCTCTGAAGGGCAAATATGAGCATGATATGCATACTTTAAAGTGTGGAGCCATGTGCAAATGAGGGATCCTTCTCACTCCAATGTTGGTAGTGTGTCGTTAACCTTCACACCGCAGTTCTCCTCCGTCGTGTGATGAAGTGTAGCGATGGAAGAACTTTTCCATCAATAATGGGTACCTACTCCAGAAGGGGAGAGTTTATGTACCGACGGACACAGACATTCGGTGTCAAATTCTTTATGAATGTCATGACAGTCCCTGTGCAAGGTACCCAAGGAAGACTTATGCTCTCGTACGACGACAGTTTTACTGGCCAGGTTTACATGGCTTTGTTCAAGACTATGTCTTGCATTGCCAAAAATGTCAAGTTAACAAAGCAGAGCGCTTGAAGGTAGGAGGAATCTTACATCCTTTGGAGATTCCCAATGAGAAATGGGAAATTATCTCTATGGATTTTATTGTGGGTTTACCAACCACTGTACGAGGTCATGACTCAGTATGGGTGGTCGTAGACCGGTTGACTAAACTATGCAAGTTTATTCTAACCAAGTCGACCATAAAGACTCCAGAATTAACTACGTTATTTGTGGACAATCTGTACAAGTTGTATGGCTTGCCAAGTAACATTGTGAATGATCGTGATCACAAGTTTAACTGTCATTTTTGGAGGGTTGTGTTTAAACAATTGGGTACACAACTCAACCTCAGTACAGAAGATCATCCAAAAACGAATGGTCAAATGGAACGAGTTAACCAAGTGCTAGAGGATATGCTATGTGCATACGTTAGCAAGAAAGACACAAATTGGGAAGAGTATCTACCTCTTCTTTAGTTTGCTTACAACAGTGCTAAGCATGTCACGATTGGATTTAGTCCTTTCATGCTCATGTATGGTTTTCAACCTAAGTCATCCGTAACAATGGAGTTGGCAACCGAAAAACTCCAACAGGTTAAGGATTTTCTCCAAGACCATATGGCTATGCTGAAACTTGCTTGTCAAAATGTCCGGCAAGCGCACGATCAGTATAAGAAGTACGCTGATGAGAAACGTCAGCAAGTTACCTTTGAGGAAGGGGAAGAAGTGTTTATGCATGTGCGAGAGCATTCGAAAAGTTTGAAGACTGGGCCAACACATAAATTATCTCCAAGATCTTGTGGGCCTTTCAAGATACTCAAGCAATTTGGTGATCGTGCCTACAAACTCTCGTTGCCGACACACTCTCGTGTCCATCCGGTATTTCATGTAAGCCTTTTATGTAAACGATTACATGGGGACAACAATGTCATTGACCAAAAGATTTTGGTCAATTTCGTTGAGCCTCCTACCCCACCGCATGGACCTGAGCGAATTCTTGACTATCATGATTTACGTGCACGTCATTATGTACATCGTCAAGCTTTAATCAAGTGGAAAGATCGACCTGAAGAAGGCGCCACTTGGGAAAACATTAGTGTTCTTAAGAAGAAGTTTCCCACTTTTATTTTCGAGCACGAAAACACTTCTCCAAGGGGGGAGTAATGTCAAGCCAAGGGCATCCCAGGGGGGTTCACGGACCCGTGCCAAGCGGCCGGCTACCATTGTGGACTAGGGATTCACGCCAAGGGCGATATATATGAGAAGTTGGGTGGTGAATCCAAGCAAGTAGTTCCGTGGGCTTCATACTATGTCTGACATAGCTTAGTGTTGGAATGATATTGCTAACCTTAAATCACCCTATCCTCTTGCCTGGGGATTTTAATATGATGGAAGCCATTTCAGACAGATGGAGAAATTTGGGCCAAGTGATGTCAGGGAATGAAAAGATCAGTTGGGATTTCTTACTAAACAACCTCAATGTCATGGATGTGCCAAAAAATATGGGTCATACCTAGAACAATAACCAACTGGGAGAATGCTACAGAGCTGCACGATAGTATCTGCATGACTGTTAGTCTGACTCACGATCATTGGCTAATTGAATGTAAGGAAGAACCTACTTTTAGCTCTCTGATCATATACTATATATCTTTGCAAGGAAGAGAGTAAATTTAAGGTTGGGTGGTCTCGCCTAGATCAATCCTTATTTAATATGAAAATCGTCAAAATTAAAGTCAAGCAAGTTTTCCATAATGCTTTTTCAGGTCATTCTTTAGCTTTCAAAGCTTAGGATCGCGGGTTGTGGTTGACACCCAAACAAATTGACCCTTCATAAAAGCTTAGCTAGGGAAATCAAAGAAAAGAGAAGGATGATGATACTTGGGAAGATTCAAGAATTAGAAGAATCTCTTTCTCCTTCGGATCCTCCTCCCCCTGAGTATATGAATCTCGGAGAGTCTCTTAGACAAGAAGAGCTCCTTGTTGCTAGTAGTTCCCTTGTCTATACCAGAGAGTTTTGGGTAGGAAAATTGGTAGGCCTACTAGCAACATGTTTTATATTGTCAAGAAAAAAAAAGCTAGGGACTTTGTCTCCTTTCTCAAAGGCAAAGATGGCAAGTTGGCTCAATCTCACAAAGACAATCTTAACATTACTCAAGAGTTTTTTACTAATATTTTATTTGGGCCACCTGAGAGAACAAAACAAATTCAAGAGGCTAGGGCCGTTTTGCCCTGATTAGAGAAAATACTATGACTCCTCATTTGGCCAAAGCTCTTAATTCACCTATCTCTAAGAATGAGCTAAGAGAAACTAACAGTAAACTCAAGGCTAGTAAATTCCCTAGTATTGTTGGTATTCCAAATGAGTTTTATGTCTTACATCAAGAGTTGTTGGTCCCTTACTTAAGGTCTAGCAGGAAGCTACTAGAAAAGGAATTGCTCCTACTATCATTAACAATGTTCCTACTAGTATTAACAATGGGGTAGTTAAGCTTATCCACATAAGGGGGACCACGGAGGATCTAGTAACTGGAGACCCATAACATGTCTAACTTCCATCTACAAAAAAACTTCGTTGTCCTTAGCCAAAAGACTAAACCCATCATGGATAGAATTATCCTACACAGAAGGAATTTATTGAAGGAAGATTTATTCTAGATTCCCTAATCTCTCTTTGGGAAGGTATGGAACATGCAATGGAATCTGCTGAAGATTTCTACTTTGTCAAAGTGGATTTTGATAAAGCTTATGACAAGATTAAGTGAGATTTTATACTATAGTCTCTTTTTTATCTTGATTTTGGTAAAAAGTTCATCAGATTTATTCACGTATTATTTGGCAATGCCTTTGCTAAGATCTATATTAATGGAGAGCTCACTGATTTGATTATGCTAATGAGATCTATAAGGCAAGTATTCCCTCTAGCTCCTCTCTTGCATGCCATCTCCTCATGTTCTTTGGGGTCATTGGTCAGGAAATGTCAAATTAAGGGTATAAATATTGCAAGCTCAAACAAAGAAGTATGTTTGCAAATGTTTATAGATGATACAAATGCCCTGCTCAGAGCTGAAGCACAATCCATTGATGCTCTTTTGAACCGCCTTCAGGTCTTTTGCCTAGAAAGTGGATTTATAATTAATGCCAAAACTTGTTTTAAGGCTTCTGATGGCATTCTACCAAATCAAGTCTGTTTGCAGGCTACCATATTATTCAAGATGGTAAATTCTTCGGATTGTTAATTATACCTGTGGGTTTTAAGGTCCGTTTATCTCAAAGGTGGAAATGGGTTGTAGAAAAATTCAAGAAAAATGTATTCTCCTGGCCTTTCTATCAATCAAACCTGGCTTCAAGGACTTTTGTACTCAATCAATATCTTCTTCCTCTCCTATTGGAGACCCTCAAAGTGCCTGCTCAAGAAAATCACTTCATTATCCACCAGGAGGTGATAAGGTTTGCAAAATTTCTAAAGTAGCTTGGGAAGTCTGTTGCTTGCCCAAGTTATGTCGTGGATTAGAGATACAGAATATGGAAAGGATGGCCACTACAAAAGGGATTCTTAGATCCATCTTCTCTAAATATTTTTGGGCTTGTCTCATCAGAAGGCATTCTTATAAATTCTTTTTGCGAAATTATAAGGCCTATCAAATCTGTCACAATGGGGGGTAGCTTCTCCCCTCAAGATTTAAGCCTCTAGCCAGGGCATCTCCTCTAGGTTTTGGTCTACTTCGTTTGCAATCCGATAGAAATGGAGTTCTCCCTCTTCAATCATTTGTACTACTTCAGGACTCCATTTGGTTTGGGCATGTTTCCCACAAACTTAATTTCAACATCAACATTAAGGTTCACAAATGTTTTCAAAAGGGGCTCATAACTTGGGTGACACGTACCACAATGGTGATTGGCTCAACTCATATCAGCTAGCCAATAAATTTTAACCTCTCTTTTGGTTGTCTTTCTAAAGTGTTGTGCTAGTTAGTTAAATTGAAAGAATTTATAATCGGTTGGAGTCCAAAGGACTTGAACGTGCTCACTTTTGCTTTGAAGGCTTATTAGCTTTTGATGAAGCCTTAAAGGAAAAATGTGAAAGGAATTTTGCCATTTTTGGCAACAACCAACCTCAAGACTACTCTCACCTTCTTCTTAGGAAGCTCAGAAACACTGTTCTTCATAGTCTCTCTCTTACCAAAGTTGTCTGTATTGGGCCCCTTCATCTCATTCAGAGAACCTATAAATAAAAATCTTGGAGTTCTGCCATGCTCAATTTCTACTCCAAAAAGAGAGAATTCTCATGAGAGATGATAGTGTTTCCTAGCTTTTTTCTTGTTTGTGAAGCCTCTTTCCCTACCTTTGAGACTACTTTGCAATTCTTCTTTCTTAATCAAACTTGTCATTAAAAAAAACCAAAGGTTCCCCCTACCAAAAAGTAATGGACCCCTTCCCAAAACTAATGGTCCCGCATATGAAGGGACAAACCACTTTTGAGGGAGGAAAGTAGCATCCATCCCTCCCCTCTCTCTCTCTCCCCAACCCTATTTTGTGGAGGGTCCCTATTGCTACCATCAGTTTGTCATCATGAGGATATTTTGTGGTTTAATTTTTGCAATGGTCGTGTGCACTATATTTGCAACAAATTTGTATCCTTTGGTGAACAATCTATATCCTCATTTGCTTCTTCTCTTGCATCCTCATATTTGTGTTGTCCAATACTCAACTTATTAGCTCGTTCTCTCTCTCTCTCTCTCTCTCTCTCTCTCTCTCTCTCTCGCACAAATGAGAGCGCATATGCAAAAGAGAAATACTTTAAATCCGAATTTCAACAAGAAGTTAAAAAGGTTCAATAAAATTCATACAATTGGAAAATTAGAGGGAAAACCTTTGGAAGGGAATAAGAAGGCCTTTGCAAACGAATGCTAAAAAAGGCTTCTAAAGTGACCCTTAACCAAGTCTTGTACACTAGCACTAGGTCATCAGAATCTAATTGTGTTAAGAGTCACACTACTTACTAGAATGGACAACAAAGAGCCTCCTCGTATTGTGATGAGTGGCCCATCAATGTTAATCAATATTATAGTCCATACTTTTCATATGCCCTAATCAAGTGGGACTCTAATGTAGCTTTAAGAAAAAGGGAGGTCTAGGGGTTATCCACCTCCTCACTCATGCCTATGCTAGAAGAGCAACATTCATTATGCATGTGTTCACTCAAAATACTTTTTGGTCCCAATGCTTATAGGTTATCATAAACAACCATGTGGTTTACTTTCATGGTCTCTATAATATGATTCGTAACCCTTTAAAAGTGGGCCGCAAAATTGCTCAAATACCTAAGGACTCATGCCAATATACCATTTCAAGACTCATATGGAATGGAAGAGCTATATATGTTGGGAAATTTTTTTGGAAAGGAATGTATTCTTGGATTCAATTCAAACCCCTCCTACTACGATCAAAAAAGATTGAAAAGTATTCCTAATGGCTTTTTTTTTTTAAAGATAAAAAACTCAAAGATTTAAAAAAGCTCAAAAAACCCTAGGTTTAGTGTAATCCCACCTACAACTGGGAGGCTTACACTAAATCTACATAACAAAGTCCTATAGATATGATTTCATGACCTTACATAGTGCAAGAAAACTCTACCTACATAGTGCAAGGAAATTCGTAAGAAAAAGAAATGCTAAAAGAAAGGTGGAGAAGAAATACACTCTATCACTTCTTTTATATGGAGATGAAATGCCATGAGACTTTCCATTCTAATGGGCTTTTCATGTTCATGGGGCTTTTCGTTTCCTATACTTACCCTTCACTTATGCATTAGAATTTTTACTTTTTGAGATTGGGTGGCCTATAAAAAAGGTATTCAACATGTTTCTTGGATTTTGTACTCTCATATCATTTCATTTCTTGGAGCTAGAAGACAATTTAAAGTCACTCATAGATTCAAGATTGCTTGGGCAAAGTTGTGTGCCCATGCACACATGCTACAAGTGCCTTTAACCATCGACTTATAGGATAAATTCGAAGATTGTTTGCACATCATTTGTTGTCAATTGGTGGACATTAGCTACCACATAGTTTTATGAGCATCTGCTTGATCAAGCTTACATTTCTCTCAAATGTAACAAAAGATGGAATTCAACATGTCACAATTAAACAAATTTTGAGCTATTTGGTGAGAAGAAGCCCCTTTTCAAGTTCGATTCGTTTCTGTAAGAGATTGTATACAAGTGCCATCCCTACAACACAATTTGTTTCAAATAGAGAATATATATTATGAAACATGTATCAGATATAATAAAATTGAAAGCTTGAGGAATCTCTTTTGAGATTGCTATGTAGTCAAAGATTGGTGGAAGTACATTTCAGGTTTCCTCCAAAGTTCTGTATGTATTACTCTACCCAATTTCTCCTAATGTCATGACCTCCCAATCCTAGAGCGAGTGTCTTCCCACTACACTAGCGCACGCATTAATTAATAATGGGTCGATTGCCCACTCTATTAATTAATTAACCACATTCGATCCGTTTTGTATCTACAAATTTGAAGCAAAAGTCGTTAAAACGCATTCCCTCGCACCTCCCCTCCCACCTCTGCAGCAAATTGGATCCTTGCATGGCGATGGCGCCCTCGTGTTGCCACCACCACCGTGCTCGTCACGTTGTTGCCCCACAGTTGACATGCCATCTCTCTCTCTATGTCTCTCTCTCCTCGAGTGCTACTCATGAGCCTTGCCTACAAACTACACGTAACTGCCATTCCTGGCTTTGCTACACTCCATGGCTTGCACTACAAGCATGGCTGCTCTCCCTGCACGTTGCCAATCCTACCTTGGTCCGTAGACGATCCAAAAAAAACCACTCCCGCAACCCACTCGCTTCACCATGCCTTGCAAATCTCGCAGGGCATGCCAATTTCCGTCCACAGATCGCAGCTCAAGCAGCACTGCTTCGACAACGTCTGCGCCCCATGTCCAAAATGCGAGCAAAAAATCTTGGTCACGCGCCTACATCCTTGCATTGTCTCCGCATCTCTTGCTCGCAGTGACACACGTACGAAGCTCGAAGGCCTGCGTCTCAAAGCAAACTCAAAATATTCAATTGAAAAAATGTGTGTCTACCCTCCACGCATCCTTTCCCACCCTTTTATAAACCAAAAACCGGAGCATCTCTAGGGATTCCTATCTAAAGAAATGAAAAAAGCTTTTGAGGGACATACTCGCACGCATTTTGTTATGTAAAGAAAGTGTAGCATTGTATTAAGTAGTTTGGGCATGTCCTCGATCTTTATTCACACCAAGTTGACATCAAGTTCATGGTGTGAGACCATGGTTCATCCAAAATACTAGAAACAATTTGACCTTTGACAAAGTTTAAATGTGAGAAGCCTATATACCATGGGGGATGATTAAACTCAAAAGTGTTGGAAGACTTTATGGCTTGCTCAAATAGGTCCTTAAGACAAAAGGCACAAGAACTCATCACATATCCATAAATTGAAGTAAAATAAAAAGCTTGTCGCGAGAGAGAGAGAGAGAGAGAGAGAGAGAGGGGGGGGGGGGGGGGGGGGGGGGGGACTACAACAAAAACAAACATAAGAAATGTAAAAAATTGAGATGCCTTGCCCGACAGTAAGGAATAGTATTCTTAACAATGTGTGAAAAGGGGTTTTTTTGTTTTTTTTTTCTTTTGGGGGTGGGAATTGGGGTTGTGTGTGGGGGGGGGGGGGGGGGGGGGTGTGTGTGTGTGTTGGGGTTTTGGTAAAAAGCATTCTTATAAATTTCAAGATTTAACATTAAAGAACAAACACTCATTTGAAGGTATCCACTAACAATCATCACTACTTTATTTCCAAAACTAAAAAAACCAACCAAACACTAAGGCCTTTGCCAATGGCAAGCCAAAATGGAGAAAGGAGCAGACGTTTTGAGATTAAGTGTTGAGAGTTATTGACAATCTCGGCTGACCCTAGCGATGTACGAAGCAACCACGACACTAATTGACACCTTTCTAGGACCGTTCGATCCATTTGGAGGAAAAATATGGATCAGGTAGAGTTTGATGTCATGACCTCCCAATCCTAGAGCAAATGTCTTCCCACTACACTAACGCACGCATTTTGTTATGTAAAGAAAAATGTAGCATTGTATTAAGTAGTTTGGGTGTGTCCTCGATCTTTATTCACACCAAGTTGACATCGAGTTTACACACTTAGTTCACACCACCAAAATGTAATGTCCATACCTTGCAAAATTCACATGCAAGTTCACAACGATTTCACATTTGCCCAAGTTTACATCTAGTTCACATTCATCACCGACACGTGACACCGATTTTCAACCATTGATACCCTCTGAGGTGTCATTTAGTGACGAGGCTAAGCAAAGTTCACCCTCAATTAACTCCTAGTTCCCAACTTTGTCCCACAACCAAGATTGCCCCTCATCCTCGACAACAGGAGGGGTGGACGCACAAAGGGGAGGGGGTAGGGGGACCATCAGGGACTTCAATGATTGTGCCCGGACTCTTGCTTTCCACACCTTGGTGTGCACACACTTTCTTCTAATTAGATAATGGCGTTACAGGAGAGTTCGAGAGTACAAACAGCAATCGGCGTTGTGCAATGTGAAGTGATGAATCATCCACCGGAAACTACTGATTGTTCCATGAAAATGACGACCCAATTTGTCATTTCGTACCCAACTCGCGTAAAAGCATTTGCTGACGACCCAATTCGCGCGTGGCCAAATTGCAAAGGACTCAAGTCGCTAAATGGCATCTGCAAATGTCTGCTTCTTATGATACGGACTAATTCGAATGATAGCCTGATATTGATCATGCCTGATGACAATGATTTGGGTTGTTAGCCCACTACAGCCCACTTCTAATTTTATTGCATTATTCCTGGAATGTGTACAATTTTCAAACCTACTCCCATTCGGCGGGACACAGCCTTCCCTACATACTTTTTAATCCCCTCGCATGCATGCATTCGTCTGTATCCGCGGTGATTTTCACATTTAGCTTTGGTTTCATCGCTGTCATTTTTGTTCCTATCTGTTTGCATCTTAAGTACCTTTCTGTTTGCTTTTTGTAGCCACACATACTTCATCGGCGCAGGTTCATCGAAGTAGAAGCAATCATTGCAACCACCATCTCCATCAGCATTTTTGACAGGTGCCTACATGACCTCCTCAGTAGAAAATGCATGGGTGACTAATCAGGCGATTAACCCACCACATAGAAGACTTTTTTTAACTGCTAGCTTCCGCTAGAAGCCCTGTAATTTGTGTCGGTGTTGATTTCAATCCTCTCAAAGACAACAACATCGAGCATTGCTCCTTTGTTTCACTGCAGAAGTCCAATTCTGTAAGTGAAAATGACAAGGCAATCATGGAGCTGTTCGGGAGTGGCCATTTGGTTGCTTTTCTTTTTGTGCTGTGATGCTATGTCAATTGCCCAACACAAATCATCAGGAACAGCTGATGGATCAGAGGAATGGGATATGTCGATGTACGGCAAGGTAAACACCTCAATGTAGAATATAATTCGAGTATAAGCATAAGCATTCACAGTATTTTATTAACGGTACTTAAATGTGACTTTTGCAAACACACATGAATGTTTAACTAATGAGGATCAAAACTAATGCAGGAGCTCACATGTTCTGGTGGCTCTACAAAACTCCTAACCAAACCAAGGCAGATTGGCCGATAGTTTTATGGCTACAAGGCGGACCAGTTAAGTCCATGAAAATGCATAAAGTTTCAATATTGACAAGCTCTACGAGAAAGACAGCATTCAAAATTCTCAACCAGTACACTACTTACCTTGTTGATATGTAGGGTGCTTCTGGTGTGGGTATCGGAAACTTTGGAGAGATGGGCCCACTCACAATGGCCTTACTTCCTCGTATACATGGCTACACAAAGCCCATCTACTGTTTGTAGTAATTAACTTGGCCCCTCCATCCAAACCTATTTCTTGAAATAGTCATTCAATCTTAAAGGGCGGGCGCTGTGCATGTACTTTTATTACCATATAAAGGTATGAAATTGTATTGTAAAGAAACTGCTTGCTCGAAAGCTGCTAGTATTAGAAATCGACGGCTAAGATCATGTTAGCAACAAATAGAGGACAGAATAGCCATTCACTATTATGAAACTTCGTTGTCATTCTAGCACTGCACTGCATTACTGACACTTTTCTCTGTTTTCTCATCACAGGATAGTCCCGTCGGTGCAGGTACAGCCCCGCAGACCTTCTTGTTTGCTTTAACTTTACTTTGCCTGCATCAGTTTATGCTCTCTTCTTTTTCTACCTTGCAAGGTTTCAGCTATGTTGACAACGGATCATTGCTACTAACAAAAGACGAGGACGTCGCAACGGACTTGGTCAATTTTTTTCGGACATTTTTTGAAGACCACCAAAAGCTGCAATCAAATCCTCTCTTTATATTTGCTGAAAGCTATGGACGAAAGCATGCAACCCTTCTCGGCTTGGCATTGAATCAAGCCATCAAAAAGGGATTTGTCAAAGCTAAGCTTGGGGGTACGACATCCAGTAGAGACCACCTCCTTAATTTCTAGGATATTATATGCAAAATGCATAAGTGGCAAATTTCAAGCAGGAAAATTCCTAGTTAATATTTCTAAGGTGTCTACATTTGAGCAGACTAATTCAATGCTATAGCTGCTTTTGTCGTTTCAGCTCAACCTTAACCACGGACCACTACAACAAAAAGAGTATATCAATCAGATGAGGAATCTGCAGAAAGTTACATTAAGCCCACAGCAGTGAAAGCTCTAACAATAAAGAAACCAGGGCAAGGACGGAAGCAATGAAAAAGAAAGAAGTGGCAGCTCACCACCAAGAGGAACCACAACAAAAAAGGGCTAGATTTGAAAGAGAAAAGCAAACATATGAAAGGAGTCGTCAAGCTACAAGTGAAGACCCCAAAAAATGGAGTCCAAGGGAGGTAAAGGGACCAAGAACCAAGAACCCTACAAAGAAGGTTCCAAAGGATCCCAAAATTTTATTCAATTGGATGTATGCGGAAGTAGAAGCTTTAAAGATTAAAGAAGCTCTAGAAGCTCAAAGAAAAGCAATGGAAGAAGCGGCTGAGCAGCAAAGACAAGTGAAAGATGCACAACAAAGCGAGTCACATCCTGATCAAGGAGAGATGTATCCAAGACCCTATTCACCAACTACGGATTAAGAAGATCAGCCCATGCCAAGTCCAAGGCCTTCACCATCAGATAAATCTAATGAAGGTGATGCAGCAAAGGAAAAAGAACTTGAGCAACAGGAAGAAGCTAATTTCGAACAACCCAAGGAAGCCGAAACAGCTAAAGCAGGACCTTCCTCTACAACAACTCAAGCAGAAATAGCCAAGGCATCCATGAAGCCTCAAGAAGAAGCAGCGGCTACACCTGGAAAGCCTCAAGAAGAAGCAGTAGAACCACCTCCACGGCCACAAGTAGAAACCGTTGCACCAACAAAAGAGCAACAAACCGAAATAGCACAAACTTCTAACAACCCCAGGTAGAACCGGAAGACTGGGAAACCAATGATGAAGTCATCATGCAGGTAAATGAGTATGCAAAGCAAATGCAACTGATGATAGACAAGATGAGAACCGTAGCACTTAGTCGCAGTGCCAAGGCTAAAGAGCTGGAACAAGTCATTGATTCTCTACAAGGAGAGCTAGATGACAGAATGAACATCATTGAATATCTTTAAAGGCAGATTAAAGAGCTGAAAAATGAAGCAAAACTACACCAGATTGCCAGAAAAAACAATAGAAAGAGATGAAAGAGCTGGGAGAGCTCCTAACAAAGTTATCTGAAGCATGCAAAAGCAAAGATCAACAACTAACAAAAGTAACCAATGAACTTTTAACCACTACTCTGTCAGTACAAAAGATCCAAGTGTAGCTAGATGTAGCTAATGCCTCCTTGTAGCACTCGGAGCAACGAATCAATGATCAAGCAACATTTCTAATATAGATAAGGGAAAACCCCACTATAGCCTCAATCAAGGGAACAAATGAAGTTCACAAGACTTTAGAAAAGAGGAACAAAGACCTTGAACTTGAGCTAAAACTGGAACAAACACAAAGACAAAACCTTGCATTGATGCGGGCTCAAAGAGAAGAGCAATTGCTCAAGGAAATAGAAGAATTGAAGAGAGCCAATCAGCTGCTAAGAGAGGAACATACAAAAACTCAAGAGGAGGCAGGAACCTCTAAACAGCCAACCATCAACATACCATCAGTTTCTTTTGCTGATATGGAAACAAAGCCATTAGAAGGGCTAGCAGGAGAGTCAAAATTTCAAGTACCAATCACTGAAGCCGAGCAAGTGTCAATGGTCCATCTTTCTAAAGCAAAGGAATATGCACTGAAAGAGCACATTGTCCACGAAGCAGATGCTGAATGGAAAGTAGCAATGGATTGGGAGTTGAGAGTTCTTCCTTAGTAACTGTAACTCATCTCACTCCCAACCATATCAATACACATTCGAGGAGGGGGAGAATGTTAGCAGCAAGCTAACTCGGATAACATTTTCGGAGCTTTTATTGTAAAAACACTTATTATATTGATAAATCAAGAATGTTATAACTCCTACTTTCCAGATAAATAGTGTAATTGATGAGCCGGGGCTACAAGCTTCTAGATTCTATCCACCTATCTTTAGTTAGAGCTCCCAGATTATTAGTTTTGACCAAAGAAACCTTGGCTAAGGTATAAAAGCCAATTTCTGCAAGTATTTTGGATAATAGAACACAACGTGAGCTAACGAGCTCACTTCTCTCCTTCTCGTGCTTCCTACTCCCTCCCCAGTTGTCACATTGCGGTGCCATCTGTTGTGTTGCAACCGTAGGTAAGAGCTCTACACGTTGACGTAAACATTTCATGGTAATCTGTAGCCTTTGGCATCGCCGACCCGCGGCCTAATTTCATCATAAGTAGGAATTTAAGCTACAAAATCATAAAATAAGTATAGGCGGGGTATTGGAGCATCATTGCTAAGCATTTAGATGCATTTTGGGTCAAAAACTCATTTGGTGTTAATAATCGTGATTTTTGCACTTGGCCTAAAGTGAGATTTGAGACCATAAGCATGTCTGCTTAGGTCTTATAAACATGTCTTAAAAGTTTCATAGCGTTTGGATGTCGTTTGATGCTGTAATGGTTATGATTTGTTTGTCGATTAGCGACTAACTTTTGGTGATTTCGGTCACTTGAGTATAGCCTGAGTTAGATGCGAGTTGTCTGTTGTTTTTCAAGAGATTGACAACCTCTTGTAGCCTCTATGCACTAGTCAAGTCAGCTTTGTCCCATGGATTGACAATTATGTTCGTGGTTCTTGCTATGTCTGCAATAAGATAGGAGTGAGGTTAAAAACCCGTCCCACAACGTGTGTCTGCATGCGTGCGTGCGCGTACACATACATATCTTTTGATCTCATTGGCTTTGTGGGAGACTCCTCTCTCTCTCTCTCTCTCTCTCTCTCTCTCTCTCTCTCTCTCTCTCTCTGTGTGCTCTATGGGAGATGGGAGAAACCTTATATATTCATATATATTTCTCTCTCTCTCTCTCTCTCTCTCTCTCTCTCTCTCTCTCTCTCACACACACACACACACACACACACACACACACTTTTTCACTTTCCTATTAAAGCTCTCTCTTTTTATAAGAAACCTAATGCAGTTTTTAAAGCATTTTGCCTCAAGTTTTGACCAGTATGTCTATAGCTTTGTCTTTTTAAATTATACCTTATGTTGAATATCACTTGTTGCCCCAGCCCTCAAGACTCGGGCTTTACTATTGTTGGGTATAATGGATTCAGTTTCTGCTGGATATTCTTGCCACTTTTTGTGGGAAATCACCTCTTAGCTAACCTTATATATTAGCATGGTCGGAATTTCTTCTCCACCTACCATTTGTAAATGTGGCACTTAGCCACCGCTTATCCATTCAAGTTTTCCTCCTCCCATAATTGGATATTTTTCAAAAACTTTTGCACCTATAGCTTCAAATGTAGTTCTTGTCCTGCTATAGTTTTATCACTATCCACCTATTCTCCTTCCATCTCTCTCTCTCTCTCTCTCTCTCTCTCTCTCTCTCTCTCTCTCTCTCTCTCTCTCTCTCTCTCTCTCTCCGCGTGCCGTCTTGAATCTTTGCTTAATGTGTAGTCCTTTGAAGTCTGTTGAACCTTAATCTTGTAGATTAGGATTGCGTGGGGATTCCGTAGTAGCCGGATTTGTTGATTAAAATACAATTCTTGAGGGTTGCTGATGGATATGACCTACAGACAAGCTACCTATTTAAACACGTGAGGGAATGTTCTACTCCCTCACTTAGCGTTGCATTTTTTGTTTTTTCATAAATAACTGAAAGAAAGAGAGAGGGTGGTGGTGTTGTCTCTGGTAGTGATTAACTACCTCTCAGGTTGTCCTTTGTTTCCTCCTCGGATAAAGCTTAATAGGCTATCTTGATTTGATTATTTGCACTATTAGAATCTGATGTGCATAAACTAGTAAATTCTTTTTTTAAAACTTGAAGGTTATCATGATGGTGCACATGGTTTGAAGATTCTAGAAAATAATGGTTTTTGAGGATAGTACTTTCTGTCTGTCAAAGAATAAGAAAACTATGTATGTTCTATTGCCTAGGAATACCAAATATAAACCTTTATCTAAATTTTGGTTGGCCTATTCATGCTCCTCTATTGGGTTTTCTTTTTGAGCCTAAAAAGCTGACATAAATGGTGGATTTATAGTGATAATTTGCTAAAGAGGAATGTGCAGCCATATTTGATGACAATAAAAAGTATCATAATCTCCCCCTTTGGTATTATTTGATGCTTTTAATATTTCAAAGGATGGTGGTGTTCCGAATGTTGATCTGCAATATATGAAAACTATTTTTTTAGTATTGTCGTGGAAGCTAGATCTAAAACTTTGGATAATTATCAAGATTTTGAAGAACTTATTGTTGTTGCTTCTCTGTATTCATAAAAAATTCAGATTTTAAAACATAGTAGTCCTTGAATTTTGTATTACTATGGATATAGGGCATTTATGATATACTAAGCACAACCTAATCTTGTCATAGAAATCCCTAAACTAGTGCACACAATAAGATTGGTTGCAGATTCTAGAACTACTAATGGAATACCATATGGGTCTTGGTTATTTGATTGGATCTTGCATGATACTGATTAGATATGTCTTCAAAGACATAATATTGAATTTGATTGTAGCCTCCTCGTATTGTGATGAGTGGCCCATCAATGCTAGTCACACAATATTATAGTCCATACTTTTTATGTGCCCTGATCAAGTGGGACTCTAATGCGGCTCTAGGAAAAAGGGAGGTCTAGGGGTTTATCCACCTGCTCACTCATGCCTATGCTAGAAGAGCAACATTCATTATGCATGTGTTCACTCAGAATACTTTTTGGTCCCAATGCTTATGGATTATCATAAACAACCCTGTGGTTTACTTTCATGGTCTCTAGAATATGACTCATAACCCTTTAAAAGTGGGCCGCAAAATTGCTCAAATACTTAAAAACTCATGCCAATATACTAGTTCAAGGCTCATATGGAATGGAAGAGCTACAGTTCAAGGCTCATATGGAATGGAAGAGCTATATATGTTGGTAATTTCTTTTAGAAAGGAAAATGTATTTTTGAATTCATTTCTAAACCCCTCCTACTACAATAAAAAAAGATTGAAAGGTATTCCTAATGGCTTTAAAAAAATAAAAGGTTAAAAACATAAAGATTTAAAAAATTCCAAAAAACCCTAGGTTTAGTGTAATCCCACCTACAAATGGTGGGCTTACACTAAATCTACTTAACGGAGTCCTACTGTTATGATTTCGTGACCTTACATAGTGCAAACTCTACCTACATAATGCAAGAAAATTCTAAAGAGAAGGAAATGCTAAAAGAAAGGTGGAGAAGAAATATACTCTACCACTTCTTTTATACGGAGATGAAATGCCTTTTGACTTTCCATTTGAATGAGCTTTTCATTTTCATGGGGCTTTTTGTTTTCTATACTTACCCTTCACTTATGCATTAGAAATGTTTTGAAAGAATTTAAATTTTTCTGAGATTGAGTGGCCCTACTACTACGATCATAAAAAAGAAGTTGCTAGGATGTATAAGAAAGGTATTAAACATGTTTCTTGGATTTTGTACTCACATATCATTTCTTGGAGCTAGAAGACAATTTAAACTCACTCATAGATTCAAGATTGCTTGGGCAAAAAGTTGTGTGCCCATGCACAATGCCTTTAACCATCGACTTATAGGATAAATTCAAAGATTGTTTGAGCATCATTTGTTAATTGGTGGACATTAGCTACCACAAAGATTTATGAGCATCTACTTGATCAAGCTTACATTTCTCTCAAATGTCACAAAAGATGGGATTCAACATGTCACAATTGAACAAATTTTGAGCTGTTTAGCAAGAAGCCCCTTTCCAAGTTCAATTTGTTTCTTTCAGAGATTGTATACAAGTGCCATCCCTACAACACAATTTGTTGCAAATAGAGAATATATATTATGAAACATGTATTGAATATATTAAAATTGAAAGCTTGAGGAATCTCTTTAGATTGGTGGAAGTACATTTCAGGTTTCCTTCAAAGTTCTGTTTGTATTACTCTACCCAATTACTCCCAATCCTAGAGCGAGTGTACTACACTATTGCACACATTTTGTTATGTAAAGAAAAATGTAGCATTGTATTAAGTAGTTTGGGCATGTCCTCGATCTTTATTCACACCATGTTGACATCAAGTTCACACTTAGTTCACACCACCAAAATGTAATCAATTCACATGCAAGTTCACAATGATTTCACATTTGCCCAAGTTTACATCTAGTTCACATTCGAAATCAACGGTTGTGATCTTGACCAACACGTGACACCGATTTTCAACCATTGATCCCCTCTGAGGTGTCATTTAGTGACGAGGCTAAGCAACCCCGGTAGGGGGATCATCAGGTACTTCAATGATTGTGCCCGGACTCTTGCTTTCCACACCTTGGTGTGCACACACGTCTTCTAATTAGATAATGGCGTTACAGGAGAGTTAACGGCAATCAGCCTTTTACACTTTGAAGTGATGAATCGTCCACCGGAAACTACTGATTGTTCCATGAAAATGACGTCATTTCGTACCCAACTTTGCTGAAGACCCAATTCGCGCGTGGCCAAATTGCACAGGACTCAAGTCGCTGAATGGCATCTGCATTGAAACCCAATTCCCTGCAAATCTCTGCTTGTTATGATGCGGACTAATTCGAATGATAGCCTGAAATGATATTGATCATGTCTGATGACAATGATTTGGGTTGTTAGCCCACTACAGCCCACTTCTAATTTTATTGCATTATTCCTAGAATGTGTACAATTTTCAAACCTACTCCCATTCGGCGGGACACAGCCTTCCCTGCATGCTTTTTAATCCCTTCGCATGCAAGCATTCATCTGTATCCCCGTTGATTTTCACATTCTAGCTTTGGTTTCGTCGCTGTCATTTGAGTTCCTATCAATTTGCATCTTAAGTATCTTTCTGTTTGCTTTTTGTAGCCACACATACTTCATCGGCACAGGTTCGTCGAAGTAGAAGCAATCATTGCAACCACCACCTCCATCAGCATTTTTGACAGGTGCCTACATGACCTCCTCAATAGAAAATGCATGGGTGACTAATCAGGCGATTAACCCACCGCATAAAGACTTTTCTTAGCTGCTAGCTTCCATTAGAAGCCCTGTAATTTGTGTGGTGTTGATTTCAATCCTCTCAAAGCAACCAACATCGAGCATTGCTCCTTTGTTTCACTGCAGAAGTCCAATTCTGTAAGTGAAAATGACAAGGCAATCATGGAGCTGTTCGGGAGTTGCCATTTGGTTGCTTTTCTTTCTGTACTGTGATGCTATGTCGATTGCCCAACACAAATCATCAGGAACAGCTGATGGATCAGAGGAATGGGGATATGTCGATGTACGGCAAGGTAAACACCTCAATGTAGAATACAATTCGAGTATAAGCATAAGCATTCACAGCATTTTATTAACGGTACTTAAATGCAAACACACATGAATGTTTAACTAATGAGGATCAAAACTAATGCAGGAGCTCACATGTTCTGGTGGCTCTACAAAACTCCTAACCAAACCACGGCAGATTGGCCGATAGTCTTATGGCTGCAAGGCGGACCAGTTAAGTCCATGAAAATGCATCAACTTTCAATATTGATAAGCTCTACGAGAAAGACGGCATTCAAAATCCTCAAGCAGTACACTACTTACCTTGTTGATATGTAGGGTGCTTCTGGTGTGGGTATCGGAAACTTTGGAGAGATGGGCCCACTCACAATGGCCTTACTTCCTCGCCAGTATACATGGCTACACAAAGCCCATCTACTGTTTGTAGTAATTAACTTGGACCCTCCATCCAAACCTATTTCTTGAAATAGTCATTCAATCTTAAAGGGCGGGCGCTGTGCATGTACTTTTATTACCATATAAAGGTATGAAACTGTATTGTAAAGAAACTGCTTGCTTGAAATCTGCTAGTATTAGAAATCGATGGCTAAGATCATGTTAGCAACAAATAGAGAACAGATATATTTAATAGCCATTCACTATTATGAAACTTCATCGTCATTCTAGCACCTTCACTGCATTACTGA
Source organism: Adiantum capillus-veneris (assembly GCF_014529385.1). Lineage (NCBI taxonomy): Eukaryota > Viridiplantae > Streptophyta > Polypodiopsida > Polypodiales > Pteridaceae > Adiantum > Adiantum capillus-veneris. The sequence continues at coordinate 115,957,230 of NC_140938.1, read as the reverse complement.
CACTTCTCTCTGTTTTCTCATCACAGGATAGTCCCGTCGGTGCAGGTACAGCCCCGCAGACCTTGTTGTTTGCTTTAACTTTAGGATAATGTAAGCATCAACTTTGCCTGCATCAGTTTATGCTCTCTTCTTTTTCTGCCTTGCAAGGTTTCAGCTATGTTGACAACGGATCATTGCAACTAACAAAAGACGAGGATGTCGCAACGGACTTGGTCAATTTTTTCCGGACATTTTTTGAAGACCACCAAAAGCTGCAATCAAATCCTCTCTTTATATTTGCTGAAAGCTATGGAGGAAAGCATGCAACCCTTCTCGGCTTGGCATTGAATCAAGCTATCAAAAAGGGATTTGTCAAAGCTAAGCTTGGGGGTACGACATCCAGTACAGACCACCTCCTTAATTTCTAGGATATTATATGCAAAATGCATAAGTGGCAAACTTCAAGCGGGAAAATTCCTGGTTAATATTTCTAAGGTGTCTACATTTGAGCAGACTAATTCAAAGCTATAGCTGCTTTTGTTTCCTTGAGAGAATGTACATGCAAAGAATGTATTAACTAAAGGTCCTCTGCATACTCGAAGCCATGGCAATCCCCTAGCCTTCCAAAGATATTGGAAACCTTATAGAACACACAAACATAGGGAAAGATCACACCAACTTGCAGAATTAACTTTGCCCTTTGCTTTTCTTTCTGTTCACTTGCTAGCTTAGCTAATGCAGTCTTTGCGACTCAAATCTGACGCACTGATTTATAGGCTTATGATAATACAAATATGTGTCATATAACAGGTGTTGCTTTGGGGAATAGCTGGATTTCTCCAGTAGACTCCGTGGTACGTAGCACTAAAACTCTCACTGAAATTTCCTCTTCTTACTCGCCAAATCTAAAATTCCAGTGGCATTGCTTCATAGCTCTCTTGGGGACCGGTCTTCAGATCCTTTTCCCGAATCGATGGCCCTCAAGAAGACATCATCAATGGGTGCCCAATAACTCGTAAACCCCAAGGGAAATTATTAAAGAGCAAACCAAAAGACTATGATTTTGACTCTTTCAGGGAAGCCAAAATAATACAAGAGGACATTACAAAGGGAGCATATTTGGATGCAGCAGCAGGCTGGGGTCTGTTGGAGTACACAATACTCAAGCTAGCTAATAATGTGGTAATCTCTTTCTTGTGCACATAAGTTTCCCCTTTTCCTTGAACGAGTTACAACTGCAGGGCTTATAAGACAATCGACACAAAAACCGATTTAGGAAAAGAATGTGCTCCGACCACTCTCTACTCTTCTCAAAATCATTAATTGGAGAGATTCCTATAGACCAAGTTATAAGGGAAGTAAAGTCTAAAGCGAAAAGGAACAAAAGAGTGTGAAAGAATGAAACCACTATTCCTTTCTCTTTCACCCTCCAAATCGTATTTTCTCCAGTTTCTATTGATTTTTTTTCATTTTAATCAAACTAGGAGTGCCCTACTTAATCATCCTGGACAGCCAGAACATATTGTCAAAGTAAAGTTCCAACTTGTTCATGGTGGAAGTGAAGAAGACTCCATATGTAAAACCTTCTTCAAGAGCTGCTGAAACTTTCAAACCTTGCTGAAAGTGCCATTGAAAGTTTTCAATGCCTAACATTTTTGGACAGAGTTTATGTCTGCTAGTGCTTCCAAATTTACCATCAAGCACAAACCATGTCTCAAAAACTGTATCTGATCCTCAGGTCTTAACAAATCAAGCCCAGCTCTTCTCACCTCCAAACACCCCCCTCCAAACATGTGTCAGAATGTCTATAGCAGGAAAATCCAGGAAGATTCAGCCATAAAGGGACATGCAAGTTATTGACTCAGCTTCACAGAATCTTACACTTTACAGCATACAAAGCTTCTGTCATAACTCCCTAGATGCAGTCCTAACTAAGGCATAATGAAGCCTAACACTAAACAAAAGCATTATAGAGAAATAATTAGCTCGACAAAAAAGGTAGTTTAGGGTTTAGGGTGAAATACGCACCACTTATGAGTCAGAATGTGTATGTGGGTGCGATCAGGTGCTCGCCTGCAAATGCCAAATTTGTCAAAAACCACAGGTTATTGAAAGAAAAGATTATTCATAGCTCTTGAACCTTCTGTAAATTTGCAGGATTTCTACAACCTTCTTCTTGACGTTGGTCAAGGTTCCTCAGTAGGCTCTTTAAAAGTTGTGGAGAAAGGAAACAATTATGAAACAAGGTTCGGAAGTTATTTGGAAAGAAAACTGTTGAAGGAAACAAATCAATCAGTTCCCGACTTGCCAACCCTTATGAATGGTCCAATTCGCAAGAAGCTGCAAAACAGTAAAGTTCGTTTCTTGCTTGTCTTCCAAAACATTAATTAATTCCAGAAAGCATGAAAGCTTACATTCTACTTTTGAAGTCAACATTCTTGACTAAATAATGTGATTCGCACCTTACATGCCATATTATGTGCTTTTGAGATGGAAAAATTAAATAATCATGACTAGATACAATACTTTGCACAGTACATTTTCATTCTTCTAACACTAAACCTAAATTATAAATTTAATCAGCTGGGAAGAAGTTTCTGGTTCTGTGTTTACAGCTCTACAAGAAGACTTCATGAAAGATGTGGTCTCAAAGGTACGTACAGCTGCTCAACCTAAAAAGAAAATAATCGTTTCTAAAACTTTTTTCCAAAACTTTGGCTTAATAACTTCATTTTCTTTTATCGGGTGGAAGAGCTGCTATCAAGCGAGTAAAAGTGACAATCTACAGTGGTCAGGTAGTATATGTATATACATATATATGATCAACTTGAGGCTCCTCATCTATTTCTGATTCACATTGATCATTATCATCATCAGCTTTGTAATCCAATGGAGGAGATGGGATGTATTCAGGGATGCATTCTACTTGGAGACCATTATAAATTGATCCTATTGCACTGGCAACAATGCAATCCTTACATGAACAACGCTTAGAGCATCTCTATGTGGCTAGAATGATACAGCTGGAGTAACCTTTTAGTCTGACATTTACAATCACAAAGTAGAAACATGTTCCAACTGATTGCCAATCTACAATACATTAGACACTTTGAAGGGCATCACATGACAAAAATTCAAAGAGAGGGTTTACTACATTGCAGGTGGATTTAATTTGTGCCAATCAAGGGACAGAAGCCTGGGTTCAAAAATTAAGGTAATTTTTTCACAAATTTGTGTGCTATGTGGAGCCTTAACTTCATAAATCAAAAGGGAAAAGGTTTAAGGCAAAAATAGTCAAGTCAATGAATACATGCAACAAACGTGTGCAAACATGGCATAACATAAACCTAAATATAGATGTGACCTGTGAGAGTCTTAAAGCACTTTGTATTTCTCTTTGCAGAAAAGTCGTCGGTTAAGTTACACATCTCAACAGAGTAGAAAGAATGGAAACTAGCATAGCCATTAAAAGCAGAAATTTAAGCATACACCCACGGGATAACAAGGGTTTTCCCCAAATACAGAAATTGAGAATTCTATGTCACATTTGGAAAAAGAGAGTCTTGTACATACCTACCGACTGACATTGGAAGGCAGAAACTTACACTGATGCTAGATGTCCGTGTATTTGCAGGTGGGCAGGCATGTCGAGCTTCCAAGGTGCTGCTCGCAAGCCAATGAATTGCAAAGGCACAGAGAGCACTGCTGCTTTTGTGAAAGAGTACGAGAACCTGGCCTATTACTGGATTCTACTCGCGGGTCACTTGGTAAGAAGCTGCGACTGGGTCCTTTGCTTGATAGTTGGGTTGTGAGTGTGTAACCGATCTCATCGCCTTTTGGTTGTGTTGAGTGCGGCGTAGGTGCCAGCTGACAATTCCTGCATTGCGTTGGAGATGGTGGGATTGGTAACGGGCTCGCCATGAAGCTTGCAAGACCGGGAAGCAGAAGAAGTCACACTTATAAGCAACTAGCTCGCGCGACCCGCCGGTAGGTCGGGTCTCGCTCGCTCGGTACATGTATATTGTGTAGGCCTATATGTTCTATTTCTATACATCTCCAATCCATGCTCTACCGCTGTACAATGCTACCTGATGTTAACTGAGAAACTTGGCGATGGATGCCAGCTCAGACACAATTGGACATCCTTAATACGGGGTGGGTGGGGGTGATTGGCATGTTGGGTAGAGAACAAATTGAATATTTATCGAATACAAGGCATACATACTGACCAACAGGTGACTAATAGGTTGTTGAAATATTTGCCCCTTTCAAGTAATCCACCTTGCATATATTTATCCATCTATGTCTCTTTAAGATGCATGCATAGGTGGTCACATTTGGATAGAGGCCCTCAATATACATATGATGAAGACAACCTACAGCTTCCTCATCCAATCACGATGTTTTTGTTCAAGGTCCCCTCTTATCATGAATTATTTTCCTCATTCGACTTCTTGCATAACTTATAATGCCTTTAAGATGCGAGCATAGGTAATTGCATCCAAATAGAAAATCAAACCACTACTTTGTGGCCTTACCTCCATTCGGCATAACCTTAAATTTCAATTCACTCCGAGTGATAACATTCTGAAGGAGAGCTGGCATGAGGTTGGTAGCTCTTCACAGCTTATTAATGTTGTCAAAATTTCCATAGTTGACTTCATTTGGGGAGAGGCCCTCATTTTGCATCACAAAGACACATAGTGCCACATACTCTCTAGATGCAAGCATAGGCAATCACATTCAAGAGGTATCCTCCCTTTGCATTCGATCAAAACAACCTAGTGCTTCTTTGCCTGGCCACTTCAAAAGCTCTTTAACAATCAGAGAGGTATTTTCCTATACATTTGTTGCAAACACAACAACTCGCTACTTTTTGGGCTTGCTTTGTTTGTGTACCGTGCAATGATCGATGCATTCCAGAAGACCACATCTCGAATAGGGAGTTCATCAAGAAAAAGCTTTCCAAATTTAGCGTTTGTGTCTACTGAAGATGTAAGCAGATGTCATCGTATTTGGAGAGATACCTCACTAAGCATACACTCACTTATGCCAAACCCCTTGGCTATTGCCACATGCCTTCTAGATGCGATCATGGATGATCATATTTCAAAACAAACCTAGTGCCACATACATTCTAGATGCATGCTATCACATTTCGAGATTCCCCCCCCCCCCCCCCCCGTTCTGCATTCGCTCACAAAATAGTTTATGTGATTATTGGGCATTGCTCATTGTGACATCACGATCCACATCTCAAAAGACTCTCTTGGCTTCAATTGGACCTCAACATTGCCAATTGTCTAGCGATACTCAATTGCTATTAGCACTACAGATTTGCTATCAATTGAAAGGCCAATATTTTCAAAGGTAAAGCAAAAATTACAGAATACCATATCATGACGATATTGGTGAGGGTTGGTACAATGTGGAAATTGCTTCACCCCTCGATGAACCCGGTATTGCCTCTCCGCCGGCCCCACCTCCTCCCTTGATTTTACGGGCTCGACAAAAGGCTCCCTTTCCCTCCTCTTCTCTTGCAAGAACGCACATGTGGGTGCCGGCCCATAAATTACATTTCGGGAAAATTACCAAAACACTCCTTTGATTTGTGGGAATTCCCAAAATACCCCTGTATCTATTTTGGTTGGATTGTTAAACAATTGAGGATCGTGTTTGAGTGCTTAGCATGTAATTTGTCACAAATTCCCTTGCAAAAAAAAAACAATTATGTCTAAAAATACTCAAGTGCTATTAGCACTACAGATTTGCTATCAATTGAAAGGCCAATATTTTTAAAGGTAGAGCAAAAACTACAAAATACCATATCATGACGATATTGGTGAGGGTTGGTACAATGTGGACACTGCTTTGTATGAGCTTTAAGCTTAGGGAATGTCCATATTAAATATATAATATAATTAAACCTGCCCCTTCACCCCTCGATGAACCCGGTATTGCCTCTCCACCGGCCCCACCTCCTCCCTTGATTTTACGGGCTCGACAAAAGGCTCCCTCTCCCTCCTCTTCTCTCGCAAGAACGCACATGTAGGTGCTAGCCCATAATTACATTTAGAGAAAATTACCAAAATACTCCTCTGATTTGTGGGGATTCCCAAAATACCCCTGTATCTATTTTGGTTGGATTGTTAAAGACTTTCTAATCTTTATTCCTTTTTTACAATTGAGGATCGTTTCTGAGTGCTTAGCATGTAATTTGTCACAAATTCCCGCGCAAAAAATGTACTATGGGCACCCTTCGATTGAGGGGGGTAGTATATGTCTCATAAATTTAATGCATTAGCTAGTCGTGGGATAAAACACCAACGTAGAGTGGCTTATACGCCTCAACAAAATGGTGTTGCTGAGAGGAAAAATAGGTCACTTATGGAAATGGCACTATGTATGGTCAAAAGTCAAGCTTTGCCGCATTCTTTTTGGCTTGAGGCCATCATGTGTGCCACTTATGTACTTAACATGTGTCCTACGAAAGCTTTGCAGTCTATTACTCCATATGAAGCATGGCATGATAGAAAGCCTTCTATTGAGCACATGCATGTTTTTGGCTGTTTGACATATGGTTTGGTGCCACAAACACAACGCAAAAAATTGGATGATAAGGCTATCAAATGTATTTTTGTTGGTTATAGTGCTGAAAGCAAAGGTTAGAGGTTGTATCATCTGCAAACAAAGCGTATTCTGGTTTCACGAGATGTAGTGTTTATGGAAGATTCTGTTTAGCCCTTGCTGTCATGTACTAGAGATAGTAATGTAAGCTCACGAGACATTTATGACACTTTTTTGCCTCTTTTCAGTGGTGGAAATACGAATGTAAATTCCAATGAGGCAAATGTACAGCCTATGGGGGTTTCTAAAAATGTTACAGATCAGCCTATTACTGATGCAGATGTACATGATGTACTTGATGAGGAAAGGGCTGAAAATGAGCAGGCTATAGGTATGCCAAAATGGCTGGTGCATACATTGCGTGACAGTAAATTGGATGCACCTTCGTCTAGTCCTACTTGTTCAGGCTCTCACCATGTATCTTATGCATCACATTGTTATGCTTTGGCTATGTCGAGCTTACATGGTGTTGAGGAACCTTTGTCTTTTGATAAAGAACAGAATTCAAAAAATTGGATGGTTGCCATATGCAATCAGAATATGATGCACTTATAGAAAATGACACATGGACTTTATGTGATTTGCCTCCTGGCCAAAAGGCCATTGGTACAAAGTGGGTTTACAAGTTGAAACGCAATCTGGATGGTGAGATCGATCGCCATAAGGCTCGACTTGTTGCAAAGGGTTATTCATAGCAAAAAGGCATAGATTATGAAGAGACTTTTTCTCCCACTTGTCGTATGACTACTGTGCGTTTTCTATGTGCATTGGCAGCTCATTTTGGTTGGGATGTACATCAATTAGACATTGTTACTGCTTTCTTGAATAGTGACATATTTGAGGAAGTTTATTAACGCAGCCTCGCTGTTTTGTCAAGAAAGGACAAGAGGACAAAGTGTGCAAATGTAAGAAGGCTTTGTATGGGTTGAAGCAATCTCCTCGTGCTTGGTATGAAAAAGCTGACACTCATTTGGTCAAACAAGGCTTTCGTAACAGTCCAACAAAAAGCACATTGCATGTAAAGCGTGACGGTGATGTACTTCTCATTGTGGTTCTTTATGTTGATGATTTGCTGATCACTGGACCAAATGAGAGACATATTGCTGAATTTAAAGCTGATTTGAATGCTACTTTCAAGATGAAATATTTGGGGCTATTGCATCATTACTTGGGTATACAGTTTAAGCAATGTGATGGTGGTATTGCCTTGTGTCAGAAAAGTTACATAGAGACATTACTATGTAAGTTTGGACTTGAGGATTGCAAACCTATTGACACTGCCATGGAAATAGGTTTGAAGTTGAGTCTACATGATGCCGGTGATCCTGCTGATGTCACTCTTTACCAAACTGTTGTTGGTTGCCTCATTTACGTATGCAACACAAGGCCGGATATCCAGTTTGCAGTCTCACAGGTCAGCAGATATATGCATAGCCCAGGGTCTAAGCATTGGCAGGCTGTCAAGAGGATTTTTTGCTACCTCAGTGGCACTTTTACATCTTGGCTTGTTTTATCCCAAGGGGGGATCATTGCTGCCAGACTTACATGCTTTTTCAGACTCAGATTGGGCTGGTTGTTTTGACACGAGAGTGTCCACAAGTGGTTTTTGTTTCATGCTTGGTAGTTCATGTATATCATGGTTGAGCAAGAAGCAACCTAATGTGGCCACTTCTAGTTGTGAGGCTAAGTACAGGGCAGTCTTCACAACTACGGTTGAGTTTGTATGGCTCAGACGCCTTATGACTGATTTGGGTGTTGGACAGGACACTGTCAACACTATCTACACTGACAGTCAGAGAGCATTGGCAGTTGCGAGGAACCCAATTTTTCATGCTCTCACAAAGCACATTGAGGTGCATTACCACTATGTCAGGGAGAGTCTCTCAGCAAGAGAGATCAGCTTGGCTTATGTGCCAACACAGGACAACCTTGCAGATCTTTTCACAAAGGCATTGTCTTGTGAGAAGCTTGAAGCTTTCCGCAAAGCTTTGGGCTTACTCCCCTTTGTGGACTAATCATGTCCTCAGGGCATGGCACTTCCCTTTACTCATGTGCCAGGTCTCATTCACCACATCACTCCAGGGGAGATTTGTTACCATAAACATGTGGTAGTGATGTGTGTGAACACACTAGGACCGCCGGGGCATTTTTTCCCTCTTTAAGAGGTTTTCCCCCCCGTGCATTGTATATACGCCCATCACTCTAGGGCTATCTATCTTTTCCATTGCACACTAAGTAAGACACTCTCTATTGTGTGCCTTGAGCTTCCTTCGTCTTCTCCAAGCTGTGTGCGTTTCTCTGTAGCCCTAATTCCAACAGTTGTAACATGTATAGTCAAAACGTGGAAAATGTTCAGTGAGGAATATGGTTTATGTTCAACGATTAAGATTCCTCATGGATTTGTTTGTGATTTTGATTGTGGAGGCCGCTATGGCTCTTGGATTGGTTTTTTTTTTTATGGTTGCCAAAATGTTTACAACCATGTTATGTGCTAATATACTTTTGCAGGTTGGATATGCATCATCCATAGTAGGGTGGAGTGCTCATCTATGTTATGGGATTGTATTTTTATGGTTTTTAGTTGGATTATGATGTAGTTTTGATGGATTATGGTAGACGTGTAAGGGTAGAGACCCTGTACGGTCTGACTGCTTTGTAAAGGATTGTTTGTGCATTTGCAAGATGTTACTTTGATTGGGCTCATGTGTTATGTTTCTCATGATAGTGTCGATACAAGATTAATATCACCTATATCGCTTAGTCTTAGATGAAAGGGTAATGATATGGGGCTTTCCTGGATCGGAGATGTTGCCTATATCTTTTTTTGTTGTTGTTAGGCTCATCTACACGATTAGTGCATCGGGGGCTGAATAACCTACACAGCTAACGTGTTGGAGATTTTTTCTTTGCTTTGTGCTACACACCCGGTGTAGCACCGAAGAGGCATGGCGCCTAAACTAGTATGGTCAGTGTTGATTTCCTACCACCTGTTAGTGTTTGCAATCCTTTCAAAGTTCATGTCATGGTGGGGGGAAAAGCGGCCTCGGCTTATGTCTAACTCAAGTGTGTTGGAGGTGCTCACGCTCGCTCCCAATGAATTGAGATTCTCTTTGTCCGTAGTAGGAGCAGAATTGGATGGGTGGACAAGTCTATCCCGCATAAGGTCCGGTGTTTCTACTTAGTTATTTATATTTGAAGTTATGGTATACTTGGATTTTTTAATTGCATTAATTCATGGTTTACTTGTTTCATTTAGATGGGCTATTTAAAGATTCTCTTTTGTCATTCTCTTGTGTCTCTATGCACTTTATTTCACCCTCTACTTTCTCTCTCTCTCTCTCTCTCTCTCTCTCTCTCTCTCTCTCTCCCTCTCCCCCCGCAATGCGGTGTACACATATTCACCCTCCACTTGTTCATTTTCTTGAGTTCGCTTTAATTCATACACATTCAAAGGTAGCACTAATCTCTAGGTACCTCTAGATGCAGTTCGTCTCATGGATTACACTACATGCTAGGTTGAGCATTGAGAACTCCTCCCCTACACAAACGCTTCCACAACTCTAATGTATTTTGAAATTGTATAAAAGTGCCAATTGTATAATTTGTGCATAGACCCTTGGGAAGGGATGTCTCTCAAATGAAAAGAGCATGCCTCATGTTATTGGGTTGAGGGTGTTGCCACACGGCTATCTATGCTATCAACAAGACTCTCTATTTTTATGTATATAATGAAGCTCGAGGGCACAGAAGAGGGCATATGGCTATCACAAAGGCAGTATTCATTGAATATGATGGAAAAGTGTTGTATCCCTAGTTGTGAAGCTATTTCTATACCATTAAATCAATGCATATGGCTATCACAAAGGCAATATGCATTGAATATGATGGCAAAGTGTTGTATCCCTGGTTGTGAACCTATTTCTATACCATTAGACAAAATTTGAAGGTGCATCTTCATGTGGGTGATGTACTTGAGAATGCCACCATGTAAACATTGTGGGTAGCTTGATCCACTTGACAATATCACGACCATATTTGAGTTGTACGATTAGGTTGGAGATCCACTGTATGCATCTTTTGAGGAAGCCGCAATTGGAAGTAGGGAGGTGCACATCACAAAGTGAGGGCTATGTTGAACCATGCACTATTTCATGAGGTTCACACAAAGCTGCAACGATATGGTAATAGGGATGCAGGCTCGATTGATAGTCTACCTAATCAATGATCTACCCAGCAAGTTCATGCTCTCACTTAAGAGCGTGCGATCACATGGAGCAAAAAGTAGTAGCCTATAGTTTCTTTGCCAAGGTACAAAGTCTGAATATAGGGGTGATGCAGTGGTAACACATGAGATAGCACGGCTACAAATGCTACTTGGAGAGTCGGGATATAGGGTCAGATGATAGTTTCCATCCACTATGACAACCGTAATAGCATAGCATTGGCACGTGGCTGGTGACATCCAACCTAGGTACGTGAGGACAAATGAGTACAATGCAGAAATATTCACAAAGGCACTGGGAGCAAAGAAACTTAGGCTATTTCAAGCTATGCGTAGAGTATGAGAGATGGCATTGAGCTTGAGAAGGAGTGTTTAGATATCAAGCTCAACACATGGTATGCCTGGATGAATTCTCACCTACATTATCCTTGCACGAGATGGTAGACATAAGGATGATCACCAATGATGTTACAATAAACTTCACCGACTTCATCTACCTACCTAGAGTGATGGCCCTTATCTCGCTAGCTCAGATTAGTAGTGGTGGTTTCACATTGACCGTTGTACATAGTCTCTTATTATGTTGTATTTTTCATTATGTTTTGTAGACCTATCATCATTGAGTAGTGAATAAGAAGAAGCAGCTTTCAGCCTCCATTTCTAGTGTCTTCTCTCTTGGTTGTGTGTGTGCGCTCTTGCAAAAAAGGCTTGTAAGAGCTCATTCTCTCTCTTTCTCTACCTCTTTACAGCTTATAGGTAGGTTGGTAGAGTCAAAAATGTATTGGATGCCACCATGGTATGATGAGTAATATGGGGGATATTTTTTGGCCATTATGCATTAACATAGACCTATTGGAAATAGGGTTGCAGGGAAACACACACAGCTTGGAGAAGATGAAGGAAGCTCAAGGCACACAACAGAGAGTAGTATTGCTTAGTGACAATGAAAGATAAGTTAGCCCTAGAGTGATGGGTGTATATACAATTCACGGGGTAAGAAAGGTTGTCATGTGTTGGCACATAGCCAATCTGACCTCTCCTCCTGAGAGTCTCTCCCTGACATGGTGATAATGCACCTCAATGTGCTTTGTGTGAGCATGAAAAAGTGGGTTCCTCCCAATTGCCAATGCAGATTATGTTGGTAGTGTCCTGTTCAACACCCAAACAGGCCGTAATGTGTCTGATCCATACATACTCAATTGTAGCTATGAAGATTGTCATGTACTCAGCCTCACAATTGGAAGTGGCCATAGTAGGTTGCTTCTTGCTCAACCATGATATACATGAACTAGCGATCATGAACAAAAACCACTCATGGACACTCGCGTGTCCTAACAACCAGCCTAATATGAGTTTGAAAAAGCATATAAATCTAGTGGCAATGATCCCCCCTTGGGATAAAACAACCCAAGATGTAAAGTGCCACTACTAAAGGAGCAAAAGATCCACTTAACAGCCTGCCAATGCTAAGACCCTAGGCTATGCATAAATATGTTGACATGTGAAACTGCAAATTGAATATCCAGCTTTGTACTGCTTACATAAATTTCTCGTGATCTTGACGATGTCACTCTTTACCAAGCTTCGTATTGCATCCAATTGCAGTTTGGTAAAGAGTGACATCGTCAAGATCACCAGCACCATAAAGACTCAATTTTAAACTTGTTTCCATGGGAGTGGCAATAGGTTTGCAATCTTCAAGTCCAAACTTGCATAGCAATGTTTCTATGTAACTTGTTTGACACAAGGCAATACCACCATCACATTGCTTAAACTATATGCCCAAGTAATGGTGCAAAAGCTCCAAATATTTCATCTTGAAAGTAGCACTCAAATCAACCTTAAATTCAACAAAATGTGTCTCATTCGGACTAGTGATCATCAAATCATCCACATATAGAACAACATTGAGAATTACATCACCCTCACGCTTTACATACAAAGTGCTTTCTGTTGGATTGTTACAAAAGCCTTGTTTAACCAAATGAGTTTAAGATTTCTCATACCAAGCACAAGGAGACTACTTCAACCCATACAAAGATTTGTTACATCTACACACTTTATCCTCTTGTCCTTTCTTCACAAAACCGTGAGGCTGCGTTACATAAACTTCCTCAAATATGTCACTATTCAAGAAAGCAGTAATAATGTCTAATTGATGTACATCCCATCCAAAATGAGATGCCAATGCACATAGAAAATGCACGGTAGTCATACAACAAGTGGGATCAAAAGTCTCTTCATAATCTATGCCTTTCTATTGTGCATGACCCTTTGCAACAAGTTGAGCCTTATCTCACCATCTGGCTTGCGTTTCAACTTGTAAACCCACTTTGTACCAATGGCCTTTTTCCAGGAGGCAAATCACATAAAGTGCATGTGTCAATTTTTATAAGTACATCATATTCTGATTACATGGCAACCAACCAACTTTTCGAATTATGTGCTTCATCAAAAGACAGAGGTTCCTCTACATCACAAAAGCTAGAAATAGCCAAAGCATAACAAATTGATGGGTAAGATGCATGGCAAGAATTTGAACGAGTACGAGTAGACAAAGGTACATCCACTTTATAGTCAAGCAAAGTATGCACCAAGCATTTTGGCATACCTCTAACCTACTCATTCTCAACCCTTTCCACATCAAATACATCATGTACGTCTGCATCAATAATAGGATGACCTGTAGCATTTTTTCAAACCCCCATAGGCTGTAGATTTGGGTCAATGAAACTTACATTTTAAGTTTCCACCAGTGAAAAGAGGCAAAAAACTATCATAAATGTCACGCAAGCTTACATCATCACGTGAAACCAAGATACACTTTGTTTGTGGATGGTATAACATGTAACCTTTTATTTCAGTACTATAACTAACAAAAATGCATTTGACAGCCTTATCATCCAATCTTATCCGATGCGTTTGTGGCACCAAAGCATAAGCCAAACAACCAAAAACGTACATGTGATCAATAGATGGCCTTCTATCATGCCATCCTTCATAAGGAGTCATAGACTGCAAAGCACTGTGAAAGTACCACACATGAGCATCTGCAGTGACATACATGCATCATGGGCGAGAGGATCATAAGTACACTCTGCACTAAAATCCCATTCTGCATGTACATCAGCATCACAATCTCCTTTCATAAAAGACTCTACAATAGCTGCACTTGTAGTGGAATCAGCCTCTTTCTTCTTAACCTTTTTTGCCTTCACCATAGGACACGGCTTGATCAAGTGATCATTAGCTTTACAATAATGGCAACGCATCTTCTTTTTGCCCGCTTCACTAGAATTTCCAGACGAAGTGCTACCAATAGAAGCATTAGGAACATGTGATTAACCACTCGCTGAAGGTCCATGAGAAGTAGCAACATTGCTGTTGCCACTTGTTCTTTGAGTAGCAATAAAGGCCTATTAAACTGCACTTTGTTTAATCCTATTTTTTTCTTGAATGTGAATCTTACAATAGCAATGTACATAACACATCAAACTTGAAAACTTTTGGATTTCTTTGGGTCATAAGTCTCCATGTACTAGCAAAAGTCTGGTAAGAATTTGTCAAAGCATTAAGAACAGACTGCACAAGGGAATTGTCATAAATGAATTTGCTTACAGAAATAAGTTACTCATTAATATCCTTCATACCATCAAGGAAAGTGTCCATTTCATCTTCCTCATGCATAATCTTCGACTCCAACTCTTTATGCAGCAATGCAATTTTAGCCTCATTCAAACTTGCATAAAGACCAACTAGAATATCCCAAGCCTTTTTTGTAAATTTAGTTGAACGAATGTGAGGAGTAATAGTGCACTTCACGGATAATGCAATCAATGCATGAGCCTGTGCATCTCTAACATCCCAAATGAGTTTGCTCAACCGTAGGCGAAAGAGCTCTAGCAGTAGCAACCCTGCCACCAAAACCTGCAACATCCTCAATATCGCTTGTATCCTCAAAACCAAGGCATACATCAATGCCATGCACAACCTTTCAAGTGTCCTTCGACACAAGAACATGTTGCATCATGTAAGCCCACATTGGGTAATTGTCCGCATCCGATTTATCCTCAGCACAACAAACATCTTGAACACATTTGTGTTTTTGTCAGCCGTGGCGAGTGCCTGAACGTGATGCTAAAACTATCCGAAAAGAGGAGAAATGAAGCGGGAACGACACGTGCTATGTAGCACAACCCGTAGAAGAATGTAAGGGGCCTCTTATGCAAAAAATGGCATGAACATGAATTCTTCACAAAATGACATTGTAGGCAGAGAGAGAGAGAGAGAGAGAGAGAGAGAGAGAGAGAGAGAGAGAGAGAGAGAGAGGAGATACATACACACACACGCACGCACACACACACACACACACACACACACACACACACACACACACACACACACACACACACATATATATATATATATATATATATATATATTGAGAGAGAGAGAGAGAGAGAGAGAGGGAGGGATTGAAAAAAAAACTCGCTCCATAAAGCTCACTCCAAAAACTAATTTTAGAGCAAAGCGAGCTTTTTTTTTTAGAATTGGTTAGTTGAGCACAAATCCTCCAAAATCTCCCTCAAAACCTTCGTTTGTTTTGGGCTCCACTATCTAGAAAATGGCAAGAAATATTTTATTTCTTTTGATCTAGCCTGCCCAATATGGCTTCAATTAGTTTGTATCCTTCTTCTCAACGGAGACTTTCGCCTTGAGACAAAAGACTATTTTCTTCTTTCTTTTGGCGAGATCGATCAATCCTCTCAAGAGAGAATTTTCTATATCTTGAAGAGAAACCTCCAACTCTAGAGAGTGTTTGTAACTTTGATTTGCCTCTCCAAATGGGTGCTTTTTCTTGTAGTTGAGAGAAAAAGTTATTCCCTTGCTAGAGCTACACATTGTTGCAAGTTAGTATTTTTGTGCTTCTGTTGGCCTTTGAATCAATTACTTTGTAAAAGTATCACGATGAATTAGATCGACACTATATCAACCAAAAAGTTTCTTCAAAAGAGTATGATATAATTGACTTGTACAAACTGTTACTCTGTGAGACTTTTGACCCTAAAGTTCCTTTGCACTACTGGCCCTTATCTCGATTGGAATGAAAATATTGTGTTGCCCACATTACTAATTGTAGGCTATTGGTCTTGAATTTAAAGTTCCTTGTCCTTTGCATTAGTGGTCTTCATGTATTTTTAAATTAACATGTATAGTATTTTAAATTCAAGGATCAACATTTTTAATCATTAACATGATGGAAAATTGGGGAGAGAGAGAGAGAGAGAGAGAGAGAGAGAGAGAGAGAGAGTAGCTCCCACCCTTCAACTTATAGGTGACTAAAGCTCTATGGTCATACTTGAACTTACATAAGATTGATTGATCCAGCTCTAAAATAAGGGTTACAAGACAATGGTAGCAAAACAACTAGCATGGTTTTATGTATTGAGGTGTGTCATACTCAACATGATCTAAGGATACCATGCATGCTCAAGGCAAACATGGATCATAGGCATAACCACATGATTCAAAAGTTCAACCTCGCACAGTCTTCAAAATAAACTCAAAGGCTAACCCTAAGGAGTACACTCCACTTTGAGATTATCACCTCTTTGAAGCATAGAAGGAACAAACAAAGTTATCCCAGGTGTTCATTGACAGCAAGGGCCAATCTTCCGAACATGCATGAACCCTCGCAAATTTTTTAGCATTCCTCGTAACTGTTGTTTCAACTTCAAACCCTTTGGTTGAATAATTTGTAGCATAGTTAGTAGAATCTTATTAATGGTCCCAAAGGGTCAACACATAATGTTGCAACCACTTACCTTTTTTGCCTTTCTCAAGGTTAGCACATCGTCTATATTCAGCATTATTAGGAAACAATCAAAATGATTGGTACATGCACTATACGTCAACCATAAAAGTGAATTTAATCTCACACCTACTGAAGAATGCACCTTGGACAACTATGATGGAAAACAAGATAGCATCGCTAGAGCTTAGGAGTATCTAAACCAATATTTGCCTGGCATGGCAATATACTCCATATGTCATGAAAGGCACCATTGCAATCGATATTGGAAAACGAGTAGATGGCCAAGGCTCGTATAAATTTGTATACAAGCTCAACACTCAGCATTACGCGTTCTATTTGATGCTGAAGGTTTTTGTATTCATATGTATGGTCAACATCTTGGATGAGTACCTTCAAACTCACTAAAATTCTATCAAGACATACAAGTGAGGCAATAGCCACCAAAATACTCCAATTAAAAAAAGTGTCGATAGCCAGCATACAGACATTCAAGAATACTTAAAGCCAAAGCTTTGTGAAAATGCTTTCAGTTTCGATTGCTCCTTTGGGCAATTGCTTATTGTTTCTGATGTGGGTTTGCATATCTATTGGAAGACCTTGGCTTATAACATTAGAAATAGCAATAAATTGGCACAAAAACAGCCTTCACAAGAATTATAGAGTAGAGTAAAAAGTAGAAGAAGAGGGACTGTTCTTTTTCAAACAAAAGCTTACCCTTTCATATTTTACTTGCAGAAAAAATGTGCCGTATAACTTCTCCCAATCACTACTAGAGGCTCTTTCATTTTTAACATCAAACACAAATCTCTTTGGAACGTGGTGAAGCAAACATGCATACATTTGTTGTTTGCGACCTTGTGCACTCGTATAACTATAAAGGAGTCTCAATAACCATTTGGAAGCTCTACTTTGACAGTCGTTTAGTACAATACCTATATTTTTACACCCCTTTCAGAGACGAGCTATTCCTTTCTGATAGTAGATATTCAGATCACTTGTGGATTTTCCTTTGTAATGGTGTTTCTCACAAATATTATATCCTAAAGCAGACTTCAAATGTTATCAACTTTCTCTACCCCCTAGTAGAATCGCTGATACCGACATGGTCTTTATTAGAAAACCATTTGAACCATCCATTGGTTCCGCAAAGCGCAGTAAAATATTCGCCAGCAAAAGCAAAAAAAGATTCACCCACATTCCTCACAAGGGGATCCAATTTTCTTAAGGAAATGCCCCAGAAGAGAAGCACATATGCCATCATTACTCTTCAAGCGTACGTGCGCAACTCATAAAAAACAAGAAAAGTACATTTTACCAAGCAATTAACATTGCCGGATAATGTACTCAGAAATAAAACAGAAACAATCATAAATGCTAAGCAGCTTATAGCATTCACAATCAGTCCGTTACTTTAATGGTATGCTTAGATCATCATGAATTGTATCATAAACTGCAGAAGGCATGTATAATCACCATATACGAATAGCTTTGACGTCATCATACATGGCTGCAGGCTTGTACTGGGTGATAAATTAAAAAACTCAAGACAATTGGGCCAAATGTACACATTTTATAGATCAGAATGTCACTCTGGTTTCTCGTCGCCGCCAGACTTCGAGGATGGCATTTCAACACCGATCTCCTTGGTCAGATCGCTAATGCTCTTCTCCAGGTCATCAATTCGAGATCCCATTTCATCAAGTGAGCTTTTGTTAAGGCAACATCCATTGGCACTGAAGAACTTTGAGAGAGAGAGAGAGAGAGAGAGAGAGAGAGAGAGAGAGAGAGAGAGAGAGAGTAGCTAACATGAATCAAACACGAACTTGTCTTTAACCAAAATTCTTCTCTATGTCTCGTAATATACAGACAATGTTCACCAGCTAGCATCAGAGCACACGACATGCGCGCATTCGGGTTCCAACAGCAAAACAAAAACTCAAAACAAAGAAATTGACAAAGCGCAGCAAGCACCCTAGGTTTTCATTAGGGCAAAGCATGACTATCAACAACCTTGACTGAATGTAACATAGCACCTCACTTCTCATAATACTCACAAGAGCTGGTCGGAAAATACTAATTCAAGACTACAACCAAGTCTTACTTATGCTAATCAGCGCTATTCAAAGTTAGAGAAACAAGCAGTAAATAAGTGGGATGACATGCCACCTCCTAAAATGCAAAAAAGGATATTTTTTGTGATGATAGACTCCGACATTGTTTGGAATCTCGCTTGCTGCTCAGAATCATAGTTGAAAAGCTCCTCAAACAAATACATCATAAAGACCAAAAACTACAGTAGATAATTCGCTTACCATTTGTTGAAGAAGATTTTGGACCTGCACAACAACATAATGACAGTAGAGCTATTAGCATTTTTTGTAAGATCTCTCCTAGTCAATGTTGAGCATGAGAGAGAGAGAGAGAGAGAGGGAGAGAGAGAGAGAAGAAGATTGTTTTAACGTCGTAGGAAACTATCCCAAGAGACCTTAAAGATCTAGCCGACGAGGAGAGTTGAACTCAAGACCTGTTATTCAAGCGGGAAATGGCATAACCAATCTACCACACTTGGGTGATAGAAAGGTTATACCACTTTCCTCTTTTTATTAGCACGCACACACACACACCCGAGAAGAAGATTGTTTTAACGTCGTAGGAAACTATCCCGAGAGAGAGAGAGAGAGAGAGAGAGAGAGAGAGAGAGAGAGAGAGAGAGAGAGATTTGAAGCCTCAAGCTCCACACGTCTTTAGAAGAAAGTTTGTGACCTCCTAAAGTTCTCCTGGGAGAACATGGAATTGCTTGGCGTGCATCATGAGGAAAAGAAGGCACACAATGCACCAATAATCCATGAGAGAGCTTGCAATGCGTTCAGCTTTAAAAAGTAAAGCCCATAGACAATCCTAATGAAGAAAAGCCATGTACAAAAATAAACTATGTTCTTATGTTGTGACGAGCTCTGAATCTACCAGCAATGAAAGAGTGTAAGTGCAGTCAAAACATCAGTACAAGGCCCCTTCCCGTTCCCAGAAAATAAAAATAAAATAGGATCACAAACTTACAAAGGCCGTCAGATCCGCTGTGCTTTGACCCGAGTCACCTGTTTCACCATGCCCCCTGCCATCCTACAATCGAAACCAAAATCACTTATCAATTTCTTCAGCCCCAGAGATATCACCGAACACAACCAGATAACTTGAATAGAGGCAAGCCCTCTTTACATAAGCCAGGCGAAAAAGCCTCTCCTAAACATGGTAAAAAGGGCATGAGCTATCTAAGGGGGGCAAGACCAGCAGCTTCTAAGAGAAGGGCACCTCGAACCATCTGCACAAAATCCTCAATGACCCCAAAGGTTTGTCAGAGTGTGCAGCGGAAGGAGAGAGGAAAGAGACAATGCACGAGAGAGAGAAGAGAGATAGATGGACAAAAGGCTGGGCGAGCCCAATAACTCCAAATGGCAAACTCTGCAAATGATAAAAGACTAAGTACAAAGAGTCCCCCTAGGCCACATATATAGTGAGTCAAGGTAAGGTAGGGCAAATATCTCCATCAAATACTACAACCAAAAATAGAACCCTCATCCTAATGATAATAAAATGGCCAGAAGACGCCTAAGACGGGAAAGTGCCTACGCAAACCCTAAGTGTGCCTGAAATCCCTGTCCAACAACCGGTAGCCAACCCACAACCAAGGGCCAGTGCAGGAGGAAAAGCATCTGTAAGGTGAACATGAAACTCTCTAACACACCCCCTCAAGAAGAGACGCTGAGAAAAATGCAGGAATTCTCACAAATCTGGACAAGAAGAAAATCTCAAAGGAATAAGAGTCAAATCCCCCAAAACAACGACTGTACAACACCAATGTGATGACGACCAAGGTTGAGAATCTTGAGATGACACCGATCAAGTCGCACAAGGAAGCTAACAAAGTGGCCAACCACGGAACAAGTCGCTGAAAAAGTTATAGAGGAAGAGACCAAAACAAAGCATCAGATAGCTCATCGATGACAATCACCACGTAGAGAAACCTAGTGTAGCAACACAAGACAACCCCCAAAGGTCGGAATAGGTAGCGGAGGATGAAATGAAGACATGGACTGGCCTCTCATCCAATGGACACCTCGACTCCAACAAGATCCTCTGACCACTAGAGAACACCTGCAATGCCACATACATATGCAAGGCAATTGTTGAGAAGAGAGATCACTGAGGTAGAGAGAGACATGACATCTAAGAATGAGAGAGAGGGAGAGAGAAAGAGAGAGAGAGAGAGAAGAAGAAGAAGAAGAAGGAGAGAATTTTAACGTCGTGGAAAACTATCCTAAGAGACCTCAAAGATCTATCCGACGAGAGAGAAATGAAATAAAATGAAATGTTATGTCACGTGACACATCCAACCCTATGTGTCCGTGGACAAGCTACAGCATGATCAAGGTTCAGTCAGTCCAGTCAGTCTAGATTAGAAGTGATCTGGCACTTTTGTGAGTCTATTCGTAGACCGTCCATGCCCAATCACTTAGCATAGATGCATATCCTCTGGTTGCACACAGCATGATCATCAGCATTCCCATTAGAATCCATCAGATTCCATCAGGGGAATTTTCCAATGCATTTAGCCTATTTTCCCTATTTTTGACATTTTTCACTTATTAATTTAAGTGACTTCCCAACAAAAGTAGGTAGAGCAATTTTGCTAAGTTTGTATATAAGCAAACTAGAGCTAGCACTATTTGGCAGAAGAGGCAGCAGGAGCACTCGCTCAACAGGCAACTTCTCAGCAGAACCCCAAGCCCTAGCGTTTTTGCTCCACAGCAACCACCTAGCGTTTTTGGACCAGATCAGCCAGTGTTTTTGCTCTTGCAGATCCGTGGCAACAGAAGACTCAACAAGAGACCTAGCGTTTTGCAGTTGCATGCCATCCGGCGACAGCAAAACCATCAGTTTTCAGCCATGAAGAACCTCAGTTTTCAGCCTTAAACCTGCAGATTTTCAGCGTCAAAGACCCACAGAAAAGAGCCCACGAATCAGCGTTTTTGACTCAATCGCAGATTTCAGCCCATAACGTTTTTGGACAGCAGTAGCAAGATTGCAAATATCAGCCCTTAGGTCGACTTCGTCATTACCGTCGTCATCGTCGACATAGCCTAGTCTTGCATGAGTCTCATGCATCACCATTGTACCAGATTGTGCAACATAAGTAGACCACTCTCGCCGACAAGAGTGGGGCCTTCGAAGGAGGGTTTTACAACGTCTCTGGTGTCGTATCTCTCTTCTCTCTCTATCTCTCACTCTCATACACTTGCACGCACAGTGTCCATTCACTTTGTTTGTGATCATAGCATTCTCTCATTAAGAACGGAAGACTCTACCTTCCATACGAACAAAAGGAACATTGAGCACAGTTCGGAGCACTCATCTTGAGCAAAGCACAGACATTCATTCAGCTGCACCTAACATTGGTATCAGAGCTTTGGCAGTGTTCTGTATAACTCAAGGAAAGAACCACAAGAACCACATAAATTTTTTTACTTGTTGAGGTCGCACGAACCCAAGTTCGCTTGGGCATGTCGATTCCTAATCGTGTTTTTGAAGAGTGACAAGAATCCAGGAAAGAAGGGCTTGTCCAACCTTCCCTTGTGTCTCTTTTCACTCACTGAGAGCAGACCGTGCACTTAGCGGCCGGCCAATCAACATGAGGTGGGAAAAAGCAACCTTGGTGTGAGCGCAAGGCCGCCAAGGGGTGCGCCCGCGGAAAGGAGTAGAACTCGGGTGAAGAGAAGATCCTTCTCAAACACAGATTGCAAGCGAAAGAAAACCTCAAGAACCCCAAGAACCCAAGTTCCTCGTGAACTTAACAACCCAAGACCCCCAACAACCCAAGTTCCTCGTGAACTTAAGAACCCACAAGAACCCACGACTTCAGAATGGTCATCACTCGAAGCGGAATGGATACTTCGCTTGGAGGTAATGAGATAGGCGAAGAAGAATTCTCCCCACCAGGAGGTTTTTCCGACCCTCCCCCTTCCCCATCTACGACAAAGATTGCACTCACTCCTATGAAGGAGTTGCCGCAGTTGGTTATGGACAGGAAGTTCAACTACAAAGAAAGAAGGGCAGCCATAGATCGTGACTACGAAGCAAGAAGGCCAGCCATAGATCGTGAATTCGATGCAAGTGAAGGGAAGCCATAGAGCATCAGTACGACTTGGAAGATGTTGCTAAATTGGCTTTATCTGACAGAAAAATAATTCTAAATGAATTATTGGATTTATAAGTGAGAGGGTTTCTCGCTTGGAACAACAGGAAAAATAATTCTAAATGAATTATTGGAATTTTAAGTGAGAGGGTTTTTCTCACTGGAGACATCCGAGTACAGAGTATTCCTAGTGCGTCATTAAAAGTAATGATGGGAGCACTGAGAACGGGAATATCTGTAAGGCCACCAGGAATGGGTACTTCTGATGCGTCACATCGGATGGGTGACAGGGAGCATCGGAAAGAAGTATCCGACCATCCGAGAACGGACATCTCTGATGCGTCATAGGATGGGTGACATAGAGCATCGTGAAGGGGATTGTACCGTAAGTTCGGTAGGAAAGGACTAGGTGATGGGTATTCTTGATGCGTCACAAGGTGGGTGACGGGTGCATCAGAAAGGGGATATCCATAGTCGAGAGGAAATCCGAACTGGAAAGAGGAATACGCGTAAAGACGCAAGCACAAGAATAAAGATGGGTTCTGAGAAGCTTTTCTTAAAAAGCGGAATATTTTAACGAGTTTTTCGGGAAAGAGCAGACGCTTTCGCGCGAGGAATCTATGTTTGCATTGCATTTGTTCATGTGGTTGCATCCAGGGACGCCTGGGAAGTGCTGTGAAAGCATTGTTTTTAACTTATAAGGTTTTATTGAGTTTTTGGGCAGGTTCAGACCAATTTTAAAAATATGCCGGCCGTCCACTTAATAAGTGGGCAGCCACTTGGAGAATAAAGCAACAAAACCAGCCAACGAATTCTCTCTCCCTATTTCGGGTAGAAAAGAAAGGGAAAAAAAAAAATCGAAAAAAAAAAATGGCCACGATCTCTCCTTGAGCAGCTATTCGTGCCGTGGTGAAGGAGCTATAAAAGCACCACATGCCCTCACGGAAAGGAGGTTACCAACGCCAACAAGAGAAGACTCTGCCGCCAAAAGACGCAAGAGATCGCGCGGGACTACAAAGCACGGAAGTCGCTTTTCCCGCGCAAGAGCGACAGGTATCTATTGTGGATTCGCCAAACGAATTGTTGTCGCGTGTTTGCGTGTGTGTTTGCAGGCACTTCATCGCGAAGGAGAAGCGAGAAGGCTTCGGCCTACGCTTGGGAATTCCGAAAACAGAATTCACAAATTGTCTGTGGAGTCTCAATTCCGAGTACAGACGGAGAAAGGATTGAGAGATGGTCTCTCGGATTTCCCTTACGGGAAGGAACGACTATCAAGCCAGAGATTTAGAACGGAGGGATTTTCTCCGGTTCTTGTGCTTGTAAAAAGATTCTCCCTAATAAAGAATTCTCTTTAAGGGGGGGGACCAGCCCATCTTCTGGTCCCCAGTACTGTGTCGATCTTCTCACTCTCTATCTCTCTCTCTATCTATTTCTCTCTATATCCTTTGGCTTCAGTAATAAGTGATAAAATCTATTTATCCGAATGTATTTTATATTGTTATGCGCTCCCCTTTGTGACAGAAGAAAAAGAAAGTCAAGCCAAATTTGATCGCGAGAACAAAGCAAGACAAGCAAAATTTGATCGCGAGACCAAAGCAAGAATGCAAGAGATGTTGCGACTCTTTTCTCAAATTCAGGCACAGATGCAAGAGAATCAGGAAAAGGAGAATCTCTCAGTCTCTTCTTCTCCAAAGCATGATACACAGGATTTGCATGATTGTGTGAAGCATGATCATGATTTGATTGACAATGACTTGCATGATGATTTGGATGATAAGGATGAGCATGATGATTTGAATGACAATGACAAGCATGATGATTTGCATGATCAAGATGTGATTTCTCACGAGCATGATGATTTGCATGATCAAGATGTGATTTCTCACAAGTATGATGAGTTGCATGAAGATGATGTGATTGTTCACAAGGATGATGTGTTAGTGGATGCTTTTTCTAGCGAAGCTAACCTCGTTATAGATTCAATCAATCACGAAGAACCGATCTTGGCTTTCGAGTCGAGATCCAAAGAACCCCCACAAGACGATTCGATCATTCAGGAAGAAGCGATCTTGGCTCTCGAGCCTAGGTCCAAAGAACCCTCACAGGAAGTATTATGTGTTCGGATGATTGATATGCACACATTGTTAGAGTGTTTCATTTGTGATTGTTTCCTGTATTTCAGTCAGCGTCTTTATGTGATCCCTTTTCCTAGGCATGACATATTGTACGTTGAGCACGTTCCACTCATGAATGAGCACGAATGTATGCGGATTGTTCATGAAAAGCTGAAAAGTATGCATTCAAGGAAGTCACATTCCATGTCTCTTCCTTGGCACGACACAGTGGTCGAAAGAGCACAAGAAAGTATGAGCACCAAGCATGGGCATTTCCGTTGTGAATTGCCACAATTGATTGCTTTAGATCATAAAAGAAAGATTCGATCTCATTGTTTGCGTGTGTGTGGTGAACGGTTTGGCACTCCGTCTCTTTGTTCATCTACATTGCATGCACAGTCTTTGAGGAAGACAAGATTTTTTCCAGTCACCTTACATGGAATGGGTATATTCATGTTTTTGTGTTGGAAGTGGTTTCAGGAATTTTCAGCCTCGGAGATTCTTGAAGAAGAACGAAGCATGACTCTCGACAAAGTTGAAGCATCGAAGGAGCCACAAAAGACTATCGCTTTCGGCACGGCCCAAAGAAGCAAGCGTTGCAGACCTTTATGAAGTTCAAGTACCGCACGACCCACACATCGGAGTGCGCCGGCGAAGAGTCCCTTCCAAGATTCCGGATGCTATTGGCGATCTCCCTCGACGCCATACAGTCCGGTTCCAGTACCTCACTTTGAAAAGGAGGGGATGTCACGTGACACATCCAACCCCCTGTGTCCGTGGACAAGCTACAGCATGATCAGGGTCCAGTCAGTCTAGATTAAAAGTGATCTGGCACTTTTGTGAGTCTATTCGTAGACCGTCCATGCCCAATCACTTGGTGTAGATGCATATCCTCTGGTTGCACACAGCATGATCATCAGTATTCCCATCAGAATCCTACAGGGGAATTTTCCAATGCATTTAGCCTATTTTACCTATTTTTGACATTTTTCACTCATTAATTTTAAGTGACTTTCCAACAAAAGTAGGTAGGGTAATTTTGCTAAGTTTGTATATAAGTAAACTAGAGCTAGCACTATTTGGTAGAAGAGGCAGCAGGAGCACTCGCTCAACAGGCAACTTCTCAGCAGAACCCCAAGCCCTAGTGTTTTTGCTCCACAGCCACCACCTAGCGTTTTTGGACCAGATCAACCAGTGTTTTTGCTCTTGCAGATCCCTGGCGACAGAAGACTCAACAAGAGACCTAACGTTTTGCAGTTGCAGGCCATCCGGCAACAGCAGAACCATCAGTTTTCAGCCATGAAGAACCTCAGTTTCCAACCCTAAACCTGCAGATTTTCAACGTCAAAGACCCACAGAAAAGAGCCCCCGAATCAGCGTTTTGACTCAATCGTAGATTTCAGCCCATAGCGTTTTTGGACAGCAGAAGCAAGATTGCAGATTTCAGCCCTTAGGTCGACTTCGTCATTACCGTCGTCATCGTCGACATAGCCTAGTCTTGCATCAGTCTCATGCATTACCATTGTACCAGATTGTGCAATCATAAATAGATCACGCTCGCCGACGAGAGTGGGGCCTTCGGAAGAGGGTTTTACGTCTCTGGTGTCGTATCTCTCTTCTCTCTCTATCTCTCAGTCTCATACACTTGCACGCACAGTGTCCATTCACTTTGTTTGTGATCATAGCATTCTCTCGTTAAGAGCGGAAGGCTCTACCTTCCATAAGAACAAAAGGAACATTGAGCACAGTTCGGAGCACTCATCTTGAGCAAAGCGCAAACATTCATTTCGCTGCACCTAACATTATGTTAACGTCTTCAAAAGGCCAAAATGACCTATGAGACCAAACAGTTACAACGCAAGGAATCTGATACAATGTCTGAGTACCAAAAATAAAAAGTTCTTAAAAAAAGGGATACTATAGAATCCTAATACTATTGTATGTGAGCTAAGCAACTAGCTGGAAATGTGTAGGATAATGCCATTCCCTCTTGAATAACACGTCTTGAATTCAACTCTCCTCGTTGGATAGATCTTTAAGGTCTCTTGGGATAGTTTCCCACGACGTTAAAATACTCCTCCTTCTTCTTCTTCTTCTTCTTCTTCTTCTCTCTCTCTCTCTCTCTCTCTCTCTCTCTCTCTCTCTCTCTCTCTCTCTCTCTCTCTCTCTCTCTCTCAAACGTTTTTTGACCTAGTAGACAGCAGTTCACTCTTTTGATCATAACTTCTTCATTCAAACTGCGATTTAGGTGATCTATAGCCTCAATCGAAGAGCACGAAGCCCTCTACGCATTGATGTAAAGACAGAATTTTTATGGGCAATGCAGGGTTTTGTTGTAACAACAGCTCAGAATTGAAAAGACTGTCAAAACTTTGTGTTTTTGTTGCCGACTTGAAGGCAATGTCGGACAAAACTCGCAAGGGTGAAAAACTTCACACTCGCCATGGAGAATGATGCAAAATCTCCAAGGAATTTGGATGCTGATCCAACTACATCGTCTACAACGGAAGCAATGATCATGGCTTACTTGGTCTCATTACAAGAAACCGTCAACAAGCAAGGTGAAGAGCTGCGCGCACTTGCAATGGAGAATGGCACTTTAAGAGTTCTTGTTGTGGAGAATGAGCACCTCAAGAAGGTTCTTGAAATGCAAACAACACGCTTGATGTATCTTGAGAATGAAGTTCAACAATGTAAGCGCTCTCTTGTTGACATGAATGTATTGAAAGAACGCTTGAGCAAAGTTGAGAGTGATTATGTATTGAAAGAGAAAACGATAGATACAATACGACATGATGTATGTGAAATGAGAAATGCATCCAAATCATAGGCTGATATATGTAAGGATAATGTGGTTTCTACATCTTTTATCACGCAAGCCCGTTGTCCAAGCAAAGAATGTAGAATGTGGATACTCAAGAATTGTAAGAACGGCAAAAACGCTCTTTAAAGAACATCGTCATTCGTGGAATCAAGGAGGAAAGCATGGAAACACCCCAATTCTTGCGGTTGCTATTGAAGAGTTTTTTGCTACATACTTTGGTATGTCTGGAATCATGGCTTATGGTGCACATCGAGTTGGAAAACAAGGAGTCCCTCGCTCAGGAGAAAGACCTATTGTATGTACCATGGTTGATGAGGTAAAGAGAAAGATCATCCTTGACAATACTTTGATCTACCTCAAAGAAACGGGTTGTAATGTATATGAGGATCGCACTCTTATGCAACAAAATGTACGTCGCAAAGCATATGAGGAAAGAAGCAAGAAGGTTAAGGTATCACCTCAAGAAGAAAAGCCACTTAAGGAGGATGCAAGTCCACCCAACAAATAGGGACACATGATCTATGAGACCAACTCACGCTTGCGAATAAGCTTTTGGAATTGTAACGGGTATCCATGGAATGCGGGAATTGGCATTGATGAGCTTACCAATGACTCCGATGTGATACTTCTTGTCGAAACATGGGAGCATGATGCGCAACGAATTCTTGGATTTGACAAATACGATGTGCATTCTTTGATGTGGGCCAAAAATGCAAAGCAACGAAGAGGCCAAGGAGACGTAGCATGTATGACCAAAAAGGATTTGAAAGATGTTTCCATTGTCAAAGAAGATAAGTATAAACGCTACTTATGGCTAAAAATCAGCCCACCAAATGGTCAAGTCATGTTTGTGGCTGGTTGCTACGTTCCTCACTATGACTCCAACTTTTATGCACGCTTGGATATCAGTCCTTTGTTGAACTAGAGGAAGACATTGCTTATTATAAGGACCATGGTGAAGTCATTGTCTTTGGAGACATGAATGCTCGCACAAATACGTTACAACACGACACACAACAAGTCGACATGCTGCATGTCTCAAGAAGAATGAATGACTGATACATGTATAATCGAAGTTCTAATGATACAAAAGAACTAGATCACTATGGAAAGTCACTTCTACATATGTGCAATAGTATCGGAAAGCTTATTGCAAATGGTGTATCTTTATGGCAAGGCACCAATGACTTTACATGTAGAAAGCACAATGGTGATAGCGTGATTGACTATATGTTGTTTTCGGAAGCCACTCTAGAATGCATACAAAGCTTTACACTTGGTGAATGGAATCCGGAATCGGATTATAGGATGTTATGTATTGACCTCAAGTGTGGTAAAAGACCAGAACATGTAGCCTCCAATCATGATGTGAATCATTTCTACTTACGTCTAGACTTCAAACGAGCACTTATATATGCTGATATTGTGGACCAAATGTTAAGCATGACAGAGCATAAAGAGAGCCCAACATTACAATGCAAGTGGAAAGTTTTCAAAGAAGTAATTTGCTCTTGTGCGAAGGAATGCTTTTTGGTGGAACACGTGTCTTGCAAAAGGTCTAAGAACGGTAGCACCAAGAAGAAATGGTTTGACATGGAATGTAGTCAAGCCCGAAAACACTTGCTAAGGTTGGATGCAAGCAAAGACAAGGAAGTTTCCTTGGAACGTTGACACACATACAAAGCAATTGTTCTGTCACGTGACACATCCAACCCTATGTGTCTGTGGACAACAGCATGATCAGGGTTTAGTTCAGTCAAGTCACTCTAGAATAGGAAGTGATCTAGCACTTTTGTGAGTCTGTTCGCAGACCGTGCATGCCCAGACACTTAGTATAGATGCATATCCTCTGGTTGCACACAGCATGATCATAAGCATTCCCATTAGAATCCATCAGAATCCTTCAGGGGAATTTTCCACTGCATTTAGCCTATTTTACCTATTTTTGACATTTTTCACTTATTTTAAGTGACTTTTGTTGGAAAGTAGGTAGGGCAAATTGAGTAAGTTTGTATATAAGCAAACCTATACTAGCACTAATTGGTAGAAGAGGCAACAGGAGCACCGCTCAACAGGCACCTTCTTAGCAGGAACCCCCAGCAAGGCCTAGCGTTTTTGCTACACAGTAGAGAGGCTAGCGTTTTGCTTCAAGACCCCAGATCAGCCGGGCTTTTGCATTTGCAGATTCCCGGCGACAACAAAACCACAGATCAGCCTAGCGTTTTGCATTTGCAAGACATCCGGCGACAGCAAATCAGTTTTCAGCCCTAGCGTTTTTGGTTTGTAGATCAGCCCCGACGTTTTGCAGATTTACCGCGACGGAGCATCAAGGAACATCAGCGTTTTCAGTTTTCAGCAGTTAGACACCGCAGATCAAGTCCCGAACCTCGCAGATCTCACCTTCCCGCAGCAGTTCCTCGCCGCACGGTCAGTTTCCACAAGGTTTACAATTTCAGCCTGGAAAACGCAGATTTCAGCATCTGCATTTTCAGCACGTCGTCGTCGCATCGTCGCCATTGACATCGTCCCCGATATCGAGTCAGAATTCAGTAAATAAAGATTTGCAGATTTCAGCTCTTAGCGTTTTCAAATTTCAGCCCGTCTCGTCGTCGTCCTCATCGTCGGCAAGTCCAAGCATTGTAGAGATTGTGCAATCAATAGTAGACTGCTCTCGCCATAGAGAGTGGGGCCTTCGGAGGAGGGTGTTACGTCTCTGGTGTCGTATTCTCTTCTCTATCTCTCAGTCTCATGCACCTTCACGCACAGTGTCCATTCACTTTGTTTGTGTCCATTGCACTCTCTCATTAAGAACGGAAGGCTCTCCCTTCGATAAGAACAGAAGGAACCTTGAGCATAGTTCGGAGCACTCATCTTGAGCAAAGTTCAACCATTCATTCCGCTGCACTTAACATTGGTATCAGAGCTTTGGCAGTGTTCTGTATCACTCAAGGAAAGAACCACAAAAATCACAAGAAATTTTTTGCTTGTTGCGGTCGCACGAACCCAAGTTCGCTTGGGCGTGTCGATTCCTAATTGTGTTTTTGAAGAGTGATAGGAATCCCAAGAAAGAAGGGCTTGTCTAACCTCCCCTTGTGCCTCTTTTCACTCACTAAGAGCAGACCGCACTTAGCGGCCGGCCAATCGACATGAGGTGGGAAAAAGCAACCTTGGTGTGAGCCAAGGCCGCCAAGGGGTGCGCCCGCGGAAAAGAGCAGAACTAGGGTGAAGAGAAGATCCTTCTCTAACACAAATTGCAAGCTAAAGAAGAACCTCAAGATCCTCAAGATTCAAGACCCCCAAGAACTCAAGACCCCAAGTTCCTCGTGAACTTAAGAACCCAAGACCACAACAACCCACAACAACCCACGACTTCAGTGGATAGTCATCACTCGAAGCGGAATGGATATTTCGCTTAGAGGTGATGAGCATGAGAGAGGCGAAGAAGAATTTTCCCCACCAGGAGGTTTTTCCGACGGTCCCCCATCTACGTCAAGAATTGCACTAACTCCTATGGAGCCTTTCGACAAGATGGTGATGGACATGAAGTTAGAGCGCGAAGCAAGACACGCAGAAACAAAAGCAGAAATGGATCGCAAACACGCAGAAAGAAAAGCAGATGGATCGGAGACACGCAAAAAGCAAAGCAGAAAGAAAGGCAGCCAAAGCAAGACAAGAATAGAGCGACCGACACATGAAAGAGTTGTTAAGTGCAGCGGAATGAATGTTTGCGCTTTGCTCAAGATGAGTGCTCCAAACTGTGCTCAAGGTTCCTTTTGTTCTTATGGAAGGTAGAGCCTTCCGTTCTTAATGAGATAATGCTATGATCACAATCAAAGTAAATGGATACTGTGTGTGCAAGTGTATGAGACTGAGAGATAGAGAGAAAAGAGAGATACGACACCAGAGACGTTGTAGAACCCTCCTCCGAAGGCCCGACTCTCGTCGGCGAGAGTGGTCTACTATTGATTGCACAAAGTGGTACAATGACGATGCATGGAAACTGATGCAACTTGGGACTATGTCAGTGACGACGACGGGGACGACGACAATGACCTAAGGGCTGAAATCTGCGACCTTTTAACTGCTGTCCACAAAACGCTATTGCTGAAAATCTGGGGCTGGTTCGGGGCTGCTGAAAACGCTGGTTTGGCTGCGTTTTTAAGAGGCTGAAAATGGTGTTCTTCTGCAAGTGTCTAGGGCTGAAAACGCTGTTGTCCTTGGTGCTGAAAACACTGCCTTGTCTGATGCAAATGAAGGCTGAAAACGCTAGTGCTTGCAGCCTTGCTAGCCATAATGAAAAACGCTAGGGAGTAGGGGATGTTGGCGATGAGAGGATTGCTGAAAAACCAAGGTAGGATCCGTACGTACGTACGGATATGTACGGTACGGTATGTCCGTACCGTACGGATTCGTACTGTACGCTTTTTCTTTTTTTTTCTTTTTTTTTTTGGCCGCAGTGCTGTGGGTAATATGTGGAAATAAACCCTATTGTGGCAAGAATTTTTGGTTTGCCTTTCTTTAGCCTTATCCCAACACCTAGTTTTGTAGACATTTCGACACAACTTGCATTTATAGAGCACACACGAACGTCATTGCGGTGGTGAATATAGGAGGGCAAGCACGATCAGGAACTCGTATGAAAGCTTTGCCTTGGTTTATAGAATAGTGAACTAACATCCTTGGAGTGATACTTATGAATTTTTTATCAAGTATAGACCGTATTGTAGGTTTTTGGAATTATAAAAAAAAAAAACCTACGAATTTTACGTACCTAACAACTCTATCCATTCGGTACTACGTACAGGTCGTACCGAATACGTACCGTACCTTACGTACCTTACCACCTTGCGAAAAACACCAGCTTGTAGGGGATGTTGGCGATGATAAAAAACGCTAGGCTGAAGGGTTGGTGGAAATCGCCACGGGACTTGGAGGTGTCTGCTGAGAGAGGGGAGTACCTGTTGCCTGTGGCCCGTTGTGCTCCTTGCTCATCTGCCCAAGAGTGCTAGCTTTGGTTTGCTTATATATTTTCTTACCCAAATTGCCCTACCTACTTTTGTTGGAAAGTCACTTAAATTAATAAGTGAAAAATGCCAAAAATAGGTAAAATAGCCTAAATGCACTGGAAAAATCCCCTAACTGATTCTGATGGGAATACTGATGATCATGCTGTGTGCAACCAGAGGATATGCATCTACACTAAGTGATTGGGCATGCACGGTCTACGAAGAGACTCACAAAAGTGTCAGATCACTTCCAATCTAAACTGACTGGACTGACTGAACCCTGTTATGCTGAAGCTTGTCCACGGACACATAGGGTTGGATGTGTCACGTGACATCCCCTCCTTTTCAAAGTGAGGTACTGGTACCGAACTGTATGGCGTCGAGGGAGATCGCCAATAGCATCCGAAATCCTGGAAGAGACTCTTCGCCGGCCCACTCTGATGTGTGGGTCATGCGGTACTTGAACTTCATAAAGGTCTGCAACGCTTGCTTCTTTGGGCCGCGCCGAAAGCGACACAAAGTTTTGTGTGGCTTCTTCAATGCTTCAACTTTGTCGAGTGTCATGTTTCTTTCTTCGTCAAGAATCTCCATGGCTGAAAATTCCTGAAACCATTTCCAACACAAAACCATGAACATACCTATTCCATGTAAAGTGAGTGGAAAAAATCTTGTCTTCTCTAAAGACTGTGTATGCAATGTAGATGAACATAGAGACGGAGTGACAACCCGTTCATCAAACACATGCAAACAATGAGATCGAATCTTTCTCTTATGATCTAGAGCAATCAATTGTGGCAATTCACAACGGAAATGCCCATGCTTGGTGCTCAATCTTTCATGTGCTCTTTCTACGAATGTGTCATGCCAAGGAAGAAACATTGAATGTGACTTCCTTGAATGCATACTTTTCATGAACAATCCGCATACATTCGTTCTCATTCATGAGTGAAACGTGCTCAACGTACAATATGTCATGCCTAGTAAAAGGGATCACAGTCAATCAAATCATCATGCTTATCATAATCATGCAAATCTTGTGTGTCATGCTTGGGAGAAGAAGAGACTGAGAGAGTCTCCTTTTCTCGAATCTCTTGCATCATGTGTGCCTGAACTTGAGAAAACGCAAGAACTCTTTCATGTGTTGATCGCTCTTTTCTTTGATGGCTTTGTTCTAGCGATCAAATTCTGCTTATCTTGCTTTGTTCTCTCAATTTGGCTTCACTTTCTTTTTCTTCCAAGTCGTAAAGACACTCCATGGCTTCCATTCTTGCATCGTATTCACGATCTATGGCTGCGATTCTTTCTTCGTAGTCACGATCTATGGCTGCCCATCTTTCGTCGTGTTCTAACTTCCTGTCCATAAACAACTGCGGCAATTCCTTCATAGGAGTTAGTGCAATCCTTGTCGTAGATGGGGAAGAGTCAAAAAAACCTCCTGGTGGGGAAAATTATTCTTCGCCTCTCTCATGCTCATCACCTCCAAGCGAAGTATCCATTCCCCTTCGAGT
Source organism: Adiantum capillus-veneris (assembly GCF_014529385.1). Lineage (NCBI taxonomy): Eukaryota > Viridiplantae > Streptophyta > Polypodiopsida > Polypodiales > Pteridaceae > Adiantum > Adiantum capillus-veneris. The sequence goes on along the minus strand of NC_140938.1, from coordinate 115,922,945 downwards.
AATGACCATTTTGAAGTCGTGGGTTCGTGTGGGTTCTTGTGGTCTTGGGTTCTTAAGTTCACGAGGAACTTGGGTTCTTCGGAGTTTTGGTTCTTACGTCCACGAGGAACTTGGGTTCTTGGGTTCTTGGGTTCTTGAGGGTTTTGGGTTCTTGAGGTTCTTGAGGTTTTCTTTCGCTTGCAAACCGCGTTTGAGAAGGATCTTCTCTTCACCCGAGTTCTACTCCTTTCTGCGGGCGCACCCCTTGGCGGCCTTGCACTCACACCAAGGTTGCTTTTTCCCACCTCAAGTCGATTGGCCGGCCGCTAAAAGCACGGTCTGCTCTCAATGAGTGAAAAGAGACACAAGGGGAGACTGGACAAGCCCTTCTTTCTTGGGATTCTTGTCACTCTTCAAAAACACGATTAGGAATCGACACGCCCAAGCAAACTTGGGTTCGTGCGACCGCAACAAGCGAAAAAAATTCTTGTGATTCTTCTGGTTCTTTCCTTGAGTGATACAGAACATTGCCAAAGCTCTGATACCAATGTAAGGTGCAGCGGAATGAATGTTTGCGCTTTGCTCAAGATGAGTGCTCCGAACTGTGCTCAAGGTTCCTTTTGTTCTTATGGAAGGTAAAGCCTTCCGTTCTTCATGAGATAATGCTATGATCACAATCAAAGTGAATGGATATTGTGCGTGCAAGTGTATGAGAGTGAGAGATAGAGAGAGAAGAGAGATACGACACCAGAGACGACGTAAAACCCTCCTCTGAAGGCCCCATTCTCGTCGACGAGAGTGGTCTACTATTGATTGCACAAAGTGGTACAATGATGATGCATGGAAACTGATGCAACTTGGGACTATGTCGGTGACGACGACAGGGACGACGACGACGATGACCTAAGGGCTGAAATCTGCGACCTTTTAAGTGCTGTCCACAAAACGCTATTGCTGAAAATCTGGGGCTGGTTCGCGGCTGCTGAAAACGCTGGTTTGGTTGCGTTTTTAAGAGGCTGAAAATGGTGTTCTTCTACAAGTGTCTAGGGCTGAAAACGTTCTTGTCCTTGGTGCTGAAAACGCTGCCTTGTCTGATGCAAATGACGGCTGACAACGCTAGTGCTTGCAGCCTTGCTAGCGATAATGAAAAACGCTACGAAGTAGGGGATGTTGGCGATGAGAGGATTGCTAAAAAACGCCAGCTTGTAGGGGATGTTGGCGATGATCAAAAACGCTAGGCTGAAGGGTTGGTGAAAATCGCCAAGGGACTTGGAGGTGTCTGCTGAGAGAGGGGAGTACCTGCTGCCTGTGGCCTGTTGTGCTCCTTGCTCATCTGCCCAAGAGTGCTAGCTTTGGTTTGCTTATATATTTTCTTACCCAAATTGCCCTACCTACTTTTGTTGGAAAGTCACTTAAATTAATAAGTGAAAAATGCCAAAAATAGGTAAAATAGCCTAAATGCACTGGAAAAATCCCCTCACTGATTCTAATGGATTCTCATGGGAATATTGATGATCATGCTGTGTGCAACCAGAGGATATGCATCTATACTAAGTAACTGGGCATGCACGGTCTATGAAGAGACTCATTAAAGTGCCAGATCACTTCCAGTCTAAACTGACTGGATTGACTGAACCCTGTTATGCTGAAGCTTGTCCACGGACACATAGGGTTGGATGTGTCACGTGACATCCCCTCCTTTTCAAAGTGAGGTACTGGTACCGAACTGTATGGCGTCGAGGGGAGATCGCCAATAGCATTCGGAATCCTGGAAGGGACTCTTCGCCGGCCCACTCTGATGTGTGGGTCGTGCGGTACTTGAACTTCATAAAGGTTTGCAACGCTTGCTTCTTTGGGCCGCGCTGAAAGCGACACAAAGTTTTGTGTGGCTACTTCAATGCTTCAACTTCGTCGAGTGTCATGCTTCTTTCTTCGTCAAGAATCTCCATGGCTGAAAATTCCTGAAACCATTTCCAACACAAAACCATGAACATACCTATTCCAAGTAAAGTGAGTGGAAAAAATCTTGTCTTCTCTAAAGACTGTGTATGCAATGTAGATGAACATAGAGACGGAGTGACAACCCGTTCATCAAACACAGGCAAACAATGAGATCGAATCTTTCTCTTATGATCTAGAGCAATCAACTGTGGCAATTCACAACGGAAAAGCCCATGATTGGTGCTCAATCTTTCATGTGCTCTTTCTACGAATGTGTCATGCCAAGTAAGAGACATGGAATGTGACTTCCTTGAATGCATACTTTTCAGCTTTTTATGAACAATCCGCATACATTAGAGCTTTGGTATGCACGGTCTACGAATAGACTCACAAAAGTGCCAGATCACTTCTAATCTAAACTGACTAGACTGACTGAACCCTGTTATGTTTAAGCTTGTCCACGGACACATAGGGTTGGATGTGTCACGTGACAAGAGTTCTTGCGACTCTTTTCTCAAGTGCAGGCACAGATGCAAGAGATTCAGGAGATGGAGACTCTCTCAATCTCTTCTTCTCCCAAACATGACACACAGGATTTGCATGATTCTGAGAAGCATGATGATTTGCATGATGATTTGAATGATATGATGAGCATGATGATTTGGACGACACTGACAAGCATGATGATTTGCATGATCAAGATGTGATTTCTCACAAGCATGATGAGTTGCATGAAGATGATGTGATTGTTCACAAGGATGATGTGTTAGTTGATACTTTTTCTAGCAAAGCTAACCTCGTTGCAAATTTGGCTCTTCAAGAAGAACCGATCTTGGCTCTCGAGCCTAGATTCAAAGAAACCTCACAGGAAGTATTATGTATTCGTATGATTCATACGCACGCATTGTTCAAGTGTTTCATTCGTGATCGTTTCCTGTATTTTAGTCAGCGTTTTTATGTGATCCCTTTTCCTAGGCATGACATATTGGACGTTGAGCACGTTTCACTCATGAATGAGCACGGATGTATGCGGATTGTTCATGAAAAGCTGAAAAGTATGCATTTTAAGAAGTCACATTCCATGTCTCTTCCTTGGCATGACACATTTGTAGAAAGAGCACATGAAAGTATGAGCACCAAGCATGGGCATTTCCATTGTGAATTGCCACAGTTGATTGATTTAGATCAACACAACAAGATTCGATCTCATTGTTTGCGTGTGTGTGGTGAACGGGTTGGCACTTCGTCTAATTGTTCAATCTACATTGCATGCGCAGTCTTTTAGGAAGACGAGATTTTTTCCACTCACTTTACATGGAATGGTTATATTCATGCTTCTGTGTTGGAAATGGTTTCAAGAATTTTCAGCTATGGAGATTCTTGAAGAAGATAGAAGCGTGACTCTCGACGAAGTTGAAGCATCGAAGGAGCCACACAAAACTTTGTGTCGCTTTCGGCGCGGCCCAAAGAAGCAAGCGTTGTAGACCTTTATGAAGTTCAAGTACCGCACGACCCACACATTCGAGTGGGCCGATGACGAGTGCCTTCTAGGATTCCGGATGCTACTGGCGATCTCCCTCGACGCCATACAGTTCGGTACCAGTATCTCACTTTGAAAAGGAGGGGATGTCATGTGACACATCCAACCCTATGTGTCCGTGGACAAGCTACAGCATGATCAAGGTTCAGTTCAGTCAAGTTAGTCTAGAATAGGAAGTGATCTGGCACATTTGTGAGTCTGCTCGCAGACTGTGCATGCCCAGACACTTAATATAGATGCATATCCTCTGGTTGCACACAGCATGATCATAAGCATTCCCATTAGAATCCATCAGAATCCTTCAGGAGAATTTTCCGCTGCATTCAGCCTATTTTACCTATTTTTGACATTTTTCACTTATTATTTTAATTGACTTTTGTTGGAAAGTAGGTAGGGCAAATTGAGTAAGTTTGTATATAAGCAAACCTAGACTAGCACTAATTGGCAGAAGAGGCAGCAGGAGCACCGCTCAACAGGCACCTTCTTAGCAAGAACCCCCAACAAGGCCTAGCGTTTTTGCTACACAGCAAAGAGGCTAGCGTTTTGCTTCAAGACCCGAGATCAACCAACGTTTTTGCATTTGCAGATTCCCGGCGACAACAGAACCATAGATCAGCCTAGCATTTTACATTTGCAGGACATCCGGCGACAGCAGATCAGTTTTCAGCCCTAGCATTTTTGGTTTGCAGGTCAGCCCCGGCGTTTTGCAGATCCGCGACGGAACATCAAGGAACATCAGCGTTTTCAGTTTTCAGCAGTTAGACACCGCAGATCAAGGCCCGAACCTCGCAGATCTCACCTGCCCGTAGCAGTTCCTCGCCGCACGGTCAGTTTCCGCAAGGTTTACAGTTTCAGCCTGGAAACGCAGATTTCAGCATCTACGTTTTCAACACGTAGTCGTCGCATCGTCGCCATCGACATCGTCCCCAATATAGTCAAAATTCAGCAGATAAAGATTTGCAGATTTCAGCCCTTAGCGTTTACAGATTTCAGCCCGTCTCGTCGTCGTCCTCATCGTCGTCGACATCATCGGCAAGTCCAAGCATTGTAGAGATTGCAATCAATAGTAGACCGCTCTCGCCATAGAGAGAGAGGCCTTTGGAGGAGATTTAACGTCTCTGGTGTCGTATTCTCTTCTCTATCTCTCAGTCTCATGCACCTTCACGCACAATGTCCATTCACTTTGTTTGTGTCCATTGCACTCTCATTAAGAACAGAAGACTCTCCCTTCTATAAGAACAAAAGGAACCTTGAGCATAGTTCGGAGCACTCATCTTGAGCAAAGTTCAAACATTCATTCCACTACACCTAACATGTTCAAAAAAGAGGAGAAGGTAGGAAGTCAAAAAACAACTTCTTTTAGCGCAAGAGAAAGCACATGCATGTGGCAAGTTTTGGCAAAATGTAAAAGACAAGCGTGTTGAGAGCTTTGGTGACTTGACTCTTGAGGATATGTATACGCATTGCAAGAACCTCTATGAGCAGCCCAATGTTGATAAGATGGAGTGTTGTAGCTCCCTTCCGTTTATGCCTCCCTTCTTTGCCATTGAAGATGTGTCACACGCTTGAGAAACTTGCTACTCGCAAGGCAGGGGACCTTCAAGGTGTCAAGGCGCAAATGATTAAATGGACAAGCAAGAAAACACGATATTGGATACACGATATGTTTAACCTTACACTTCAGCATGGCATGCCTCATGATTGGAGTGCAAATTGGATCAAACCTTTGCACAAAGGAGGAGATGTAAACAATGTGAACAACTATCGCACTATAATGGTTAATTCTTTGATGGCAAAGTTATTTGGATGTATCATGGAGATGAAAATAAGTGAATGGACAGAAAAGAACAGCAAACGTGCGCTTGGCCAAGCAGGTTTTCGAAAGCATCATAGCACTAGTACTATTGATCACCTTGTCACTCTTCGAGTTCTTATGGAAGCGTCCCAATTGAAAGGAAAAAAGTTGTATTGTTGCATTGTGGATTTCAAGAAAGCTTTTGATATGGTACCGCGAGGAAATCTTTGGAGATGTATGCAAAGCCTTCAAGTGCCGAAAGAATTTATGTATGCAGTCTTTCGCATCTACAAAAAAGTGATATGTCGACTACGTAGGGGAGATGGAATTTCAGAATTTTTTGCAAGCACCATTGGTGTCAAACAAGGATGCCCACTTTCCCCAACCCTCTTTGGGCTACTCATTGATGAATTGGAATGCATGGTTCTTGATTTGATGCAACAAGAAGGCATAGAAGAGGTTAAGATCGGAAATGCGGTGATCATGCTTTTGCTTTATGCCGATGATGTAGTGCTCTTGGCACATACCTTAGAAGATGCACAAAAGCTTATGGTGTCTCTTGGAACGCTTTTGCCTACATAGCAGGCTCATCGTCAATGGATCCAAACCAAGGTTATGCTTGTAAAGCATAGTTACATGGGACGGCGGGTCGGGGTCGGAAATGGGGACGAGGACGAGACGGCAAAAGTCAGGACCAAAGAACATGAGTCTTATGTGCTTATAAAACATCGAGAAATGAAGACCAAAGGGTGGATTTTATAGCCATTGGGGTGCTTCAAAGTTCAAACATATGGCTATTGGAGAGGAACTAGCCACTAGAAATGATCAGTTTTTTAAATTTTTAAAAAAGTCTCCTGCCGTCCCCCGGACGTTTTGCCTGCGTTCCCACTTGGCAACCCATTTGCCGTCCGTCCCCATCCCGGAATCGGACGTCCCCCGTCCCTAGGGTCCGTCCCCTCCGTCCCTTGTAACTATGTTGTAAAGACCCTCAATGCAGACGAAAATCCATGCATTGTATACAACAATGAGCAACTTGAAGGGGTAGATAGCTTCAAGTACCTTAGCCTTGAGGTTCCATCCGATCATAAATGGAAGGATTGCGCAATGTGTCGTTTGGAAGCTGGAAAGAAAGCTTATTATGCATTTGAGAACATGTGCAATGCTGGAGAGATCAAGTGTTGGACTCTCAAAAAGTATCTCTTTGACACATTGGTGATACCGGTGCTTCTTTATGGAGTGGAGGTGTGGGGTGGTAGCATCAAGAAGTCTACTTGGAAAGAGTCTAAGAATGTCCAAAAGCATTTTCTCACCAACTTTCTCCAAGTCGAGACACAAACACCCTACATGCTCTTACTTCTTGAGTCCGGATTGCTTCCCATTGAGGTCATGGGCATGCAAAGGGTTGTGGAGTATATGCTTAAGACACAACGTAGTCCTTTGTATCGACTTCCTAGAATCGCATATGAAGCAAGTCAAAAGGGTCCAAAAGACAAGCAAGAGAAAAATACTAAGTTCGGGGAAGATGGTTTGGAAGATGGGATGCATGTCACTTGATCAAGGATGCGTCGATCGACTCCCAAGTTAATGAGGCCTTCTTACAACGCCAATGTATCACGGCTTGGGAGAAATCCGGAGGTTCCCGCTTCAGTCATTACACCACACATTGCCACAAACTACAAATCTCTCTTCTTCTTCGAACGAGGTAACCAAACCCATCCCTACATCCTTGAGCCCATCTCGTTGAGTGCGATCCGCACCATTGCCTCCATTCGTCTTAACTCCCATTCTCTACGCTGCGAGACAGGACGTTGGGGCATTGGCGAGGAGTCTCATCGACTTTGCACCTTATGCCCTCGTCAAGTGCGAGAGAGTGAGTACCACACACTACTTGAGTGCTCAACTTTTGACCACATTAAGTCCTCTTTTTCCCATAAATTCAGCCATGAACTCTCCATACATACCTTCCTTTTCCAACCACGATGTGGACTCTCTATTGCGACGCTCATTTCAACCATTTTTGAACATCGAAAGGCACTTATGACCTCCACTCACACCACGTGACATGTTCATTTGGTCCCATAGGTCATATTTGACCTCCGACGACGATAATAGAACTCTCTCTCTCTCTCTCTCTCTCTCTCTCTCTCTCTCTCTCTCTCTCTTCAAGTTCAATGATTTTGTAGTTTCTGTCTGTAAGTTGCTATTGATTTCTCGCTTGTACACCAGATAGCTAAAATTCAACACCTGATTAGAGTATCTTTATCCCTAGATGTATCCTGTGGTTTGAATTGAGATTTTTCCCCATGATTTCCTTGTATACCTTTTAGGGGTTTTCCCATTTTCTTGTATATTGACCTATGGTCGATCTTATGTAATGCCCCACTTTTACTGCAAAAAAAAAGACATCTGACATTGGCACAACGAGAGGGGGGAGAGAGATAGATAGGTAGATAAATTTTATTATCGTCCTCGAAGATCGAATATGATTATGGGACCAAAGTTACATGTGATGTAGTATGTGTATGATGAGTAACTCTCGATGCTCCAAAATTGTGGGGATTAGTGCAAAATCTTAAAAGCTCTTATACCAATGTCAGGTGCAACGAAAGTTCGGATGTGACCAAAAGTTGAGCACCCTAGTAGTGTGTGGTACTCAAACTCTCAAATTTGCAATGAGCATAATGTGCAGTGTGCACAATCGATTTCACTCTTCTCCGTTGCATCAATGTCCTATCTCGCATCGAAGCGAGTGGAGCTAAGCCGAATGGCTGCGATAGTGCATATCACTGACAAGGGGATAGGCTCAAGCATATAAGTGTGTGTAGGTTTCCTCTCTCAACGAAGAACGTGGTTTTGTAGTTGGGGGCAATATGGGTGGTGTAATGTAGGAAGCGTAACCGACCGGATTTCTCCCAAGCCGTAATACATTGGTGTTGTAGAAAAGCTTCATTCACTTCGGAGTCAATTGAAGCATCGTGTAACAAGTGTAATGCATCCCATCTCCCAAACCACTTCTTTATGTCTTGCATCCATCCCGTGCTCAAGATCTTGCTTTTATGCGTCTTTTTAACTTTTTTGCTTGCTTCCCATGCAATTGTAGGAAGTCGATGTGAGGGGTTTTGACGCATCTTTATCATGTACTCCACAACCCTTTCCATACCCATAACCTCAATTGAAAGAGATCCCGACTCAAGAAGTAGGTGCATATATGGTGTTTCTGTCTTAACTTAGAAAAAGTTTGTAGAAAAACGCTTTTAGACATTCTCAAACTCTTTCTAAGTAGACTTTGAGATGCTCCTGCCTCACACTTCAACTCTATAAAGAAGAACCGGTGTCACCATGCGTCAAAAAGGTTCTTCTTTGAGAACCCGACACTTGATGTTTCCCACGTTACACATGTTCTCAAATGCATAATATGCTCTCTTTCCCACTTCCAAACGACGCATAACACATTCATGTCACTTGTGATTGAACAGAACCTCAAGGCCAAGCTACTTAAAGCTCTCAACAACTTCAAGTGTCTCATTGTTGTACACAATGCATGGCTTCTCCTAATGGTTTGTTTTCACAAGCATAACTTTTGTCTTGGATTCATCCACAATCATCCGACTATGCAAGCAAAGGGTCTCAAGGACAACCATAAGATTTTGTGCATCCTCCATAATGTGTGCTAGAAGTACTACATCATCCGCATACAGCAAAAGCATGATTACCGCATTGCAAATAGTGACCTCTTCAATGTCTTCTTCTTATGTAAAGTCAAGTACCATTTGTTCCAATTGATCGATGCATAGACCAAAGAGAGTAGTGACAATAGACATCCTTGTTTAACCCAATAGTGCTTGCAAAAGATTTTGAAATTGCTCTTTCCATACGCAATTGACACATCACCTTCTCATAAATGCAAAAAACCGCAAGCATGCACTCACTTGGCACTTGGAGTATTTCCATCCTTCTCCACAAATTCTTGCATGGAATCATATCAAAGGCTTTCTTAAAGTCCACAAAGTAACAATACAATTGCTTGCCTTTCAATCGACTTTCCTCCATGAGAACACAAAGAGTGACAAGATGATCAATGGTGCTCTGACGTTGACGAAAACCTGCTTATCCTTTTGCACGCTTGCCATTCTCTTTCTCCATTATACACCCAAACAACTTTGCCATAAGAGACCCAATCACTATAGTCAAATAGTTATTTACATTCTTTACATTCCCTCCTTTATGCAAAGGTTTGACCCAATTAGTACTCCAATCATAAGGCATACCATGTTAAAAGTGCTAGGTATCAAACACCGAAAACGCTATCCAATTGATGTTCACTCTGTGACTTTATACAAAATAGATGTCTCCCACCACACACATCTAACCTTGTGTAAACAAGCCAGCCAACTCTCCTCTATAACACCCGAAAAAGAGATATCAAGGAAAAAGTCCAAAACTTAGCACCCTACTAAAATCTAGCATAAAGGACTTTGAAAAACACGAAATTGACATATACATACATAGCCAACATCACAAGCTAGGCAACCCTGGCACATGACCTAGAGAGAGAGAAAGAAACTACCTCCAATGTATCAAGCTAAGCCACAAAACGAGCCTCACTCCTAAGGTTTGTCCTTGGGAGAGATCCGGATGCTGGTGCTCAAAGAGATAACAAACTCTAGCACCCTGTTTCTAACTCCTTGACAAAGATGCAGCTATGAGGTTGCTAGGTGATTGCTAAAGAAGAAGCTAGTCAATCTCGCATCCTGAGTGTTGCTAATTGGACTATTTTCTTATTTTTAATGATTAAATCTCTTTTTAAGGATATTTTATTATGTGCACTAAGAACTGTTAAAAAGATTGTAGCTGCAGGAACTGCCATCAGGAACGGACAACTCTGATGTGTCATTTGATGGGTGATGGTAAACATCGCGAAGGAGTTTCCGTAAGTTCGGTGGAAAGGGCCGGGTTACGAGTGCCTCTGATGCGTCACATGATGGGTGACGGGTGCATCAGTAAGGGGGCATCCCGTAGGCTAAGGAGGAAATCCGAACTGAGTAAGAAAGTACGCGTAAGAACGCAAGCACAAGAATAAAGATGGGTTCAATGAAGCTTTTCACGAAAAGCAGGAACAGTCGCGGGAGGACAGATGTTTTCCCGCGAGGAGTCTATGTCTGCATTGCATCTGTGTCGTGTCCTGCACCCGGGGACGCCTGGAATGTGTCCGTGTAGCATTATTTTAACTAACTGAGTGAGTTTTTAAAGTTTGAACAGGTTCACACTTTATTTTATAAAGTGGCCGGTCACTTTAAAGTGGCCGGTCACTTTAAAGTGGCCGGTCACTTTAAAGTGACCAGCCCTTTTATTAATAAAATAAAGCAAGCAAGGCCCTTATAAAAAAAACCAGCGTTAAAACCAAGGCAAGGGGCTGATTTGCGATCTCTCTCTCTCCTCTCTCTAGGGCGCCAGGGCTCAGCTTTTCGGCTCTATTCCCGCCGGGTGCCAGACCCTATAAAAGGGTAGCCAGCGTTTCAGTTTCAGGAGCCGGAAGCAGCAGAAAAGCACTAGGGCTAGGATTCTAGAGAAGAAACTGGCGACGGAATTTGCAAGTGTTCGCGTGACGACTGAGTACGGAGGTCGATTCTCCGAGCAAAAAGCGACAAGTATAAGGTATTGATACGCATTGAGAATTGTTACTCTGTGTGGTTTGTTTTGCAAGAATCTCCCGTCTTACGAGAAGGCCCTTCACGAGAAGTACGGCTTCACGCCTAAGTCCCTTACGGGAAAGTACGGCTTCGCGCCTAAGTCCCTTATGGAAAGGAACGACCTTGCGCCGAAGCCCTTTACGGGAAAGCACGACCTTCGGGTCTAAGATTACAGAACGGAGGGGTTTCCTCGGGTTCTCGTGCTTGTATAAGAATTCTCCCTGAATAAAAGAATACTCTTAACGGGGGGGACCAGCCCATCTTCTGGTCCCCAATACTGTGTCGATCTTCTCCCTTCTCTCACGTTTTCAAAGAATTATAATTTTCAGATTTTCTAAGTGCTCGTGTACGCTCCCGTTTTGTGACAGTGGTATCAGAGCTCGGACTCCTCTCTTTCTCTGCAAAGAAGGACGATTCCGGGAAGAACGGGAAGAACCATGTCGAGCCAAGGGAGAAGCGTTGAAGAGGAGCTTCAACAAGTGCAAGCTCAGCTTGCGAAGTAGCAACAAATCTTACTGTTGCCAGACGTCCAAAAGCTTTTGGGCGGAATGAAGAAAACGAATGGAACTGATGCAGCCAAGCATCCAGACAACACTGTTGGCGTGAGACCACAGGAGGCAAGAGAAGAAGAACATGCCGAGGTGCACAAAGGATCTTCGGATTGGAATGAACGGCCTACTTCAAGGAAAGGCCAAGAAAAAGCGCTCTCTTTGCTAGACGAGAGCAAGGACATCTCTATCTCATCTCCATCTTACTCTCCTGATTATACTTCTACTTCTCGATCATCTCGTCAGAAGAAGGAAGCAGCTACTACTGCCACTACCCTACACCAACCTAAAGATAAGCCTCGATTCAAGAAGCATGGTCGCAAGTCTCAACATTGCATGAGAGTCTTCAAATCGGGCGACAAGGACATCAAGTTCGAAACCTACAACGGACGGAGAGACATCTCCAAAGCATTGTCCTTCATCAGACAGTTTGAAGTCGCCTTTACCAATGGGCACTTCACAGAAAGATCCAAATTACGCCATGTGGGGATGCCCTCAAGGAAACGGCAAGTAATTGGTGGTTAGCCAAGATTCTGAGTTCGAGCTTGGTGGTGCGGGTTCCTTCCTTGCTTTCTCTTGCCTTGTAGAGGCTTGCTCTTGCCGTTGCTGCTTTAGCGGGCAGTCCGGTTTATATGTCCTTTCTCGCCACAATAGAAGCATCTTCCTTCCTCTCTGAAAGTTTGAAGTTGAGTAGGAGAAAGATACTTAGTTCGCTTGCCAGTGCCCTCTGGCTTCTTAGAATGATCATCGTCTCTAGATGGAGGACGTTTTCTTCCTTGGCCCCCATGGTCATCGTAGACCCCTCTTTGTCTTGCACGATAAGTGGCTATGCTCCATCTTTCTGGGCGTCCCAGTAGAGTGCAAATCCTCAGCGATGATTGCTGACTCCATCATCCTTTGAAGAGTATCATGCGGATACATCTTCATACTCTTTCGAAGCTGCGGTTGGAGACCCGCTTCGAACTTTCTTTTCTTTTCCTCGTCAGCAATCTTCATGAAGGGAGTGACCTTCAGAAGAACCGACCAATACTTGTGCACATAAGTCGTTACTCTTTCATGTTCCTTCTGGGCAAGCCAGTCCCATTCCTTCCGTATGTCCTGTTCGAAGTCAGGTGGAAGAAATTGTTCATAAAATTCAGATTTGAAGCTCTCCCAAGTTTTGGCCTGTGAACCTTCCTAAGTCAGAAGAGGAACATCGGAAGCACTTGGACTTAGTGTTTCAAGAATTGCGAAAGCATGAGTTGCATGTGAATGCAAAGAAGAGCGAGTTCTTTCTCTCTGAGATACACTATCTCGGCCATATAGTCTCTCACAATAAAGTGAGTATGGATCCTGCCAAGATCCGAGTGGTAGAAGATTGGCCTATTCCCACTACGGTACATGATGTACGTAGCTTTCTGGGATTATGTTCATATTATCGAAGGTTTGTCCGAGGATTTGCTCATGTAGCAGGACCACTTCATGATTTGACAAAGAAGAAGATTCCTTTCAGATGGGGATCGAGACAACAAGGAGCTTTTGATCGGCTCAAGTACTTGCTAAGCCATGGACCTATTTTGATAGTGCCTGACTTAAGGAAACCATTTGAAGTTCACTGCGATGCTTCAGGCGATTGCATCGGAGCAATGTTAAACCAAGAAGGCCATGCAGTGGCCTACGAAAGCAAACGGCTTAAGGATGCAGAGTTGCATGCATCAATCTACGAAAAGGAACTCACGGCTGTGATTCACGCCTTATCCAACTGGAAGCACTATCTTCTAGGAGCGGATTTTGTGATCAAGACTAATCACCAGAGTTTGCGGTATTTTCTTACGCAAAGGAAACTATCTGAGAAGCAGATGAGATGGGCAAACTTTTTGTCTATGTTTCACTTCCAGATCCTTCACACGGCTGGGAGTAAGAATGTAGTCGCAGACGCATTGTCTAGACGGCCAAGGGTGAACGCTATCACTTCGGTGTATCACCAAGAATTAGAAGCACTACCCGATTTGTATCCGAATGACCCAGACTTCTCCACCATTTGGGGAAAGCTACATCGTGGAGAGAATGAGTTTCTCTATTCCATCCGGGACAGTTATCTCTACCACCATCAGGCAATATGTGTGGCGGAACCATTAAGAAAGAAGATCATGGATGAAGCACAAGCTTCTCCTTATGCGGGTCATCGGAGTATTCTCCCTATGACCCTAGCAATGGAAAGATATTTCTTTTGGCCTAGCCTTAAAGCAGACATTGATAAATATGTCAGGGAATGCTTGGTTTGCCAAAAAGTGAAGTATGATCGGCATAAGACGCCTGGGTTGTTACAACCTTTGCCTGTGCCTAATGAACCTTGGGAAAGTATTGCCATGGACTTCATCATGGACCTCCCTAGAACTCGGACTGGAAATGACGCGATCTGGACCATTGTGGACAGGTTTAGCAAGCAAGCACACTTCATACCAGTCAAGAAAACGATTAAAGCAGATCATATGGCAAGGGTCTTTCTAGCACAGATCTTTAAGCATCATGGAATGCCTAAGTCTATTGTGAGCGATCGAGATCCTCGCATGACGGGAAATTTTTGGCGTGCCTTGATGGATAATCTTGGTACAAAGCTGAATTTTTCATCTGCCTACCATCCTCAAACGGACGGGCAAAGTGAGATAGCCAATTCCACAGTATTGGATATGTTAAAAGCTTATGTGTCAGACCGGCAATCTGATTGGGAGAAATATTTGCCTCTTGTTGAGTATGCGTATAACAATACCATACACTCATCGACGGGGAAAGCACCTTTTGAGATTCTCTATGGTAAGCCTTTGCTTCCACCCATCCTTTTAACTAAGGATAAGATCTTTGCAGCAGATGAATTTGTCCGGGATTTGGACACCGCCTACAGGCAAGTTAGGAGAGCTATTCTACGCTCTCAGGAAAAGCATAAGAAAGCTGCAAACAAGCACAGAAGGAATCTAGACTTAACAGTCGGACAGTTAGTCTTACTCAAGTTTGAGAAGGCAAGACTTAAGAAACAAGCGTCTCATAAGGGGAAAGTGGTAAAACTTTCTACCCGTTATTATGGGCCGTTTAAGATTACTGAGCGAGTGAATGATGTCGCTTTCCGATTAGAACTACCGCCTAATTGGAAGATCCATAATGCTTTCCATGTCAGTTTACTCCGGCCGTATGTGGGACCGCCTCCGAGCCAGCCTAGCGCTGAGGAACCTCCTGAGGTTGAGGAAACAGAAGAAATACTCAAACCGAAGCAGATAGTAAGTCATCAAGAGCGGTCTCTCAAATCCGGAAAGATAACACGGAAGTATTTGGTTAAGTTTAAGAACTATTCGAATCTAGATGCTCAGTGGATGACGCAGGAGGAATTAGCAGCTTATCCCGAGATACTGGAGGTATATGTCCAAGCACTACACTTGAGGTCAACTGTTTAGAAGCCAGAGGGATGTTGCTAATTGGACTATTTCCTTATTTTTAATGATTAAATCTCTTTTTTAGGATATTTTATTATGTGCACTAAGAACTGTTAAAAAGATTGTAGCTACAGGAACGGACAACTCTGATGTGTCATTTGATGGGTGACGGTAAACATCGCGAAGGAGTTTCCGTAAGTTCGATGAAAAGGGCCGGGTTACGAGTGCCTCTGATGTGTCACATGATGGGTGACGGGTGCATCAGTAAGGGGGCATCCCGTAGGCTAAGGAGGAAATCCGAACTGAGTAAGAAAGTACGCGTAAGAACGCAAGCACAAGAATAAAGATGGGTTCAATGAAGCTTTTTACGAAAAGCAGGAACAATCATGGAAGGACAAATGTTTTCCCGCGAGGAGTCTGTGTCTGCATTGCATCTGTGTCGTGTCCTGCACCCGGGGACGCCTGGAATGTGTCCGTGTAGCATTATTTTAACTAACTGAGTGAGTTTTTAAAGTTTGAACAGGCTCCCACTTTATTTTATAAAGTGGCCGGTCACTTTAAAGTGACCAACCCTTTTATTAATAAAATAAAGCAAGCAAGGCCCTTATAAAAAAAACCAGCATTAAAACCAAGGCAGGGGGCTGATTTGCAATCTCTCTCTCTCCTCTCTCTAGGGCGCCAGGGCTCCGCTTTTCGGCTCTATTCCCGTCGGGTGTCCAACCCTATAAAAGGGTAGCCAGCGTTTCAGTTTCAGGAGCCGGAAGCAACAAAAAAGCACTAGCGCTAGGATTCTGGAGCAAAGATCGGCGACGGAATTTGCAAGTGTTCGTGTGATGACTGAGTACGGAGGTCGATTCTCCGAGCAAAAAGCAACAGGTATAAGGTGTTGATACGCATTGAGAATTGTTACTCTTTGTGGTTTGTTTTGCAGGAATCTCCCGTCTTACGGGAAGGCCCTTCACAGGAAGTACGGCTTCACGCCTAAGTCCCTTACGGGAAAGTACGGCTTCGCGCCTAAGTCCCTTACGGGAAGGAACGGCCTTGTGCCCAAGCCCTTTACGGGAAAGCACGACCTTCGGGTCTAAGATCACAGAACGGAGGGGTTTCCTCGGGTTCTCGTGCTTGTATAAGAATTCTCCCTGAATAAAAGAATACTCTTAACGGGGGGGGACCATCTTCTGGTCTCCAATACTGTGTCGATCTTCTCCCTTCTCTCACGTTTTCAAAGAATTATAATTTTCAGGTTTTCTAAGTGCTCGTGTACGCTCCCGTTTTGTGACACAGAGAGACAATAAAGCATAACACTCCATCCAACTAATATCCATCAGGTCACTATTATAACTGGCATCTCTGAGTGGATCCATTATCTCCCATAACTTGAATTGCAAAGTGAGTTTGGTCACGTTGTTGATTCCTCCTACAAGTAGGTTTTGTTGAAGTGCAGGCTACAACGGAAGGTGTGGTGACATGGTGAGAGAGAGAGAGAGAGAGAGAGAGAGAGAGAGAGAGAGAAAAACAAATGGACAAGCTTTGCGAGCAACCTCTATCAGAAGAGATGGATACAAGGACCTATAACTTTGCTATAACATTGGCACCTCAACCCCCCTCCTCCCGTATATAGAGATGCTACCAAGCGACCCCCATAAATACCCACGACATCAATAAATGAGCAAGATGGAAAAAATCAAGGATCGCATGCATAAAATGGGACACTCTAACACATCATGCCTGCAAGTGGCCCAACCGGGAAAAAGGTGGGGCACTGCCCCGAGGCTTGCAGGTATGAGAATACCCTCACAATGCAAGGCACAGCCACAAAGAAGCCCTCTCTCTAGATTTGGGGGGAAAACCAGGAGATGGCCCTCAAAACTCTATAAGATTCTTCGCGTGTAGCCCCCAGATACTTCATCTTCATGGTGTCTCTTTTTGGCTCGAGCTGGGCTTCCTTTGGCTGGACAATTTCTGTGAAAATTGGAGCCTTGTTCTCATGCAAACTAATAAATAAAGGTCTTTCAAGGATAAGATTAATCCCAGTTAAAGCTCACAACCCAGAAGGCCAACAATGCTACAACGTGAATGTGAACACCTACAACATTAAAAAACAACCCCACCATCTCTTGACAAGTAAGATTGGCTCAAAGAAGCACCTTTGAAAGGATGAGAGACTCGATTGTCTGGGGCCAACCTCAAAGAAGGAGATCTAGAACTAAGTTACAATGACAAAAAAGGATGGCAAACAAAACTCTTAAACAAAAAAATTGGCAAGAAAGGCTTCACAATTCCAAACACATTTGAAAAAACTTGTTTTCCAATCCGGCAAGCCTAATATTGAACGTTTGCTTTATTAAGCTCTAATAGCACCATTTTAAATATCTTGTTACCAGTTTACCCGGATTTGGCTTAAACTAACAAAATCGGTTCACAAAGTTAACAGCAAGGATCACGAAAGAAGGAACAGTTTGCATCAGCACTATTAAAAAGGGTATCAGAGGTATATAAGATCTGCACAACTCTCTCTCTCTCTCTCTCTCTCTCTCTCTCTCTCTCTCGCATGGACGCATCGAAATAGACAGAGACGGACACAACAACGGACTAAAATGCGGGAATGAAGCTCACCATGGACGCTTGAAGCTAGGTTAGATGGGCGCTTCTCAGATCTTCTCAGTCGTCTGCTACTGCAAAGATCCAAGAATAAATGGGTTCTTTAGAGATGCATTCAAATCTTCGAATCGATCGGTAGCACAACACGCGAACGAGCTTACGGGCCTCTTTCACATTTGGGCCGACAGTTTGGCGCTGAATTTCGAAACCGCATCTCGACAATCTATGCTGGTGGTGGGTTCGATCTTATATTTGCTAGAATCTTGCCAAGATTCCATCAGCTGCAGCATTAGCCCTTGCTAGTTGTCCAACCAAAAACTTAACATGCAGGACTCGAACTCTCGCTACTCTACGCGTTCATCTTGAAGTTTGATTTGAGCTAACCAAGCAAGGAGGCTGCATATGCTATTCAACCCAGCCCAGCGCAGTAATAAAAAAATATAACAAACCCCCCCTCCCCCCCAAAAAAATGTGCATGGCCGCACTGTCGTCACTAACTGTCTGCCACTAACCCCAAGCTCCTGCTCGTGGCAGCGTGCTGCAGTAGACCTACGGGTTCTTTGCTTGGAAGGTTGAGGTAGGCCTACGGGTTCTTTGCTTGGAAGGTGTCAGGACTCAGCCCCATCCTTTGTCTTTGCAACATGCATCTCTTGAGATTCGCGTCATACTTTCTTTTTCAAAATGTGCAACATACTATTCGCTTCGCATTTTTAAAAAAATCACTCAATAACGAGGTCCCCCCTCTCAGTCCCTCTCTCCCGACGAAACCTTCAACTCCACGTAGCTCGCTATTGCGTGCTCCGCTCACTCTCCCCATCGCCATTATGTCCGCCCTCACCCCTCTGCGCAAGCGACACAGATCGCGAAGAGAGAGACCTTGTCATACCCTCGTTGAGAGAGAGAAATTGTCGAACTAAATCGTGTGGGGCGAGAGAGAGAGAGAGAGAGAGAGAGAGAGAGAGAGACTTGGCTTTGTAGACATCATCGACGGGAAAGATTTAGACATGACCCCACCCTACAGCAGCTCGTCTCCCTCATCATGTGTTAACTCCCCAACTGCATTTGATCAAGAACTCTATCAAGACAATTGCTAGATAGAGAGAGACATGGGCGAACGGAGACACACCCACACACACACACACACACACATAGAGAGAGAGAGTAGGTATCCATACAATTTTATACTTTAAAAAGCCATATTGAACCATGGAAAAAGACAACCAATATTTGCAACCACCCATTTGAGATTAATCCCAACATTTTAAGTACAATAGATGCCGTGATAGTGAGAAAAATAAGGAGGGTTTTCAATATGCAATCTTGCTACATGGATGATCCATGGTTGCCATGCATGTATATTAGACAAAGGAGTATCATGTTACCTTCCACCATCACCCACAAAAAACAAGAGATTGTTACTCCATTAGGTGGAAGGCAGGTGTCATGAGATGCTCCTACATGTTATAGATGTCCATCTAATGCACAAAGCAAGGAAACAATAGACCCACAAAACCTGATTAGAAGAGGCCATTTGTGGGTTGAGTGTGGGGTGTGATGTATTTGCAACAAGTGGTAATATTCTTCTCCCTAGGTGCAAAAGTCTTGGAAAAAGGACACCTTATATATGAAGAGAAAGAGACGAATGGGGCAAGTGGGGTATTTCTTTTCGCATTTGAAAGGGTAGTGGTCAGTTATGGGTATTATTAAAGTGAGTGTGTATGTGGAGTAGTAAAGGCACTCAAGTTGCCCTCTCCCCTTCTTTTTGCTTTTTTGGAAGGTGTCATATATAGCTTATGTGTGTATGTGGGGGGCTTTCCATAAGGAGTGGTTTTTTTGCTAAGAAGTCCATCCGATGCAAGAGGTGCTTCCCTTGGGTTAAAAAAGGGGGACCAGTGAGAGAGAGAGAGAGAGAGAGAGAGAGAGAGAGAGAGAGAGAGAGGCCCTCCTCCACCCACACTAGGAGGAGTGTTTAATCCCTCTTTAGGGGGCACTAGGACCCCTTAGCCCCCTAAGGGATCCTAATGCCCTCCAATTTCTAGGTGTCCCAAGACCTCACTTAATAGGCTGGTATGGGAGGAAGCTGAGTGTCCCTGCAAATGGTTTCTAATCAACCTCCAGAGCTTAGCTTTTTCAAACCCGTTATGGCAAAAAGCTTGGGCAAGTGCTCGGATATCCCATGCAGCATTTAATGGGTAGATGTTGCAAAAGAGGATTGGTTTTAGCTGTGAAAGTATGACCTTATGAGCCCAATCCGAGGGTCGATTACTAGATCGTTGAATAATTTTGATGGGTTGGCAAGGGAGGGTTTCCTCCTTTCTATCAAGATGCTTAATGAGTTTCCCCTTATCAATTGATAATTGAAGGTTGAGGAATTTTATGTTTGTGCTAACCTCGCTTTCAATGGAGAGGCTTTCATGATAGATAGTTTGGTTGTTAATGAAGTATAGGGGGTCCATTGAGTCAATGATGAGAATGTCATCAAAGTTTCGAAAGGGTGACCCCAACTTCTTAAGGGTGGGAGCTGGATTGGGAGATTTAAGGACCCTCGCCAAGAAGTCAAATTCCAACGAGTGTAAGTAGAGATTACACTAGAGGGGGGAGCAAGCAAGCCCCATAGGGATCCCATTTTTCTTGCGATAAACCAGTCCTTGGTTTTGTATGTACATGTTAATGATGAGCCAAGAATTGATCTCCAATATTTGGTGTAAGATGAATGATAATCCCGATTGAGTGTGAAGACCATGTTCCTTCTGTGCACTGGGTGGGGAATCTTCTGAATGAGATGTATGGTTGTTGAGCCAAAAAAGCAGCTTGTATGAGTTTAGTTATGTGGTGGATTAATCCATGTTCCTCGAGGTGGGAGATATTTTCGTAGCACTTCTTCATGTCCTCTGAATAGAGTGGTAGCATGCTTTGGTAGATTCAAGGCACATTCATAAATTGAGTCCACAATCCACCATGATTGAATGTGAAGATTATGGCATAATAAGGCTTTTTGGTTTAAGTTTTTAGCTCTTTGTTTGAGATGTGCTATGCACGTTTTTAGGAAGCATGCCATTGGGAGGGAAATCTCCGTATAGCAACATGTAGAGCCACATGTTATCCATCGAAACGAGTTTTTTATGGCTTTCAAACGAGGCAGTTAAGAAGGGAAGATCATAATTGCTCAAAGATAAAATGGGATCGAGGAATGAGCGAATTTGAGCTAGAGTATCATTGATGCTTTGAGCGTACAATGTATAGTCCTTACCTTGCAATCTCTTGTTAGCCTCGTTAACAATGAGATTTTTACATAAAAGTACCATATTATTTGGTGCCTTATCCAAGCAAGAGATGAAAAAGGTATGCTTGAGTTGTACAATTTCTTTATGAAAGTCAAGATACAACCGATGTTTTTTTCGGGGGAGGAAATTGAAACAATAGCCTTGTAGGGCTTCATATGCATCATCAAGTGTAAGGCTTGATGGGAGTTTGATGCAATTAGTATGCATGAGTGGATCCAAGACGCGACAAAGTTCCTCATATGCTTGCCCCAAGTTGGATGGAGTAGATGATATATGTGAGAGTCCAAAGCCACATAATCGCACCAAGTCTCGCAACATAAAAGCGCTAATGTCAATGGTTGGGACGTGTCTCCATGTCGGGTCCATATGTGAATGGAATAGCTTACACGAACATGTGTAAATCATCTTCATCTTCAAAGGAACATCGAACGTCCATGTAAAGAGACAATCATTCCAAAGTTGAGTGGTGACAATATTCAATCCAAAGAAAAAAAGTTCAAAAAAGGCCGACATTACATAAATCCAACAAAGGGTTAACAAAATGGATGGGGACAAAGATACCTTTCTTTTGAGTTCTTTTATCAAAACCTAGCCTTCCATGCACATCTCTGATAACCTGTAGCAAACACCAAAGAAGCAGCTTTCAATCATACAATAGGGCTTTTGCGCTAGTTGCACACTGTGGGTTAAAGGAGGGGCGAGTACGGGACGGAGGGGGTTGTGCAGAATTTTGGGAGTAGGCAGGATAAGTGGGGGTGTTGAATGGAGTGCGAGAGCTATTAGCCGAGACAACAGGTGAGGCTAACGACTATCGAGAGTTGGTCGCAGTGGAACCAACCGATCTTTGAAGGGTGTACGACTATCGTACTTGCCCTTGGGACTGTTTTCAGAACCTCCTCGAGCACGCTTATTTGTTCTTGCATCTCCAACATCTCTCCCTAGAATAATGGCCTGTTGATTAAAGTTATCAACCTCAAGATTGAAAATTGTGGTGGAAGCTTGTTGGTTAAACAAAACTCGAAGTTTGATAGCATCCTTCAACTTTTCCCTGTAAAAAAGGTGAACCAACAAAGCTTTTATGGCCTCTTGGGCCTCTTTCTCAATCCAAGAGAGAAGACAATAGCAGACATTTTTAAACTTGAGCCGAGAAGAAGATGCATAATCATCTACAATGTATGGTCGAACCATAATATTTTCCCATCCTTGCAATGGTTAGCCTGACCCACATATTCACAACCACATTTCATAAATGGACGATGGAAATTCCAGATTTGCGTGGTGTAGTTTGTTTCCCTACCAATAGTAGAGATCACACCTTTCATCCCAAAAACACGTCCAAAGGGTGCCTTACACCTATTTGTATCAAATTTTAACATGGTGAAGAGGGTAGCTAATCAATAGCTCCCAATAATGTTTGAGGCCTTTATCTCCAAAACATGTTGTAAACCAAGTTTCAAGGAGAGCTTGTCTTTACCATTTAATAAGAGTAAGAGGACTCCCTCAAAAAGCGGTGCCATGAGTGTGAAGTTACCCAATGTCCAGGGTTTGTGGTGTGCATCACCCAACATGATCTCCAAAAATCTGCAAGGGATATATAGGTCAGTATATGATTCAAAGGGCTTTTTTGAGAGGTTTGAGTGTGGTGCTGCTAGTTGCAAAACTTTGCTTGGCAAGTTCCAACTCCTCTTCATCCAAGTCTGTCGGGATGAGGGAGCTACTTGATTCAACTTGAGGGATGAGAGAAACCTCTTCATAGCCGCTGAGAAGGTGTCGCTTCCTTTGTTGAAGCATTGGGTCATTCCGAATATTCTTCCCATGGTTGCTCATGAATCTCCTCGTGAGATTCGGAGAGTTTTCAATCCATTCCTTGAGCTCCCGTTCATCCTCCTCGCCAACTGCCTTTAGATTGGTTGCTAACTCTTGAAGCCTTTGTACGGCACCATGAGGACTATCTTGAGCCAAAGAGTAAAGGCAAAACCATGCTGGTAAATCAAGAACGTTAAGCAGCAACAAATCAGTATGTTCATCTAATGCAATAGCTGCATTCTCAAGCTCAATCAGCGTGTGATGGAAGCTCCGATCCTTGATGCAAAGGAGCAAACCTTGCACCATAGGTGGAGGGCCAGGAGAGAGAGACACATACCCAAGGAGGGCAAGGGTTGCATCCCAACTGCCAGCATCCTGCAAAGAAAAGAAAACATAGTAGAGAAAGTTTAGGCAAACTTAATCTACTAAGGCACTCCAATTTTGCTAACCATAGCCTGAAAATATAGTTGTGCGCCTGTATACATGATAGGTGATGTAACACGCCATAATACAATGTGCCATACCCAAGCTCTTTTTGCAAGCCCCAAGGTATTCATAAAAGATCCAAACGGACTCCATGGAAATGAAGGATAGGGCCCAAAGGGCTGACGCTTCATGTAGTGTTATTCTGAATAGTGCATGAGGCTAGGGGTTACGTGGTTTCATGGGAAGCAAGAGCCCAAATGCAACTGTATAAGACTACAAAATAGTGCAGGAAGACATAACCTCCGACTTGAAACTGCAAGCGGAGAATATTCAGGACCAAGGATAGAAATTGAGCAAATAGGGCATGGTTCATACTCAAGGAGGACAAGCATTATGTCTAACAACATTAATATCCTGCACAAACAACACAGGCACAATAAGCAGGCCCCACATACAATATGCACGCGAATCGGCCCGAAGGCTACACACGTGGTGCAGGCCAGTCCTTCAAAAATGCACCGTCAAGCATAGCATCATAGCATCCACTTCCAGGTGTGTACAAAGTTCAAGGTCTGAGAACGAGCATGAAATAGATTGGCAGATAAAGATAAGCATCAGAGATGATAAAGAGCATGCAGGTATCCATAAGCGAGGAGAAAGCGGACTTTTGTGGGAGAATAAATATACAAGGGTAAGGAGGTTCTGGGATTTCTGCCCAAAGAGAAGCATTACAAATATTGCTGTTGGGCATCCTGTGTAGACATCAGAGAACATGGCTCCACATAATAGGTAAATCAAATGCTACAAAGTGAAATAATAGAGTCAGAAGCCTTGCATGTAAAGAACGTCAGATTATGTTACATATATTGACCAAACCAGCACCAGATAGCCAAACAACCCAAAGTCTGCTTTATTTGGGCACAATAATGAAACTTCCCGTCCGAGGTCAAAGGCTAGTGCCTGTATGCGGCCCAGTGCTCATCATCACGCCGCTTGCATAGCTGGTGAGATTGCATGTAGATCATGACCACACACAACAAACCTGCTGTCTGAGATGAGGCCACACATAGCCCGTGCCCAAAGGGGGTAGGCCATGCTTCTCAACACATGAGAAGCCCTGTCGTAGGCGAGACCAAACAGTGCCCAAGGAGGGTAGGCCTTGCAATGACCGTGCAAGAGGCCATTTTCATCTCTTCCCGCTTCAATCAAAGCAGAGACCAACTACAATCCGAGCCATGGATGAGTAGAAACCAGTGCAAGGAAAAAGAGAGCGATGGGCATACCATTCAAAACTTTGAACCCCTGAGACAGTCCCTCTAGGCATTTCTGTGGAGAGCTTGCAAAACATTGCCAAGGGCGGGACAGACTCTCTCTCTCTCTCTCTCTCTCTCTCTCTCTCTCTCTCTCTCTCTCTCCCCGCAACACCCTGCACTGAATCACTGCCAGAGTGACAAAGGGATTGTGCACGCGGACAATGAGGTAAGAGTCCAAGTGGCGTGGTGGTTGCTACCAATCGACACTGTCAGGCTGATTCCGAGCATGCCCGATTTCAGAGATGACGGCCAGATGGGCCCGAGCCAAAGCATGGTAGTCCTTTCTTGCTGTCTTGCTCCCTCTCCCTCTACCTCTGAAGGCCTCGAAATGGAGAGCAGAGTGAGACCATGAGGCTTTGAGGTGCAGCAGAGTAATCTATACGCCATAACCAAAGGGAGAAGTTTTGGTTGTAATAAAAATGGCATAACGTGTGCCACAATGATAGAGTAGTGGCTAGGGTTTGTGAGCGAGGCAGGGCACTACGCGCCACAAAATCAAGGTAGGTGACCCTTAGCCTAAGCCTTTAAGATGGGACTAGTATGGCCGGCCGCCTCCGGCGGCCTCTCTCTCTCTCTCTCTCTGTCTCTCATGACCGATGAGAGCAAATTGATACAAACTTGGTGGAGCTTAACAGTCTTCAAAAGGCCAAAATGGCCAATGAGAAGAAGAAGAAGAAGAAGGGAAGAAATTTGTAGAGTCGTATAGGAATCATGAAAGAGAGAGAGAGAGAGAGGAAGAAGAAAGGGCAGAAGGGACACCGTTCAGGCTATTGTTTGAGCGATTGCCGTTGTTAGGGCCGGGTGTGCACATGCTAGGCTCGTCATTACAGTCAGCATCGTCGAGATTGGCTCATGCCAAAGGTAGTGGGAGCTCCACAGCATCATCTCCACCTCCTCCTTTGCACCATCGTCTCTTTGTAGTGGGATCAAATGCAGGGAGGGTGCCATTTTAAATTCTCCTCGCGCAATGTAGCATCACTATCAATAAAGGCATAGCAAAACCATATATCTCTCATGGCATCCTTTTGTCACAATCTAGATTTTACTTGTGTGTGGTTTGTTGCGTTCGGACATGTGGTGCACATGAGTCAAGACTGCTGTGGCAAGTGTTGTTTGCCTAGAGTTGACTTCCATCAGCATTCCTTGCAAGATCCATGAAGTCTTGAAGTCAAAGGGGAAGATGACGAAATGGTAACATACCCTCTCTCTCTCTCTCTCTCTCTCTCTCTCTCTCTCTCTCTCTCTCTCTCTCTCTCTCTCTCTCTCTCTCTCTCTATGTGTGTGTGTGTGTCTGTGTGTGTGTGTGTGCATGTAATTACCCGCAAAAGCTGCAAACTTTGACCTAAAAACAAAGAGAATTTCAAGTTTGCCCTTATTTCCAATGGTTAGAAAAAATGTATTTTTTTTTGCCCTGACCTACACATGCGAAAGTTATGATGGCGCACACTCATGACCCCACTCTCTCTCTCTTCTGTGTGTCCTTTCTTGGCTGCCCCCGTCCACACAGGTCTCCCCCCTCTCTTTTCCCACACGGGATTGCTGCCCGTCATCTCTCTCTCCAGCTCGCGCTCTCTCTCCTCTCTTCTCCACCCTCACGAACACAGGTCGCCCTGCTTTGCCATTGTGTATATTGAAAGCTCTTATTTTAGAATCTCCATACGATTGATTGGCTGACTGGGCAAGCGCGTGCGAGAGAGAGAGAGAGAGAGAGAGAGAGAGAGAGAGAGAGAGAGAGAGAGAGAGAGAGAGAGAGAGAGAGAGAGAGAGAGAGAGATCTAGACGATGAAAATACAAAACAAAAATGGTAGCGGAGGTAGAAATGATAGGTTGCACAACAGAATGTAGCAATGCAGAACATTGCCTGTTGAGAGGGCATCGTTGCTCTAAGCGACGATATTGCCAGTGATCCCTTCAGTCGGGCTTAATGAGGTTTATAGGACCCCCCAGTTCCCGCACTTCGAGGGTGGCGAGGCCAAAACAGGATTTCCCACAAGTCAAGGCTCCGGAGTTCCAGTGTGGCAGTTGATAACCCCTCAGTTCCCGCACTTCAAGGGTGGCGAGGCCAAAACAGGATTTCCCGCAAGTCAAGGCTCCGGAGTTCCAGTGTGGCAGTTGATAACCCGTTGTTCGAGAGTGGAAGAAGTCATCGTGCTACGCTGGCAGCCCACGATGGAAGAGGTAGGTCACCGTAGCGGCCACGTCAAAAGGAAGAAACAAATATAGGACGGTGAGAGGAGCACCATCCATTGTGGCTCTGAGGATTTACAGCCACGTGGATGGCACTCTTATCATTTTAATATATAGTATAGATAGGCGAGCTAGCTGCCACACAGCCCACACCCCTTTTTGTAAAAAAAACATATATAGGTAGTACTCTTGACAGCAAAGCCAACTGACTCTGATTCATTACCTATACCAGATGAATGTGAACATATGTGTACCCCTCCCCATTTTCATGTGGGGGATCCATGCCTCAGGTATGAGAGTTATGAATAAGACTTATGTGAAAAAGAGAGCGAGAGAGGGGTCACCCAAAAGGGATAGTGGGGAAAAAAGGGGGCCAACCCAACCATGAAGAGTAAAGGATCAGACCAAATAAAGTTAAGAATACTTTCACCTATACCTCATGGCATAAAGGACATGGAAAAGACAACTCTTAAAGTAAAATTGTGAAGAGCTTACAGGTAATAGGTAGAGGCCCTTAGCAACTAGGGACTCTACTATACCACTAGAGAGCGTAGGTATTCAAACAATTTTATACTTTAAAAAGACATATTGAACCATGGAAAAAGACAACCAATATTTGCAACCACCCATTTAAGGGAAGAGAGAGAGAGAGAGAGAGAGAGAGAGAGAGAGAGAGCAACCTTTGTGACAGCAGGCCGAATGAGAGTGAGAGAGAGGAAAGATGAAAACAGAAAGGGAGGCAATGTGACCTTTTCCTAAACACCTTCCTCCCCTTTTCTTTTGCATGTAAAGCCCTTTCCCTTTCCTTTCCACACTAATACATCATTTTTTATATTTATCTCAACTGGTACCCCCTACTAGCAGTAGGATGGTATAGAAACCCAGTGTGTCCTTTGCCCTAATCACAAATAGTTTGGACATTAGGATAGAGGTACTAGTAGTGAGGTGGGGTCTACTTTGAATATAAAAGGACCCTCATTTTAAGCACTCAAGGGACTCAATTGGCATATGGTTGTGTGTTTTGCTTGTGCGAGTTAGTAGTGCAAGCGTGTTCCCTAATCACCAATGGTGTAACACCAAGCTATGGTGGATGGAGCCTTAGCATAACCATGGTGTTAGGGTAGGGGTTAGGTTATGCCAAGAGCAAGAGCATTAGGTAAGAGTGTAGACACAGTGAATAAAGCTCAAAGTACAAATGTTTCATTAGAGAGAAGCCTCGTAGTCCTAGGTAGTACAAAATTATTCATTCATAGTTGTACTTCATTATCGAAGGGGGCCTTTGACGCCGTTCTCTTCGTAGTTGATCTTCATCTTCATGTAAATTGTCATGTTTTTTTCTTTATCTCCAGTTGTATGTCAATGTCATGCTTGAGTTTTGATCTTTGTTGGTGCGATTTGTAGAGGGTGCGGCCTTCATGGCTAATGGTGTATACCACACATACATTTCATGTGTTACGTGTGTGTGTGTGTGTGTGCACATAATGTAATGCCTCATGAGGAAGGTCTTACCATGTCATGGCAGTGTCTAATCCTCTTACATAAATTGGAACAATCATAAAATTATCTTCAAAGATATATGTATAAACATACATTTCATATGGAGACGCTAGCAAAAAAAAAGATATGCATTTCACACGGGTCTTATACCTTTTGTAATGTAAACGGCCTAAGAACTTTGAGAATAGCGGAATTAGGAGAATTAAAGAGAGCATTTTTGTGAGACTACTTTGAGAACATTGAGGGTGAATTTAATTGATGGTAGCAACATAATTATAGTACTTAATTAACTTGGCATGAAGAATACTTTTGCAAGAGAGAGAGTTTAGAGAACTTGACAACAATTGAGGACCGGATTTATGTGCAGCCGGTCCCCCCTCCAATAGGCTTTTGTATTATAGATTCTCCCATCAAGAGAGACTTGGGACAATACATCTTTGTGTTCCTTGTGACCTAGGTGATGCAATGAAGATAGAAAGCTTCATGCATCACGATCATAATATAGACTTTGTAAAAAGTAGTAACTATCTCCAACCTCAGTCCCAAGGCCTCAAACACCTTCAAAGGTGGAGAGAGCGAGCGGGAAATGAGGGTAGGGAAGAGGAAGAAGAAACATTCATAGGAGAAAGAAATAGTTCCTCACTTATCATCACTCTTCTTGCTAGCATACATATTAGCATAGTAATGAAGATGGAGAAGATGACAAGCTTCACCATTGAAGCGTGGCTTTTGGTTGGATTTGCATTCTATTGGTGTAGCCACTCAACTTCTCTACTAGCTTGGAGAAGAAAATGGAGATCTTGCACTTTTCACTTCACACAATGAGTGTGTGTGTGTGTGTGTGTGTGTGGGGGGGAGAGTATACTCCCTAAGCTAGCCCCCGGGAGGCCAACCAATAGGCTTTAGGCAGACTATGAGGGAAACATGAGGAGGAGCTTGACAAGTGTCCCATTTGCCTTCTTTGTACCAAGCTTGCCTTGTGTGAGGGTGTGTGTGTTCTCTCTCTAGCCCCTAGAATGAGGGCTCGCCCCCCCTTGAGTAGGGATCGTGTTGACTTTGTGGAACACCTTACCCCCTCGAGCACCTTAGTCATGGAGCACCTTAGCACCTTAGTCATTAAGCACCTCAAGCACCTTAGTCAACAAGCGCCTCAAGCACCTTAGTCAGCAAGCACGGCGAGCACCTCAAGCTTGGGCCGAGTTCCCACCTCAAGCACAACCCTAGCTTACCTAAGGTCAAAGGACTTTTAACACTAACCTTTGGAGGTCTTCAATGAAGGTAACCCTAAGGTCTTTAAGCTCCATTGACTAGCTTTGCTCTTTGACATACCATCTCTCATTTGGACCCCTTTACCATTGGCCCCGTGTGGAGACAGATCTGTAAGCACATGTCTATATTCTAACCCTTGTTCCCATTTCTTCTCCCACATTAAATGATCAATTTAATATGAGAAAATCATTTGGTTTGGTTAGATATTAGATTTTATGACATTATCTATCTCTTGAAATTATAGTCGTCCTCGACTATGAGGTAGAAGAGATAAAGCCTTAGTCATTAGTCAATGTTTCTTAGCGGGTAGAGCATCCCTTTTTACTCTACGACATCATTCCAAAATGGATGACTAATCCATTTGGTGCTTGGGACAAATAGTTGCCCACAAGCATGTCTACTCTTTAGTCCATTTCATTCTCCCAAGTAGAGTGACAAATTCTACTTGATGTTTGAGAGACGTCATCATCACAAACATGATTGAAAGCATGTATAGTATTACTTAAACTTGTACACAATAGAAAGAGAATTAGGCTTATAAGACAAAAACATTGGTCATTCAAAAGAAACATGTTCATTTGCTTACTCTAATGTAGCATTGTAAGCATTGACAAGGTTCATACTATCCTTGAGTTGTATTCCTTGCATCCATCTAGCATCTTCAAAAGGATGATTTTTGAACTTAATAAGATACCGCCGAATAATCTTACCATGTCGTAGTACCTTGTCTTCATGCCGAAGGATAGCTTCGGGTTGCAGCGCCTCTTCTTGGTCTTTGATTTTGGGAGGGTCTTCAATAATTGGTTCACTTGGTGGCTCTCCTTTGTAGGGCTTAAGTAGGCTCACATGAAAAGCATTGTGTATGAGCCAATGGTTGGGCAACTTGAGTCGATAAGCCATCTCATTGATTGGCTTCAAGATTTGGAAAGGACCATAGTATCTTTTTGCTAATTTAGCATAATACTTTTGATGGCCCGTAGGATTTTTGCCTGTCGTTTGCCTCAATCAAACCTTGGGAAACTTAAGTAAGACCCAATCATTTTCTTTAAATGTTACGGCCCTTCTGTGCTTATCAGCAGGCCTTTGTTGAGAGATGGATATAACCTCCTTAATCTTTTGGAAAGATTCTTGTAGGTCACGGTTATACTCATCGGCAGCAAAGATCTTCCCATGTACTTTAAGTAGCAAGGGACTTTTAGGTCTTCCCTCTATGATTTCAAAAGGTGCTTTTCCACTAGAAGTATGGACAACATTATTGTACGCATACTCTACAAGAGGTAAGTACTTTTCCCATTGTGAGCATTGATCTACTTATATAACATAAGTCTTTGGTAGATCAAGAATCGTAAGATTGGCTATCTCACTTTGGCCATCCGTTTGTGGGTGATAAGCCGAAGAGAAATTCAATCTTGTACCTAGATTTTCAAAGATACCTTTCAAAAAATTACTGGTCATTCTAGGATCTCTAACTGACACGATGGATGTTGGTGATCCATGGTGTTTGAAAATCTGAGATATGAAGAGAGTTGGAATTTGGTGTGCCTTAATAGTCCTTTTAATACGAATAAAGTGTGCTTGTTTGCTAAACCTTTCTACTATTGTCCATATTCCCATTTTCCCATGGATAGACTTGGGTAATCCAAAGATAAAATCCATGGATATACTCTCCCATGGTGAATTAGGGATTGGCAATGGCTGGAGTAATCTAGGTTGCTTTCATGTATCATACTTAGTCTTTGAAACATACTCTTGTTTTTCCACTTTCAAGGTAGGCCAATAGAAGTACGTCTCTACCCCTCGAACAGTAGGTTGAATGCCTCTATGCCCCGCATAGGGAGGAGCAGGGAGTGAGTAACACATAGCCTATTTCCATGGAGACGATAACCATCTTGCAAGGTGAATGGTTCCTCTGTCTTCCCCAAAGCAAGGGCCGATATTATGTCTTTAAAGTCACGGTCAGTAGCATACTCATCTATCATAGAAGATAGATCATTGTGAGTAGCTATAAACACTGCATTAACTTTTGTTCGTCGTGAAAGTGCATCGGCCACTTGATCATGTTTACAACCAATGTGATGTTAAGTCATGTAATGGTCCTACTATTTGAGAGAATTTTGCTATGAAGCATCTATAGTATGCACACATACCAATAAAGCTTCTTACTTCATGTAGATTCCTTGGATTAGGCCATGCTTTTCTTACCTTCAACTTTGATGGATCCATATGGATACCATCTTGAGAGATGATATGACCTAAGTATTGACTCTCTTGAAGGAAAAATTCGCTTTTCTTTTGATTGAAAAAAAGCTTGTTCTCTCTCAATGCTTGGAAAATCACTTGGAGATGTTGCTTGTGTTCCTCCAAGGACTTGGAGTAGATGATGATATCATCAAAGAACACTCCAATGAATTTGCGGTAGGGTCTAAATATTTTCTCCACTAAACGATTGAACGTGGCTGGTGCATTAATCAAGACAAAAGGCATGACTAAATATTCTTAAAGACCAAACATTGTACGAAACACGGTCTTTAAGATATCTTCATCCACTATCCTTATTTGATGATAGCCACTTTTAAGTTAAATCCTATTGAAGTAGGTAGAGCCTTGTAGCTTATCAAGAGGCCTCATAAGCTCTCTCTCCTCTTGGAGAGGAAGGGAAATCCCATAAGCGTGACGTTGTTGACTAACTTGGGCTTGCAAAGCAGGGTTGCCCATAGCTTGTTGCAACCTAGTTACGAGAAAATTCACAAACATGGGGGCATCATCATTAGCACCTTCATGTTGAAAATCAAAGCTATCAATGTTCATTTTACTCTCTTGGTTATTGTCAGCCATGTTAACAAAATTTGTGTACGTACTTAGTGTATGCTTTGGCAATTCAAAACCTTAGTTGCCACTCCTCTTAGCCTTTGAAAATCAGCTCTTAAGTATCTACACACATGGCTCAAAGTGGTAATTATAGAGAGTGATGGAGTAGGTCTAACATAGCAAAGTGCTGAGGGCTAGCTCCTTTCGGACTTCTTATGGCTCAATAATGGTAAAGCTATAGGCAAGTCTAAAAAGACTCCATTATTAAATCCAAAGCTCATGAGGTGTGCACCATATTCCACATAGTGGGCTCAACAAAACCGATAATAAATCCCAGTCCCACTTACCCTAATATAATTTAAAAAATCAACCATTTATATGAGGACCTCTCTTCTTGAGCAAGAAAAGAGAAACCAGATGCTCTGATACCAATGTAATGGAATTGGCCTATTAACTTGAGAGTAGCGAAAATTAAAGAGTACTTTTGTGAAATTACTTTGTGAGCATAGCCGGTGAACATAATTGATGCTAGCAACATAAACATAGCATTTGTTAACTTGGCATGAACAACAATTTTGCAAGAGAGAGAATTTAGAGAATATGACAACAGTTGAGAACCGGATATATGTGGAGCCGGCGGTCCCCCCTCCAATAGGCATTTGTATTATGATTTTTCCCATCAAGAGAGACTTGTTACAATACAATCTTTGTGTTCCTTGTGACCTAGGTGATGCAATGAAGATGGAAAGCTTCATGCATCACAAGCATAACATAAACTTTGTGGAAAGTTCTAACTATTCCAAGCCTCAGTCCCAAGACCTCAAACACCTTCAAAGGTGGAGAGAGCTAGCAAGGAATGAGGGTAGGGAAGAGGAAGAAGAAACATTTCATAGGAAACTAGTTCCTCACTTATCATCACTCTTCTTTCTAGCATACATAATAACATAGTAATGTAGATGGAGAAGATGGAAAGCTTAAGCATGGAAGCATGGCTCTTGGTTGGATTTGCATTCCATAGCCAAGAGTGTTGGTGTAGGCTCTCAACCTCTCTACTTGCTCAAGTGAGCTCCCACAAGCACAATCACACATAAACCATACGCATCCAAAGTCCCACTGGAACTATAATAGATGTCATTGTCATAGATGCTCCCAAATCTGCTATGTCAAGAGAAACTATGATTGTCCTTGTGTGTGTAAAAGTTGTTCGAAACCTATTGCTTAGTTCAAAATGGAAAGATAAAGTAGCCCTAGAATGAATGGGCATTTATACAATGCATGGGGGGAAAAACCTCCTAGTGAGGAAAAAAATGCCATGGCAGTCCTAAGTGTGTTCACACAAATCACTACCACAAATATATGGTAACAAATCCCCCTTGGAAGTGATGCGGTGAATGAGAGCTCGCATATAGTGTATAGGGAAGTGCCATGCCCTGAGGACATGATCAATCCACAAAGGGGAGTAAGCTCAAAGCTTTGCAAAAAGCTTCAAACTTCTCATGAGACAATGCCTTTGTAAAAAGGTATGCAAGATTGTCTTGTGTCGACACATAAGCCAAGCTGATCTCTCTTGTTGAGAGTCTCTTTCTGACATAGTGATAATGCACCTCAATGTGCTTTGTGCGAGCATGAAAAACCGGGTTCCTCACAATCGCCAATGCACTCTGATTGTTAGTGTAGATTATGTTGGCAGTGTCCTATCCAACACCCAAATCAGCCATAAGGCATCTGAGCCATACACACTCAACCATAGTTGTGAAGACTGACCTGTACTCAGCTTCACGACTGGAAGTGGCCATAGTGCCAAGCATGAAACAAAACCCACTTGTGGACACTTGCGTGTCATAAAAAACAACCCAATCCAAGTCCAAAAAAGCATGCAAATCTGGCAGCAATGATCTCCCCTTGGGATAAAACAAGCCAAGATGTAAATTGCCACTCAAATAGCAAAAACTTCTCTTGACAGCCTATCAATGCTTAGACCTTGGCTGTACATTTGCCTCATTGGAATTTACATTCAAATTTCCACCATTAAAAGAGGCAACAAACTGTCATAAATGTCATGTCAGCTTACATTACTGTCTTTAGTACATGACAAAAAAGGCTGAACAAAGTCTTCCACAAACACAACATCTCATGAAACCGAGATATGTTTTGTTTGCGGGTGGTGTAACATGTAGACTTTGCTTTCAGTACTGTAACCAATAGAAATGCATTTAACATCCTTATCATCCAATTTTTTGTGATGCATTTGTGGCACCAAAGCATAAGCTATACAACCAAAAACATGCATGTGATCAATAGATGGCTTCTTCTCATGCCATGATTCATAAGGAGTTGTAGACTACAAAGCTTTTGTAAGACACTTGTTAAGTACATAAGTAACATACATAATGGCCTCAAGCCAAAACAAATGTGGTGGCAAATCTTGAATTTTGACATCGTGCCATCTCGTTTCCTTTTAGCAACACCATTTTGTTGAGGTGTATACGACAATGTACATTGGTGTTTTATCCCACGACTAGCCAGAAATACATTAAATACATCAGACATATAATCCCCCCCCTCGATCTGAACAAAGGGTGCCCTTATTACATTTAGTTACAATTTGAGCCATAACCAAAAATTGCTTGAAGCACATGAACACTTCAGACTTAGCTTTAAGTGGATATACCCATACATGGTAGGAGTAATCATAAATGAAAGTCATGAAATACAAGTAATTGCCCAAGTATGGAGTTTGCATAGGCCCACAAACATTATTATGTACAAGTTGCAATCTGCATGTAGCCCTTTCCAAGCCATCTTTGGAAACTTCAAACATTGCATCTTACCCAAAATATAGCCTTCAAAAACATGCTTCACAGGTGCTTCATGAGGTGTCAAAGAAGCAACCATATCAATTTTTTGTAAACGTAGCAAGCTAGCAAAATTCAAATGCCCAAAACGTGCATGCCAAAGTTTTGCATCTGAAACATCCTTTGAATTTAAAATTGCATTTGCAGATTTTTTCCCACACTTGTCATACAAAGTGATCTTATATAGCCCACGATACAAAATGCTAGATGCAACAATTTCACCAAAACTGAGATAATAAATTGTACATCTATTGTCCACAAATTTCATGACAAGACCGACTCTAGCAAGTGCAGATAAAGACAAAAGGTTCTTTTTTATCCCATGTACATAAAGTGCATCAACAATTGTGAAAGAGCTACCATTTGCAATAGTCATCAATCTTTCCAACTCCCTTGACAAGATAAGAGGCATTGTTGGCACAAGTCACTGAATTCCCATGAGGGATAGACTCGAGAGAGGTAAACAAGTCACGATGTGAAGTGACGTGCTTTGTAGGACCACTGTCAAAGTAGCACACATTTGAATCTACAACAACTGACATACATGCATGGGACATCAGGATCATAAGTGTACTCTACACTAAATGCCCACTCTACACCTACATCGGTAGGATCATAAGTTCACTCTGCACTAAATGCCCACTCTGCATCGACATCAGCATCACAATCTCCTTTGAAAGATGATTCTATAATAGCTACACTTGTAGTGGAACTAGCCTCTTTCTTCTTGGCCTCTTTTGCCTTCAATTTAGTACACTGCTTAATCAAGTGACCATTAGCCTTGCAATAATGGCAATGCATCTTCTTCTTGCCTTTTTCACCAAAATTCCCAGACGAGGTGCTGCCAACAGAAGCATTGGAAACACTGATTTGCCACTCGTTGAAGAACCATGGGAAGGGACTACATTGTTGTTACCGCTTTTCTTTGAGTAGCAATAAAAGCATGTTCAAATGCACACTATTTAGCCCTGTTCTTTCTTGAAAGTGGCTCTTGCAGCAACATTGTACATAATGCATCAAACTTGACAACATCAGGATTTCCTTGGGTCATAAGTCTCCAAGTACTAGCAAAAGTCTGGTAACAATCTGGCAAAGTGTCAAGAATAGTCTGCACAAAGGAATTGTCAGAAATAACTTTGTCTACAAAAATGAGTTGCTCATTAATATCCTTGATGCCAGTAAGGAAAGTATCCATGCCATCTTCCTCATGCATAATTTTTGACTCAAGCTCTTTATGTATCAATGCAATTTTAGCCTCATTGCATAAAGACCAACTAGAATATCTTAAGCCTATTTTGCAAATTTAGTTGAATGAATGTTAGGATTAATAGTGTGATTCACAAACAATGCAACCAATGCATGAACTTGCTCATCTCTAACATCCCAACGAGACTGCTCAATTGTAGGCAAAACAGCTCTAGCAACAACAATCATGCCACCAAATCTTGCAACATCCTCAACAAAACATGTATCCACAGAAGGTAGACGTTCATCAATTCCCTGCACAATATTTCAAATGCCCTTTGACACAAGAACATGTTGCATCATGTAAGCCCACATTGGGTAATTGTCCCCATCCAATTTATCCTCAGCAACGAACATTTTGAATACATTTGTGTTGTTGTTAGCCATGGCAAGTGCCTGCACCTGATGTGAAAACTACCCAAAAAGAGGAGAAACAAAGCGAGACTAACACGTGCTATATAGCACAACCTAAAGAATACTATAAGGGACCTATTATGAAAAAAATTACACTAACATAAATTTTACACAAAAGGACAAAATTGCTTGCATAGTACTGCTTGTAGTGAACGAGTTTGAATGGGTCCGAATGGAAATTTTGAGCTACTGATGATGAGACTCATCAAAGATCACCCAAATCGAAGAAAGTGAGCATGCATGTGCTGGCGACGCTGACAACTATGCTTGAGAGGACGCAACTTGCTCATATACCAATTGTTGGAAATAGGGCTGGAGGGAAACACACATAGCTTGGAGAAGGTGAAGAAGCTCAAGGCACACAACAAAGACTCTATTGCTTAGTGCACAATGGAAAGATTAGCTAGCCATAGAATGAATGGGCGTTTATACAATGCACGGGGAAAAAAACCTCCTAGTGATGGAGAAAATGCCCCACTGGTCCTAAGTGTGTTCACACATATGCCTACCACAAATGTATGGTAACAAAAATTGTATTTGAGAGCTATCTCTAAGAAGCCATTAGTGGGTATGCATGAGCAATACCATAGAGAACATACATCATGGTCAAACATGCATATGGCAATCCAAATCTCTCCCAAGATGCATAGAGAGCTCATAAAACACATGTAAGGTCATCGTCGTCCATGCCGGGAGTCACTCCTCTATAGAAGAGGCACCTCACTCGAGCATGTCAATGATGTAGCGATCTACAGGAAATGGTGTCGATGGCGGAGGAGAGCCGATGTGCTCTCTCTCTCTCTCTCTCTCTCTCTCTCTCTCTCTCTCTCTCTCTCTCTCTCTCTCTCTCTCTCTCTCTCACTTGTTATTCCGATGCCAAGAAGAGAAGTGTGTGTCTTGAGGCCTTCGTAATGAAGTTGAGATGAAGCTATCTTTTCTCTCTCTCTACACTCTCTCTCCTCTCTTACTCAACTCGAATGCACAAGCTGTCTTGAGAAAATAGCCTTTGTGTTTTCAACTTTAGACATAGCTGCACTTTAAACCAACTAATGAGCTCTTCTACAAAGTCTAGAGTTGAAAGAGATCTCTGTTTTAATAAAGAAAGATTTTGAATTTGAGTTTTCTAGCTCAAGTTATGAGCAAAACTATGACCTACTGTCAATTTGTCCTAAACTGAGCAACCCGCTTCTCTCTCTATTTGAGCTCACAAAAAGCTCAATCTCTCACCCTGTGTGGCTTGTGGTGTTCAGTCCCTTGCCACCTTGATATGCGAGCTCTATGTACTGAGCTAACAACGCCTCCATAGCTATGGAAGCTCTAAGCGTTGATCCATTGAAGATGTAGCCGATGTGAAGCTCACAAGGTACATGGAAACATCGAGAGACGAGTAGCACCATATGCTGGAGCCTAGCTATGATGGATGAAGGCGAGCCATGGTGAGAGAGATGGCGTGCAGAGATTGAAAGAGAGAGAGAGAGAGAGAGAGAGAGAGAGAGAGAGAGAGAGAGAGAGAGAGAGAGAGAGAGAGAGAGAGAGAGAAGAGGCTCGATAAGTTAACGTTGAAAAACTCTCTATGATAATTAACAAGGAGATACAATATAAGGCCTTAAACATGCAAACTTACCCTATTATAGTGAAGTGCTACTGCATACTATAAAAGAAGTTCCCACAATGGACTTGACACACTGAACCCAAGCTTGAATCCCAATAAACAACGGACTTGATACCACTATGGTAGAGTTCAATCACCTGAAATTGTGAGTAGAAGCCCCCCCCCCCCCCCCCCCCCCCCCCCTCTGACAATAACATAGTTGTGTGTTTGCACTTCCCTCAAACAACTATTAGTGTGAAACAAACCAAAACTCAGAACCAAACATAAAAGGCAATCTTACCACTAATGTGTGGCAGTGTCTATAACCCATACATTTTATTGACAAATGACTGACAAAAAAGGAAACATAAAACAAAATGAAAACTATAGGACATCACTATCTACAAAAAGCATTGGTGCTTCACCATCTTCATCACTTTCAACCATGTTGATCTATTGTTTATTCTTCTTAAAACGCTTATCCAAAGGATGATTGTTCTTTCAACAATGGATGCAAGGATTTTTGTTGAAACAATCCTTGGTTTGATGATTACTACATCCACATATCGCACAAGGTCTAGTGTTGGTAGTAGGCATGGTTGAAGTTGCAGTCGTGGTTGAATTTGCAGTTGAAATACAACCACGAGCTACATATGTAGTAGCTACGACAAAACTAATACGTGGTACTCATTTCTCTTCTTCTTGCAATGAATTAACAATACCATCCAAAAAACGCAGCGAATCTTTCTCCTTTAAAATAGTGACAATTTGATGAAATTCTGGAGGTAGGCTATTATGAAAAACAACTATAAGATCTTCATCTGGGACTCGGGCTTCAACATAAATCAGCTAAGTGTGGATGCTTTTCAACCTGTCAGCTAAAGCTGCAGTATTCTCATCATCACGCATAGAAAGAGAATACAGCTCAATTTCAAGGCTCATTTTGGAGTATTTGGCTTTAGGACCAAACACTTTCTCTAGTTCCATCCAAGCAGCGTTTGCAGATTGCACGTCATCTAGATAATGAATAAAATCATCCTAAAGAGATGTCAGAATAATACCTAATGCTTCCTCATCCTTGCGTTGTTGCTCGGCAAATAGCGCTCTCGTAACAGCAGCGGATGTGCCAACTTCGTTAGTTGACAGGGGCTTGACCACGCTCCTAAGATTCTTGGCATTAAATAGCCCTTCACTTTGATTTGCCACGTGTGGAAGCCGGATCCATTAAACTTGTCAACTTTTGACACCATATTAAAGCCTTCAAGAAACTTGGTAACAAGGGTGATCTTTGTTGGTTATTGCACTCGCTTTGTCTTTGTCTTTGTGCTGCTTATGTAGCTAAAAAATGGGCATATTCATATGCTATTAGAAGAAATGCAATAATACCAAGAACAACTTTTGATACGATGTTGCACTCTCACCGGCTTTCGGAGCTATGCTGGATGCAGCTGACGAGAGAAATGCTTGTCGAAACAATGCTTGTCGAAACAATGGCTAAAATATGCCGTTCAAAAGCTTGTTAGTAGTTTGGGATTCATATGTTGTAAATCGAGTATCGAGCACCAAACCATGGGGTGTGACTGTTGGCTTGCTTGAAGGGTTAAATTAAGCTAGATAGTTTTAATAAAGTGTCAAAGGAAACAAAAATGGCGAACTTTGTCTCAGACGACAACGCCGATGAAGGATTCAATTGCAGCAGGTTGTAGAGGGCGAAACAGCGGGCGAGAGTGTGTCAAAATCTTACCAGCATGCCAAGGCGCTCATATTGATGCCGGTTATGCTTGGATTGCTGCACGTCGACGGGCTGTCTTTTGCCTCTGCAAGTGGCTACTCTTGCGGTTGAGTCGAGCCGAGGCCTCCAAGAGCATCAAGCTCTGATACTAGTTGTTGGAGCCTAGCTATGGCGGGTGAAGGTGAGCCATGGTGAGAGAGATGGCGTGTATAGAGAGAGAGAGAGAGAGAGAGAGAGAGAGAGAGAGAGAGAGAGAGAGAGAGAGAGAGAGAGAGAGAGAGAGAGAGAGAGAGAGAGAGAGAGGCTCGACAAGTTAACGCTGAAAAACTCTCTATGATAATTAAAAAGGAGATACAATATAAGGCTTCAAAGCCATGCAAACTTACCCTATTACACTGAAGTGCTACTGCATGCTATAAAAGAATTTCCCACTATGGACTTGACATGCCGAACCCTGGCTTGAATCCCAACACCATAACCTTTGGCTTAGATACCACTTGTGGAGTGCCATTGTGTGTAGAGTGTGAGAAAGAAGAAGAGAATTCATAGAGTGTTGATGGAGCTAAAGAAAAGTATGATTAGTGTGATCGATGTCTGGCCAGTTGGCCTAAATTCTAACAACAAGATTGAGTAATAGGTAGTGGAACTAGAGTTAAAAATATATGCATTAATTTTGTTAGCTTTGGGAGAGGGGTAATATTGACTACTCTCTCTCTCTCTCTCTATATATATATATATGTGTGTGTGTGTGTGTGTGTGTGTGTGTACACACACACACACACACAAATAGGTAGATGCATGGTAAGGTGGCCCACTTTTTGGTTCTAAAAAGTAAAGGGAGAGTGTGCTATATAATTAAACTTTTTGGAGGGAAATAGAACGCAAAGGCTAAGGTCCTTCTTGGAAATCAAAGTGTGCCCAAGAATTCAAATCAAAAAACATTTTCTTGATCATTTTGGGTGTCACACAAGTGTTCTCAGAGCGCACTTTGTGTCGTCTCATTGTTTAAGTGTAGGCTAAGTATGTACAAAGAGAATAATCTGCATGGCAAGACTGTCTTTGTCAGGTAATCTTGAGAAAGGGTGCACGTAGGTTTCATATGTACTATGTTTTGCATATGCATGCACAACACTCAATATAGTTACACATGCATGTGTCACACATCAATGTCGAGCAATACAACTCCGTGCATGGAATGTCTATGTGTTGCGCTCATTGTTGATTGTTGAGCTTCTCCATATAACAAGAAGCTTTGTACCCATAGGTTTCATCCTTAGGTGACAATTCCAATCACACACACACACACACACACACACACACACACAGATAGATAGATAGTTAGATAGTTCTATTATCGTCCTCGGAGGTCAAATATGACCTATGGAACCAAATGAACATGTCACGTGGTGTGAGTGGAGGTCATAAGTGACTCTCGATGCTCAAAAATGGTTGAAATGAGCGTCGCAATAGAGAGTCCACATCATGGTTGGGAGAGGAAGGTATCTAGGGAGAGCTCATGGCTGAATATATGGGGAAAAGAGGACCTAATGTGGTCAAAAGCTGAGCACTCAAGTAGTGTGTGGTACTCACTCTCTCGCACTTGACGAGGGCATAAGGTGCAAAGTCGATGACACTCCTCGCCAGTGCCCCAACGTCCTGTCTCGCAGCGTAGAGAATGGGAGCTAAGACGAATGGAGACAATGGTGCGGATCCCACTTAACGGGATGCGCTCAAGGATGTAGGGATGGGTTCGGTTACCTCGTTCGGAGAAGAAGAGAGATTTGTAGTTTGGGGCAACGTGTGTTGTGTAATGGCTGAAGCGAGAACCTCCGGATTTCTCCCAAGCCGTGATACACACAAAGAGAGAGAGAGAGAG
Source organism: Adiantum capillus-veneris (assembly GCF_014529385.1). Lineage (NCBI taxonomy): Eukaryota > Viridiplantae > Streptophyta > Polypodiopsida > Polypodiales > Pteridaceae > Adiantum > Adiantum capillus-veneris. The sequence continues at coordinate 115,881,144 of NC_140938.1, read as the reverse complement.
AGAGAGAGAGAGAGAGAGAGAGAGAGAGAGAGAGAGAGAGAGAGAGAGAGAGAGAGAGAGAGAGAGAGCTTCTATGGCTACTTGTGTGAATCGGGACTAGGCATCACCAATATCAGGTAATAAAACTTGTCGGTAATGGAGGATTAGGCACAGAGGATACACTTTGGAGCGACATTTTTTTGGAGAGAGAGAGAGAGAGAGAGAGAGAGAGAGAGAGAGAGAGAGAGAGAGAGAGAGAGAGAGAGAGAGAGAAGCACTAGGTGCTTCATTGTCTATTTGACTCTACGCTGCAAGATGTCACCAGATGGCTATTACCACAAAGCCGGTGAAACCAAGCCCTTCCAAGAGACCAAAGGTTCTAGCCAAACGTTTCATTGTCTATTTGACTCTACACTGCAAGATGTCACCAGATGGCTATTACCACAAAGCCGGTGAAACCAAGCCCCTCCAAAAGACAAAAGGTTCTAGCCAAACATATTCCCATGTGCATCAAGACAGTGCAACATCCTTCAAGGTCCTTAAATCTTCCCGAGCTCCATTTTAATGGGCCTTGGAAATTTTGCAAGACAGGGGATGACTTCAAAGATATTAATGGGTAGTATGATGGGGTTGTCAACCCTAAAGTAATCAAAGTGGACATCTGTTTTCTATTGTGAAAAGCGTGCATCATTCAAGTCCAACGTGGTCCCTCCTTGCTTATAGTTTGATGACCATGAAAAGATAGTCTTGTATGATTTACATGAAAGAGCTAGAGAAATTATGAAGAAGGTGGTAGCTCATCTTGAAGACAAGCAAAGAGAGGTTGAGGAATTTCAGCAGAGTATAGTCAAAGAGGAGGGCAACTCTCAGCTCACATTGTTTGCGAAGACCATCCATGACCTTCTTTCAACCATGGAGGCCAATGATCTCATGAAATTGAAGCTACAAGAGGAGCTTGCAAAGTTGGATGTTGGAGGATTTGGAATTGCCACACTGAGAAGCTCTCTAGATCAAGCCAAGGTAAGACAATCTACTTAAAGTGGCACATGACAACTCAGAGCTATGTGGGGAACTGTGGTCATATGGTAATCTATAGACTTTCATGACTATATAATTCTATGTGCACATATATATTGTGATGTCGAGAGTGGTATCTCACCTATAATGATGTGGTGGCTATTGGGATGTGCATCAAAACATAGCTACATACATGTGTGCTTATGTATTTAGTAAAGTGTGTACCTATAATGCACATTACACATCTATATACTAAGCATGCATATCTATGTAGTAAATTGTTGAGCTATAATGCACAATACATAGCTATATACATAGGTGCCGTATCTATGAAGTAAATTGTGGAGCTATAATGCACAATACATAGCTATGTATATATATGCATACCTCTGTAGAAAAAATGTGTGCAATACGTATATAGTTATGTCGTCTTCAAGAAATCTATGTAGCACTTATTAGTTTTATAGTAATGTTAAACTAAATAGTACTACATATGCATAATTATATAGTACTACATGGAAAGACATAACTATATTGTACTATATTGGTGTGTGCTTATAAAGACTTTACGGATTCATACCACTAAGGTATAATTATATAGTGCTATTTATATTGGTCATAGAGTGCTAAGTTGTTCTATAAAGTATATAGGGATATATAGCTAGATAGTTACGTGCCACTGTATAGCTGTTTATACCACTCTTCACTCCTATATAGTAGCTTTTTAACGCATATAGAGACATAGTGTGCTATATAGTGCTACTAAAATTGTCGCGTGCTTATATTTTCTCTGTAGATACATAGTGATAATGTGATAGTGTAATTACAAAGTGCTATTTATATTAATTAAGTAGTGCTAGATGTTCCATAGACTATATAGAATGTGATCTTATAAAGTTAGATATTATTGTATAACCTAAATACCTCTCAACACTTGTATATAATGCTGAGTACACTCATATAGTTATAGATTGTGCTATATAGAGATACAATATACTATAGCCTTTTTGATGTTATACACTTGAGTAGAATGGAAATAGCTACTTGACATTGGGTGACCAATATATTATAGGAAGATTGTTAGAACCGGGACACACCCTACGGAAAATGACGGCTCGACAGATCATCATTTTTTTGTAATTATTCATTTATTGAGAAAACTCGACATTTCACTTTGTAAATATTGGGGCTTACAGAAGTTTCCAGATTGTATCCCAGTTTTGACATTTAGATTGAGTAGATGGTTGATTTGGAACTTTAGGGTTTGAGAATTGTAAGGTATTTATACCACTTTTTGACCTTAACGAAAAACCTTTTTTCATTTTTAAAAAGTCACTAGAAGTCTGTGAGTGAGCGTACTGTGTACGAGAGAGAGAGTGTGAGCTTCATCTTGACGCTACGTGTGTACCGGTGGTCGGAATCTAGTGCGGAGAACTGCACCGTGTTGCCCCCGACGAGAGCTACGTGTCGATACCTACATTGCGCGCGTACGGTCCAGTTTTGCGAGCTCCATCTACGAGCTTCATATGGTGATTCGGTGAGTATACGTTGTCCGATTATGCATTGCAGCATATCCACGCATTCACATTGAGTAGAGCTACACATTAGGCACTTAAGATTTTGAAAACGAAGACTTGCAAATTTCGGCCAGACATCCTACGTGATTTTGCACCGTGTGTTTTGGGTTGGGGTTTTGGTTCATAGACCTTAGGGAGAGTGACCTATTGGTGTTAGTAGGGTCTCCTTCAAGTTCTGTGGTGTTTCGAGATTGTTTGATGGGTGTTCGGCTCTAGAAAGCGTGGTAGGAAGTTTCCTCTTATGCACTCCTGAAGGCTGTGACTTAGACATTCGGTAGAGACCTATGTAGGAATTAGTTAGGAGTCGGTCGAGTGTAGGTTTGACACCCTATGCTTGCTTCCATGCACCTGCAGGTTGAGCTTCGTCCTTAGCTGACAAATCTTGTTAGGTGAGTTCTCGCTGTGCTGATGTCCGTCGCGGCGTATCCGTCTAACATTGGCGCCGCTACCGGGGACGAAAACCTTAGGTAGGTGACCGAGACTAGTCCTTGAGGATAGGGATTCTTTGGCTTGCCAAAAGTCTAGTTTTACATTTAGATAGGATCAGAGGGTGGAGAACTCTCTAGGTCTTAGAGGGAGTTTAGGCAGCGTGTGTCTGGCTTAGATCCTTCGACTTAGGTAGATTTAGGTAGACTGAGATAGTTTTAGGTATTAGTTGAGTTCTTGAGTAGGAGTTGGAGTGGTAGAAGCGGTGAGAGGAGAGCTTGAGAGTTCGAAGAGGCCAGAGAGCAACCAAAACACCATTATCACCATTTCACATGATGAGTAGGAGTAGAGTAAGTAGGACATCATGATTCAGGATCTAGAGCACTTCATGCATGTATACTAGCTTGGTGGATTTATCACAAGGTTGTAAAAGACGCAAAAGTGTGTTTGAAAGCTGAAGTGAAGTCCAAAAGTTACTGGGAGTGTTTCTGATAGAGCTGCAGAGCATCAGGAGCATTTCTGTCAGGAAAAAATTTAATTTTAAGCCGGGAGACATCCTACGCGTAGAATGTCTACAGGCTAATCTGGTGGGAATTTTGGGATTTTGAGTTGACCAGTGTGTTCAGAAGGTGGGGTTAACCCTATTTTCACCTGGAAAGTGGAAATTTGACCATATTTTGACAGGATAAGACCAGATAGACTGAAATTTCCAAACATCCTACCCAAATTGTGCCAAAGCATTATTTTAAGACCAAAACCATAGGATGGCTGCATGAGCATGATCTGCATGATATATTGAGTGAATGGGAGAGGTTTCATCTGATTTGGGTGAGAAAATTGGGTTCTAAGCAGACTTTAGCACTTTTGACTGAAAAAAGACAAGAATAGCTAAAATTGGGGACTTTTGAAATCCAAACCAAAATCTAAGCATACCACTGGGTTGCTGACATCAAGGGGAAGCTGTGGGTCAAGTTTGGGGTCAAACAGGCCAAAAAGACATCCTCTTTTGTGTGATTTTGCACTCCAAACCTAATTTTGAGCATATCAAAGTGATCAGCAAATCAAAGGGAGCCTGGGATTTGAATTTGAAGCCATTCTGGGCAAAAAGACATCCTACGTGTAGGATGTCTAAAGCAAGAAAATGAAGCCAGATACTGATTGTGGGCATAGCTAGGTGTTGTATAGCCTGAGGCCAGCCTCCTAGTCAATTTTGGTCCAAATTGGAGTTGATTTGACTGATCAAGACCAACAGCAAGCTGTCGGAACAGATTTCTGATCCATTGACCAACTTATAGGTGTCCAAATCAAAAAGTAAAAACAGCTGTGGACTCAGCTAATCAAGGGGAATCCATAGTGCAAGAATCCAGGCAAAACAGAGCAGGAGACATCCTACGCGTAGGATGTCTACTGGGGCCTACTGAAGAGAAAATTTGACTAGGCTTAGACAGTGAGGTTCCATTTGGCTTAAGGGTTCCAAAACTTCTTTCAGAAGTGAATTTGGACCTTGTTTGTCCATTTGACGGAGCAAAGACTGAATTCAGACTTTTTTACGTAAATTGACCAACATCCGAGGGAAGTACAGTTCCAGATTAGTAGACCTAATCCTGAACATCAGCAGTGTATAAAATACAATAGTGGTTGAGATTAACTCTCCAGTTATACCAATCATTACTAAGATAACCTCTAACAGTTAAAAGCTTTGATTCGATTGCCGAAATTAAACGCTTGTGTACATGTATATTCAGCAGCAAAGCAAGAAGTTGTGCGAAGACTGGTCCTTTGCCAGGTGAGTGGTTGGATTTGTGATAAATTGCATTGATAAGTTTGATGAATTTAAGATCAGGAAGATATATTTTTAGAGACCAAAAGGTGGCAGGTGACCAAGGTAGCTTAGTGTCCACCGAGGAGAGTGTAACTCGGGCAAAGCTAGATCCACTAGCACCGATTATTGAGGAAGGTAGTGATACTAACACTTCGTCAGACAAATCTTTCTTCATGATGGGTAGTCAACAGCCAGGAGGTTTTACCTAGGACGGACCAATGCCAGGAGGAAGCACCTTTCTAAATCCTTTGAATGATTCCAAGTTCACTGTGATCTTCTTAGAAGGAACAAACTCGAGGGGAGCCCTAGTTTATTCTGACTATCGAGGATGCAAGTGTATTTGTATTGAAGAAAGACCGACTCAGAGACTCGAGATAATTCGAGTCTACGATGATGGAGATAGATTCCGAGACAAAAAGGGGAACCACTATCTGATAGTTAGTAACCCTGAAGATTAGAACAGATATGGAGATAACGTGGCGAAAGGGAAAATGGTTTCAGAAACTCAAGAACCGCCACCAAACATTGATCGACCTAGAGCAATTTTTATGTATGATAAGAAAACAACCAGGGTTTCAACTCATATTGAGAATGTGGGAATCTACAAGCATGAGAGCGAGGGAATAGTCTCTTACTTTCGCTGCAAAGAACCATACTTAACTGAGTTAAGCAAAGACAAGGTTCTTTACTTATTCTCCTATGAAACTGCGATGGGGAAGGATATTGTTTTTGTTGATAGGTACGGGCGAGAATACCAACGTATTCTCCAAGAGGAGGTAGAAAAGACAACAGTTCCAGGAGCATCAACATATGCCCTAGACGAAGTGCTAAGAGCCACCTACACCGCTAGCAAGTCGACAAATCCCTTTTCAGAAGAGTATGACGCTACCTCACATTCTACCCGACAGCAGACATTCAACAATCAGAACCAACCAGCAACTGAGCCATCATTGCAGGCATGGCTTCAACAGAGTGCAACATTGGAGCAAGACCGAAATTGAGATGGTTATCAAGCCGCACGAGGGCTAAGGGATTTGCAAGAACCACCACTCTATTCAAGGTATCAAGAAGAGAGTAAGCCAAAGACTCAAGGGTCAACAGAGCCTGGAAGACCACCCATAGAACGAGTTCGAAGAGAGGAACCATCTCTTGCAAGAACTGTTAGAAATTATGGCTTAGGAGCACCATTGGGAGAGGAACCAGCCTACTACAGAAGACCAGAGGAGGTATATCGATTAGGACGTGGAGATCCAATGATGAGGTTTGTAGACCATCGTGGAATTAGACATTCTCAAGTGCAAAAATGGGTAAACAAGAAATACACAGGAAACAGAGATCCAAGAGATTAGGTAGCAGCCTTTGTGCGTGTAATTAGAGCGGAAGAGGTGTTAGACTTCCCTACCCAATTTGCAGGGTTTGCACTAACCTTAGAGGATGACGCTGCTACTTGGTTTGACTCTGTGGAGCGTAGAGACTTTGAGTCATGGAGGAGGTGTTTGACGAGTTTATCAAGGAATTCTCACAAAGGGGGATAGCTCATAATACGGTCTCACAAATCCATAAATTCAAACAGAAAGACAGGGAATTTGTGCGAAAGGCAGTCCTAAGACTAAAAAGATATGTTAAGTTATGTCCTGTGGAAGAACTGCCAACTCAGTCCAGACTTATGCTTATATTCATCCAAGGACTAAGGAATGCAGATCTCTAGAAGGACTTACATATGAAGAGGAGCACGACGTTGAATGAGTTAACCAAGGAGGCTCTTTACCTTGTGGACAATTGTGCGGTCTACAAAGAGGGTGAGTTCAAGGATCTTGACGACGATTCATCTTCACAACAAAGCGGAGGCAAATCTTCTAAGACATCACAGAAAGGAGAAGTAGTTGTAAACCAGGAGCAGCTTGTAGAGGAAGTGCTAAAAAAGATTACCTTGTACGCCAAACTCCAGGCTAAACAGCCCAAGTGGTGTGCTATCGAACAAAAATGGACAAACCATCGGATGGAGGAATGTTATTATAACAAGGGATATGTGAGAGAGAGACCTTACGCTCCCCAAGCTCAGGTAGCTTCTCCTCAAGTTCCACCGATGCCTAGGTATCAAGCAGGCAACTTACCAGGACCTGTAGGTGTAGAAAGACCACAACCAGTGTTGGGGAAACAACCACCCCTACCAGGATTACAACCAATCAGTATAAGATACACACCAACCGTAACCGAAACAGAAGAGAAGGCTTTGGTGCCTATGCATGCATATTATGAAGATCCCAATGGATATGTGGAAAACCCTGTCTATTATCCACCGGAAGAACTCTCGACACCAGAACCATGGAGCATGATAGGAAATACAAGACCACCAACAGCTGCACATGCAGTAGGAGAAGCAAGATATAGCTTAGATGAACGAACACTATTGTAGGCATGGGCGGACAGAGACATGCATACCAACAAAGAGGAGCTCAAGGAGCACCTCAACAACCCAAGGGACCCTACTACAAGTGTGGTGGAGACCATTGGCTAAGAGACTGTCCTCATGATGAAATCATTAGAGTCAACGCATATTGCACCGAGTGTGGAGTAACTCATTTGATTCCTGATTGCCCTAAGAACCCGAGCAAAGGAGCAAAAACTACCTTGAACTTGCTGGAAGCAGTGCCTTCCAGTGGAGGGTCAGAAAATGAAACAATCATACCTATTCAGGTGGTGACACGAGCCCAAGCTCAAAGAATGACGAACGAACCCATAATTGAAGAACCAAAAACCGATGCCCCAAGTTCAGAAACAAAAACTCAGAGAAGCACTTGGAAAGCTAGAAAGGCGCGTATGAAAGCTAGGAAAGAACGAGAGCAAACAGCTCTATCCGAGGAGTTAAAACACACAAAGGATAGATTAGAGCGGTTAGAGGATCTAGCTAGCCTAAGCTCACACACCACGGCAACCATAGCACCCAAGGAAATAGCAGAGCCCAAAAGTGCAGGATCAGGAGGATCAATACTGGCAGACAAGGTAAATGAGCAGTTGGATGCACTTCTAAAAGCTTATGAAGCCAGACTCAAAAAGAACCAAACCCAGAGCAAAGATGGATGACTTATCCATATGCTGAAATAGAAAAACAGAGGTTGGAAATGTGTAGAAAGATGATTGAAACAACTCAATCTTTGATAGAAAACCCGCTTGATAAACCTGCAAATGGGCAAGAAGTACCAGCTCCAACCCCTATCCAACCAACTTTAGAGGAACAAATAGAAACGAAAGAAAGACTCATGAATGCCTATGATTCTAGGGGAGAGCCTATCATAGTGCCAAATACAACAGATGAGGCAAGTGACGGGTTCCAGCCTAAAACATTGGCAGAAATGGGTAAGGACTGTAACGGTCTAGATGACCTGTGGAAACAAATCCGTGAGGCCAACGAGGCTAACAGGGTGAGTAACCACATGAACAACACGAGAAAAGAGAAAAACGAGATCTTACCTCCTATTGAAGAATTTGAGGCAAGATCACAAATGAACTTTGATATGCATTCACAAGGGGGAGACCATGGATCAATTAGTTCGGGGCACAGCCAACCAGACTCGCTGAAAACTCTATCCTCTTACCTAGGAGAGTATGAAGCCAAGTCTGAAGTGAGAGCAATCCCATCTCAAAGACTTTCTTCTAACAAAGTGATGGATTCACAAGGGTTGATTGAGTTATTGTCCACCCCGGTGGCATGCACAATCACATTAGCCGAACTCCTAAGGTTATGACCAAACATGTGGACCACAGTAGGCAAATGCCTAGAAAAATTTGGAGTGAAAGACCCCACCTCGAATCTTCAGGAAGGGATCAGAGAATTGGATAGGCCTCAACTAAACACTAGGCCAGTATCTTTAAACAAATTTGGAGAGTATTGCGACGGAGAAGATGGAAACACCACGCTACCAGTAGAATTCCAAGGAGTAGTTTCCTAAGCTATTCTTGGCAGTGGAGCGGGAGTTGCTATCGCCACCAAGGAAATATGGAAAAAATGGGAAAAACCAGCTTTAAGAGCTACCAGAATGAAATTGCAATTGGCAGATGGGTTCATGGAGAAGCCTCTAGAAATCTTAGAAAAAGTAATTGTCACTTCATGCGGAATCGAGTATGAGCATACATTTGCAATAGTCGATTTCGACAAAAAGAACAATTATGAGATCATCTTGGGAAGACCGTTCATGTGACAATTGAAGATGGTCCAGGATTGGGGTTACGACCACATATACCTCAGACATGGCGAGACAACAACCAAAATACACCTGAAAGACCATAGTTACAAGGATGTGAACCAGACACCAGTGGAAGAATTTGATTCAGCTACAGTAGCAGGATCGGAACTCCCAGCATGGTTAGGGCAACAAAAAGAGCTATGGATGTGCAGAGCTTCACATTGTGGAAGCCTAAAAAGAGAGGAATGCGTCTTAGAAAGAGCAATTGAGGCCAAGGAGTATATTCTGGAACCTTTTCCTGAAGATGCTTTGGAACCTCTAGAATGGGAACACATACTAGCAACATTGGATGTCTGTACTATTACAAATAGTCCAACAACAAAATTCTGCGATAAGGATGGCTATGATGTGCTACCCTACTACATGGTAAGCATTATACCAGGAGGAGATGAGATGATAGAACCACCAGAACAAGAAGAGTTTTATAACTCCTCTGAGCTTCTGGAAGTGAATAATGATGCAGATAATGAGTGTTCAGATAACTCAAGTGAGCATGGGGGGAAAACAGAGAATATCAAATTTTATGATTTCGCTAATCAGCTCCCTAGACGCCAGGAACGCTATAGGAGAAAACGAGCAGGAAACAAAGCGAGAGAGAGCCTGATGCCCAGGATAAAAGGTAAAACTCACTATTTGATGCTTGTAAAAGCAGAGGATTGTGTAAAAGATCAAATATCAGGAAGATTCTCAAAAGTTCGAAGGGAAAGAACGCAAGAGGAAAAAAGACAAGTACGAAAAGCTAAAACAGAAACAAAATCATAACAATCTCAAAAATAAAAAAAAAGAAACAACAAAAGACCAGTAGTGGACCAAACTGAAGCGTAAACAGAAATACCAAGAACTGAAAAGGTCTTTACGAGAGATATGGACTACTCAGGAAGATAGTGATGGTAAAGGGGAGTCAGAAAAGGGAAACATGAATGTACCATCACACTATCGGAAATTTACTATCCAGGACAGAAAAATCATAATGACACCACTAGTAAGAGAAAGAACCAACCAGGAATCTTATGATGGGCCAGAAAATGCAAAAAAGATAGACCTCGCGGAACCAGGTGAAAAGCCTTAGCCGGTCTATATCGCAACCGATTTAGAGCTTGAAGAAGAAGAACGGCTAACACAACTTCTCAAAAAGTATAAAGATGTATTTGCATGGTCCTATAAAGACCTCAAAGGAGTTGATCCATCGATATGCCAACATACAATTCCTTTGAAATCGACTGCAAAACCTAGCATACAACGTCCTTATACATATAATGACACATTTGCTAAATGAATCAAAGAGGAGATTGACAAGCTGATGGAAGCTGAATTCATTTATGAATCGAACATACAGATTGGGTGTCACCCATTGTGGTAGTCCCCAAAAAGAACGGAAAACTGAGAGTGTGTGTAAACTTCAAAAAGGTAAATGCAGCCACCATAAGGGATAATTATCCCTTGCCAATCACAGAACATGTACTTGAGAGGGTGGCCGAAAAACGGGCTTATTCCTTTCTAGATGGGTTTTCAGGATACAACCGACTGGCAATTGCAATGGTGGATCAACACAAAACAGCGTTTCCCACAGAATGGGAAATATCCGCGTATCGAGTTATGCCGTTTGGCTTAACTAATGCCCCAGCTACCTTCCAAAGGTTAATGACGCACGCATTCAAAGAATACCTGAGAATATTACTAGAAATATACATGGATGATCTTTGTGTACACTCTCTTCTGCGAGAGGAACATATTGACCACTTGCAAAAGGTATTTGAAAAATGCAGGACATATCGAATCTGTCTTAACCCAGAAAAGTGTATTTTTATGGTTAGGCAAGGCCGCATCTTAGGACACATTGTCTCAAGAAATGGCATAACCACTGACCTAAACAAAGTCAAAGTCATAGTAGACCTACCTAAGCCTACTAATGCGAAACAAGTGCAATCCTCATGGGACACTATGGGTATTATCGAAGATTCATATATATGTATGCAGTCATCGCACAACCTCTGTATCGTTTGTTAGTCAATTTCGAGTGGACCGAGGAGTGTGAAACTTCATTCCAAAAGCTGAAGGAAAACCTTGTATCAGCACCTGTACTTAAAGCACCGGATTGGGAAAAGATATTCCATGTTCACATTGATGCTTCTGCATATGCAATCGGGAGTATTCTGGCTCAACTTGGAGACGGAACAATGGATTTTCCAGTTTGTTATGCAAGCCGACAGTTAAACAGTGTGGAAAAGAACTACACAACCACCGAAAGAGAGGGTTAGGAATGATTTATGCTGTAAAGAAATTTCGACATTATTTGCTCGCAAACAAATTTGTGTTCTTCACAGATCATCAAGCTCTTTTGTATCTGGTGAATAAACCATGCAATACAGGGAGGATTGTACGCTGGTTTATTATATTGCTAGAGTTTGATTTCACAGTGGTGGTCAAAAAGGGTAAAACCCATTTATGGGCGGATCATCTTTCAAGGATACACAATGGGGAAGCTCCTGAAGGAGTAGATGATGACATACCAGATGCTTATCTTTTCAATATTGAAATGATACCCAAATGGTCTCAGAAAATTGTTAGGATTCTTTCCTTTGGAGGTAGGTTTGATAGCACGAAAGACAGATCCAAACAACAAACAGTTCGACAAACAAAAAACTTCCAGTTGATTGCGGGACGGCTGTATCATCTAGGATCGGACCAAATTCTACGATTATGTATAAATCCGGAAGAATTCGAGTGTTACCTTGAAGAAGCACATGTCCAGGATTGTGCATTTCATTGTTCAACAGTGAAAACACACCAGAGACTGAAACAATTAGGGGTTTATTGGCCAACTATGTATGCGGACACGCATGCTTATGTTACCAATTCTACTATATGTAGTGCCAAACGACCAGTGCATCACGCAACATTGTTTCAGGTAAACATTGCACCTGCATGGAGTCAATATATCATTGATTTCTTAACCACCAAGACGTTTCTTGAAAACATAACAAGAGCACGGAAAAGGGCTATAGAGCTGGAGGCTCGTGACTTTCAGTTAATTGGGAACCAACTCTATAAGTGAGGAAAGGACAATCAACTTAGAATCTGTGCAAGTGAAAGTGAATACCTACTGATTCTAGAACATGCACATAGCGGAATAAGTGGAGGCCATTTTTTAGGTGATAAGACGACAAAAACTGTCTTAACCGGAGGAATATGGTGGCCTACATTGCATATGGATGCTGAAGAATTTGTAAAGCGTTGTGACGCATGTCAGCGCACCAAGGTGCCACTACAGCCAATGATGGGAGCAAGGGCATTTGCAAAATGGGGCATTGATTTTGTGGGGCCTATTTCACCCCCCGCATATCACACCCATACCCAATATATCATTGTGGCTACGGACTATCTCACAAAATGGGCGGAAGCCAAAGCAACACAAAAAGTAGATGCACGGACCACTGCACAATTTTTGTATGAGAATGTTTTTGTACGATACAGTTTACCAATAGAAATTGTCAGTGATCGTGGAACACATTTTCTTAATGAAGTCATTGAATATCTGCTAGAGGAATTCATGGTCATACATAGGAAATCTACTCCATACCATCCACAGGCAAATGGACAAGCTGAGGCCACAAATAAAACACTATGCACGGTTCTCACTAAAATTGTATCAGAAACAAGAACAGATTGGGATCATCAGCTACACTCAACACTATGGGCATACAGGGTAGCTTACAAAACATTGATAGGAACGACACCGTACAACATGGTGTTTGGCCTAAATGCTATATTACCCATAGAGTTTTTAATTCCAACTCTACAAGTGGCGAAACGCTTAGAATGGATAGGGCATGAGTTCTCTTCAAGAATAGATGACCTTGAAAAGCTAGATGAACTCCGCTTGAGAGCTGTAGCTTCGATCTATGTTAAAAAGAGAAGACAAAAAGAGTTTTTTGACAAGCATGTGCACACGAAAGAGTTCAAAACAGGTGATTATGTACTTGTTTATACTTTGAAGCAACATGTCAAGAAACTTAAAAAGCAAGGGATGTGACCCTTTGTGATTAGTGATCTATCACAAAGCGGAGCTGTCAAGCTTGCTACATTAGAAGGTGAAGAAATGCCAAATTGGATTAGTGGGTGTCGATTGAAGAAATATCATTTCCCACTAACACAGGATATGCTTCAACAAATCCATCAAGGAAAACAACAAATGAAGGAGAAACAGAGAGTACAAGAAGAAGCTCAAGCAGAAGCAAAAGAACGCATTGCAAAACGAAGACTTCTGCGACAACAAAAACAAGGTGGAGCACCATTGCGAATCAATGCCATTCGACTAACAAAGTTTGATGAAGACACAATGGAGCCAATAATTGCAATCAAAGTGGGTAGCAATCAAGTTGAATTGATGGAATTACTTGATTCTGGAGCTCAAGCAAATTTGATCTCTTACAGATTATACAAACAGCTCAAGTCCACAGGTCAACTTCATCCTACTCCACAAGTGCTGGAAAGTAGTACATCACATTCGTTGAAAACACGGGGCTGGACTATATTACATGTACAAATACATCAATATATTTACCCACACAAATTTTATGTAGTCGAGGATGAAAGCACACAACACCCCATGTTGTTGGGACAACCTTGGCAAAAAGAGTACAATGTGCAGATAGATTGGAATACGAATCCAGTTAAAATTTAGCATGCACAAGAACAACAGGTAATCGCCTTTGCTCAGCAACCCCGCAATAATCAGCTGCTGCCAGCACTGCAATCACTGGATAAAAAGCCGAAGGAAAGGGTGCCACTAACGGACAACATGATACCCAAGGCTAACAAATAGGAAACTGCCAACCATGCTCACTACATACATATGAAGTCAACAACCGTAGTAAAAAGATCGACTTACCAAAACAAGAGAAACAAGTATGGATGCGGAAGGATAGAAATGACATGGCAGACAAAAAACAGTACAATGGAAGAATTCAACCGAAGCAAATGATTCAATCAAAAACCAAGGGAATAAAAAAGATATGGATCCCAAAGAAAATGCTCAGTAATAACTCAAATACGACTCGCATTTGGATACCAAAACAAAAGCAAAAGGAACTCCCTTCAATACAAGCAACATCGGAAGGCAGACAGCTGCATTTGCAACCGGAAAACCGACTTATGTGGATGCCAATAAGAAACAAAACAGTGGCAACCAATGCAGTATCAATTAACCCTAAACCGGCAAAAACAAGCTACCAATGGAAAGCAAGAGAGATACGGTCTACGGCCATCCCGGCCAAGTCAGTCCTCTCCAAAGAGACAAATACGGCCATATCAACAGTAGCGGCAAAGCGACTACCTTTTGCAAGAAAGACAATTAAACAGAGAGCAGTAGAGTTACAATTGTTACTTGCAAAGAAAACAGGAAACCTCGACGGCGAATGCAAATAAGCATCTTGCTTATACCCTTCTCTGGCACAACATTAATTTTTCCATGCATTGACCGAGTATGTATAAAATAGGGCCACATTACACGGCCAAGCATTAGCACAAATTTTTCCACCTATGCACGGCACATACTCCGAGGTGATACCTTGTCGTCCGGGAGGACTCCGGCTAGGAGGGGAGGGAGGCATTCTCAAATGCGGACCCAATGGCAGAAAGAGCAAAAAAGGGCATGATTTTTGATTATTTTTAAGGGTTGTTGTTTGATTGTGAAATTTTTGGACTAACCCAAGTACGTATGCCCTTATACAGCATGAATCTACAGGTATATGGGGCCAAACGCCAAATCAAGCCCCTAGGTGTGTGTATATAAGTAGAAATAGCTATTTTTTGGACAAAATATTGGTAAAACGGAGAAATCCGGCCATAAAAATTGCATGTGAGTGTATATAATGTTTTGGGTGATGTTTTTGATTTATTATGATTTTTGGAGATTTTTTGGGTTTTATTTGCTATTTTCCTTTTAATTTTGCTAATTTTCGGCAGAAAAACTTCAAAAATACAAAAAGCAGGTGAAAAACAGTCGTAATGAAAAACAAAAAAATATGGGGATGATCAGTGACTATAGGAAAACCTATGGTACAGTGGGGGTGCAATTATGAGACTGGAGCAGAAAGTGTGTTTTGGCCAGATTTTGATCGAAATGCCAAATTTCTGGTAAACAGGGCAAATGGAGTCCAAATCAAGAAATTTTTGAGCCTAAACCGCATCTCGCAAGAAGTTGGGAGCAATTGTCAAATTTCATGAAAAGTTGTTCAGGGACCTCCATTATAAGAAATTTTCACCTTATTTTTAGCTCATTTTCACTATTGACCTTTGAAAGAGAGCTTCTGCCACCTAGAGCGAGCGGAACTTCCAGCAGCTTCTACGACCCGCACGACTACCCGACGGGCAGTAGAGACCTACAAGTAGAAACGGCCACCTAACGGCTAACCCAAAAGCACGAGACTTCATCGGCATCTTACCCTAGCATAGGAGACCAGTCTTGGATGTCCAAAGGCAGTAGAAAACCATCGAAAAAAACCATAATTCCTAGAATCTCTCAAGAGGCCACCAAATGGGAAATCGGCGGAAAGGCGCCCGAATGCTACCAAAGTTCATGGGTAGGAGCATCTCGACATGCTCGACAAGTCTATGTAGCCCACATGACCAAAAGGTGACCCGAAGCGGCACTAAACTTCAGAAACGGCATCAGACACACAAAGCGTCAAATAGCTCTCGCGGCCAAACTGCATGTCCGTTTGCCACCAAACTTCACGAGCGGCTTTCCTAGACCATCAACAACCAAGTCCTATGGTGGTAGACCACCACAAGTCATCGAAGACATGTAAACGCAACCACGGGTGCTTCTAGAACGACAAATTGCCAAATGAAGCTCCGGTAAAGCCAAAGTCGACAAAAAAACCATACGACAAGGATTCCCAAGGGATCGGGAAGCTATGCAGACCAACATCAAGAAATTTCATCGCCAAAGAGCACTCCAAAAGTCAGAAAACGGCTCGGAGGCTCTGAAATCCACACAAGCTATCCATTTGACTTTTTTGTTGAAATTAGGCTTAAAAGGGACTCAGGGGGACTATGGGTAGGCCTAGTGACAATTTCCATGGAAAAATCACCAGTAGGATGTCTCAAGGCCATTTCTCGGCACAGAACCCAACATTTCTCATCACACACATTTTATGAATAGCCTTTACATGCTAGCCACCAAGTTTCATCACATTTGGACCAAGATTGACCTCATATGCATGAAAGAATGCAAAGTTAGGACATAGAGGCAATAATGGGCCATAGACCTACCAAAACTTGTCCAAATCACTTGAAACCTGCACAACACATTCATGAGCACCTAGCCAACCAATCTGTGTGATCACCTGCAAAAATTGATGAAGTAGACATCCTACGCGTAGGATGTGATATTTTTGGCCTACAAGGGGTATTTTTACATTCCAGATCTTTTCTTATCATCTTCAAGAGCTCGTATATTAAGTTTGAAGCCATTCTAACCAAATTTGACCCCCAACACCTTCAAGATACACTTTTTGAGCCCAAAAACACTACACAAGGTCTTACCAACATCAATTCTTGTCCAAATCAAAATCCAAGAGCATGGCCATGTTCCACATGCCAAGGACTACCCACATAACAAATCCCAAGCCATTTTGATGAAATAGACATCCTACTTGTAGGATGTCTCCAGCATGTTTTTGACCTTCTGTGCAGAGAATGACATCATGGGAGCCATTACCATGGTGCAAGGAGCCTATATATCAATTTTAACCCATTTGGATATCATTTGTTACCTGTAGTGAACTTTTACCCAATTTCTGAGCCTAAAGCCTGAATCTGCTCAAAAATCCACTTTTTGATGCCCAAATCCAATTCCAAGCACATAGCCATGTTGTACAGGCCAAGGACCACTAGCATGACAAGTCTCACCCAAATCTAATGAAAAAGACATCCTACGCGTAGGATGTCTAACTGAAATTTTTTGGCAAGAATTGCACTGTGAGCACATGCACAGTTTCACAAGTTCCTTTTAAGCTTTATTTTCAATTTTCAAGTCATTTGGATAGTTAAAACTCAGTTTCTCAGTTGATATGGAAGAAACGCTAACTTCGGACTACTGAGTGCAACAGGATCTATGGCAGCCGCAAAGTCACCGGCAAAGAAGAAGAGGATGACCATAAAAGATTACCTAGAAGAGGTAGAGCCCTTCATCATACCAGAAGGAACTCTAAAGCCAACAAGCATATGGATCCAAGAAGATCTGCTAGAGTCAAATGATCTAAAGATCTACCAAGGCGTGTTCAAAGACACCGAAGGAAATGTGATAGAGCTACCAATGCTACCGCGGGAACTCAGTGAGTTTGTCAGAAGCAAGATGGCGGAGTATCTGGAAAAGATTGATCTCCATAACTATTTTGAAGCTGTGCCTGCAGGTATTGGCATAAAAAGAGTATGAATTTGTGACAACAATCAAGGAAGATGGAGTGGCCCGAGTTACAGATCTGCAGGGCAAGCCAGGCACGGAGATTCTAATCACCGAGAGAGTAGTGGCAGCTGCACTAGACCTCTCCAACAAGGGTGATAGTGTAACCAAAAGGAGAGACGAAGTAAAGGTATACACAGAAAAGAAAGCCAACTACACCTTTGAAGACATTGCCAACCCTAAAGTGGCAATCATGAGTCAGTTGTACAATCAATATTTCCATATGTGTACAAAGCGGCCTCAAAAGTACAGGATGCCGCCTACAGCAATTGCCACAACATTCACCTGGGCAATGCAGAAGAGCAAGCCGAAGGTAATCAATTATGCAACTTATGTACATGATAATCTGGTGAAGATGGGCAACAAGAACCCCACATACATTGTGTCAGGTGAGCTAATCACGAAGGTGGTTTATGGAGCATTGCAAGCCAAGGGGAGATGGCATGACCCTCCATCACAGAACGACTGGCTGAGGCTCAAAGAAGATAAGGAAGACGAACAGCCCAAAGCACCAAGGGTGGCAACCCGTTTGAAACGCCGGTTAGAAACCGTGCAAGAAGAGCAGCCAGAGCTAAAGAAGGGAAAGAAGGAACCTGCCCAAGTGCCAGTAAAAGAGACGAAATCGCAGAAAGCGGCACGGCTAGAGCGACTGATGGAAAGCTTCAGGGCAGAAAGAGACCTCAAAGGAGATTTAGACGAGCTATGGAAGCCGTCTCTAGAAGCAATGTCGGGATCATCCCGAAGGGTGCACAGAGACAGATTCGATGATTACATTAAGAATTTTGAGATTCTTGATGCCACAACGGAAAATATCCCACATGTACCATTTACAGAAGACGAAGTGGAGCAAGTCAGAAGGCAACTGCTAGAAGAGCAGGAAGGCCAAGAGAGAGAAAGGAAGACAAAGGCGGATAGAGATTTCAAGAAAAAGCTGACAACTCCACCTGCCAGCCCTGAGTCCAACCCACCGCCCTCACCACCTCCTTGTAGCCCTCCACAAGAAGAGAAAAAGGAGCAAGACAAACCAGAAGAACAAGAAGAATCAAAGCAAGAACAAAGCCAAGAGCAAGAACCAAAAGAAGAGGCTAAGCCTAAGAGTGAGCAGCCAGAGCCAAATGAAGCAAGGTATAACACATTTTTAGACTTGCTAGCTGCCGGATATACAAAGGAAGAGGCTGCCACAATCGTATTTGACTTGGCAAGCACGAGGCCCAAAGAGCAAATGCAGAGCCTGAGGTTAGTGGAGGTAAAGGAGATGGCCACAAATACAGTAGACCTGCACCCACCCACCAATGATTGGGATGTGGTGATGACAAAGCTAACTGGGCTAAGGGCACAGTCAATGGCCTCAGAAAGTGAAATGGCAACTCTCAAAGCCACTAAAGTGCAGATAAAGCTTGAAGTCGACATGTTACAAAAGCAAAGCCAAAGGCAAATAGAGAGAGAGACAGAGTTGCAAGCCAGTCTAGGAAAGGCATTGCAAAGATGCTAGGAAATGGAAAGAGAAAATCAGGCAGCAGCTCAAAGACTGCAAGGAGCCGAAGAGGAGTATAGACAACTCAGCAAGTCATTGACATATGCAGAGAGGGAAAGGGATAACCTAACCCTACAACTTGCTGAGGAGTCCAAGGAAGTTGAGGCCATGTGAAATTACAAAGAAAAGGCAGAGATAGACCAGGAGGCTAGCCAGGATGAGGTTCTTGAGCTCAAGGACCAGCTTAAAGTTAAAGATCAAACCATCCAGCGGCTACGGGCATATGTTGCTAGAGTCAGAGCTACTAGCTCGACTCACACCACTTCAGAGATCCAGATCTATGAAGAACAGATGAAAGAGCTCCAGAAAGAGTTGACCCTAGAGAAGAAGCAAAGGTTGATGATGGCAGAAGGGTCGGTGGTTATGCAAACACGCATGGAAGAAGAGCAGAAAGCAATGCAAGACGAGCTAGAAAATATCAAGAGAAAGCTCGAGGAGGCGGAGAAGATAAACGCCGAGTTAAACGACCTCCTCGTGAACATGGGAGAAGAAGCTGAAGCAGAGAAACAGACACTCCTAAAGCAGATAGAAGAGCTCAGAGGGCAGCAGGCAGAAGAGCAGGCAGGCACAGGGCCAGCAGCCATGGAAGGCATAGACCTAGAGAATGTGGCAGATCCTTGGACAGACCCATGCAAGAGGAAATCCTAGTAGGACCCTCTCAAGAGCCACAAGATCTGACACAAGAAGAGGAAGAGAAGCTGCGCAAGGCCATAGAGGCAGAAATCAGAGAAACGGCCAAGGAAGCCTTGGAATGGGAGCAGAGGGTTTTTAAATCCATGACCATTCAGAAGATAGACGCCAACAACCTCCGACGTGAATGGCTACAACCCTCTCTCCCATATCCTTTGCTAAAGTACGAAGCCGCCACCATCAACAAGAGAATCAGAGAAGAGCCAACAGTGCCACTCTACACAGCAGATATCTCCCATCCTGAAGGGGCAAAGTTGATAGTCGACTCCCAGCCCAGGTGGAGAAAAGCATGGCTGATGAAGTATCCATAGTACCTAATCCATTTGGTAGAGGCACCCAAAATCATCAGAGATAACCTAAGCTTCTGCTTTCTACCAAGGATGCGGGCGTGGAAGGCCCTGGAGATACTACAAAGAAGCCAACCCACTTCGCTGAACTATCCGAAGCTGCCAGGCTTGAAGGCATGTGAGAGAATAAGTGTTCAATACATGGTGAAAACCCTAATGGGCGCCATCAAATTGTTCACTGGCTCGCCTGACCTTTCTTGCATAATGATGAGGAAGATCTTCAAAACTCTTTTGGCAATCTTCGAGACGTTCAAACCGGGCCAGGTGACAGACAATATCTTCTTCTTTCAAGATACTTACAAATGTGCATATGATCTGTCTGGTCAGCCTTCCAAGGAGGTGATACATGCATTGTATCAAAGGATCATGTTTCTGCCATCCTATCACCTCCGGGCCTTTGAAGAAGCTTTCTACACCGGCTTCTTCACCACCATCAACACTGATATATTCGGCCCAACACTACTGGATTTACATGCAAGATACGAGTCGCTGCTCAAGATGCGCGAAACCATAAGATGAAGAAGCAGCTCAACAGCCATGTCGGGGACGACATGAGCAAGGAGGGGGGGAGTGTTAGAAGCGGGACACACCCTACAAAAAATGACGGCTCGGCAGATTATCATTTTTTTGTAATTATTCATTTATTGAGAAAACTCGACATTTCACCTTGTAAATATTGGAGCTTACAGAAGTTTCCAGATTGCATCCCAGTTTTGACATTTAGATTGAGTAGATGGTTGATTTGGAACTTTAGGGTTTGAGAATTGTAAGGTATTTATACCACTTTTTGACCTTAATGAAAAACCTTTTGTCATTTTAAAAAAGTTTTGGAAGTCTGTGAGTGAGCATACTATGTACGAGAGAGAGTGTGAGCTTCATCTTGACGCTACGTGTGTACCGGTGGTCGGAATCGAGTGCGGAGAAGTGCACCGTGTTGCCCCCGACGAGAGCTACGTGCTGATACCTACATTGCGCGCGTACGGTCCGGTTTTGCGAGCTCCATCTACGAGCTTCATCTAGTGATTCGGTGAGCATACGTTGTCCGATTTTGCATTGCAGCATATCCACGCGTTCACATTGAGTAGAGCTACACATTAGGCACTTTAGATTTTGGAAACGAAGACCTGCAAATTTCGGCCAGACATCCTACGTAATTTTGCACCGGGTGTTTTGGGTTGGGGTTTTGGTTCATAGACCTTAGGGAGAGCGACCTATTGGTGTTAGTAGGGTCTCCTTCAAGTTCTGTGGTGTTTCGAGATTGTTTGATGGGTGTTCGGCTCTAGAAAGCATGGTAGGAAGTTTCCTCGTATGCACTCCTGAAGGCTGTGACTTAGACATTGGGTAGAGACCTCTGTAGGAATTAGTTAGGAGTCGGTCGAGTGTAGGTTGACACCCTATGCTTGCTTCCACGCACTTGCGAGTCGAGCTTCGTCCTTAGCTGACAAATCTTGTTAGGTGAGTTCTCGCTGTGCTGACGTCCGTCGCGACGTATCCGTCCAACAAAGATAAACATTGCTAGATAGCCATATGCGAATCAAATATCTTCACTAATGGATTGAAACCTATGTTTGTGTGTGCAAGTTGAACTGAGTTTAATAGAAGCTGAGCACGAGTTTGCTATTCATTAATATGAATTTTGTAATTCATTGGAAACAAGGCTATTGAAATAGCCGTCCCCTCTTTTCCATTCAAGGCCACTTTGCACAAGACATGCTTGCAAGACCATACTAATGTCTACACCTTGTTGTGGTTATGGTTTTGGATTTGCACGAGAGGCATTAGATGTTATGCCACTTCCTTGTGGTCACTGCTACCGCTTTCTTTGTTTTGCACACATGGTCCATTCCTATCAAAAGTGTGTGGCGCTTGATAGTGAACAACATGTGCCATCTAAGATGAAGGTAATGCAAGTTGAGGCATGTACGACAGCTAACCCTCAACATAAGTGAACTTCTACGACTACCATATTTGTCTTTATGTCCATAGTTTGGTGATTATTTTCCTTGGCTACTAACACAATCTATGCATTTTGCAGATCAATGCTCATAAAGTGTCAACAATGCACCTGGCCTTCATGCCATGGATCATTCCAAGTCCAAAGAGGGTGCTAGTTAATGCATTTGGTTGTGGACAGACTAATCCTAGTCACTCCACTCTCACAATACTATATCGCTATATACAAATACATTGCTATACTCGATAGAAAACTACTAAATAATGTTTCACAGAGCTATATAAGTTTTTGTAAAGAAATGGCCCCCATGCAAAGTACAAAAAGATCTCCATAGGTTTTAATAGCACTTTCTTCACCTAGCCAACATTTAAAGATGTCAAATGGACTGAGTAGATGTAAACAATTATATATAGTGCCAAACATTACTCTATAGATTTGAAAAGAACTTTACTCCAAGGATAAATACACCACTACATGGTTCATGAATGGTGAATGCAGGCAACCAACAAGAAGAAAATAAAAAGCAAGATTTTATCTTAACAAATCTCTGAGATAAATACTACATAAAATGCTACATATCTATATAAAACACAAATCATTAGTACCCATGGTCAAAGCTAGATTTTTTTCCGGGTCCATCACAATAGAGTATTATAAAGCAGATCATAGGAATATAGCCAAACAATGCAAATAGATATACTAAATAGTGATAGCATATGAAAGCAATGTGTTGATAAATACTCTTTAAGAGGCAACATTTTGTACGTGTAGAGTACTACAATAATGCTAGTTAAGACTAATCAATGTTACAAAGTCTTATGTATCCATATATAGAAGTACAAAGGAGAAAGAAGGAATAGAACCAAACATTCCGATAAGCAATACCAAATTTTGACAGTAGACATACCACTTTCTCAACTCTTACACATTAGACCTAATTGATGATACTAAATTGGAGGGGTGATGCTTTTGACCAATGAAACCAACAAAAAGGAGGAATTTAGACTCTAAGTGAACCAAAGTAATTATGTCATTGTAAGAACAATGGGAACCATACAAAACTTGGAACCATGCCTAAGAATGAACCCCCAATTTTTTGTGAATTGCTATGCCAATTTTTTAAATCACGAGCATCATACATTAGTAGATTGATGATGAGTATAATGGCATATAAAATAAGGCATTCAATTAGAACATAGGATAAAAACGTGAATTAGAAGTTGAAATTGAACTCACTTGTGTTTCATCAAGATAGTGGATTAGATATTCAATGTACTATTTTGGATCAAGTATGAGGCACTTCACATCCTTCTTATAGGGTGAGACATGCGTGTGGGTTGTCCAAAATTTAGAGATGATATCCCTCACATCATTTGAAAGTGCATCACAATGTTGCCTTCTTCTACACATAGCCAGAGAAAACATTCTTCACCATCAATATCAACCAAAATTTTCTTCGTCGCTGCATACAAGTTTCCCTTGTGCACATCCAACATCCTTGCAATCTTTCGTAAAAAGGGGACATCTTGGTCTTGCATTGCATTTACAAGCAATGTTAAGTTGCTCCTTTTCATTATCAATTGGTCATCTAATCTTGTGCATTTTATGCTAACAATGGAGCTCCTAAGTGTAAACGCTAGGGAAGACTTCCCCGTATGTTCTCCGTGAACCTTGCAATCTCAAGATGCTCCAAAAATCTCTCCATGATGATATTCATGTGCTCATTATTGTAAAACCTCGCTGCTTGTAGCACAAGCCCAACAATCTGTGACATTGTTGGTTGAATTTCCCTCTCTCCATGATGATATTCATGTGCTCGTTATTGTAAAACCTCGCTGCTTGTAACACAAGCCCAACAATCTGTGACATTGTTGGTTGAATTTCCCTCTTTCTTAAAACAAGATGAGCTTGTTTCTCCTTCTTCTAGCTCTGTAAGACTGGTTCCTCTCAGCCTCATACCATTTGATTAACTCTACCACTTGCTCAAGCACTGCTGCTTGAACTAATGGAACTTTGGAGTCTCCTCTTTAAAGACAACCATGTTTGGAATTGTCCAGTAAGGGAAAACATGCTCCCCATGTGTGTGTGTGTGTGTGTGTGTGTGTGAGAGAGAGAGAGAGAGAGAGAGAGAGAGAGAGAGAGAGAGAGAGAGAGAGAGAGAGAGATCCATTTGTGTGTGTGTGTTAGAGAGAGAGTGAGAGCCTTTATGTGTTTCCATTCATGAGCAAGTGAAGGAACAAGCCCATCATAGGGCTTAGTGGAATACATGCTATTTGTCCCTCTCTTTATAGGAGGAGCAATTTCTTGGAGGTCATCTCTCGAGAATTGTACGTCTTCTTCCACTACATCGGCTAAGTATGTTGCAGTGTCAGATGCTAGCAAAATAAGTTATATGGTTGGTACATGTAGTGGGAAATTTAGACATTTTTTAGGCTCCAATTTTGTAGAATGATAGTCAGAGTGCTATTGCTTTGGCAAGGAATACTGTGTCTCTCCAAGTCAAAGCACATTGATGTGAGGTATCATTTCATTTAAGATGTGTTGATGAATAAGCGGTTGGAGCTTATCAAGGTCCAACCCAATGGATGCTCTTACAAAGAGCTTGGCTATGGAGTTATTTGCAATTGCATCATGGGTGTAGGGTGAATGCAGTTGTACAAGGGTGAAGCTATTGATGCTTCATGATTGTACATACTACCTTTAGTCATGGCCACATTGGACTTTAAGTGGGAGACTATTGGGGTAAAGATCCAGAGCAACAATGCCTTGGATGACTAACCCTACACTGACTAACTCACTTATTAACTTCTCTCCTTCTCATACACATAATAAGGGACTCTAAGCACACACTCTCTTCCTAGTGTGGCTCCACCCCCAAAAGTGGATCTCTTCTCTTATCTCTCCTCTTCTCTCTTTGCACACACATATCACGCACTACCACACTCCACATTTATCATCCATTGTGTAGATAACCGCACCAAAGACATTGGTATGGGAATAAAAAATGCACTCATAGTGGATATGTCTAGTCTCATCCAAATTTCTATCATAGATAGTCTCAAATATGGTTTCTAAGGGATCTTTGGGTGGTCCTCGCCAATTGCTATGAATGGAGGCTTTAGAGGATACCTCGGATGTGAAAGCCAGCATGGTAACCCAGACCACAACTGCAAGAAGTGCCTAAGGATTACTTCTTCCACAATAATTCCCACCTCAAAGGGTCAAAAATTGCAGTTCTTTTTTACTTTTTTATGAGTTCAAATGGATGAATATATACTTTAGGTTCTTGGATATGGAAGTTAGTATTGTTTGGTGTTAAACATAGGGATTTGATTGGAGTGAGAACCTACATGTTAACATTAACAATCATGCTCACATCTTTGAAATTAATCATTTTTATGGGGCCAGTGCAGTAGCTTGTAAGGGTTCTATCAGGGCAACCTGAGGCTGAAGGCCCATTATGTTATCTAGCTACTAAAATGTTAGAGTTGCATGTGGGATTGATTGCCTCTTCTCTCATTCACTCTCACTCTCCTGATTCAATAAGCGCTTACACCTTTCGACTAACTTGGTGTTGGACAACAATCTTCCACCATGATTGTCACGGATTGCTAGAGTGCTTTGGCAGTTGCAAGGAACCTAGTGTTCCATGCTCTCATGAAGCACATTGAGATGCATTATCATTATGTCAAGAAGAGGCTCTTTGCAGCAGTGGTTGGCTTGGTGGCTGGAGTACAAAGCAGATCAATTTGCCCCACTCATTAGATTATGGAAGAATAAATGGTCAGAAGAGCGGTGGTTGAAAAGTGTGAATACCATATGGGAGATCAAATGGCCTAAGTACATGAAGGTATTTATCTGGAAAGTGATGTGGGAAGCCTTGTCAAGTAGGGTTAAGGTGCATGCTAGAGGGATAGGTAATGACATCTGCTCTATTGCAGTGCGGCTTTGGAGGACCCCCTATATCTATTTTGCAAGTGACATGCGTCACGAGGTCTGGCCACTAGAGTTTGCAAATGGGTATGGATAACATGGAAGGTAGTCTTCTTTACAGATGACTTGATCTTGAGAGGGTGAAAATTCCAAAGCTAGACCGTTTTGGTGTGCACCCAAATCACCAGATTTTGTTACCTTAATCATCTGGAAGTCTAGGAACCTTCAGGTTTCTGAGGCTAACATGGTTGTGGTGCAATATGATGAAATTGTGTGGATGAGCTCCGAGCTTATTCACAATGGTCATATTGCACCACAACCATTTTAGCCCAATCCTTATCACACCCAATGTAGGTGAGTTGAGTGACCATGTGTTTAAGCCAATTGACAAGGCCTTGATCTTACCCCCTTTCTTCTTAAGAACTTTGCAAGCTTGATGTACACTAATGCATTCATCAAAAGATTGAGCATACTCGTCATGAAGTGGAACTATGATTATGCCTAGGGATTTCTCATCATTTTCTATGTGTTAATCACTAATGGTGGAGGATGAGGCTCTATTTTTGTGTTATATCTATCTTCGTTTACTACATGCAGTAATTCTTGGTGCACGTTTTTGCGCGATTGCACATGTACGTTGAGTTGTGGACATTGCCTATTGTAAAACGTGTGAAGACATTTTTGGTAGTTACCTGGCCATTTTTGAGACTCAAACCGGAAGAGCCCTTTTTGAGACTGTGGCTAGTCATTGAGTCTACATAACCTTTTGTGAGGATTGTAGCGTGAGATTTTTTTTTAACCGAGCACTGGGGGACCGGGTTATCGAGTGTGAGGCGGATTAGGTCGCTAGATATCACTTTCATGGCCTCGCCATAGGTTATGTATACACATGTATAGGTGCTTTTGACACGAAGTTGTGTTGCTCTGTCAGTGTTTTATACTACCATTTTATGTGAGTACATGCTTTGAGAGCATTTGATTTTGTTTATGCATTGTTTTACATTTGTTTTGGGTTGAGATATCGCTCCCCAAACAAAGTAGATTCTGTCGAATTTCTCCCACGAGTCATCCATACGCATTCATGGCACACTTGATTGTTTACACAATGATTTTGTTGCATATTGTATTGAGATTTTACTCCTTTTACATGGCAAACTCTATCGAAATTCTCCAAGAGATTTCATCATAAGTCTTTTGTCACATTCTCTTGAACTATGGCTCCTAGTAGTGCTTCAAACAAGGATGAGTACTATATTAAAAAGTTTGATGGCACAAATTTTGCAATTTGGAAGCAACGTATGCACGATCTGTTGATCAATAAGGGGTTTGATATCACCATTGCGTGAGAGAAAAGAGAATGCATTAACTCATGATCGGCGCGAAAATTTGAATGAGTATGCTATGGCGACCATTTGCCTGCACCTAGGTAAATCCATTAATTTCACAATAATGGATAAGACCAATGCCAAAGATTTATGGGATGCCTTATGTGCAGCATGGGATGGTAAACGTGTTAGGAAATAGGACGTAGTTAAATAGATATTAGAGTAGTTTACTTAATGGAGAGAGATATTTTTCACACATGAGAGATTAGAGAGAGAGAGAGAGAGAGAGAGAGAGAGAGAGAGAGAGAGAGAGAGAGAGAGAGAGAGAGAGAGAGAGAGAGATTGAATTATCATCCACAGAGGTTATATATGACCCATGGTACCAAAGAAAAACATTACAATGATTCCTTCTAAGTGAAGGTGATTGTGATACATATCAGTTTAGGGATTGAGGGTCCATTCCAAGAAAGGGAAAAGAAAAAACCTAAGGAGGGTCGACTGAGAGAAGGGTTGTTTTGGGGGTTCGAAACTCTTGGATGATGGCTTTTCCACCTTGATATACTGCCCATTTACCTTGCTTGTGTGCTTCATGCATCTTCTTGACCTCACTTCCTTTACTCTTGAGTCTATTTGTGGTCGGTTCCTCAGCTATCCATAAGCTTTTACCCTTGAGAAGTCGTGATTGGAGTAGCAGCTTCATTTGCTCGTCTTTGTCCTTGAAAGTGAGAATGCAATTCTCTGGATGCACATGCTTATGTGTGTCATTGATCCAAGAGACCGTTTCGGGCTTGATGTGGATAGGTTGAAGAATGTCATTGAGCTTGTCGATTGCTTCTTCAAGGGTGTCCTCGCTAGTGCACCATGGCGGGTGGAGTCCGCCAATCTTGACCTTCAAGCTAAGAGATTCCTGTAGTCTGCTTTCTTGTAAGACTGCCTGTATCTTGGTGTCAATCTTCTTGTGTGTTGACTCATGGTTTTTCTTATGAACTGCCAAAACAGTTTCAGTGAGGGTAGTTACAACTTCGTGGGCTTTTGCAAAGTAGATCTAGGCTCTCTACTTCTTGTGCATCTTCAAGCTTGCGTAGACGTTGTTTGAGTTGCTCATTCTCTCTGACGTGTTCTTGGATGTGAGCTTCAATGGCTGTGATTCTCAATTCTTACCGGGTGGCAAGATCTTTCCTTGGTGCCACCACTGCAAGAAAACTCTTGCAAGAAACAAGAGTGCCAAAGGAATCCATCAATGCCAAAACCTTCTCAAAAGCTGTTCTTGTTGGGGTACTTGAGATGAATGCCTCTGTAGCTCAACTCTATGGTGAAATCAAGGGCTTATTGTCAGGCTTCATAAAACGCCCTAATGTAAATCTTGCTGCAATATCCTCCTTCAAAAATATTTGCATCCTTTGCTTATTGCGAGCAAGAAGGCGGGATGTTGTGCTTACTACTTACAGCTTACTGCAAGCAGCCATGAGATGAGCTGGATGTTTGTGCACCACGGGTGGAGCTTGAGAGAGAGAGAGAGAGAGAGAGAGAGAGAGAGAGAGAGAGAGAGAGAGAGAGAGAGAGAGAGAGAGAGAAGGGGTTTTGCCCTCGTCTGTATTCGGCAGTAGCTCACGCAAAGCCTTCCTCTGT
The DNA here is from genome assembly GCF_014529385.1 of Adiantum capillus-veneris. Classification (NCBI taxonomy): domain Eukaryota; kingdom Viridiplantae; phylum Streptophyta; class Polypodiopsida; order Polypodiales; family Pteridaceae; genus Adiantum; species Adiantum capillus-veneris. Next base: position 115,852,197 of record NC_140938.1, on the reverse strand, counting down.
ATTTGTTTATATTCGGCAGCAACTCACAAGATGGGCCTTGACTCGAGGGACCTCTTTGTGTGTCACACTAGTGCAGAGGGGCAAAGCTTGAGCCTCGATGCCCTCCACAGGGTTGCCCTCACCCAGTGGGAGACACACTTGATGCAAAGAGGGAGGGCTTAGGGTTTGTAGGCTGCAGCACTCTTGGAGAGAGAGAGAGAGAGAGAGAGAGAGAGAGAGAGAGAGAGAGAGAGAGAGAGAGAGAGCACAACATACGTGGTTCACCAATGTGGGCTACATCCACAGGAAATCAACCACTCATGACTTTAATACTTCAAACAAGAAGTAGGTTACAAACGGATTATACCCTTAATAGAGCTCCCGCCTTGATTCACTCTCACCACCTCACATCAACTTCACAATGCACCACACATTCATTTTGTGTTTATAAGAGGCCTCCTTTTATAGGCCAAAAGGGCTTCCCTCTCTCATGAGAGGCAGTCGTGTGTGACCGCCCTTGTGTAGACAAGTCCAAGTTGGACTCTCCATTGGGCCCATGTGTGGCCGCCCTTGAGAAGACAAGTCCACCTTGAAATCGGCCACTGGCCATTGACTACTGGCCACCGGCCAACTGACCGACTATTTTCTAACCACTTCTCTGTCTGGCCATAACATTCTGACAAAAAGGAATATTCCAGCTGGCCGTGAATTTTTTGGTTTTTGGTGAGTCATTTTTCTTCACACACAATGGCTTCTCCTCAGGGGCCTTACAAATGTGCGTTTTTAATACAAAAAATTACAAGGGGTAAATTAGGCTCCATACTTAACAAATTGTGCCTCGAACAAGGTTTTTCTCATGAAGAAACTTATGCGCATGAACATGAAAGAAGGCAGGAACGTTAGCTTTCAGTTGAATGAGTTCAAGAATGTCTTTTTGCAACTTACTTTTAAAGATCTTAACCTTGATGTGATGAGATGAAGTCCATCTTCTTGCTATGTTAGCTACCATCATCATGGGATATGTTCAATACAACCATAAGTAACTCAGCACTTGGCGAGAAGCTAGTGTTCAATATTGTTGCTAGCGCATTGCTCACTGAGGAGATTAGACGTCACTGCGAGTGGACATGGTGATGCGTATATGGCTAGTGGCAATCATGGCAAGACAAGACATTGTGGTCACAATCACGATCATTCTTAGGATTGCAAGAATAGTCGTAGAAAGGGCCATGGAAGAGACATGAAGCACGTTGAATGTTATCACTGTCATAAAAAGGGACTTGTAAGAAGAAGGATTTTTGTTCATTACAACATGAAAAGGGCAAAGAAAAATCAAAGTCTGACACACCTAAAAGCACCGTGAAGATAGAATAACTTAACACTGCTGAGTCTCTAGTTGTTGAGACTATTCCTGATGTAACAAAACCCTCAGATGCATCGATCTTCACCTCAAATTTGAGTCCTGATGCGTTGTTAGCTCCTGACAATTTTATGCCTAGAATTGGATAGTGGACTCAGGTGCTAGCTTTTATGTGAATCCTCATAAGGAGTGGTTCTCCACATATACTCTACACATGGTATTGTAAAATTGGGGAATTCTTATGAGCTTGATATATGAAATATTGGGGCCATAAAAATTTGTATGTGTAATGGCACCGAGTTTATGTTGTAGAATGTCATACATGTACCCAAATTGACAAAGAGTTTGATGTCTATTGGGCAATCAAAGATCTAGGTTACACTACTATTTTTACACATGGTTCTTGGCTAATCAAGATAAGAAACCTGGACGTGTTAAAGGCCAAGTCTGGCTCATTGTATTCATGTTATGTCTCTTCACAGTGAAAGAGAATTCTATTTGTGTAGTTAAGTTGCCGTCTATACAGAGTTGTGGCATAGCCAATTGGGAGTCTGGGACATATGAGTCATAAAGAAATGAGGGTACAACAACATTTTGGTTATATCCTTGTGTTAGATTAATATGATTTTTCTTTATGTGAATATTGTATTTATGGAAAACAAACTAGGTTGACCTTAGCGCCTTTAGACAAGGAGTTAGCAAGCTCTCTAAATCTTGTTCATAGTGACTTATGTGAACCCATGCCTATTAAGTCTCTATGGGGAGCACTATACTTCCTAATATTCATATATGACTCTACTAGGAGGTGTGGGTTTGTCTCTTGAAGCAGAAGAGTGAAGTCTTTAGTGTCTTTCATAAGTTGTTAGCAATGGTAGAAAACCAATAAGTAAAAAGCTTACAGTTTTGTGAACTGACAATGGAGGCGAGTACATTCAAGGACTTCTACAGTAAACGAGGCATTAGAAGAGAGTTCACCACGCCTTACACACCTCCCCCCAGAACGGAATGGCAAAAAGGATCAATAGGACTATCCAGGAACATGTCACTTCTATGTTGTCTATGACCACTTTACATGAGGAGTTTTGGGGGGAAGCTGTTATGACAGGTGTTTACTTGATAAATCAATCGCATAGTACACCACTGAAGTATAAGATTCCGTAGGAGATATAGATGGGAAAATAGCCTAATTACGATAGATTACATGGGATGTGAGGCATTCTCACATGTGCCAAAAGAGCTTAGGCATAAGTTGGTTCCAAATCACACAAGTGCATGTTCATCGAATATGGTGTGGATGGAGAGATGGGATATCGTCTCTGGCACCAAGAATCTAGGAAAGTTATATGTAGCTCACAAGTGATATTCAATGAGTCTAAGATGCATAGACAACTAGTGAAGGAGATTAAATATCACAATGTAAGGTTTAAGGATACTACCTCACTACCAGTTATGCAGAATGTTGGGCATGCTAGTGATGCCCCTTCCACTAGTACACAAAATAATGTTTCTCCAGAGGGAGCGGAATCCAATATTCAGGCACTCAGACAATCTACTCGTGTCTCTCGTGCACCTGAGCATTTTCAACCAAGATTGAACTATTTGTTAGTCACTAACTGCAATGCCCCCATTTGTTATAAAGAAGTTAATTAAATGAAAGATAGTGTCAAGTGGGAGCATGTTATGCAATCTGAGTATAACTCGATTTTAGCCAATGAGACTTGGGAATTGACAAAATTACCAGAGATTAAACAAACATTTCCTTGAAAATGGGTGTACAAGAAGAAGTACACGGTAGAAGATCCCCAGCCTAAGTATAAGGCTAGATTGGTTGCTAAAGGATTCAGGCAAAAGAAAGGCATAGATTTTGATGAGATCTTTTCCCCAATTGTCAAGATGACTACACTATGTATTATGCTTGGTTTAGTAGCCATAGAGGACATGTAATTGGTCCAAATGGATGTGAAGAGGGTGTTTCTTCACGGGGATCTCAAAGAAGATGTCTATATGTTGCAGCCATAAGGTTATGAGATAAAGCCTGAGAAGCCAACAAGGACAAAATTGGTGTGTAGACTCAAGAAAGCTTTGTATGGACTAAAGCAAGGCTCAAGGAGTGGTACATCAAGTTTGATAAGTACATTCAATCCCAAGGTTATATATGGAGCCAAGAGGATCACTGCATGTACACAAGGAGGTTGAATGATGGTTCCCTCATCATTCTAATCTTGTATGTGGATGATACGCTTATAATCGGGAAATGATGATGGGCGAAGGGTGAAGCTCTGGTCATGCTTCACACTTGTATAGTTGTACATACTAACCCTTACACTTATAGCCACTTGGGCCACAATTGCCTTCAACTGGAGATTGTTAGGGTTCATGCCAACTGGCCGGCCATCCATCTCTAACTCACTAACCCTATTTTTTCATACAATGAACAATAAGGAGTGTAAGGACTTTTTTTCACAATAAGCTCCACCAAAACACTCTCCCTCCTCCTCTCTCCTTCCCTCTTTCTACACACAAGCACGCAAGGATCTCCTCCCCTCAAAGTTGACAAGTCATCCAATAGAAGAATTGCCACACTTACCATGCGTTGACTAAATGCTGTGTTTTCACATTAGCTGTTTGTGCCACAACACTGTTATACAATATGGAGTTTGAGATTTTTCAGACACTTATTATTCAGGGCTCCGACAAGGAGCATGCTTAAGAGTTTTTTAGACTTGTAGGTAGGGTTATTCTTTAGACTAATTGCTTTAGCTGCAGACCTGTCAATTGCCTTATGTTCCAAGGAAAAAACCGAGATTCCTTGGCCACCTATTTTCCTCTTTCTCTCAAGGTAGGATCCGTATGGTACGGTACGTCCGTACAATATGGCATCTTACCATATGGATCGGCACTGTACAATTTTTTTTTGGATTATCGTATCACAAGGGACTTGTTGTGTGCTGTGTGTGAGCCAGAAAGGCTTCAAACACATAACCTGTGTGCACGGAAGCTCACAAATGAAAAAAATGTGTCACTCACCTCTGTTTTTTGTCGTTGTAGGAATCTTGCATCGCCGTGAAGAGGGAGCCCGCCGTCTTCGCTGCTCAACCGACTCGGCGCTATCGTAAGGTTGCTTGCGCACCCTTGCTCGCACACACATGCTCTTACACACTCACCCACAACAGGAGTCTATGCTACCGAGAAAGAGAGCAAGCAAACCATACATTCAAGAATAAGATAAAATTTAGGGTTACAAGCCCTTATGTGAGTTGTCCCAACCACACTTGGGCTTCCACTCTTGGCCGACAATTAGTATGCTCTCTCTCTCTCTCTCTCTCTCTCTCTCTCTCTCTCTCTACAAAATGTGGTGTGCGCCTATCATTGGTGATCACCCATGAATACATGTGTGGAGCCAACAAGCCTGGCTCATAGCTCAATACTAATATTGAGGATACCAACCATGACTTATATTCATGATTACTCTAGGAATGCATGGATATATCCGCTAGTTTTGGCATCTCCTTACAGTACAACTCAACTTTGGCTTCTCTGACGCCTCTAATTGTGCAATGTTAATGGCATGTGGGCTGCATCAAATGACGCTTTGAAGGTATTCACCCCAATTATCTACCAACGTTCGATGAGCATCACATGTCCCCATATAATTGAGCCATTTTGCGATAGATTTCTTTTCATTTATCCTAGCACGTACATTGGCTTGATATCATTGCCTCTTATATGCTTACTCCTCTTGTCTAATTTTTTATTATGGCCGATCTCTAGTGCAGAGTCGCTAGATGAATCTCTACTTGTGTCTTCTCCTCTCCATGATAGATTTTCGTCTAGGGTACCACTGGGCCTCGAAGGATTTGTCTCCTCATTTTCACCAATATTTAACTCACATTATTCGTCCTCAAAGTCAGTTTTAACTGATATTTTCGACTCCAAATCATGTGGGATATAGTCTTCTGAGACACTATTGGTTCCGATGTCAGTCAAGCCTCTGATAGATCATCAAAATCTATATGCATTGCTCCTATCATATTTAAAGGTACGACTTGTGGCACTTCGTCTCCTTAGGTGTTACCCAAGCCATCCCTCTATTTCCCCAAGTGTCTATGGTTGTCGCTAGGTGGACCCAATCCAAGTTGTCAGACTCAGCCATTCTAGGTATGACATCCATATAATGGGAATCTTCTCCAACATCAGTGTCCTTTTTACACGTGTAACAATACTGCAATGGGGCCTAGTGAATTGTGGTGTTAGATCGATGGTCAATTATAAATCTGTTTCCTAGAGGATGTGCTCGACTAGTCACAAGATCAACTCAAATGATAGAGTCTTGGAACGTTAAGTAGACATGGTTTTTAGATCAATCATGCACTATTTCTGCTTCCCTCATGAAAGGGCGTCCTAATATCATCTCAAATGACATAGTGTGTTTGGAAAAATCCATAACAATGAAGGTGTGCCGTACCTTGTGTCCAAGAACCTTGATCTTGAGATCTTCTAGCATCCAAATAGGTTTAATGATGGTCCCATTGCCCATCTTTACCACTATGTTTGTACTCCCAAGGTGAGGTCTCCCAATAGATTCCCAACAATTTCTAGTTACAATGCTAATGCCAGTGCCCCCATCAAGAATTCCCTTCACAGTTAATCCTCTGGTAGTGATCAGTAAGGTCACATTGGATTCATCGCCTTCAAAGTATTGTCCCAGTTTGTTAACATGTATTTCAACAACAGAGTTTTCATCTAGGTTGGGTTGGGATCTAAGGGTTCCTCCTCTATTGGCACTTCATTAGACCTAGCTATCGATGCAAATTGTGGTAGTTCGACTGTCCGTTCTCCATTGAGAAAAGCTCAAAGACCTAGGAATAGCTCGAGGTATGCATATAGTTTAGACATGATGGTGGTTCTAACTTCTGAAGCCATGAAATCCATTAATTTGGCAATATGTAACAGAACTTTTTGAGCTTCGGTTCCTTGACATGGGAAAGATGGAATCTCCATTTCTTCAATAGAGTTAGGTAATCCCTCTGTAAACATTCTCTCCAACAAGAAGGGAGTATGACCACTTCCCAATGACTTAAAGTCACTTTCTTCTTGGATGACACCAGGTATGGCTAGTGGTCTATGGTCTTTGTGAGATTGATTTTGTGTAGGAAAATTGTGTTTGTAATTTGGATCTTCCTAGGTGTTGGTTCTAGCTCCCTTTGGGTCTCATCTATCAAACTGTTAATCCTCACGGACACCCTATCACCTTTGACGGATGCATATTATTTATTTGATTGGGTCATGGACCGAGCTTGTTGGTCCAATAGGTGTGTAAGTGATTGCCAATGAGAGGCGCACCACTTATCTTATTTTTACAGTAGTTTTGCAACGACCTGCCACTGTGGGCGCCCATGTGTGAATGGATCAAACTCTTATAAAAGGTCCATTTGACCTAAAAATTCTCATTTTTGTAGGTGTAATCTAAGAAGTGATCTTGCTCCATCTCTGTCTCCTTCTCCTTCTTGTGCTAACGTGTGTATGTGTGTGTGTGTGCTAGAGAGAGAGAGAGAGAGAGAGAGAGAGAGAGAGAGAGAGAGAGAGAGAGAGAGAGAGAGAGAGGGAGTGTGTGTGTAATCGAGCATTGCGACGGCATCAACGACGGCGAGGCGGTTGAGGGCGGCATCGACGACAGCTCCTTCTTCTTTGCAGCACAGGATCCTTCACGACGGAAGCATTGAGCGGTGAGCGACCCACCATTGTTTCTTTGAGCTTGCTAGGACTCTCTAGTTTTGCTTGCAATCTTTTGAGGCTCGCACACAGTGCACAGGCAAGTTCCCAGCCTCCGACACGTGCGGCAAAGTGCAGATTTTTGGCGCCGTTGTCGGGGACTTCCTTGCATTAAGCTTGAGGAGCACTTAGTGCTACCTCCTCTGGAATCCTTTCTTCCATCTATTTTTTATATTTTGTTGAGTTGTGTGAGAACTGTTAAGTGGTTATAATGGACAAATTATCAGGTTTTTGTTAGCTACTTAAGTGACTGTAATAAGCAGTTTTAGCAGGTATTTGTAAGCTTCTGTTAAGTGGCTATAAGCTCTGTTAGTGCTGCATTGTACTTGTTTTTGTTAGTTTTTCAAGATCTGTAATGTGTATGTGTTAGTAGATTAGTTAGTGAGTGTAGACAGTGAGAACAAGAGTAGGCAGTAAAGAGTATAGTTTTTTTGGAAAAGAAGTTTTTTTATTTTAAAATTATATATATATATATATATATATATATATATATAAACGCTCAAAATATTTGGGTCCAAAAAAAAACTCAAAACAAAAATTAAAAAACCTTATCTTAAAAAGAAGGATCGGGATCGGGATCATTCTCCATTCCTTGAATCCACAACCCGAAACCGAGCTCGAGCCCGAGCCTAGGCCCATGCCTCAGTCCTCAGTCTTATGATATACTATACACATTACTTTATATATAAAGACTAGGACCTCAAGTGAAGGGAGGGCATGTGGAACGAGTTCCTCAAGTCCTCCACCATTCCCTTTACAGTCACCCTTTGGACTTACTAATTCTAGCCCTCTCCCCACCTAGGAAAAGACTAGTTTTACGATTTTGAGGGCTGTACGTAACTGAATTGGGGACTATAAAGCACGGCATGTCTCTCTAGCCAAAACGCTCGTTTTGAGCTATCACACGCCATATTTCATGGTTTGGTTAAAAAAGGAACCAAAAATAGCAAAAGTTTCGGGTTGTAAACACCTAAAAAACTAGGTGAGCGGCCTTCACGGGCACTCAACAACACTTCTAGAGTGTTGAGGTCCATGCACCTATGATTTGGTTGTGTGCTAGAGAACGAGCACATAGAGAGTGTCTCCATTTACACGGGCACTCATTATTCCTCCACCTTAGGCTTTAGGCCCTCAACGGGAACCCAAGGTAGTACCACTTAGGACCCACATAATGCGTCTAGTAATTCTTCCTCTGACTACGACGTCATGGAGGGTTACCCGATGCCTAATCCTGATAGCTCAAGCCAAAACATGCATGCCATGGGCCCCCGGTCCGGTGGGCTGAGCGTGCTTAACTGCTTGAAGGAAACCTTTAGTAGAGCCACGTGCTCCGAACATGGAGCTAACGATGTAAACGAGGGGGGTGGGGAAGTAAATTTGCCATTCATGACCAACATAGACCCCTTGCTCTTGGAGAGTGTGCATGGTAGAACCCTTGCCAAAGTGCAAGAGGTTGAGCGGTACATCATTGCAGCTAGGGAAAAGGAAATCAAGAGCTTATGTAGGGTAGAGCAACAAAGACAGTTAAAAGTGAAAGCCCCTATGTCAACATCCATGCTAGGCGAGCAATTGAGTGCTCCTGAATTAGTGACCACTAAAGGTCAACCTATAGAGAGCCACATTGCATCTAGTTCAAAGGACACCCCTCGCACCTCAATCCTAAATGGAGCATTCCTAAATGAGAACTGGGAGTGTGAACTACAAATGAAAACTCTAACCGACCTATACACAGATCACACATATCACGTGGGTTGGTTAGATGTCCTACAATCCACAACGGGTGCTACTAGTGTAGAGGATCAACAACAAAGAGTTTGTGAGGTCATCCTTAGGGTTATTGAGCTAGAGAGACAGAACAAGGGGATCCACATGCCTTCAACGGGTCTCATGAGATTCTTGGATATAGGGAAGGCTAAACAACCAACCTTATAGCAAATGGAGACTCCCTCGTAAGTCCGATGGATCCTCCATATGTTGTTTTGCGAGGGGTCTCAGTACAATCTGAGCCCACAAGTGATACCTTTACCTTTTTAAGTCTAGCTCATCTTTCTCTTTATGACACCACAGCTACCATGCCTACCCCAATGATGGACATGACAAAAAACACGCCATGGACTGCATTCGTTAGCAAAGCACCACTACATGGTAGCTCAATGCCTACAACAGTACCTACAAGTGCGTACCAATTTTATACACCTATGGGTCCTCGTGCTCATGTAGCTCCTACCCCTCCCATTGTTTCAACAACTTATGCTCCACAACCACAACATCCAAGCTCTTATTTCAATGGGACTATACCAGCTACTACCACGTCTGCTATGCCTAGGGTCACACATATGAACTTTGGGCCACCACATGGCACAACACCGTACCAGACTTGGAACCCAAGGGTTTCCTATATGCCAGGCCCAATGCCAATATCTACTCCACATGTAGTCTCTGGAGCGCCTTTACCCATGGTGCCTGCTCACTTAGGTGACTTGGCAACATTTGCTCAAGCTATCAATCGATCTATTGCTGAGAATATGCCTAACACGCTTGATAGAGAGCCTAGAAGTAAGGCAGTACAAATAGCCAAGCTCACACAAAAATTTAGTGGGGAGACGGGGATGTAAGAAAGCATATCGAAGTGTTTGAACAAATATGCGATTCTTTAGGAGAACACAATGACTTGCATAAGAGTAATGCTTTAAGCCTAACCTTAAGTGGGAAGGCTGGAGATTGGTATAGAACCCTTAGGGTGAAAGAAAAAATGATTTACCCTACTCTTAGGAGACTGCCCTTGAAAGAGTACATACAAGAGGGAGTACTTTGGGGTGTAGCATCTCAGCTCCAGAAAGCCCAACGAGAGGAACAAGAGCCCATGAGACACTTTATTAGTCGCTTGAGGCATTTGAATTCTTGTTGTAATCCAAATGAGCGCTTCAATAATAACCAATTTCTTGATAGATTCATCAAGGGATTACCACATAAGGATATCTACAGTGGCCTAGTCATTATAGGTATCACCACTTAGGAAACAGTCACCATCAATGAGATCCAATTGGAGGATAATTTATTATTTGAGGATAAAGAGTGTCTGTTGAGCCTAAATCTACTACCTTGCAAGCATTGGGGCATCAGCCAATGACCCTAAAGCCTATTGCTAAGGAGCCAAAGATATCTGAGATGACTTTAGCAGATCTCACCAAGGCCATTTAAGAGAGTCTTAGAGATAATCGTGCTCCACAAAACAATCATATGTACCCAAGAAGGGAGCAACAATGGTGCTTAGTTTGCTATGGTCCGCATAGTACCAGGTGAATGCCCTACATTTAGAGTAAAATGCAATGGGAATTGCAATGCCTGTGGGAGGTATAGTCATCAAGCCAAGGATTGCATAGTATTTAAGTGAGCAATGGCTAATAGACCAACCTTACTTAGCATGGACAGACACACCTCGAATGCCTGCATTGATGCCGGCCCCACCTCTTGAACAAACGTCACAACACCTGGTTCTTAGGACCCAAAATGTTGTTCAAACAACACCCTTACCACCTCCAGTGCTAGGACCGCAACCACTACATCGGAGAATCACTTCTGTGAATCAAGTGGGTTGTGAGTCATCTATTGCTTGTTTGGAAGGCTATGAGGAAGATATAGACCCAAATATTGCCTATGGATTGATGCACTTGAAGAAAGTCCACAATATTACATGGAGGACTATTGGGGACAAGTCAAACCTGTCTATTAAATAGCTGCTTTTGTAGCGAGAGGCCAGGATATCAATTACACTACCAAGAGACCCCCTCTTTAATGCTATGAGTGTGGGGGTCCACATCGTGTACCCGAGTGTCCTATTAGGCTTCAAAACAATGCTACACTAATGCAAACCAATCAAGCAAGCACGTCTACAATGCCGATACTCATGTGTAATCAATGTGGCTTAGATCATTTGATTGCCCAATGTTCGAATAATTCAAATGCGCTGAAGATCACGCTATTGAATGAAATTGAGGTTGCTGAGGAGCCAACACAAAGTACGCATGTGGTACCAATAAATGTACTCACACGATCGATGCTCCAAAAACAAAATTATATTCTTGAAGAAAGAGACACGGCATCTGGCATCAATTGTCCAATCTCAGAAGAAGAAGAAAACGCGAAGGAAGAGATTGCAAAAAATAGCGAAGTCATACCCCAATTCAAAGACCAACATAGGGACTGGTGATGACCATGTATATATGAACGACGCTGAAGAGGATTCTGATTCAGGTTAAACCATGGAGACCAAAATGACCACTAGGAAAGAAACCAACAAGGAAGATCGTCATGAGCCACAATGGCCAAGACCCAAGAAGAAGATAGGAACTTACCCAAACCCTATAGAGGAGATCGAGCGACTCAAGCAATTAAGGAGTTTGATAGAAGAGACCCAAAGGATCTAGAGCGAGCACTTAGGCAGATCTAGATCACAGACACAGTATTCTCTACGCAATAGCAACCTCACAAAGTCCATAGACCCCTATCCATTCCTAGTGTCATCCAAGAAGAAAGTGAATTAAAGTCATGGGAAAGTTGTCGTACTCACTTCTTGTTGAAGAGAATGTTTACAAAGGGACTACCTGACCCTTTTGAAGAAATGGAGATTTCATCTTCCCCACATCAAGGGACTGAAGCCCAAAAGGTACCATTAAATATTGTCAAATTGATGGATTTCATGGCTTTAGAAGTTAGAACCACCATCATGTCCAAACTATATAGAGACCCCGAGCTATTCTTAGCTCTTCGAGCTTTCCTCAATGGAGAACTGAAAGTCGGGCTACCACAATTTTTGCAGATGGATGGAGCTAGGGAGATGCCAATAGAGGAGGAATGCTTAGATCCACAACCCAACCTAGATGAGAACTCTGTTGTAGAAATACCCGTTAACAAGTTGGGACAATACTTTGAAGGCGATGAACCCAATGCAACCAAACCAATCACTAGGTATTAACTATGAAGAGAATCCTTGATGGTGGCACTGGGATTAGCATTGTGACTAAACATTACTGCGAAACTATGGGAAGACCTCACCTAGGGACTACAAACAAAGTAGTAAAGATGGCCAATGGGACTATTGTCAAGCCTGTTGGGATGCTAAAAAATCTCAAGATCAAGGTCTTTAGACACAAAATAAGGAATACCTTCATTGTTATGGATTTATCCAAGCACACTATGTCATCTGAGATAATCTTAGGACGTCCTTTCATGAGGGAAACAAAAATGGTGCATGACTGGTCTAAAAACCGTGTCTACTTGCAATTCCAAGATTCTGTCATTCGACTTAATCTTGTAACTGGTCGGGCACATCCTCTAGAAAACCGATTTATAATTGATCATAGATCTGACACCACAGCTCAATTGGCCCCATTACAATATTGTTACACATGTAAAATGGACACTGATGTTGGGGAAGATTCTCCTTATATGGATGCTCTACCTGGGATGACTGAGTCTGACAATGTGGATTGGGTCCACCTAGCAACAACCATAGACACTTGGAGAAATAGGAGGACGACCTGGGTAACACCTGAGGGGGATGAAATGCCACAACTTGTACCCTTAAATATGATAGGAGCAATGCATATAGCTTCTGATGACCTACAAGATGAAGACTTGACTGGCATTGGAATCAATAGCGTCTCACAAGACTATAGCCTACAGGATTTAGATTCAGAATCATCAATTGAAATTGACTCTGAGGATGAAGAATCTGAGTCAAATCTCAATGCAAATGTGGGGACAAATCATTCAGGGCCTAGTGGTATCCTAGATGACAATATATCCAGGAGAGCAGAAGACACAAGTAGCAATTCATCTAGTGCTCTTCACTAGAGGAAGGTCGCGATTGAAAACTAGACAAGAAGAGTGAGAGATATAAGAGGTGATGATATCAAGCAAATGTGGGTGCTAGAATAAATAAAAAGAAATCTACCGCAGAATGGCTTAACTTTATAGGGGCATGTGATGCTCATCGTAAGTTGGTAGATAACTGGGGTGAATACCTTCAAAGCGTTATGTGGTGTAGTCCACAACCCATTGACATCGCACAGCTAGAGGCTACAAAGAAGCCAAAGTTGAGCCGTACCGTAAGGAGACGACAAAATCAAGAGTTAGCTCAACAACAAAAGGAAGCGAAAGAGAAATCACAGTCCATAGAACAACAAGACCCCACAGACTTACACCCTGCACTTGATCATTTAAAATCCTACACCACAGAGGAGCATAAGGTTTTGTATACAAAGGCTCAAAGAAAACCTATCAATGGAAGCAATGGAATCTATGACGGTCTAGTGATAGTTAAGGAGATAGAGTTAGCAAACCTAGGAGAAGAATCCAAACTTGTTTTCATTGCCCAAGATCTAAAAGAGACTGAGGAGTATGTACTTAAAGAAATTCTCCAAGGAATTCAAGGATATATTTGCTTGGACATATCATGATATGAAAGGTGTTCCACCTTCTATGGTGAAATACACAATTCCCATGAATACCATGGCTAAACCAGCCCAGCAAAGACCCTACCCAATGAATCCTAAGTATGCAAAGATTGTTCAAGAAGAGATTGAAAAGCTTGTCAAATGTGGATTCATATACCCTATTGAGCACTCAGAATGGGTGTCTCCAATAGTTATTGTGCTAAAAAAGAATGGGAACTCAGAGTGTGTGTGGATCTCAAAAAGGTCAATGCCATTGCTAGAAGGGACCATTACCTCTTTCCATATTCAGAACATGTGCTTGAAAGAGTTGCAAGGAAAGAAGCTTATAGCTTTTTAGATGGGTAGTATGGATACAATCAAATCACAATTGCACTAGAAGACCAAGCTAAAACGGCTTTTATAACCAAATTTGAGTGTTCGCATTTTGTGTTATGGCTTTTGGCCTAATCAATGCTCTTGCTACATCCCAAACATTAATAAACATTGCTTTTAGAGAATATTTAAGGGAGTTTTGCGAAGCTTTCTTAGATGAACTTTGTGTTTATTCCTCTTGAAAAGAAAACCTATCATGTTTATAAAAAGTTTTTGAGAAGTGCAGATTGTATCGCATCTACTTAAACCCTTTTAAATGCCAATTTTGGATTAAACATGGAGTCATTTTAGGGCATATAGTGTCCAAAAATGGGATTTCCACATGTGAGAGAAAAATTAAAGCCATTACTGATTTGCCACCACCTACAACCTATAAAGGAGTTCAAAGGTTCATGGCCATGTTGGTTATTACCAACGGTTTATTTTAAACTTTGCCAAGATAGCTCGTCCTTTGTACAAGCTTCTTATTGAGTTCCACTGGACCGCGGAGTGTGACTATGCTTATGAGTCATTGAAAAAGACCTTGACAAGCGCTCCCATTCTACGAGTGCCCGATTGGAATGTAATTTTGCATGTACATATTGATGCATCGAACTTTGCTATTGGGTGTGTTCTAGCTCAACCAGGAGAACATAAATTGGACTACCCCATTAGCTTTGCAAGTCGTCAATTGAATGATGCTGAGGGAAACTACACCACTATAGAGCGGGAAGGTTTAGCTATGATTTATGCAGTAAAAAAATTCGCTGCTACCTCCTTGCCAACAAGTTTGTTTTCTATGTGGATCATCAAGGCTTGTTGTATCTAGTAAATAAACCTTGTTCAATGGGAAGAATTACACGATGGTTGTTCATTCTTCTTGAGTTTGATTTTACCATCTGATGAGACCTAGTAAAAGACATATCATGGAGGATCATTTGTCTCGCATACCCAATGGTGAAGCCCCTACTGGAGTCGATGATGAATTGCTCGATACTTCCCTATTCCTAGTTGAGACCATGCCTGAATGGAGTGAGAAGATCGTGAACTTTTTAGTTAACGATTTTCCACCCAAAGAGCTTCGTAAGGATATAGCTCAAAAACTGTTAAATGAATGTGAACCTTATTCTCTAATTGCAAGAACTCTTTACAAGCTACAGAAGGACGATATTCTTAGATGTTGTGCTCATGAGGATGAGTACTTATACATATTGCAAGAAGCCCACATGGGTATAGTTGGAGGACATTTCTCAGGGGAACTAACTACTAGAAAGGTGTTGCAATCGGGCTATTGGTGGCCTACCTTATTCAAGGATGCATCACTTTTTGCAAAGGGGTGTGATGAATGCCAACGTTATAAGATCACACGATGAAAGGATAAGATCCCTTACATCCTGTTAAAGTGACTCAACCATTTGAAAAATGGGGTTTACACTTTGTAGGCCCAATTAGTCCGACAGCTCGTAACACTCAATCTCGATATATTATTGTTGCCACTGACTATGTGACAAAGTGGGTGGAAGTGGCAACACGCAAGGTTAATGCAAGGTCAACTGTCAAGTTTATCTTTGAGAACATTATTACAAGATTTGGTTGTCCCTTTGAAATTGTGAGTGACAATGGTACTCATTTTATAAATGGAGTGATAAAGGAACTCACAACAAACTTCATGACAGCTCACGATAATTCTACACCATATTACCCACAAGAAAATGGACAAGCTGAGAGCACTAACAAGACCTTATTTCTATCTTGACCAAAACAGTGGAAGCGCATCGCACAGATTGGGATTTGAAGCTGACATCAGCTCTATGGGCTTACTGTACTTCTTACAAAGTGGCTATTAATTGTACACCATTCAAAATGGTATATAGCCCAAAAGCAGTTATGCCATGGGAGTTCGTAATTCCTAGTCTGTGCATAGCTTCATAAGAAGGTTGGGACAATAATCGTTTAGTTGAGAGTTTATACATCCTTGAGAGGTTAGATGAGGAAAGGCAATAGGCTGTGAAAAATGCACTTGTGGAGAAAGATAGAAGAAAGAAATGGTTTGACCGTCATCTAAAGAAAAAAATATCAATGTTGGTGATAAAGTCCTTATGTATGGAGTGAAAAACGAGAAGAAAATTTTGAAATATGCGGGAAAAGTACCATATAGAGTATGCAAAATCACCCCACAAAAAGGTACCATTCGTGTGGAAACTCTTGATGGAGTTGAAACCATTGGATTCCTCAATGGGAGAAAATTTAAAAGATACTATGATCCTTTAAGCTAAGAGGAGCTACGTACCATCCATTAAAAAAAGGCAGCCAAGGCACAAGTAGAATTGAAGAAGACATAAGCTCAAGATGAGGCTAAGGAGCGACAACAACGTATAAGGCGCCAAGGAGAGGCCAGCCTTGGATTCACACATGCATTTCACGTTGAAACAGAGAATGATTGGTTAGACTCTCACACACCTCTAAGATACCCTATTGAGCTAAGTAGCACCAATGGAAATGTAACATTGAATGGCCTAGTAACTTGTGTGTAGCGAAAAATTGCATGAACATAGTGAGCATTTCATTAGAATAGGTTCCTAATGAGCATAACAAGAGTGCTTGGGTGGAGAGAGTAACAAAAAGCATAACACCTAGTTAGATAGCATGAACAATACATCAAAAGAGAGAGGGAGAGAGAGAGAGAGAGAGAGAATAAGCTATTGACAACAATTGAGGGCCGGATTTACATGGAGCCGGTCCCCCCTCCAAAAGGCTTTGTATTATAGGTTTCTCTCATCAAGAGAGACATTTTACAATACAATTCTTTTTGTTCCTTCAATAACTAGCTAGTGCAATGAAGATGGAAACTTCAACCACTAAGCAAAATGCTTATAAAACACAACATCAATTCCCTCACGGTCTCAGACCCAAGACCTCACACACCTTCGAAGATGGTGAGAGCTTAGCGGGGTATGAGAGTAGATTGAGAGGAAGAAGGAGTAGTCTTACGAGAAAGATATACATCTCCTCACATAATTACTCATATTAGCATAGCATAGCTTAGTAATTAGCATGGTAGAGGAGGTGAGCATGCATTGAAGCTTGTCTCTTGGTTGGATTTGCATCACAAAGCCAAGATTTGTTGGTGTAGGCCTCCCTTCGCACAAGCTTGGAGTAGGTGATAAGCTTTCCATTAAAGCTTGAGAAGGAGAGAGAGAGAGTCTTCTTGCTTCACACATGAGCTAGTGTGAGTGTGTGTGGAATAATACCTTTGAAAAATCAGTCTCCTCCTCTCTCTTGGTCGACCCCTCATGCTATTTCCTCATGCTAGCTTCCCATTGGACCCCTCCAGGCTTAGCCAAAAGGATTTAAGGAGCATAAGTGATAGTCTTATGACATGTGTCCTCATTTCCCCTTTTGTGAGAGCTTTAGGTAAATAATTAATACAACTAAACTCTCATTGGACCCCTTTGTCTCGTGGCCAATAGGAATCAGGCAAGCCATTGGGCTGTTGAATGCTCATTGGACCCCTTGGGAGACTGTCCAATAGTCTTCTAGAGAGCTTAATTCTTATTGGTTCTTTTAATAAGTGTTTTTAAATTTATTAAACTAGATTTACTATGGATTAATTATCATTGGTCCACCTCCATGGCCATCCAATAGGAATTGAGTACATCTTGTGGGCATCTGGGCTAGGGAGCTGACATGTGTCCCTCATTCCCTTTGTGTAAAGGAAGCTTGTGAGTGTGTGTGTGTGTGTGTGTGTGTGTGTGTGTGTGTGTGTTTCTCTCTCATTCCCTACTTCAAGGGCTCACCCCCTCCTATGTAGGACTCATTGAAGACTTTTTGTACACACACAAACCATCCAATTTTCCTAAGCTTTGACCTTTGGACACAACCTTTGAATTTTGGAACCTTAGCATTTTGGAAGTCTTAATGGGCTGAACCTTAGGTTCTTTAAAGCCCATTGTTGCACATTGATCTTTTGCAGATGGCCCCCCTTTGGATCCCTATTTTCCCTCTTATGGATCCCTATTGTGACCGGTCTGCTAGCTTAACCAATATTCTAGCTTTTGCTCCCCTGGCACTCTCCCATATTAAATGATCAGTTTAACATAAGAAAATCATTTAGGAGAATTAGATATTAGTTATTGTGACAGGACAAGTGCTATATAATGCCTTATTGGACACGGGTGCTAAATATAATCTGTTGTCAGATGGGTTGGGATGTCAGTTAGGAAAGCCATCTCTATCTGAGAGTACTATCCAAGTCAAGGGTGTCCACAAGAAAAAAACCACGGTTTTTGGGATCTAACTTCTGTCAGTTATGACAACAAGGTTGTAGCTCAAGACTTTTTGGTCATGCCTGCGAGAACTATGGAAGGTAATATAAACCTAGGACGCAAGTCGAGGAATTGAACCATATGTCCCTATAACCCAACTCTCTAGAGCTTCAACTTTTGTAGTTGAAACAAGAATTGAGACACACAAGATCCATTGCAATATAACTAAGAAAACATACAAATGGGTCCCTAAAGCTTCTTGGACAACCACTATTGATGCTCAATTTGGTTCTAAATAGAAGCCTCGTAAGAGACGTCCCACTCGCCCCAAGAAATGTAAAGAAACGTTACGCTGGATCCCTAAGAGATAATTAGCAACCCAAGGCTACTATGACGGAAATGATCAAATCTAGGTACCTAAACATACCTTGTGTTCTCTCCTATCACCTACTAAAGATCCATGTAGACCAAATCATGTAACTCCAAAAAGGATTTGAAGACCACGGAAAGGAAAAAATCACAAAATGCGACACACCTACTCCAGAGCTAGTTTGGGTACCGGAAAATGAACGATTTGTTCCACCTACCTCAGGAACAAGGGAGAAGCTTCTTGCTCTTCATGTAGTGGTTCAAAAGAAACACATCACAACCTCCACCTACCATTGTACATATCCATACAAATGAGAAAGAATTTGCACCTTCCATTGTAAATTCACCACCTACAACAACGTTGCAAATAAAATCATGGCAAAGTACTTTACCACCCTTGCAACCAGATGAAATGCCTAGGACAATCGAAAACTATTGGTCAAAGTCTTCACCCACAACAACTTGGAACAATTGGTTTCAAAAGGTGACGACATCATTCCAAAAGGTATGATCTATCCAAGGAAGGGGGGAGTGTTTGCTGACATCCATCATTCACTTACTCCCCTCTTAACCTTCCTCCCTGACCTCTCAATCTTCCAATCTTAGGGAATGTATATATAAAGCCATACACACAAAAACAAATATAAAAAAGTAAAAGAGCAAGAGCCACCAAACAAAAATTTGGAAACCTACAAATTCTAGTACATGACCTAAAATCATAAAAAAACATTATGCACAAGGACACGACTCTTATAATATTTGCACTCTAGAGTCATCCACTCCTACCTTGGGTGAGAGGTACCCTCTTTACTTTTCACAAATGTTTCACATAGTCTACCCGGTGCTTGCCTGTGAATGGGATTTGGTAGGTACGCTAGCATGTGAGAGGAATTTCGAGGAGTTAGAATGGCTGATATGTCTCTTGACCACGACTGATCCATACTTAGTAGAGAGTGTCTCTCCCATTGCACAAGCCTACCCTTTTGACCAAGAAGACTATAGACGTCTAGTGACCTTCTTAGGAAACATTTGTGCCTCTAATGATGAAGAAGATTTACATGATTAGATGGATGGCACGTATGGTCTCACGGATGATGACTTTGTTTTTCTCAACGATGACGAGGATAGGGATTTAGCCTTAGGTTACCTCCCAATCTCTACAATATCCTATTCCCTTGACTCTCTAGGGAGGTGCAAATAATTAGGTTAGGGTTCCTTATGTTTTTTGATTGTGTTCAATAAAGGTTGGTGCCTCTTCCCACTGATGTGCCACCTCGAGGTATTCCTTGTGTTTTCTAGTGTATACAGGAACGTGTTGCTTTTGTTAGGATTTGGATCATCAACACGAACAAGTGTTTCTTGTCCATTAGCATTGCCCCTTGTCTTTATTTTTGCATCCATTTTTTTTGCTTTAAATGTGATTGGTAGCACAATATTCAGCACATTTGCTTAGATTAAACATTCGATCCTATATAATTTTTTGTCACCCTTGTCTAGGTTTAAAAATTAAGCATTTTGACTAAGCTAGTTTGACCAAGTTAGGCGTAAGAGATCTTCTCTTAATACCATGGGGAATGCCTTCCTAATAATCAATGGTAACTTTAGGTTCTTTATTTGATTTAGACAGCATTGTGTCTAATGTACTAGGGCTTTCTAGTGGGCTTAGTCCCTATTAACCATTAGCTTAAGTATTATAAAGGGAGTGTGTGATGAGCCTGGAGAGGGTAATAGTGTTATATGACCTCCCAAAGTTACAAAATTGAAATGCTAAAAATGAACAAAAAAAAATTCAAAACTATCGCAATGTAAAATCTTAAGCTGGAAGAGAAATCCCAACTTGATCTGGTACTTCACACACATGTATCACCTATGGTACTAGAGTCCTAGAGGTTCCTAGTGTGGGCCTTTGTCCTTGAAAAGCAAAAAACCCAAGGCATACAAATTAAGCACACATATCAAAATTGAATCAATGTGAAAATACTTTGGGGCGTCAAAGAAAAGGGAATAAGTCAAGCGACTATTTTATGAGCAAGTCCTTTTAGCGTAGCTTAACTACAAGGTCTTCTAGGGATAGCCTCTAGTCAGCCCTCGGACATGAAATACTTGGCTCTCGCGATTAAACAACTTAATTGACCAGAGAAAATTGAGAAGCTTGCCCATGGTATTAATAGTTAACCTCTAGTGCTTTTCAACTGTTAAATTAGCGACCCCGGACTTGTTTAGTTTTTGACCTTTACAATTGTTTATGCGTTTGATTATATTACAGTTTAATATTTACTACTGACAAATTGTTTAATATTTTGTTACCAATCAATTTGTGTGCCTACAACTACATATGATTTTTAATTGTATATGAGAATGCAGTTACTATGCCAATTTTGGTTGATTTTGCAGTTATTAAAGAAGGTTAAGGACATTCAATCTCGGATGCTCTTCCACTTTGACAAACAGACTTCATCTCAATAGCTTCCGAGGATGGAATCTACATCAGGAAGGGGGACATGCTAACCCTCACGAACACCCTATCACCTTCGACGGACGCATATTATTTATTTGATTGAGTCATGGAACGGATTTATCGGTCCAATAGGTGTGTAGGTGATTGCCGATGAGAGGCGCACCACTTATCTTATTTTTACAATGGTTTTGCAATGATCGGCCATTGTGGGCGCCTATATGTGAATGGGTCAAACTCTTATAAAAGGTCCATTTGACCTAAAAATCCTCATTCTTGGCGGTGTAAGCTAAGAAGTGCTCTTGCTCCATCTCTGTCTCCTTCTCCTTCGTATGCTCACGTGTGTATGTGTGTGTGTGTGTGTATACTAGAGAGAGAGAGAGAGAGAGAGAGAGAGAGAGAGAGAGAGAGAGAGAGAGTAATCAAGCATCGCGGCGGCGAGGCGGTTGAGCGCGGCATCGACGGCCACTCCTTCTTCTTTTCAACACAGAATCCTTCACATGATGGAAGCATTGAGCGGTGAGTGACACACCATTGTTTCTTTGAGCTTGCTAGGACTCTCTAGTTGTTTGCTTGTAGCCTTTTGAGGCTCGCACATAGTGCACAGGCAAGTTCCCAGTCTCCGACACGTGCGGCAAAGCGCACACCAACTCCTTGGGTAAGTATTGATCTTCTTCCTATGTTCCATGGGTTGTGTCTTTTCTTTTCTAATGGTCGTTTTAGACTCCATGGTCTCACCTAATCAAAATCATTTCCAGCGTCGTTCATATACACGAGGTCATCACCAGTCCCTATGTTAGTCTTTGAAGTGGGGTTTGACGTTGTTACCTTTTGTGATCTCTTCCTTTGTGTTTTCTTCTTCTTCTTGGATTGGGCGATTGATGCCACGTCTCTTTCTTCAAGAATATAATTTTGGTTTTGGAGCATTGATCGTGTGAGTAGATTTATTGGTACCACCAGTGAACTTTGTGATGGCACCTCAATAATCTCAATTAAGTTCAATGGTGTGATCCTTGGTGCATTCAGATTATTAGGAACTTGGACAATCAAATTATCTATGCCACATTGATTACACATGAGTCTCGGCATTGTAGATATGCTCCCTTGATTGGTATCCACTAGTGTGGTAGTTTTTTGTAGTCTAATAGGACACTCAGCTACACGATGTGGACCCTCACACTTGTAGTATTCAAGAGGTGATTTCTTGGCAGTGAGATTGATATTTTTGCCTCTTGCTACAAGAGCAACTACTTGATAAACAGGTTTGACTCATCCCCAATAGTCCTCCATGTAGTATTGTGGACACTCTTCAAGTGCATCCATCCCATAGGAAATATTAGGGTCTATATCTTCCTCACAACCTTCCAAACAAGTGCTAGTGGCTCATAACCCATATGATTCACAGGGGTAACTCTTGGATGTGGGGGTTGCAGTCCTAGCACTCGAGGTGATAGCGGTGTAGCTTGAGCAATATTTTGGGCTCTAGGAACCGTGTGTTATGATAGTTGTTCAATTGGTGGGACGTGCATCAATCCAGAAACTTGAGGTCAATCCATCTAGGCCAAGGGTGGTCTATTTTCCATCACACGTTTGAACATTATACAATCCTTAGCTTGGTGACCGTACCTACCACATGCATTCCAATTCCTATTGAATTTTACTCTAAATGTAGGCATTCACTAGTACTATGTGGACCAAAGCAAACTGAGCACCATTGTTGTTCCCTTCTTGGATACTTATGATTGTTTTGTGAAGCACGATTATATCTAAGAATTTCTTGAATGGCCTTGGTGAGATCTGCTAAAGTCATCTCAGATATCTTTGGCTCTTTAACAATAGGCTTTATGGTCATTGGCTCATGCCGCGATGCTTGCGAGCTAGTAGATTTAGGCTCAGTAGACACTCTTTCTCATTTAATAAATTGTCCTCCAATTGGATTGCATTGGTGGTGACTGCTTCCCAAGTGGCGATACCTCTAATGACTAGGCCATTATAGATATCCTCATGTTGTAGTCCCCTAATGAATCTATCAAGCAATTGGTTATTATTGAAGCGCTCATTTGGATTACAACGAGAATTCAAGTGCTTCAAGCGACTAATAAAGTCTCGCACTGACTCCCCTTCCTCTCGTTGGATAATAAAGAGCAAGAGCAATTAGCAAACGAGTATGCACAATAAAAATCAAAACATTGACCCAGACCTACACATTCACACCCGGTACACTGAAACAAAGACCTATGTCATTAAACACCTTTGATCCTCATCACTCGAGTGATGGAGGGTAGGTAGGATTAGTACAATAGGAGTGTTTCTGTTTTAGAGTTTAGTGATCAACAAAGTTATTTCTTCCCACTGATGTGCCTCCTAGAGGTATTCTTTGTGTTTCTTAGTGTGTACAGGAACGTGTTATTGTTGTTAGGATTTGGACCTTCATGGGATCTTTCTCTCATTCACACTTCAAATCAAACATGACCATCAACACAAACAGGTGTTTCTTGTCCATTAGCATTGTCCCTTATCTTTTTGCATCCATGTTTGTCTGCTTTAATTGTGATTGATAGCATAATATCCAACACATTTGCTTAGTATCAAACATTTAATTCAATGTAATTTTTTGTCATAATCACTTGTCTAGGTTTAAAAATCAAGTAGTCCGACTAAGCTAGTTTGACCAAGCTAGGTGTTAGAGATCTTCTCTTAATACCATGGGGAATGCCTTCCTAATCATCAATGGTTACTTAGGTTCTTAATCCGATTTAGACAGCATTGTGTGAAATATACTAGGTCTTTCTAGTGGGCTTAGTCCCTATTGACCTTTAGCTTAAGTATTATAAAGGGACTTTACTAGTGTGATGAGCCTGGGGAGGTGTAATAGTGTTATATGACCCCCCAAAGTTACAAAATCGAAATGCTTTCAAAAAAAAATTAAAAAATAAAAAAATAAAAAAATCAAAGTGCCACAATGTAAAATCTTAAGCTGGAAGAGAAATCTCAGCTTGATTGGGTACTTCACGCACATGTATTGCCTATGGTACTAGAGCCCTAGAGGTTCCCAGTGTGGGCGCTTTTCCTTGAAAAGCAAAAAACCCAAGGCATGCAAAATAAACGCACACATCAAAATTGAAACAATGTGAAAAGACTTTGGGGGGTCAAACAAAAGTAAATAAGTCAGGCAATGATTTCATGAGCAATTCTTTTATCGTAGCTTAACTACAAGGTCTTCTAGGTATAGCCTCTAGTCAGCCCTCAGACATGAAATACTTGGCTCTCCCGATGAAACAACTTAATTGACCAGAGAAAATTGAGAAGCTTGCCCATGGTATTAATAGTCGATCTTTAGTGCCTTTCGACCATTAAATTAACGACCCGAGACTTTTTTAATTTTTATCTTTACAATTGTTTATGCATTTGATTATATTGAAATTTAATGTTTATTGTTGTTGACAAATGGTTTAGAATTATGCTACCAATCAATTTGTCTGCCTAAAACTGCATATGCTTTTTAATTGTATATGAGAATGCAATTATTGTGCCAATGTTGTTTGATTTTGCAGTGACTGAAGAAGGCTAAGGACATTCATCTCAAATGCTCTTCCACCTCAACGAACGATCTTCAACTCAATAGCTTCCGAGGACGGAATCTACATCAGGAAGGGGGGCATGTTAACCCTCATGCACATTTCTATCACCTACAACGTACGTCGTATTATTTACTTGGTAGAGTCAGGTACTTGGCTTGTCGGTCCAATAGAAAAAGGGTAAGAGTGATCGCCGATGAAAGGTGCACTCTAACTGGAACATTCAAGGGATTAGTTGGCTAAGCATGGGCGCCCAAGTGTGAATGGGGCGAGCTCATATAAAAGTCAACTAAACCTAAAATTCACTCATTCTCTCATTTGTGCAATTGAAGAGTGCTCTTGCTCCATCTCTAACTTATTCTTCTTCATCTCCTTGTGTGTGTGTGTGTGTGTGTGTGTATGCGTGAGAGAGAGAGAGAGAGTGCGATGAGGCATTGCGGCGGCACGACGGCGGCGAGGCGGTTGAGCGCGGGGTAACGGCGTCTCCCTCTTCTTCGCGACGAGGAGTCCTCCACGATAGCAAGCGTAGAGCGGTGAGTGACACACCATCGCCATCTTTGAGCTTACTAGTTTATGCTTGTTGTGTGCTTGGAGCCATTTGTGGCTTGCACACAGTGTATCGACAAGTTCCTTGCATTGACACGTGTGACATATGCGCACATTATGTCTTCAACGATGGATATTATTTGGAAAACTGGACATGCTAAAAAGGGAGGTCACCTTATGTCTGTCAAGAGGCTTTATTCTCCCAAACAACATGGTGGTTTGAATATTCTTGACATACACTTTCATGCATTGAAATGAAAGACCTCTTTGCTGCTCGAGTTTGTGACTCATAAAACATCCGTGTGCTTTTATGTTGGAAGACTTGTGTGTTAAGATGTCTTCTACATCTTTTGGCAATCCAGTTTTTAGTCAATTTGATGGTAAGATTCCCGTTTGTTCACTCTTTACAGAACTCATTTTAGCTTGGAAAAATTTTGCAAAGTTTCTTTGTTGGACTCCACGTTTGTATAATGGTTCTAGATCACTGTGTTGTGGCAAGTATGCATTGGAGCACAGTTTTTCATAAACCATTGGCTGCCCAAGAGCCTAAGAGGGCTTATTGTCTTACAAAAAAAAAGTGTCGACTTCATTAAACATGTATTGGATGATAGAGGTGAAGTGCTATCTTTTGTAGATGATTGCGCTAAATTTGGCCTAGCTCTCATTATGTCCTTTATGGCGAAAGATTTGAGGATTTGTTGGCACCTTTTGAGCCTATTCTTCTTGTGGATGAGCAAGAAAGATTGGAGCTTATATCAAGCCACCCTTGCTCATGGTCCTTTTGCTTTGCTTCAGCTTTCTGTGCATTTAGTTTATACTTTCATCCTTCCATTATGCAAATAGCATTTGTAAAATGCATAAGCCTTTGTCGTGATTTGTTGTGGTGGAGAAAACAACTCGCGATGATATGGCCTTTAAAATGTTGGCTTTTTCTATGGAGCTATCTGCTCGCAGTTCCTCCAATTGGGTCCTTTTTTGGCAAAGCACCCTCTCTTTGTTACATTTGTGGTGAGTCTACTGAAAACGGTTCTTGATCTATTATGGAATTGTACTGCCTCTCGCAGTTTGCTGGATCTGATAGCAAGGCTTTTACGAGCTCGTTGCCCTTAGCCTTTCAGAAAATATTTTTTTGTTGCGTGGCATTCTTGCTCCGGCTTTCAGATAGCGTAGAGCATTTTTTAATTGGCTCCGGTATTGGGCCATGTGGACGATTCGGCAGTCAAGAAATCGGTCTTTTTTTGGTGAGTCATTGATTCATACCTTCTTTTTTCGAGCAATCTTTGCAGGAGTCTTGCCTGTCTCTACAAGAGCTTGACCCATCATTGTATGCCCTTATCTCATACTAGTACGGCCACCCGCCTTTGGCGGCCTCTCTCTCTCCCCCTCTCTCCCTATCGCATGCAAAGGGGCTTGTTTTTGTTTTGGACTTTAGCCTTCACGTCGCAAATTGCGACAAGTGTAAAGGGCTCCCCCTTCCACCATATTATGTTAGTAGATGTGCTTTGACTATGCCTTCTTTCACTATGAACTTGGGCATTGTGGGTTTTCCTCATTTTGAGGTTTCCAACTAGTAGTTCAAATGTGATTTATATTAAAAAAAAAGAGTTTACACACGGGCGAGAGAAAGAGAGAGAGAGAGAGAGAGAGAGATATGAATTGAAATGTTACTATGAGACTAACAAGTTACAACGCGATGAATCTGATACAATGTCTAAGTACCAAAAATAAAAAGGTACTGGAAAAAAATGGTACTAAAAAGGTGTGTGTGTGTGTGTGTGTGTGTGTGTGAGAGAGAGAGAGAGAGAGAGAGAGAGAGAGAGAGAGAGAGATGTTGCACCACCAAGACAAGGTCTAATAGATCACTTGTGAATAAGGCGCAAACTTAATGAGTTGCATGAGCCTCTTCTACACAAGCTAACACTTTCAGTAAGCCCTTTTGGATGTACAGGTGCACTGTGTCTCACTTGAGCTCGGACATCCAAAGCGCATTGTAGTGTGACCCGTTGTGATGAGGATGAAATCTATGCTCTTGGACTGATGTTCGTTCTCTTGTCCCTCTCAAGAACAGTTGAAATCAGCCTTGGTCCAGCCATTCCTTGCTCCAACATAATGAGTGGAACTCCTTGAAGGGAGTTGAAAAACTAAGAAAATAAGACTATCTACATATAATTTAGTTGCCTAGATCTCTTCCTGGTCTCATGGGGGCCTCTGCCCAGCTTATCACCACTCCTCTGTCAAGTGTGAAACCTGTGGAAGATAAAGCCTATAACAAACTTGGACACTCCTAGTCAAGACTCTACCGCGACACAACAGAGATTCACTTCAAAATAGTTCACAGAGATGGCACGGCCCGGCGTAGTTCCGTGCCCAGAGGTATCGGTCCCAAAGATTAGCACCCCTTTCGGTGTTTCTTTTTATATTAATATGTTTTCAAAGTACAAGAGAGTTGGTGGGTGCTCACTCTCAGACTCTGCGTCTAGATGCTCTGAGAAGTGAGGCCCTACCAACTTATTTATTGGTACAAGGGATGCCCAAAAGCAGAGCCCCAAAAATCTTCTATTTGAATAGCTTCTTACTCAAAAGCATTGAGCCCAAAAGCTCCTAATAAATCAACCAACGTAGATTGCGCAATTCCGTACAGCCTGCCACGTTAGTAGCATAATTTGCGGCGGAAATATCGGGCGTCCGTACTGGCTGCCACATCATCAGCGTGATTTCCGGTGTTCCATACGACCTGCACGTTTCATTAAGCATGTCCGGGACTGAGCCCGCAAGAGTGTGTGTCCAGGGGCTAGCCACGTCACCAGTTGTGACATACCCCCTCTTGAAAAAACAGGCAGAGGCCATAAACTGTCTTAGTAGACACTGACTGTTAGTACCGTTGCACTAGGCACAACACATCTAGCACATGTACCAATCGAAAGTCAAATCACCGGACATCACAGGACATCAGATGACAAATCACATTCAAATTCATTCCAAATCTCAGACCATGATTAATCGGCAACGTATTTAGTAATCGCATCTAGATCCAGTCGGGCCCTCACAGATGCCCGATTAACTAATCCATATTGCAATCATGTCTATAGAGATTTATGAGACCGAAATGACTGGACCGAAATGTTGCAGTCATTTCGTCTTTCAGTTCCTACACTCAAACAAGTCAAGTACAAATCAATCAGTATCAATTTCATAATCAATAATTTCAGTTCATAAAGTCATACAGCAGAATACGGTCAATCCAGTAGTATCCCTGAAACCCAAAGGGACCTTAGTGACTCTATATCAAAAATCGGGGTAATCTGTTGACAAAGGAGCGGAGTGACTCCCCTCTTTTGCAAACCCGCTGCAATAGATTCACCCATGCTAAAATCGAGCTTCTATCGGAGTAGACTATGCTAAGCCAAATGCTTCAAGGTAAAGTTCCACAATCTGAGGAGTATCTGCTAGGTCCTCCTCCTCCATCCACTTCGCATCCAATGCAGGATAGTACTTGAATTTAACCAAGACCACCTAATCACTTTACCTTTAATCTTTCTATCTTTATGTGCCAATATCTAATCTGGAACGAGGATCTCCTCGCTTTCCTCCACTTTGGGTTGCTCATCTGGCTCCCCATCATCGGGCACATCGTCTTTAAAAGTCTTCAAGAGACTCACATGAAAAGCATTGTGAATTCTCCAAGTATCGAACAGCTTCAGTCTAAAGGAGACATCATCTATCTTTTCTTTTATCTGGAAAGGTCCATAGTATCTCATGCTAAGCTTTGGAAAAAGCTGCTCCTTTCCCTTTTTCTTTCTCAGGCGTGCCTTCTCAAATCATAAGAGCACCCAATCGTCTTCCTTTGATTTCAATCGCAACGGTGTCAACTTGCTGCCTTCTTGTGTCTTTCTTGAGATTTTGCTAAAGCCTCCCGGACCTTGGCAAAAGCAGTGTCCAAGTCGTTGGTGTACTGGATCGGCTTCAAAAATCTTATCTTTCGTGCTTAGGAAGGGTGGAACCTTCGTAGCACCTTCGATAATCTCAAATGGCTCCTTCCCCGTCGAAGAGTGGATTGTGTTATTGTAGGCAAATTCCACCAACGGCAAAAACTTTTCCCATTGAGTCTTCTGATCAGAAATGTAAGACTTCAATAAATCCAATACGTATGAATTTGCAATCTCAGATTGCCCATCTATCTGCGGGTGGAAAGATGACGAGAACTGCAACCGTGTACCAATGTTCTCCCAAATAGCCTTCCAAACCAAACTCGTGAATCAGGGATCTCTGTCAGAGACTATTGTCTCAAGCACGCCATGTAATCTGAATATCTAGGCAATGAACACTCTCGCTAAATGATTCGGCTTGACTGTCTTCTTCACTGGAATGAAATGAGCTTGCTTGCTAAATCTGTCAATAATAGTCCAGATACCATCGTGCCCACTCTGTTTCTTTGCAAGATCGAAAATGAAATCCATAGCAATACTTTCCAGGGACGGGTGGGAATGGGTAAAGGCTGTAACAATCCCTGTGCTTTATGCATGTCAAACTTGACCTTCTGGCATACGAAGCAACTGCGTACAAACTCGGCCACATCCTTCTTGAGTCTCGGTAAGAAGGAATAATGCTCCACACCTTTCAAGGTGGTGTCAATGACACGGTGACCCGTAAATGGTGGACAATGGCATTCAGTTAGAACCTTTTCTCGCAACGGTTGTGTAATGCACAACATCATTTTCTTCATAAAGTAGCCATCCCATATGGAATATCTTGCTACTACCTCCCCATTCTGTATTCGAGTGAATACATCAGAAAAATATGGATCTGTGCCATACTAATCGATCATGTCCTCCAAGCTTCTATGACGAATCGCGGAGATAGCCAAGACTAACGGCTTCCGGGACAAAGCATCTGCCACCAAGTTCTTTTATCCCTGTACATGGACAATCTGGAAGTGAAACTGTGACAAGATGTTAGCCCACCGTATCTACTTTTCCGAAAGCTGCTTCTGTGACAAGAAGTAGCGTAAACTCTGATGATCAGTGAAGATCATAAAATTGGCTTGGAGTAGGTAATGTTGCCACTGAGTAAGAGCATGGATAACCGCCAAAATCTCTTTCTCATAAATCTGTGTTGTCAATTCCGGCCTTGAAAACAATCGGCTCTCATAGGCAATGACATGTGGCCTTCTTGCATTAAGACCGCACCCAGACTACGACCATAAGCATCACAATATACTTCGAATGACTTTTGCAAATCCAGCAAAGTCAAAACTGGTCACGTGGTCAATTTCTCTTTGAAAGTCTAAAAGGCAGTCACCTCTGTGGGTCCCCACGAGAAAGGGACTCTTTTTTGTGTCAGAATGTGCAAAGGGGAAGCAACCTCTGCAAATTTTCTAATGAACCACCGGTAGTAAGAACATAAGCCCAAGAATCTTCTAACTTCATGAACATTCTTCAAA
Source organism: Adiantum capillus-veneris (assembly GCF_014529385.1). Taxonomy (NCBI): domain Eukaryota; kingdom Viridiplantae; phylum Streptophyta; class Polypodiopsida; order Polypodiales; family Pteridaceae; genus Adiantum; species Adiantum capillus-veneris. Next base: position 115,821,624 of record NC_140938.1, on the reverse strand, counting down.
TTGGCCAATCACGTATAGTGTCAATCTTGGCCGGGTCCATCTATACTCCTGTTGCTGAGACGATGTGTCCCAAAAAGTGTATCTCCGGTAAGAAAAACTCACTCTTCTTGGCATTGATTACTAACTTGTGATTTTGCAATGCCTGAAAAACCAGTAGCAGATGGTGTTTATGTTCTGCCTCATCCTAGGAGATGACTATAATGTCATCAAAGAAAGTGCCAAACAAAAGATATGTACTCTCTGAAAATCCTATCCATCATTCGGTTGAAAGTCGTTGGAGCATTAGTAAGGCCAAAAGGCATCACCAAAAATTCATATAAACCGAAGCTCATCCGAAAAGTTATCTTGTAGACATCTCCCGGAGCAATTCGGATCTGATGATATCCGCTTTTTAAATCAATCCTGCTGAAACAAGAGGATCCATGTAGTCTATCAAGAATATGATCGATCCTCAAAATCGAAAATCTATTATTGATGTTGATTTTATTGAGAGCTCTATAATCAATGCACATTCTCCAAGATCCGTCTTTCTTTATAACAAGCAACACCGGAGAGCAGTAGGCTGAAATACTTGGTTGGATAAGGCCCTTTTCCAAGAGGTCTTTCACTTGGTTCATAATCTCTTCATTCTGGGCTCGGCTCACATGGTAAGGTGGCCAGTTTGGTGGTGTGCTTATAGGTATCATATCAATATTATGATCCTCGGGACAAGATGGTGGCAACTCGCCTGGCAGGCCCTCAGAAAAGCAATCGGCATGAGTGTGGAGAAGATCTTGGCATTCTTTATCAAGTTCAAACATATTCGTCCTGTGTTCATCATTTAACTCTTTCAAATAGATCCAGTAAACAAACAGACTGGATTTCATTAATTTGAAAATGGCCAAAGTCGATCCAATAGGGATAGACTCACCCTTCAGCTTCACATCAAGCACAATTTTTCGGCCCTTTTCATGTGTCAATGTCGCTTTCTTCTCCCGGTAATCGACATGGCGTTGTTCTTATGGTACCAAGGGACTCCAAGGAGGACATCACAACCTTCCAAGGGCATTATGTAAAAGTCCTCGTGCCCCAAATACCCCTGATAATGCAACCAAAGTTTGCCAATGATAGGTATGTGAGGCCCATGTCAGCCTATGAGACAAATCAAGTATACATGTGTGTATGTCTTTTGTCTGTCATAAAAGACAATAGTTCATCAGACTGGTACAAAATAAAAGATAGAAGGACGTCTAGTGGGTGATGAAATCTATGGGGATTGGTGGAGCACTAGTACTAGAGATATGTGCATGTCTTTATGTTGAGGGTAGTACAACCATGAAAATGCATCAATCTAGCTAGCTCCATCCTGTGCTAATGGGTTTGGAGGGGGGGTGGGGGGGGGGGGGGGGCTATCCTTGGCAATTGGCAACTCGATATGCTCGAGTCTAGATCTCCTCGTTCTGTCTGCGATGGAGTCGTGTGACCTTGCCTCTGGTGGCCCGTCCTCGTCGTCGGGCCCGGCTCACCTCAGCCTGCTTAAGGGTCACTCCACTCGGTGGGTCTGGGAGTGGAAGGGTTGTAGCTCTCTCAAAATAAATTCTAAGTTGTCCCGCCTCCCCGGGGTCTCTGTAGGTGGTTGTAGAAGTGTGTCCCTGTGCCTCTGTATCTTTAGCAAATAGCGCCCCATCTGTCTGTCTCTGATCTCGAGAGTGCATGATATCTCGGAATGTCACCAGCATTTGGCTACTATCTATCCTTTTTGTTGATTTCTTTCTTATTATTTATTTATTTTCACTTTTTGGAAACACCCCTCTGGAAATCTATTTGCCCTGCATTGCATAGCTAGTGTGGAACTGTTCAGAGGGAGTCCAGGCCTGAGGGCAAGAGAGCACTAAGGTTGGACAAGGACTATGGTTAGCCAAAGTGGGGTCATTGATTAGCCAAAGTGGAATCCTTTGCTAAATAGGCTACATTTGAGTTCTTGGCTGCAGTGTACAAAGAGGGTCAGATGACCTAGAAAGATACAATGACAGCATCTCCTAAAATTTGGTGAATTGCTATTTTGGACTTGAAAATGTGTTCGCGTCATTAGCTCTGGAATGACAAGAGGAACATTTTATTGCTCTGCTGCAAAGTCAACTGATGCACCAGTTGAGATATTTTTAGCCGGGAATGCCCAAAGTCGGAAAGTGTGCCATGTGGCACTCCGTGAGCATTCTTCTACTTCTGGCAGAGAGGGGGCACCTAAAATGAGAGAAGAGACTCATTTGCAAGTTGGACACAGGTTAAGAGCTATGGAGTGCTTGCTTACCCTCTATGTACAGTGAAGTGCAAGAATTGATGCCTTGCAGAGCTCTCACTGCTCTCTCTCTCTCTCTCCCCTCCGTGCAGTTATGTGATGCCCCTCTAGTGGGCTACTCAGTTGACCAATGTATACAGTTGTGGGTTCATGCTTTTGTGCTGAGGCAAGAGCCTCCTTAGCAGGAACAGCTATAGCTAACTGCTACACCAAAAGTAGGAACCGGTGAGGCTAAATACCTCACCAAACAAGTGCAAATTCAGCGCAGCTAGGCTGCTGATTTTTGCTGATTTGGGATTGTTTTGGTGCCCTAAAACTCTCTCGATTCAAGGGGCAGCTACCCCAAGGTGCAGGGGACAGCATAGGGGCTACATGGAGCTGAAAACAGTGAAAAATCAGAGAAAAACCAAAAATTACAGAGGCTGGTTATTCTCTGTTTTGCTCAGTTTATGGTTGATTAGGGACAAGGACAGTGGTCTCCTTAAGATTCCCTACTTGCAGACTGATTTGGGCAGAGTTCTGCACCGTTATGCTGCCAAAATTCCCACATACAGGTTAAGAACTGCGGGATACAGGTTAAGTGCTATAAGCACTCTTTGTACTTCCTCTTAACTGTTAAAGAATATAGAAATACCGAGGGGGCGCTTATTTAGGGGCCAATCTGGTGTCGGTCTTCTCATACAAGTGCAATCTAGCAACCTGTATCCCTTTCCCCTTTGTTGTGTCTTGAAAGTACAGGTAAAGTGGGCGACAAATTAAATGGGTGAAAGCAAATAAAGTTTAAGTCTAAGGCCTTCCGCCCTTTTTGGATTAAACAGGCCGGTTACACGGATGGTAGGCTGCCCTCTGAATAGGGACTCGTATTTGTTTGCAGGTGTACTTCCTCTTAGTGAGGGAGTAGGAGTAGAGAAAGCGCTATGAGAAATTAGAGCCAGATCAGCCCAAGGGTTTCGTACCCAAGTTTGGGAAGCAGATCCACGGATCGAAGAGAGGTAGAGTCTCGAGATGTGATCTGGAAGTTGAAATTCCCAAGGGAAGGACTTCGTGTCCAGCAAAGCGGAGTTATTCTGCAGGAAGAGGACTCTGGAAACAAAGTCGGAAAAGAGTTGCAGGGATGCCATGCCCTGCGCCTGGAAGGTGAGATCCAGAGGCGAGAACCTTGATTCTCGAGGATTTGGAATAAGGAACGGAAGTTCCTTGAAATAGGATTTTGCCCTAGGAATAGGAAGCCGAGGCTTCCGGGAACCATCAACTATTATTCTAGAACGAACGTGGTAATACGTTCGGTTCAAGTGCTTGTATAGACTTCTCCTCAGTAATAAAGATACTATTACGGAGGGGGACCAGCCCATCTTTTGGTCCCCAGTACTCTCTCTCTCTCTCTCTCTCTCTCTCTCTCTCTCTATCTATATATATATATATATATATATATATATATATATATATATATATATATATATATATATATATATATATATATATATATATATCCTCTGGCTTCAGTAATAAGTCATAAATCTTATATATCCGAAAGGATTTTATATTGCTATGCGCTCCCGTTTGTGACAATGGTATCAGAGCATGGTCTCCTCTCTTTCTCTGTAACGGAGGGCGACTCTAGGAAGATACGGGAAGAAGCCTTGACAAGCCAAGAGAGAAGTAAGCAGGCAAAACCCTAAGTCTTGCAATGAAAAGCTCGCAGAGTTGGGAAAATTTTTCTATCTGCAAGAAGTCAACACAAGATGTGGGACTCTCTGAGAGGGCGACAAGAGCATGATGCTCAAGAATCTAGAGAGTCCAAGGAGCGGAATGCTCAAGATGTTTCAGAATCCAAAAAATATCCAAGAACACCAATCCAGAACTATAGCCATGAAATCCCATCATTCCGAGAAGGATATGAAGTAGGTCTCTAGTGTAACGGGGACGTGGCAACTGTTAACTATGTCACGAGGATGTGGCAACTGCTAACTTTAGTTGTTGGTTTCTTTCCAAGGGGTTTTGTTTTATTTTTTAGACCCTCTTCTTGAAGTAGCAAACGGTCGGACATTGCATGGCCAATGTGAACGGTAGTTTCACCCGCAGATGGGTAGTGGTCGGCACTGGAATTCGTATGGTAAGAGGACGTCTAGGCTCATAGCAAGATCATATAGGTCCCCCCGTCGCACTTAGCAAGTTGGTGGATACTAGGAAGTGAACTCAATAAAGGCATAAAGTCAAGGTGGGACTACCAACAGAAAGTATCCGACAGTTGGGCCACATTGCACTTTTGGATGTGGTCCCAATGAGGATAGATGGTCAGATGACCACAGGGAGCCCAATGGAATCATTTCCTAGAATTTAGGGAACTGCTATTTTGGGCAGTGAAATGTGTTCGCGTCATTACCTCCGGTATGACTAGGGGAACACTTTACAACTCTGCCGCGAAGTCAACTGGGCAACCGGTCAGGAGATTTTTAACACGGGAAAATGCTTGTAAATGCGCCAAGTGTCAAATTTTCATGCACTTTCCTCCTACAGAAAAAAGGGCGCTGATTTTTTATGCTGGGAGAGGCCTCATTCACTCTCTGTCACACAGGTTAAGAGCTATGGAGTGCTTCCTTTCCCTCTCATGTACAGTGCGGTGCCAGGAGTGATGCCCTACACTCTACGCACTGCTCTCTCTCTCCCCTACGAGCAGTATGTTATGCCCCACTAGTGGGCTTTTCATTTGACCAATGTACAGTTATGTGTGTTCATGCGCGATTGCCGAGGCAAGAGCCTCTTGCACAAGTATTGGATTAACTAGCGGCTAATCCCCCGCAGGTAGTACAGGTGAATTCGGAGAGGTTTCACACCGGAAATCTCGTCTGATTCAAAGGGCAAGTAGCCCTATAGGTGCGGGAGCTCGAGGTCTTGCTATAGATGGATTGGCACGCGAAACGGAGCCCAAAACAAGGAATTACAACATTTTTGTAGGTTTAGGGTTTCGGCCCTAAATGGACCCTAATACCCCCCAGGAGGTTCGGGGACGCGAGGGGACCGCTGTACAGGTGAACTGACACATTTTCGGGGCAGAAAACAGAGAATTCAGCGTGCTGCAGATTCTCGCCAGGTTTTGCAAAGTGTCCGTATGCATCAGGAAAGTCACCTATTGCGTGGGGATACTGATTGTGAAGCGTCCTAGTACAGTTATGCTGCCAAAATCGGGCATGAACAGGTTTCTTAGCCTAGATTGTGCAGGGCAGCTTGTAGGAGATCACATGTTTTATTCCCTCTGTTAAAGAATAAAGAAATACAAAAAGGGGAGACAATTTTGGGGCCTACAGGTTGTCGGTGTCTGCTCGGAGCATTCTAGCTTCCAAGCTGTGTGTGCTTAGGTGTTAATCCTCTTACAGGTTACCTTTGCAAAGTGCTCTGTGTGTGTGTGTCTAAAGTAAAGAATTTAGGGTGAAAGCCAACGTCTACCGCCCTACGGGCCGGTTTCATGGTTCTGTTGCTGGGATATCAATCACTTTTTCCTTAAAGAGTGAGCCTGGATTGTTTTGGGTAAAGACACAGAGTGCAGGAACGCGGGATTACACTATGGCCGACAAGGGGAAGGGCATTATGGAAGAGGGTTCCTCTTCAAAGGACAGGCAGGAGATCCCTATGGTTTTTGAGATTGGCGAGAGCTCACGGCCACGTCAGTCTGTGCCTCCCGTCAACGTGAATTTCCCTCCAATAGTATAGGGATTTATGACTGGGCAACTTGAGGATGATGCGTTCAAGACTCAGTTAGTTGCCGTGGTGAATGTGTTTTCGCAGCAGCTGGTGCAGAATCCAAGGTTTATGGAGTTCTTGCAAGCACCACCAGTGCAACAGCAAAATAGGTAACCTACATCGCGTACGGAGCTTGTTGATGCTCAAGCCCAGGTACTTCATGCGGCTCAGGAAGAAAGGGAACACTCGCATGTTGCGGAGTCAAGGGCTCCAAAGTAGGTTCCTCCTGTGCTTGAACAAGTGGCTAGAACGCATATTCCACAAGTTATGCCAGTTTAGCCCGCCACCTTTCAGAGCCAACATGCTGTCTTGAATGGACAGGGAGTTGGATACTAGGCAATGCACTCAGATTTTCCACCACCCACGGTACTACATCCTAGGTATTTCGAGGGTGGATCATTGTTCCAAAGTATGGCTGGTTATGCGCCTGGAAGTCGACCTCTGACGCAAAATGTGAATGGCCAAGATGTGCCGATCATGCCTACTACAGTGCCCATGTTGCAGACCATTCCATATGACAACTTGGGGGCACTAGAGAAGCCGAAGGCTTACAAAGAAGGTGGTGCAGCGGTAAAGTTCAGTACCTTCTGTGGTTTCGAGGATAAGACAAAGGCCCTCACTTTCCTCCAGCAGTTTGATACAGCTTATGCGGGAGGGAATTTTACAGAGGCCTAAAAGGTCAGGAAAGCTGCCACTTTCTTAAAGGACAATGCGCTTACATGGTGGACGACATTGTTAATGCAAGGACAGGCACCCGCCACTTGGGTTTACTTCAAGCAAATGTTTGCATCTGCTTGGTTGTCAAATGAATTTGAAGCTGATGTCATGACAGATTGGCACCAGCTTACTTCAGCTTCGTGCAAGAGCTTGCTGGAGTACAATAGGAGGTTTTGTAAAGCGTTACTCTCAGTGACCTATAGATTTGTGTCATTGACAGAGTAGATAGAGAAGTACTGTTGTGGGCTACCTAAAGGGCTTCACGATTACTGTACAAACAACAGAGTGGCTACCCTTACTCAGCTTATGGAAGTTGCGAACACTGGTCTTGCCTTGTTGAAAGGAGAGGACAGTGGATTTCCGAGTAGTGACAAAGGAGGGCAGCAAAAGAAAAATTCAGCGAAGAATCCCTTTGTGAAAACAGCTCTTGATGCATCACATGGGTCAAAAAAGGTCACCAAAGACAAGGATTCAGCCGAGACTTCTGGAGCGCAGGCAAAGAAACAAAAAAGGAAGCCTCTTGTGCGCAAGTCGCTCGAGGAAAAGAAGGTCCTAATGGCTAAGAACAAATGCTTTATATGCGAGCAGCCTGGTCACTTTTCTATCAATTGTCCACAAAGGAAAAGACCAGCTGACTCAGAGGATAAAGAAGACCAGAAAGGCTAGAAGCCTAAACCCACGGCAGGTTTAGTGCTAGACATGGTGGGTGACAGGCCCAGCACAGATGCCATTGAGTTATGCAGGGCATGGGGTAAAGTTAGGGATCAGACGTCACTCATCTTCTTTGATCCAGGTGCCAAAGCCAACTTTATCTCACTAGAGTTAGCTATGAAGCTGGGCATCAGAGCTGAAGAGATGGTACACAGCAGAGGCAGGGTTGGCATGTCCTGGCAACTCAGAGTGTGTTACTCCCATCATTGGAAAACTGCGTCTGCATATTCAGTCGTATGTGGACACTGAAGAGTTTTACATCATGCCGCTGGAAGGTTGTGACGCCTTGTTGGGGATCCCATGGATGTTCCGAGTGCATGGAGTCTTGGATGCCTACAATTAAAAGATCACTATACAGTATAGGGGCAAAACTCACATCTTGGATGTAAAGCTTAAAGGAGAGTCAGTCCCTATTGTATCTGCTTCTGCTATCACTTCTGTAATAAAGAATCATCTTTCTGTGTACTTGATTTTTGCACATGTGTCTCAGATAGTGATCAATCAAATTTCTCTGTGTTAGATAAAGAAAGGTCAGCATTTTTGCAAAAGTTTAGTGACTATTTTTCTAATTCATTACCGTCGCAATTGCCGCCAAAAAGACCTGAGGACCATCGGATAGATTTGGTGCTAGGGTGTAGCCCACCAAATAGACCTCCCTACAGGGTTAGTGTGGCACAACAGAAAGAGATTATGGGCCAGGTTGAGGAGTTATTAGAGAAGGGGCTGATTCAGCCTAGTTCTTCACCCTTTTGCTCCCCAATGCTCCTAGTGCAGAAGAAGGATGGCTCATGGCGCATGTGTATTGATTACCGTGCGTTGAATAAGAATACCATCAAGAATAGGTTCCCTATTCCTAGAATTGATGATATTCTCGATCGTTTAGAGGATGCTGCAATTTTCAACAGGATAGACCTTAAGAGTGGGTATCATCAGATTCGTAGAAGGCCAGAGGATGTGCACAAGACTGCGTTTAGAACGACATTTGGTCTTTATGAGCTTCTAGTGATGTAGTTTGGGCTAACAAATGCTCCTGCCACGTTCAACAGAATGATAGACTGGATTTTCCACTCGCATCAACAGTTTGTTGGAACGTTCTTCGATGACATGATAGTGTATTCAAAGAATGAAGAGGAGCATAGGCGTCACTTGACCATTGTGTTCGAAGAGCTGCGCAGTCATCACAGGTTACTTGTCAATCCTAAGAAAAGTGAATTCTTCCTCGAAGAGATCCACTTTCTTGGCCATATAGTCTCAAAGGATGGTGTTAGAATGGATCTCACAAAGGTCGAAGTTATCAAGACATGGCCAGACTTGAAGACTGTGCACGATGTCAGAAGCTTCTTGGGATTGTGTTCCTACTATAGAAGGTTTATCAGAAATTTTGAAGAGATAGCATCGCCTCTTCACGCTTTGCAAAAGAAAGAGGTCACTTTCAGATGGACCCAAAAAGAGATTTCAGCTTTTAGTCTCTTAAAGGAAAAGTTGACTTCAGATCCACTTATTGTTTTGCCAGATCTCAGGAAGTCATTTGTGGTCCAGTGTGACGCGTGTGGCAGTAGCATCGAAGCAGTGCTAATGCAAGATGGACGGGTAGTAGCTTATGAAAGCCGAATTTTGCAAGGGCCAGAGAGAACTATGCAAATCTATGAGAAAGAGCTCTTGGCCGTGATTCATGAGCTTTCTAGCTGGAAGCACTACCTCTTAGGTGCTGATTTTGTTGTCCAAACAAATCATCAGACCTTGCGATACTTCTTGACATAGTCAAAGTTATCCGAAAAACATATGCGATGGGTAAACATTCTTTCCATGTTCCACTTCCAGATTATGCATGTGGAAGGTAAGAGAATATTGTGGCTGATGCGTTATCAAGAAAGCCACAAATTTCAGCTGTGTCAATTCCTTATCATCATGAGTTAGATAACATGAAGGAACAATATACTGCTAATGAAGATTTTGCAAGGATCTTTGAAGAGTTACAAGAGGGGCAACATCACGAGCACTACCTCTTCAGAGATGGTTTTATGATGATGCATGGCAAACTTTGTGTCACTAGGCCACTGCGACATAAGGTCATGGAAGAGAGTCATGTCCCACCGTATGCAGGGCATTGTGGCATTGATGCAACAGTTAAAGCGGTAGAGACATTCTTCTATTGGCCTACCTTGAGGAGAGATGTGGATGCCTTTGTGCGAGCATGCATAGTTTGCCAAAAGGTCAAGTTTGGCAGGCAAAAGGCACCAGGGTTGTTACAACCACTGCCGATTCCGGATAAGCCATGGGAAAGCATTTCTATGGACTTTATCTTTGATCTTCCAAGAACGCCAAAAAGGGAATGATGGTATATGGACCATTATCTGCAGGTTCAGCAAGCAGGCCCATTTTATCCCTGTTAGGAAGAAGATAAAATCTGATCAGATGGCACGCTTGTTCATGTACAATGTGTTTAAGTACCATGGTATGCCACAATCGATTATCAGTGATCGTGATCCTCGCATGACCAATTTGTTCTAGAGAGGATTGTTGAGAACATGGGCACTACGCTCAAGTTCTCGTCTTCGTTTCATCCACAAACTGATGGACAGTCAGAAGAGGCTAATTCTATTGTCTTAGATCTGCTGAAATGCTATGTGTCAGATAATAAGGGCAAGTGGGAACAGTATTTGCCTATGCTTGAGTATGCGTACAATAATACGGTGCATTTGTCTACTGGTAAAGCACCTTTTGAGATTGTTGAAGGCGGCAAAAAGGTTCCTCCCATTTTGCATACAAAGGAGAAGATCTTTGAGGTAGATCGATATGTTGAGAACATGGATGAGATGTATAAGAAAATTAAAGTTGCCTTGGAGAAGACTCAGGAAAAGCAGAAAAAGGCTATTGATCGTCACCGTCGTGAATTTCTATTATCACCTGGTGATTGAGTTCTGTTAAGGTTCGAAAATGCAAGGTTAAAGAAGATGAGGGGCAAGGAACAGCTATTTCCTAAGCTCATCATGCGTTACTCTGGGCCTTTTCAAGTGCTTGACAATGTGGCTTACAGGCTGAAATTGCCTGATGCGTGGAAGATTCATAATGTGTTTCACGTGAGTCTTCTTAAGACCCTTCGTGGGTGATGTGCCAGAAGATATGCCAGATGAGAATCAGCCAGAAGTTGAGGAACTTGACGAGATCCTGGTACCTGAGCAAGTTTTGGCACATAAGGACAGAAAAGTTAAAGGACAAGTTGCAAGACGCTATTTGGTGAAGTTCAAGAACTATCCACCTATGGATGCAAAGTGGATGGAAGAGCATGAACTGTCAGAGTCACCAAATGTATTGCAGCTTTACCTTGAAGCCTTTGGGTTACAGCCTACTTATGCCCCAACTTAACGTGTGCAAAGGAGGGCTAATGATAGAGCTAGTACATCAAATGTACATATGAATTCAATGGAAATGACAAAAGTATGAAGGCCTCATTAAGTCATTTGTATCTATATGTTATGACCTTTCTTGCGGATACATGCGATGATAAAAGAGTGTTAATAGCACAAGATCATCAGTGGCGTGTATTTATGGTATGCAATCGAGGACGTTTGCGATTTCAAGAGGGGGGTATGTCACGGGGACGTGGCAACTGTTAACTATGACACGAGGACGTGGCAACTGCTAACTTTAGTTGTTGGTTTCTTTCCAAGGGGTTTTGTTTTATTTTTTAGACTCTCTTCTTGAAGTAGCAAACGGTCGAACATTGCATGGCCAATGTGAACGGTAGTTTCACCCGCAGATGGGTAGTGGTCGGCACTGGAATTCGTATGGTAAGAGGATGTCTAGGCTCATAGCAAGATCATATAGGTCCCCCCGTCGCACTTAGCAAGTTGGTGGATACTAGGAAGTGAACTCAATAAAGGCATAAAGTCAAGGTGGGACTACCAACAAAAAGTATTCGACAGTTGGGCCACATTGCACTTTTGGATGCGGTCCCAATGAGGATAGATGGTCAGATGACCACAGGGAGCCCAACGGAATCATTTCCTAGAATTTAGCGAACTGCTATTTTGGGCCGTGAAATGTGTTTGCATCATTACCTCCGATATGACTAGGGGAACACTTTACAACTCTGCCGCGAAGTCAATTGGGCAACCGGTCAGGAGATTTTTAAGCGGCGAACCCGAAACACGTAAATGCTTGTAAATGCACCAAGTGTCAAATTTTCATGCACTTTCCTCCTACAAAAAAAAGGGCGCTGATTTTTTATGCTGGGAGAGGCCTCATTCACTCTCTGTCACACAGGTTAAGAGCCATGGAGTGCTTCCTTTCCCTCTTATGTACAGTGCGGTGCCAGGAGTGATGCCCTGCACGCTACGCATTGCTCTCTCTCTCCCCTACGAGCAGTATGTTATGCCCCACTAGTGGGCTTTTCATTTGACCAATGTACAGTTATGTGGGTTCATGCGCGATTGTTGAGGCAAGAGCCTCTTGCACAGGTACTGGATTAGCTAGCGGCTAATACCCCGCAGGTACAAGTGAATTCGGAGAGGTTTCACACCGGAAATCTCGTCCGATTCAAAGGACAAGTAGCCCTACAGGTGCGGGAGCTCGAGGTCTTGCTACAGATGCAACCGGCACGTGAAACGGAACCAAAACAGGGAATTACAGCCTGCTGTGTATTTTTGCAGGTTTAGGGTTTCGGCCCTAAACGGACCCTAATACCCCTAGGAGGTTCGGGGACGTGAGGGGACCGCTATACAGGTGAACTGGCGCATTTTCGGGGCAGAAAACAGAGAATTCAGCATGCTGCAGATTCTCGCCAGGTTTTGCAAAGTGTCCGTATGCGTCGGGAAAGTCACCTATTACGTGGGGATACTGATTGTGAAGCGTCCTAGTACAGTTATGCTGCCGAAATCGGGCCAGGAGAGGTGTTTCTTAGCCTAGATTGTGCAGGCAGCTTGTAGGAGGTCACAGGTTTTATTCCCTCTGTTAAAGAATAAAGAAATACCGAAAGGGGCGCCAATTTTGGGGCCTACAGGTTGTCGGTGTCTGCTCGAAGCATTCTAGCTTCCGAGCCGTGTGTGTACTTAGGTGTTAATCCTCATTACAGGTTACCTTTGCAAAGTGCTCTGTGTGTGTGTCTAAAGTAAAGAATTTTGGTGAAAGCCAACGTCTACCGCCCTACGGGCCGGTTCACTCTAGACCTAGGAACACTTCAGTCAAGTTTGATACTTTTGACGGGAGGAAAGATACCTCGAAAGCTACCGCTGTCATTTGACAGTTTGAAGTTGCCTTTGCAAACGGCAATTTTTGAAAAGCGTCGAAGGTGAGGCATGTGACCAAACACCTCAAGGGGGATTGCAAGTACTTGGTGGTATACCAAAGCTGTGCAAGGAATTCACAACAAGACTTGGATTCAATTCAAGTACGAATTTTTGGACAATTTTTTTTCCTCTATGCTTTGAGGAAGGCATCAAAGAAGATTGGGATCGGTTTGTCCGATAGGAGCACGAGCGAGTCATGGATTATGTGAATCAATATTCGTTCACTCTTTCCAAGGTGGCTCCATTCTTGAACCCCTTTGAGGAAGAAACGATAAAGAAGTTTAATGAAGGACTTTTGCCCGAATTTTGTAAACGCATCCGCCAGATTCTTTGCAGCGTATGGTGGACTCAGCAATACAAGCTGAAAGTGTACATTCAGTGTACATAGAATCTAATCCCCGTAGTGGGACGGGAACCATTGAACACAGAAACATCTCCTCGAAGGATATGTTGCTAACCGGAGAAAGTTTGGAGTAAGGGAATTCATTCTAACTCCTGAAGTTTTGAATGGAAGACTCTTAAACTTCAAGTGAGAGGGCAGTTCTGATCAAAGTTACATCTTTGAGGAAATTACAAAGTGCATTTTCTTTTTCGCACAAGGAATGTATATGTCTAACCAGGATTGATCACTCTTGAGTGTTTATGAGAGTAGGGTTGAGTCAGAACATTGTTTTATACGATGAACTACTTTGCTTAACCATCCAAAAGGTCCATGATTGATCTGGTCTCCGATAATTCTCGAACAGATTACCAGCTCTACTGCGGGTAAGAAATTATGAAGGAACCATTAATCTTGAGTACACTTTAAGCCCACACCCCCTACCCGGTAAGGGAAGATATGGTAGTGCTTTTCGCACAAGTGAAGGAATACTCTCTTTATGAGGGAAGAAGCAAGAGACGGCCTTGGCCTATGCTCGTAGAATTCCACATTTGAAATCTAAGTTTATTTGATGAGCGGGTTTTGCTCTAAGATCGAGCCAAGGGATCGTCTGTTTGAGCGTCTTCGTTATAAGGATCTTACAAAGGGAAGGTAATTTCCCAGGTTCACAGAAACTCTAACACAACTTAAGAATTATGTACACCTTTGGGTACATGGATAACACACGAAGATGCAGACCTATGCCAAGGTGGGTCATCTACCAATCAATTTTTTTTTCTGTTGAACGGAATGAGATGAACTAACTTCCTTTTCAGGAATTGGACGGGAGTTCTTTATACTCTCTTGAGCGCCTTTTTGCGCGGAAGGATATTCCGACATGAGAATCTCTATTTGAGATATGCTCGCTAGAAGAAATTTGAGTTTCTCTACGGAAAAGAGGTTTTCTGATGGTCGTTGATCGTTGAGTACGTTATGTGCTTTTACCATTACAGTAGCAACTTTTGGTTGCGGTATATGTTTCTCCATGAGCAAGTCAAGTAGCATTTACACGCTTCTGGAATAAATTCGAACATTATGTTCGTAAGAGTATAATTCGCCAATTTAGCAACATCCCTCTCGCTTATAAACAGTTCTCATCAATTGTAGAGGTCCAACTGAACTACCCGGACAGAAACCGAAAAAAACTCAAAATCTTGCTCAATGGTGAGTTGAGCTTGTCCTTTCTCAGAAGAGAACTAAAAAATTGAATTAAACAAAAATCCAAGAATTCAATACTTACCTTACCGGTTCATGTCCTTCCTCTAGTACCTCGAGGATATCTTTCACCAATCATCAAACTTCTGAGCTATGTAAGAACTCGTCATAGGATGGGTGACATAGAGCATCGTGAAAAAAAATTGTACCGTAAGTTCGGTAGGAAAGGACTAGGTGATAGGTATTCCTGATGCGTCACAACGTGGGTGACGGGTGCAACGGAAAGGGGATATCCATAGTCGAGAGGAAATTCTGAACTGTGTTGGAATTGTGCACAAGGAAAAGCAAGCACTTGAATGAAGATGGGTTCATAGGAAACTTCGAGGAAAAACGGATGCTTTCTAAGAAAGCGGATTGCTTTTCGAGAAAGCAGACGCTTTCCTGCGAGGAAGTCTATGTCTGCATTGCAACTGTGCATGTGATTGCATCCAGGGACGCCTGGGAAGTGTTGTGAAAGTATTGTTTTTAACTTATAAGGTTTTATTGAGTTTTTGGACAGATTCAAACCATTTTTAAAAGGTGACCGGCCGCCCACTTAATAAGTGGACAGCCTATGATTAAATAAAGCAGTAAAAACCAGCCAACGATTTTTCTCTCTTTTATGGCAGCAGAGCGAAAAAAAACAAAAAGAAAAACAAAAACGACCGCGATCTCTACGCGAGCAACCAATGCTCTGCTATCTTTGCCGTGGCCAGGGAGCTATAAAAGCATCACACGCCCTCTCCCAGAGGGAAGATCACTTTTAGCAAGAAGAAGATGCTGCTACCAATTTCATCCACAAAGAAGACGTTGTCGGTGATGCCCATGGCTGATCCAAGTATACTAGATGTCGCCAGGACCCAGTGCATGAGTGCCCTCACAAGGAAGTGCCTACGGAGCGTGCTTCCATCGCGACAAGCTGCTGTTTTTCTTTGTTTTCAGCCCATAAACATCATAGACGGGGCTGATTTACGAGAAGGAACGCGAGAACACCTCTTTTATATGTAGGATTAGAAGAGAGGATTTTCTATGTAGAGATCTCTTCCAGGGAATTGCTTTTCGAGAACCGAGTCGCATTCGAGCGTCGAGACTTTGAAGGTAACGATTTTCATGTTATGATCTCCAAGTATTTGTTTACAAGTGTACTTCCTCTTAGTGAGGGAGTAGGAGCAGAGAAAGCGCTCTGAGGAATTAGAGTCAGATCAGCCCAAGGGTTTCGTACCCGAGTTTGGGAAGCAAATCCACGGATCGAAGAGAGGTAGACTCTCGAGAAGTTGAAATTCCCAAGGGAAGGACTTCGTGTCCAAGAAAGCAGAGTTATTCTGCAAGAAGAGGACTCTGGAAACAGAGTCGGAAAAGAGTTGTAGGGATGCCATGTCTTGAGTCTAGAAGATGAGATCCAAAGGCGAGAACCTTGATTCTCGAGGATTTGAAATAAGGAACGGAAGTTCCTTAGAATAGGATCTTGCCCTAGGAATAGGAAGCCGAGGCTTCTGGGAACCATCAAGTCTTATTCTAAAACAAACGTGGTAATATGTTCGATTGAAGTGCTTGTATAGACTTCTCCTCAGTGATAAAGATACTATTACGAGGGGAGACCATCCCATCTTCTGGTCCCAGTACTGTGTCGATCCTCTCTCTCTCTCTCTCTCTCTCTCTCTCTCTCCATCCTCTGGCTTCAATAATAAGTGATAAATCTTATTTATCCGAATGTATTTTATATTGCTATGCGCTCCCGTTTGTGACACTGACCAATTGCCACCCGTGAGTTGTAACATGTAGGTGTCCACATAGCATGGTCGATGTACGAACCCATCCTCCAATATGGTAAGAAAATGATCTTTGTAGTGTGACATTTTCTATCAAAGGGGGGATGTGATCCCAGTCTGTCTGATATAGAGCTGCCAGAGATCCTATGGAATCAGTATGTTTCTCTCACTACGTGTAAGTCGGGGTCGTACTGGAAAGGTAGCAAACTCTCCAGGTCAAGGTCATGTGCTACGAACCATGCTCAGTCATATTCGATCTCAAATATCTGTATAGCTAACTCAAATGCTCGTCATGTGAGTGATGATCGAGAGCTCTCACTCTCTCGATGAAGCAAACCGTCTGGAAGAGTGCCTCCACTACCATGGGGGGGTGGCAAGCTCTACCCTGATGATGTCCAGCAACACTATGTGCTTGCCTCAAAATAGGCAAGAAATCACATAGATTTGTGGTCTCTCAATCCGTGCCCATTGGATATCTATCAATCCGGGTGCCCACATTGTTGTTGCATACATCAGGGCTGGAGTGACGAATGTGTCGAATAGCCACCCCTTCGTGTAAGGCTCCTGAAAGTGTGCATGATGGCATCTTCCCTCTAGCATGACCAATGTTGTATATCCTCCAGTGAGTCTATCAATGGCGGCATGTGCCATGGAGAAGGGCCCCTATCTGCTGGTGAATTTGACTCCCAGGTAGATGTAGGATGTGACCACCTCTATTGGTCCTATTGTTGTAAATGTGGCTGCTCGTGAAACTGCTCTGGAGATGTGGAAGATCATGATCTTGGTTTTCCCAAGATTCGTTGTGACTCCCTTGTCTGTGCAAAACTCATCCAAAGCTCTCAGATGGCTCTGTAGGCCCTCCGGTGACTCTGAAATCGATAAAATGTCAACATATAGCATAATGTGGACTGGGTACTTGCCTGCTCGTAGGACGTAGTCAGAGATCTCGTCAATGTAGAGTCCGAAGAGGGTTGGGGAGAGGGGGCATCGTTGCTTCACACCAATGGTGTGGTGCTAGCAATAGACCCTAACATACCGCCTGAGAGTAGATCATCTCCGAAGGTATCCCCAAACTTTGGAGCTGTCGAAAGAGCCTCTCCCATGGGACGGTGTCAACGACTTTGAAAAAATCCACAAAGCAACTAAAAAGTCTCTGCTTCCCCACCTTTGCCCCATCAATGAGGCAACCCAAAACGAAGATGTGGTCGATAGTAGAGAAGGTCCACTTGAACCCTGTCTGGCCAAGAGCCCGTAGGCCGATAGTAGAGAAGGTCCGCTTGAACTCTATCTCTGGCCCTCAACCTCCCCATAAGAACTAAGTTCAGCCCCAAGAACTGCCCCATATAGCTTGGCCATTGTATGGCCAATCATAATAGTCCTGTAATTCCCAATCATAATAGTCCTGTAATTCCCTGGGCCCAAAGTGTCTCCAGTCTTGTGGATCGGCACAATGGTGTGCCTAGTCACTCCTCTGGGAAGCCCTTCCCTATAGCCCCGTTGAATGCATGTACAATCAACGAGGTTGTCATGACGGCGGCTGCATAAATGAGGTGCTCACTTTGTAAACCATGTATGGTCTGATGATTGGCGGTGCTATAGTTGGTGGATGGCCTTCTTGACCATCTCCACTGAGGAGGAGGAGGAGGAGCTCGTGGATCAAGGCCAAGGAGGTTGTGGAATCGGAGGCTGGTTCGGCACCTCATAGAGTTTCTCTGCATAGTCGTGCCATACCTGTGGATCCTAAATGGGGGTAGTTGATCCTGGAGAGTGTGCCATGTTGTGACATTGTCCCTACTCATGAACGAGTGATATAGCTCTAGCGTCTGTGCCTCCTCGAAAGCTCGCAACTTTCAGAGTGTGTCTAAATCTGGCGTCTAGCCTCTCGCTCAGTGGTCTCTCCAAGAGCCAATTGTGCACGCAATCGATCGTAGAGATCTCAACACTCATCATTGTACCAACGGTTATGTGGCATGGTCCCTGTGGGGTTTGGGGGGGGGGGGCAGAGCGAGAGAGAGAGAGAGAAATGAAATGAAATGAAATGTTATATTGACGTCCTCAAAAGGCCAGAGTGACCTATGAGACCAAAAAGTTACAATGTGGTGGATCTGATACAAAGTCAGAATAACAAAATGACAAAACAAATATACTATGGAATGGAATCTTGGGTGTGAACAAGACAAAGCAACTAGCTGGGGTAGCTAAATCACAAGAGATCCAGCATCGGCCGTTGGCGGATCTCATCAATCTCCTCCATGGTCAGAGGGGGGGGGAGAGAGAGAGATGATTTTAACATCGTAGAAAAATATCCCAAGAGACCTCAAAGATCTATCTGACGAGAGTTGAACTCAAGACCTGTTATTGAATAGGAAAATGGCATAACCAATCTACCACACGGGTGATAGAAAGGTTATACCGTTTTCCTCTTTTTATTAACACACACACCCGCAAGAAGAAGAGGATTTTGACGTCGTAGGAAACTATCCTAAGAGACCTCAAAGATCTATCTAATGAGAGTTGAACTCAAGACCTGTTATTGAAGAGGGAAATGGCATAACCAATCTACCACACTTGGTTGATAGAAAGGTTATACCATTTTCCTCTTTTTGTTAACACACCCACACACACACACGAGAAGAAGAGGATTTTAACGTTGTAGGAAACTATCCCAAGAGAGAGAGACAGATTACAAGGAACACATCATTCAGATTTTAAGATTCAAAAAGAAAATGTCCCATGCAAAACCGCCTCTCAAGATTGCTTTATAGGCAACCCTGCCATGTGAGACCGTAAAAAACAGGAGTAATTTCAAAGTCTGTTTGTGAGTGCAGTATGTTAGCAAAAACGACTAAACTACAGCCATCAAAAAGCCCTTTTGATTCCTCTTTCAACTGACGTGCATATGTCCTGAAGTCATTGACAAGATTACAACAAATTGGTAAAGACTTGCCTCTGCCATATGAAGGTGAAGGGATCTGTTAAGATGCCTGATTTCAAAAAATGCCAGGTCTGGGGTCCCTCATTAAATATACTGAGGTGCTACTACAGGCAAAATGTGATATCCTCAGATTTAGAAAAGCTAAAGAAAGCACAGGGTGTCAAATACCAAAATTGCCTTCTGCATGACTCCATCCGAGTGTGAAGTTTTTCCACAAAATCTGCTCTCATAGCATACAACTCCAATGTTGTCTACATAGTGCCATCGCAGCTCCTTTCCTTAAGGTCATTTCCATCTTGTGTAGATTCCCCATCATTGCAACACCTCCGAGGCGAGTCACTTGAAATAGCCAAAGATGGCACAGACAGAGGAACCTGTCCATTGCAGAAATCCCTAATTCAGCTACAACTTTTCCTCTAACCAGAGATTGTGCGTCATACAATATTAGTGCCCGTATGTCAAAAAAAACAATCATTCTGTGACGGGCAAAATTGAATTGAACTACATAACATCAACCTTCTTCATGAGCAACTTACATCAGACACATTGGCAAACGATGGCCCAACAACACCAGGCAAACCGCTAAGTAGGGTGCCCTCAAAACCTCCTTCCAAAGACGCTGTGTCAGTATCCTGCACATAAAGTTCTTCTGATACAAACAAGATCAATCATTAGGTTATCTCTTAACGCCTACAAAGCATAAGAAGATACAAACATGAAGAGCCCACACACAAAGTTTAAAGCCTCCATTTACAACAAGTAACGACCCCACAACTTCTGAAACCTTCACAAAGAATCACCATTAAGACATTCCCATGTATCAGGTTACCTGCTATATCACGGTTCTCATGCAAGCCCGTGTCCAGTACCCAAAGATGAGCACCAGGTAAAATGTTTAGGTCAGACATTGTAGCCCCCTCATCAATCAACTCGTTTTTGCAGAAATGTAGACGTTGATTTTCCTTGACGATCTGCAAAAAACGACTCATCTTGACATAGCACTTCAAAGATCATCTAGACAACATCTCTTTACAATGAATTTCCAGTCTGATAAAGAGTGTATTGAAAGAGAAACTAGTAGGCTTATTGATCTCCATGTCTCATTATAGTTGATTTGGTCAATTGGCTCAACTTTTAAGTACTAAAACTTTCCTTGGCAGAGATGAAGAAATAAGAGTACAATGTACATACGTAATTGCTGCCCAGCACAGAGGAAGAGTTTCAGATTCTGGAAATACATCCCATGATAGTAACAGGAAGAAGGAATCTCAAGCGTCTGTGTCAAGGAGCAGAAGATCTGAACCTGCTCTATTCACAAGGCATGAGAGCTAAAGTGCCTTTCTTTTCAGGACAGGCAGCAACGCTTCAAGAACGACAGCTTGGCTTGTCGGCAGTGATTTCTTCCTCGGGATGAGCTTCAGCGCAACACACAAGCTGTACAGCCTACGAAGTGTGACCTATAGAAATGGCAGCAGGATGCCATTGCAGGCACAATAATAAGGCATAGCAGTGTAGCACTCTATCAATGTCTCAGACAGGAGAACAAGGGTGAGAATTGTGAGAAAATTTGATATGACAATGGAAATGATACAAATCAAGTAAAGGATATGCCAATTTTTAGAAGTGCAAAATGGTATGCCAAATCATCATGAGTAAAGGGGAGAGAAGGGAGAGTGTTCTAAGAAATGACATCAGCATCAAAATGATAGGAGTGCAGTTACAGATACGACAATTTTCAGAACAGGAAAATGATGCGCCACATCATCACCAACAAATGTCATCTCCGCATTGTAGGAGAGGGCACCTAGTCTAGGACACTCTCAAGATGGGTATCCAATGTCCAAGCGAACACCAATGTGAGCACAGCCAGTGAAAGAGGCCACACACTTCCTGCTCTGATTCATGAAGCTATGCGCCTGACCTCAGTTGGCTAGAGTGGCCTATTTTTAAAGAAGAGTTCCCACCAACTTACGGGACCCCGTCCAATGGGGCCCAAGTGACCTAAAGGCATTAAAAATAAAGCACCTCGCTCTACTGACGTGGTAACTTGTATGGAATTCCCGGATTTTGCGCTGGCATGATAACGTGGCAGTTGTACACATTTTCGCAATTCGTGTTGACATGCTCACGTGGCAAGTGTACGGATTTCTGTGGTTTACGCTTAGCAGCTATGGGCGGCAGCTTTTGAGGCCAGATGCTTTTGAGTTTGATGCTTTTCATGTAACTGCTTTTCATAGGCCAAGGGCCTTCAAATATGTGCTATAGGCTCATTCTCTGGCACGCTTCCGAGTGAAGGTGCAAAGCATGGAGTACCGGCTTGTACCGAGTTGAAGCAAGATATAGAAATACCAAAAGGGGCGCCAAGGTTTAGGGCCAGTGCTCTCTTGGGGTGGAACTCCGCCACTCCCGTCTCGTGTCGTGCATCTCTTTTTGTTCACTTGTTATTTGAAGTGCTTAAAGTTGTTCAGTCTCTTCTTTTCTGTCGGCACGTGGTGCCCATCCCCCGACGGCGACTACAATGATATTGCACCACATACTTCACAATATTTGTTCTGAATTATTTTCACAGTGAATGAAAATGACTCAGGAACACGGGCGCTTGGGATATTTCCTCCTTGACGTGTGTCAGCCTAGATCCAGGTGACTCCAAGAGGCATCAACAGTGGATAGGCACACAGACACCTAGCTGGTTTCTCTCAGCCAGCAGACACTACACATCTATACGGAATCATTTCACAAGGGGTGACCCTTTAACTAGCAGAGATCTGAACCACCACAAAATGGAGGATAGAAAGGGTGATAATGGATTGAGTATTAGTTGCTCAATAAATAGATGTTTGTGCCAGTAGTGTATAAAGTGTGTACAAAGCATGGGAGGTTCACATTGCATAATTTGCATTCCTGCCGCATTACCAAATTAACTTTATCCAGCGTACTCAAATTGCGTGGACCTTATGCACTACCGTCAACCAAGTTCAGCTACACCAACAAAGCACCCAAGATTCTTTGTCCCCACTGGTTGAACCCACAAGTTCAGAAAGTGAGCAACCACACAAATCTTGGTTTTATGACATCTCATCTCTTTACCACAGAGGTTGTAAAAATTGCAGCAACTTCAAAGCTTCAAGCTGCAAGGTTCAGCAACTAGATTGGCAGACAGGCTACTCGGAGCAATCAGCAATGAGAATACCTACAACATTTCTAAGCAAAGACATAGTCCATATCACGCTGCAGAACCTCCGATAAAATCTTCAATAGATATGCATGCTGGTAATAAGACTAACTTACTGAAGAAGCTTCCCATATCATAAGCTTTAGCTGATAGACTGTCGTCACTCCAGAAACCTTTAAAGCAATCCGTTTGTTGGACGTGGGGCCTCGTCGTGCTCGTTTAGATACACGCCGCTCACCTTTTACAGGCTCAAGGAGTGCTTTTGGAGGTTCGTTCCCTTCCACAATATCCACATAGATTTCTTCATCAACATATTGAAGCTTTTGTATAAGTTCCGTACTTTCCCTTTCCTCTATACAAACATGACATACCTGTTGCATGGTACTAATCAAAATTCACAAATGCATCATAATTCAATAAGCTTTTACCAATCAACAAACCTCTGGCTTTGTCAACAAAAAAGGAGCACAAGAATCATCTTGAACCAGTTCAGATTTTTCAATTTCCTCTGAGCCAGTCGTAGTGCCTTCTTGCTTTGTTGGCTCCATCACAAGGGCTTGAATAGAATGGGAAAAATCAGCATTCCATCGCGGACAAAGGTCTAACCAATCCTCCTCTTGAACAACTGTGAAAATGTCGTCCTGGTAAAGATACACTATTTGTGAATGGCACTAAACAATGCATTCTGCAGACATATATGTTGAAATGCAAGAGCTTTGCTAAAATGAGCTGAAAAAATATTGACCATTGTTAAGAGGATAGAAAAATAAGAATGGAAAACTGATACAACACAAAAACATAACAGTAAATTGCTCAAGTACAAGGACGCTAAATTCTATAAATGACTGCTCCTACGGGAGGAAGAATTTTGAATAAGACCGTACTTCTCAGCCAGACAATAAAGAAGATGAAGTCTTTAGTAGCAGGAAACTAATACCAGAGGATCATGGACCCTGATTACACAGTTGCAAAACTTTAAGGTTAGTTAGCTTAACCTTCACAACAGCATCTCTACCACCTGAACATGTGGCATATGGAGAGGGAAAAACACATCCCTACTACCATTGTCAGCATGCTTGTATCAAAGATTCTTGTGACTTCCTTCAAACTCAGGCCCAAGATCTCTTTCTAGTGCTAGAGCAACTCATCCTACAAGAGATCTTTGTTTATATCAAGCTTCTTCAAATGAGCTTTGGCCATTCCCTAAGAAAAAGCTATATGCGTATATTCCGCAAGCATTTTTATTCAAAATTGTTAAACCTGCAAATTCAAACTCTCCCACTAGCAAAGAAATACACAGATTTAATCCAAACCATCAACTGGCATTCGTCCAAGAAGGTTTGTGCAAATTGTTCGCAAACAAACCTGCTGGCAGACCAGATAATTGGATTTTCAATCACAAAGCTTAAAATAACCTCTTTCCACCCCAGTATGTATAGCTTTTTTTAGCTCAGCCATCTTCACCACAACATAACTATATGAATTCTAAACAAATCAACCTCAGGGATAAAATGAAACTTCTGATCTGACCAAAAATAAAATGTCAAGCTTACATTTGGATTACTCTGTATAAGCTCGCCACGCCTATTCCTCTGCAAATTTGGGGGTCTGAACAGAAGTCCTTTATGCTGCAAACAGTAAACTAACTAATTAAAGTTGTTGAATGTGCCACACCTACATCAAAAAGAATCCTGCAGAGCAAGGTTGGTAAGCAATAAAAAATAGCACATCTTCTTATCCACCTTCTCACAAACAAGCTCTCGTAAGCTCTCCTGAAGCCAAAAAGGCTCTTCAGATTTATGAGACTTTTTGCCAATGCCTCCCAAGTAAGAGCGCCAATGATGCAGCCAGACTGTAGGCACTAGATAATATGCTGGTCCTGATACCAAGGCAATGCTCCCTCCACCAAAAAGAGTTTCATGTTTCTGTCTCTCTTCTAATTTGGTAGCCCTAACAGAAACCAAAAGCATTGAGATCTTTGAAATTTGCTTAGGAACACTAAAAGTGTAGCAGGAAACCAGTACCTGAGATCTTGCTGCTGAGATGCAGACTCGACAAGTTTTGCATCACAGATGGAGCAAGTAGGAGTCTCTATTGAGAAGCTGATGTAGCCTTCATCCACACCTTTGTGCACCTGTTGAGCTACATGTAAAAAATAGTTCCAAGCTTCTTCAGGCACCGCCTGACGCTTCGCACCTGGATAATTTTCAGGAAGTAAACCCTTGTGGGGGCATGTTATTGAAGCAGTTGGGGAAGCATCAATCTCAGTGGGAGCTTCAGCTGCTTTGCGACGTAACCAGTTTTGAAGCCTGCATCCGCATGGACAAATCAAACGAGGGTTCAAATGCAAGATTTTCAAATGCTTGATATTTGGTAGGAACCTACCAAGCTCTGGAAACAAAATAAAACTTTCCAGCTCCAGTGGAAGCATTGGCATTTTCAAGCAGCTGCATAATCCTTGCTCTCTCACTTTTGAAGGACCTGACTGATGCAACATTTTTGGCATTCTCCATGACACATTCAATACAACAATCATCTGCAGAAAGTTGTGGTCCACCTCTGTACTGCTGACCCACAACCAAGATAAAAGTGCGGGAAAATTGGTTAAGAGTCTTAGCATAATGTTAATGCACTAACATCGATGGGAGTTTTTCATGTGAGTGTCTGTAATATTCAGCACCATCATAACTAAGAACGCTGCACCTTCAGTGGTTTGATTAGTCACCATCCTAAACCAGACATCTTCCACAAAGTGAAAATCAAATTGCCTTCTCATTTTGAGCAAAGCATGAGTCCAATATCGTGCAAGTAGCTTCAAAAAGCATGCACATCCAAGTAGAAGATTATAAGAAAATGGGAGAATGAGATTTTGAAGGCTTTGAGACATTAAGTTGGAGTTATTTGTGAAAAATTTACACCCAGAACACTTCGTGCTGTTCCAAACGTACTAGGATATAAGCATGAAGAGCACAAGCGTTTGAAAGCAATCTTTATGATAAAGCACCTGACTTGTCCATGAGAAGTCAATACCTGTGACTGTAAGCTATTCCAAGCTTTTTCAGAGATTCGCTTCATTGCAGTGACACTGGATGGATGAACTTTGCCATGTTCACATAACAAATTGCTATTGTCAATGGGACTGTAAAGCAAGTAAGAAGAGCCTCAAAAGCTTTGAACATGAAATGTCCTCGACATAAAATGACACACACTTCATTCCACAAACAGATTTCTGAAAGTTCTTACGGAGGATCAAGCTCGTCAGCCCACGTCCGAAGCCAGCTGGTAGATATCCAGAAATAATGATTGATGTGACTTTCTACTGGCATCTGGGCTAAAAGGGTCTTTATCCCTTTCTTCCTGTCTGCCCTAGCTGAGAAAGTTTTATCTTTGTTCAATTTGTACTCCTGACATTTTTCTTGCAATTCCTTATTTTGAACATCTATTATGTGACGCAAATCCTCAGGCAACTGAAAAGGTTCATCCCTTGTCGAGGCAAGTGCTGCAACATGTGGTTCCCTCACACTGTAAATCAGCATGTATGCATCTGCAGATGTCAAAGAATTTTCCGGCTGATCATGTGCTTCCTCATGTGTTTCCCCATTTGAGGCTATTGTGTTATCTCCTGCTGCCTTGTCAGATGATTCCTCTAAATCAACAGCCTTTCCGGCTCTGACATCCTTAGGCCCCTCATTTGTAGGTGCTTTTACAGGAGCGTCCCCCATTGGATGGAAGCCCAAGCTTGAGACAGACTCATCATCAAACTGCCACCATTCTCCATTAGCATCATCCTTGATGTTTGCGATGAAATGCCCCCTGTTTGTTGCGCTTCCTTTGTGAAGTAGAATACAAGATAGATCGTACATAAGTGTGCCTTCTATATGTGAGGCACTCGTTCCATCGATGCTGAGCCTGGAGGACATGTCAAGCACTAGAGGAAAGCTGAATTTCGAAGTCACCTTCTTCATTGATGCAGTCTGTGAAGTGAGATGAAAAGTGAACCCTTACTTGCTAGACTGTTCAACATAAAATGGCACCACATGTTTCAATATAATAGCAAATAAATAAAAGAGGACATACATCAGCGAAAAATGACCTTGGCATCAAATACAATGCGTTTGAGTTGAAAAATTAGCACCGGAGGCAGGGACCTCAACTTTGTACATCGAGTTGCATCCACTAAAGTCTTGCAAAATTCGCAAATGTACTGATTTTCTCCGACCATATGTTCAACACTCAAATAATTATTGAGGCTTTCTCTCAGACTTGCCAAATCCTTTACATTAAGCTCAAGTTCATAAAAATCTACTACTTTCTGAGATCCTGAAGAATCCTGCCCACAACTTGAACATCTAACATTGCCAAAAAAGAAACGAGTTGGCATTAGTCAGCAGCCCCCCACGCCAAGAGGAAGAGTACAAATGAATGATGAAAAGAATTTAGCTCAAGAGCTCCTTGAAAAGATTATTTTTAAAGATAAACAGTCCGTTTTAGCTAATCACAAGATGTGACAGCAAGATTACATTTATCATATTTGTTGGTGGTGTGAAGGCCGTAACAGCAAGACTATACCTGTCAATGCCTTCACACCAACAGGCTGCAGCTACCAATTTGTAACAAGTAAAACACGTCAAATCATTGAAGTTTCTTACAAGCTTTTCTTGAACGAAGTTTTTTTGACCAGGGTATGCAACATGCATACAGAGTGGAACACGGCTCCAACTCATACGTAAGGAGCCAGTTTTTTACAAAATCAATCACAATAATTATCATTCACATTACATTAGAGTCTTGAACCACTCAAACAACCTCAAACTTCGAAAAGCCCACTGCTTCTTGTCTCACCATTCTTCAATTCAGCAATAACCTGCTTAAACAGTCAAACCATCTCCTAAGACTAGTTCACCCAACAGTGGTGCCTAAGGTATCAAATCAGGCACACGCACATAACGATTGCCTACTTGGTCAAAGGTTAAAGATGTGTTAACAACTACACAAGGCGACACAAAGCTACAGCAACTTGCACGTCACACTTGTTACAAGTGTATTCACAGGTAGCAGAACATTAATCTTTGTGTATTACTTTCATGCCTTGAAACAGCAAATTCAACTACTGCAGATTTAAAAACTTCAAAAATCATCTAGGAAATGCTCAAAAGTGTGAGAGTGCCAACAGCAGCAAAGAGCATAGCATACCTTGTTATATGCGACAACGTGCCTCGAAATACGTCTTGCACGATGGTTCGCACTGAAGCATGCTTGGACAGACCCAAGAAGCCTTCCAAAGACGACAACAAAAGCTTAAAAAATTCTTGTCCATCTTGCTGAATAGAGTTATTTAGTTGAAGCACTGCCGCAAAAGGAGCAGAATCAACTGCTCTCTTAATCCCATGTCGCAGCTCACCAAAAAGAAGCGCAAGCTTTTGTAAAACAGCCTGTCCTTCAAACAATTCTGGCTCAGCTGCAAAGAATCCTCGCATAAACGGTTTGATCCTAAACAACCATTGCAAAACTATGTTCACATAGCAAGTTGCGCCTAGATTTGTTAATCCTGAAGGAGAACTCATGGAAGGGCGAAGAATTTCATGCGGATCAGGTCCCATTGCTGCTTCTAAATCAGAATCCTTTTGCCACAGTATTCCAGTCTTGCGTGAACCCCCCAAAGGAATCAGTGCACAGAAGCAGTTCGGAGAGTCTTTGTTATTCACTCGGCAGCCTTCGCAAGGTGGCCGGTTGACTCCATAGAGCTCCCAAATATCTTCATTGCTGACTTCATTCCTTTCATCAATTTGTCTGTACCAAAGAGAGCACAATACAAGCGAAAAATCTCTTGCAAACAACATGGGATTGCATTCCACTGACGAAAAAAAAATATTTACTTTGACAAGACCTGTATTATCTTCTAATAATTCTAGCCTTTGACACGCGCTGTTTCTTAAAGCGACCTCTACTCTGCTAATGACAACTCTGCCTAGGGGAAACCTAAATTGGCAAAGCTTGCTCGTGCAAAAATACTGTGGAAGTTCCTGTCAGTGATAAAAATATACTACACAAAGCAACCGAAAAATAAGTGTGTCCTGATAGCAAAATGAGCAAACCTAGGAATGCATGTTTGGTTGAAATATTGGAAAAAGAACAGGATTCCTTAAGATCCTTCCATGCATATAAAAGCTCGAGTTATCACGCAATATAAGGTTTCTATGACAAAAAATGCACACACATGATAAAGCAGGTCATACAAGAGAGAAGAAACCCTGCATAGGTCTT
This sequence comes from Adiantum capillus-veneris, assembly GCF_014529385.1. Lineage (NCBI taxonomy): Eukaryota > Viridiplantae > Streptophyta > Polypodiopsida > Polypodiales > Pteridaceae > Adiantum > Adiantum capillus-veneris. The sequence continues at coordinate 115,793,140 of NC_140938.1, read as the reverse complement.
CCATACCTGAGAATGAAAGTTTGAGGATCTTCTGCAGCATTGCGTTGCCTTTTGTTCTTGTGACGGCCGCCTCCCCCGCTCATAACGTGCATGCTAAGCAGCTAATACGAGGACGTTCAATTGTGTGGGTTCAAATATGCATTGTACTGACTGATGACTCGCTCCTAACTGCTCTCAGAATGAAGCTTTCCATAGAAGCTTCAAACTACGTGAGATGTCGTTTCTCAGATCTTCTGCAATCGACTGCTACCGCAAAGCTCCATAAGGGGACAAAGATCAAGGATGAATGGGTTCTTGCATTCAAATCTTCGAATCGATTGCACACACCACTCCCCCACACAGAGATCCTACGGTCAGCTTTCACATTTGGGCGGAAAGGTTCGGCACCCGAAATCACAAGAAATTGATGTGCCCAGTGGCCACTACACCTAATGATAACTAGGAGTGTGTTGATATTTTTTTAATGTGAGCCATGCCAATCTTTTTTTGCACAATAGGTTTAAACTCATACTGGTAGTAGGGTAGTGGTACCCCCTACTACTGGCAGACTTCTTATTTATTCATAGAGCGGAATCTCATCTCGATTTCCTCTATAGAGTGCGCTAATGCAGCCTTTAGTCGAATCAAAATTGGCCGTTGAGGATTGAACCCGCGCGTAGGGATCTACAGAGCGTTCGACTTAGACCAACAAAGCTTACGGCCTTGTTGGAACATTTCTGTGTTTTTTGTTAATAGAAGACTACAGACCCCCCCCCCCCACCCCTCCCTCTTCGTTCCTTGTTGCGACAGCCTATGACCTCTCTCTCTCCCCCTCCAATTGCTCTCAGATTGGTTGGTCCTCTCCTTCTCTCTCTCTCTCTCTCTCTCTCTCTCTCTCTCTCTCTCTCTCAGATTCAAGCCTAGCGCTTCAGCACACTCACATACGACATCTTCTGAGGATCTTATTAAAAGATTTTTCCAAATTGGGTACCCCCTACTAGTAGGTTCTATATTTTATTAAGCATAAAGATTCTACATCTGAGAGTGCACTTGATATATAATTTCCAAAACAAGGACATGCAGCACATGTCGATAGATCTCGCAACCTGTGCAGTTGTGCAATTTGAGCTAAGCCAACTCATCGAGAGACCTCTCGTGCCTGCATGATCTCGATTTACGAGTTTAAAAAATTTGTAGTGCCTCCCCCTTCTGTCATGCACGTTGCCCTGCCAGCTGGTGTGTTGGTTCGACCTGCCTATCACCAAGCGCTTTGCCTGCACGCCCTTTGCTTGCCCCTCCTGAATGCGCCCTACACGGCCCTGGTTCAACTTGCCCATCACCAAGTGCCCTTCGCTTGTCCCCTCCTCAAGAAATCTCCCCAGATTATATGCGCATGTACGCGGCCCCTCCTCAAGGGATCTCTCCAAATTCTACGTAATTTTGCTTTTTTTTTAATCATAGGCACATACTTAGATAACGTCTTAAAAAAAGGGATATTGTCAAGCAATTGTTGTGTTTAGGCCACAACCAATGGCGATACCAACTAGACATATCTACTTCGCTGAAAGCGTTTCCAAAATTTTCTAATAGAGTATTGACAACACCTCTTCTAAACCAAACAAGCAGAGGCAATGCTTACAAGAGGGGTTGTCCTACCCGTTCTATTTACTCAAAACTAGAGAAGCCTAAATAGTGATCAAATATTGAATCGACTGTACATTTTTGAAATTGGAAGTGGTCTTTTAGTGACTATTGATTCTTAATTACTAAATGCAATAACCACCAAAGTAGCCACAATCACCACCATAATGCCAGATGAACAATAAAAACATACATGGATTTACTCAAGCCTTACTTTCTCCTACTTTTGATTGCATTCATGTATAAGCAATATGCATACAGTTTGCATATAATTTCAAATAAGAGTGATGTGAATTGAATGCTTTACACACTTTGAACCATCTACTCTCATCTTTCTAAGTCAACTCGTAGTGTTAAGAAATTCCAATAGTTTGTAGCTGATTGGAATTCTTTTCATCTCATAAACTACTCCAAGCATGGCACTCGTGCTAGTTAAGTGGATTCTCTTTGACAATGGGACACGCGGAGAAGCCCTCCTCCCCATCTCATGTCATAATGCAATATGTCTCAGCCCTAGTATGCAACATAATTTTGGCCCAAGAGCTCTATCCCAACGTATACCAACTGAACCTAGAATGCTATCTGATACACAAATCCATATGGACCAAGCAAGCAAACAACGGACAAAGGCAATAACAAAAACATGAATGCTTCTACACTCAAGGCCACACGCATGCACGCACGTACACACAAGCCAATCCTCAAGCCCACACATTGAATGCTCTACCTATGTCTCCATCACCTAAAAATGATGTAAGTCAGTTGTTCAAAAGTTAATGCCATTGGTGTCATGATTTTGGGTTGTTTTTATTTAGTAGATGATGCTTTTATGAATCAAGATTGCAAAGCACTATGAAACGTTTCCTTTTTACAATATAGCTTAACATTTGATTATGATGTTTATGCCCATCCACTGGTTTTTAGGATGCCCCGTCTTTAATGGCATCATTGAATCACACACTACAATGTGTTGCATACTTGGAGGTAGAAATTTGCCTTTGTTGAGGATTTATGGGTAGAAGGAAGCCATATCTAGGAGTGCCTTAACTAACATTCGTCAAGGCTTATGGTGCCCTTCCCGATGGTCCGAGCTTCTAAGCTTCACATTTTCCCACTTTGACAAGCATTTGTAAGAAGAAACCAAACAAGAGTGTGAGGCAAGGGTATGTGGAACCCGATACTCCAACCGGCGTGCTTGCCTAATCTAATAGGCAGCTCCCATGTTGGTCCACACCTTTCCCTTGGCCTCACATTACTCCCCCCTTGGAGAAGTGTTTTCGTCCTCAAAAACTAAAGTGGGATACTTCTTCTTAAGAAGACTAATGTTTTCCCAAGTGGCACCTTCTTCATGTCTATCTTTCCACTTAATGTTTGACCGATGCACGTGATAACGAGTTTGTAAATAATGATAGTCAAGAATGCACTTGAGTTCATGAGGGTGAGTTAGAGGTTCAATGAAATCGACCAAAATCTGATGATCAATTACATTGTCATCTCTATGCAAGCGTTTACATAGACTTACATGAAAAATCGGATGAATATGAGAGTTCGCACATAGAGAAAGTTCGTAGGCCATATCACCAACTTGCACGAGTATTTTAAACGGCCCACAATATCTTGGAAATATTTTATACGTTGGCCCAATTTTCAAACTTTTCAAATGCTCCAGAACACGTAAGAGTACCTTTCTCCTTCTGTAAAGGTTATTTGTCGATGTTTCTCATTAGCATACTTTTTGTATTGATCTTGTGCTCGTCGAATGTTTTGACAAGCAATTATATCCTTATGATTTTGGATAAAGTCCTTGACTTGCTGAATTTTCTCAATAGCCAACCCCACTGTAATTGGTGATCTAGGTTGAAAACCTTACATAAGCATGAAAGGACTAAAGGATGTTGTAACATGCTTAGCACTAGTATAAGAAAACTCCAAAAGTGGGAGTTAATCTTCCCAATTGAATTACTTCTCTCTAATGTATGCTTGTAGCATATCCTCTAGCGCTTGATTAACTCGTTTGGTATACCCATCCATTTTTTGATGATCTGCAGTATTGATCTTGAGTTGTGTTCATAGGCATTTAAAGACATTCGTCTAGAAGTGACTATTAAACTTTGGGTCACGATCACTACAATGTTGGTGAGCAATCCATATAATTTGTATAGATTGTCACCGAATAGCTTGGCTAACTCTAAGTTTAAATAATGGACTTGGTTAGAATAAACTTACAAAGTTTAGTTAACTGGTTTACAATCATCCACACCGAGTCATGTTCATGTATGGTGGTTGGTAGGCCCACCATGAAATTTGTTGATGCATTCTCCCCATTTCCATAGGGAAACTCCAATGGATGCAAGAGGCCTCCTACCTTCAAGCGCTCTTGTGAGACCAGGGAGTATGTAACCTACCTCACTTCCCAACCTCTTTCCCCTTATATAGTCAAACCCCTGAGCTTGGTTTAGACTAGCCCCTGGCCTGAAATTACTCCCCCTTGGAGAAGCGTTTTCGTCCTCGAAAACAAAAGTGAAAATTCTATTCTTAAGAATACTAATGTTTTCCCAAGTGGCACCCTCCTTAGGCCTATCTTTTTTACTAATGCTTGTTGATGCACATGATGACGTGTATGTAGATCATGATAGTCAAGAATGCGCTCATGTTCATGCGGCTGGGTTGGAGATTCAATGAAATCAACCGAAATTTTATTGGTTGATGACATTGTTGTCCCTATGCAAGTGTTTATGTAAATGACTTACATGGAACACCATATGAATACGAGAGTGCACAGGTAAAGAGAGTCTATGAGCCATATCTCCAACTTGCTTGAGTATCTTAAAAGGCCCACAATATCTTGGAGATAATTCAGGAATTGGTCCAGTTATTTGACTTTTTGAATGCTCTGTATAAAAGTACCCCCATGAAGGTTACTTGCCAACGTTTCTCATCAGCATAATTTTTTTGTATCTATCTTGTGCTTGTCAAACATTTTTACGAGCCAGTTTCAGCATATCCATGTGATCTTGGAAAAAATCCTTTATCTACTAAAGTTTCTCAATTGCCAACTCGAAAAGAGAATGAATACTGAAACTGGGAAGTGAAATTGGGATTGTATAATCAGATCAATAGACAAGTACAATGATTAGTCAATGTTAACCCTCACGGCTCACGGACACCCCATCACCTACGACGGACATGTATTATGTATTTGGTAGAGTCAGGTACTGGGCTTGTTGGACCAATAGGAAAAGGGTAAGAGTGATCGCCGATGAGAAGCACACTCTAACTGGGACATTCAAGGGATTAGTTGTCTAAGCATGGGCGCCCAAGTGTGAATGGGGTGAGCTCATATAAAAACCAACTAAACCTAAAATTCACTTATTCTCTCATTTGTGCAATAGAAGAGTGCTCTTGCTCCATCTCCATCTCCATCTTCTTCTTCTTCACCTCCTTATGTGTGTGTGTATGTGAGAGAGAGAGAGAGTGTGTGTGTGCGATCGAGCATTGCGACGACGGCACGGCGGCGGCTCCTTCTTCTTCGCGGCGGGGAATCCTCCACAAAGCTAGTTGTGTGCTTGGAGCCGTCTGTGGCTCGCACACAGTGTTAGGCAAGTCCCTTGCTTCGACAGTGCGGCAAGGAGCGCACATTTTTGGCGCCGCTGCCGGGGAAATGCCCTACACTACGCTCGGATAAGCACCTTACGCTTTCTTGTGATGCAATTTCAATTGAAGGATTTGTGAAGAAGGAAGGTGTGTGGTTGTGTGGAGAAGGATTTGTGAAGAAGGAAGGTGTGTGGTTGTGTGGAGAAGATTTTTGTTACACTGTACTGTCTTTTTTGTTTTCTGTAAAGAAGGAGTTACAATTTTTTTGCAATGTACTGTTAGAATTAAGGTATTAGCTATGGAATGTTAGTTCTGTAAGGTTCAATGTTAGTTCTGTAAGGTTAGTTTTGTAGATCTGTTAGCTACTGTAGTACTGTGTAAACAGTGTTAGAGTGTGTGTGGCAGTATCTCTATTAGTTGTAAGTAGATAAGTTAGGTGTAGGTTAAGTGTGCGTGTGCGCGTGTGCGCGGCGCGGCCGCAGCGACTTTTTCAGGAAAAAAAAAAAAATCTTAAAAAAATAATAAAAAATAAAAAATAAAAGAAGGATCGGGCTGGGAATCATTCCCCAAGCCCAAGCTCAAACCCAGACCTCAGTCCTCAGTTTTAAAATATAGTTTATACACCTTTTTATATTTAAAAACTATTTTTAGGATTTCGAGGACTATAAAGACTATTTTTAGGATTTCGAGGGCTTCACGTAGCCGAATAGGGAGCAGGGAGTTGTAAAGCACGGCACGTTCCTTTAGCCAAAACGCTCATCTTGAGCTATTACACGCCATATTTTGTGGTTTGGTTACAAAAAATAACCAAGAGTAACGAAAACTTGGGTTATTAAAAATTAAAAAAAAACAAACTAAGTGAGCGGCCTTCACGGGCACTCACCAGCGCGTTTAGAGTGTGGAGGTCACATGTACCTACACTCTGGACGAGTGTTAGAGCACGAGCATATTGGTAGTGCCTCCATTTACGCGGGCACCCATTATTCCTCCACCCTAGGTTCTGGACCTTCAGCCGGGACTCAAGGTAGCGCGAACCAAGATCCTCATATCGCGTCTAGTGATTCTTCCTCTGACTACGAAGTCATGGAGGGGTATCCTACACCAAACCTTGATAGTTCAAGTCAAGACATGCATGCCATGGGCCCACGGCCCGGGTCCAATGTGTTTAGCCGCTTAAAAGAGACCCTTAGTAGAGCTACTCGCTCTGAACATGCGGTTAATGAAATAAATGAAGGGAGTGGGGAAGTAAATTCGTCATTCATGCCTAAAATAGACCCTATGCCTCTCGAGAGTGTGCATGTGAATGTTCCATCCACTGCACCTCCTGATCCTTTAGGACTATCTCCCTCTGAGGTTCTACTACCCGATGGTAGGAGTCTTGCCAAAGTGCAAGAGATCGAACGCTATATGCAAGCAACAAGGGAGAGGGAAATTGAGAACCTACGAAGGCTAGAACAAAGTCGAGCCCTGAAAGCAAAGGCTCCTATGACAACAATCATGCCAACCGAGCAACCGAGTGCTCCCAAGGTAGCAGTCACGGAGGGGCAAGCGATGGGGAGCAATAATGCTTCCACCTTGAGGGAAACCTCCAGCACGCCAGGCCTAGATGGGATATTCCTAAACGAAAATTGGGAGTATGACCTACAAGCGGAAGCTTTAACTGATCGGTACACAGGACACACCTATCATGTGGGTTGGTTAGATGTTCTACAATCCACATCGGGTGCTACTAGCATAGATGAGCAACAACAGAAAGTCTGTGATGTCCTCCATAGGATTGTCGAGTTAGAAAGACAGAACACAGGGATCAACATGCCTTCAACATGCCTAATGAGATTCTTAGATACGGGAAAGGCCAACCAACCAACCCTATCACAAATGGAGACTCCCTCAGTGAGCCCCATTGATCCTCCATATGTTGTTTCGCCAAGAGCCTCAGTACAATCTGAGCCCACAAGTGGCAGCTTTACCTTCCTAGATCTAGCTTATCTTTCTCTTAATGACACTACGGCTACCATGCATATCCCAGTGGTGAGCATGACAAGAAGTACACCATGGAGGTCATTTGTTAATACTACGCCGATGCCTAGTAGCACAGTGCCCCCAACTATACCTACATGTATGTATCAATCATGTGCACCTGTCGTACCTCAACCTCATGTAGCTCCTACACCTCCGATTATTCTAAGAGCTTACAATACACAATGGCATTATCCAAGCTCTTATACAAGTGGAGCCATGCCATTTAATAATAACATGCCATATCAGGCACCCCCTATGCTTAGGGCCACGTCTGTAAACTTTGGACCACCGTCTGGTACACCACCATACGAAATATGGGACCCAAGAGCCGCGCGTATGCCAAGGCCAAGGCCAACTCCCATCTCACATGTGGTTCCAGGAGCACATACACCCATTATACCTGCTCAAATAGGAGATTTGGCAGCATTTGCTCAAACTATCGGTCGCTCTATTGCGGAAAACATGCGTAGTGCGCCTGCTAGAGAGCCTAGGAGCAAGGCAGTTCAAGTAGCTAAGCTCACATAGAAATTCAGTGGAGACGGAGATGCTAGAAAGCATATGGAAGTCTTTGAACATGTGTGCGATTCCTTGGAAGAGCACGATGAGCTACATAAGTGTAAGGCTTTGAGTTTGACCCTAAGCAGAAAGGTTGGAGATTGGTATAGAACCTTAAGAGTAGAAGAGAAAACGATCTACTCTACTCTTAGGAGATTGTTCTTGAAAGAGCACATACGAGAGGGAGTACTTTGGGGTGTAGCCTCTCAGCTCCAGAAAGCCCAACGAGAAGAAGGTGAATCCGTGAGAGACTTCATTAGTCGCCTAAAGAATTTGAATTCTCGATGCAATCCAAACGATCGATTCAACAACAACCTATTGCTCGATAGAGTCATTAGGGGACTACGACATGAAAGTATCTATAATGGCCTAGTCATTAGAGGTATCACTACTTGGGAAGCAGTCACCATGAATGCAATCCAATTGGAGGATAATTTAATGATTGCAGGAGAAAGAGTGTCCGCCGAGCCGAAGTCTAGTAGCTCGCAAGCGTCAGGGCATGAGCCAATGAAGATAAAGCCAATCGTGAAAGAGCAAACGATATCTGAGATGACTTTGGCAGATCTCACCAAGGCCATCCAAGAAAGCCTTAGGGGTAATCGTGCTCCACAAAACACTCATATGTATCCAAGAAGGGACCAACAATGGTGCTCAATTTGCTTGGGCCCACATACTACGAGTGAATGCCCTACTTTCAGAGTAAAGTTTAACGAGAATTGTAACACGTGTGGTAGGTATGGCCATCAAGCGAAGGATTGCCTAATGCTTAAACGCATCATGGAAAATAGACCGCCTATAGCTTGGGCAGACTCACCTCGAGTTCCTGCATTGATGCCTACCCCACCCATGGAGCAACAGTTGCCATTACAGCACATGGTCCCTAGAACCCAAAATGTGGTCCAAACCACACCGTTGCCACCTCCAGTGCTAGGACCGCAACCCCCTCATCCAAGAGTTACACTTATGAACCAAATAGGTTGCGAGTCATCTAGTACTTATGTAGATTGCGAACAGGACATAGACTCTAGTATCACCTATGGAGTCGACATGCTTGAGGAGTGTCCCATGTACTATATGGAAGACCATTGGGGACAAATCAAACCAGTATATCAAGCTACTGCGCTAGCAGCAAGAGGCCAAAACATTAATAGTTTTGCCAGGAGACCACCTCTTCAGTGCTACGAATGTGGTGGACCACATCGAGTAGCTGAGTGCCCCATTAGAATGCAAAAGAATGTTGCACTAATGCAAACAAGTCAAGGGAGTGCATTGGCAATGCCAATACTCACTTGTAATCATTGTGGCATAGATCATTTGATCGCACAATGTCCTAACAATCCAAACGCACCGAAAATCACACCATTGAACATAATAGAGATTGTTGATGGGACCCCACCAACTATAAACATAGCACCAGTGAATGCACTCACACGGTCGATGCTCCAAAGCAAAATTACATCCTCGAAGAGAGAGATGCTGCATCCATTGGCCGAGCGAGAAAGAAGAAAACACGAAGAAAGAAATTCCTTAATGCTTCTAGCTCAAAACCTAGTTCAAAGACTAACATAGGGACAGGAGAGGATCCCGTGTATATGAATGACCCTCAGGATGACTCAGATTCGATAGAGACCCACGGAGACCAAAACTGTTACTACAAAGGAAAAAGCCAGTGAGAGGATCACGAGAGGGAATTACGACGAACACCAAAAGAGTATTCAAAGTTAAACCACCCAGTTGCGAACCCCCAAGATAAGCCACGAGAGACAAAAAATTGAGGATTGCAAGAGAAAGATTGGAACCTATCCAAACCCAACAGTGGAAATTGAACGAGTCCAACAACTGAGGGGTTTGGTGGAAGAAACTCAACGAAAATTAGAACCTGAACCCAAACATATCCAGATGTTGGACACAGTGTTTCCCACACAAGTTCAACCTCACAAGAACTACAGGCCGTTAGCTATACCCAGTATCACTCGGGAAGAGAGTGAGGGTAGGACATCTGAAAGTGGACACACACCTTTCCTACTAGAGAGAATGTTCAATGAGGGAATGCCCGACCCCCTTCAGGAAGTGGAGATTCTATCTTCACCATTCTCTTGTCAAGGTCCTACGTCCCACAAGATGCCATTAAATGTTGCCAAGCTGATGGATTTCATGTCCTCAGAAACACGTACGACTATCATATCTAAGTTATACGGAGATCCAGAATTATTCCTAGCACTGCGAGCGCTTCTCAATGGAGAATTACAGGCCGGATTACCACAGTTTGCACATATGAACAAACCTGACTCGGTGATGAATGATGAGGAACATTTAGCACCACCATCTGACCTAGCGCGACATGAATCTGTAATTGAAATACCCGTTAACAAGTTGGGGCAATACTTTGAAGGTGATGAATCTAATGCTACTCTACCAATCACTACTAAAGGATTAACTGTAAAGGGGGTCCTTGACGGTGGTGCGGGAGTTAGCATGGTGACAAAGAGTTGTTGGGAGTCTATGGGGAGACCTCACCTTGAAGCCACAAGCGTAGTGGTAAAAATGGCTAATGGATCTATTGTTACGCCTATTGGAATGCTAAAGGATCTCAGGATCAAGGTCTTCGGACACAAGGTAAGGCAGACTTTCATTGTTATGGATTTTTCCAAGCATCCTATGTCATTTGAGATGATCTTAGGGCGTCCATTAATGAGGGAAGCAAAAATGGTGCATGACTGGTCCAAAAACCACGTCTACTTACAGTTCCAAGACTCTGTCATTCGACTTGATCTTTTAAGTGGTCAAACGCATCCTCTAGGAAATAAATTCATCATTGATAATCGATCAGACACAACAATTCACTCAACTCCATTACAGTATTGTTACACATGTAACGAAGACACGGATATTGGGGAGAACTCTCCTTATATGGATATCCTACCCGGAATGGCTGAGTCAGACAATGTCGATTGGGTGCACCTAGCGGCAACTATAGATACATGGGGAGCTAGAGGAACAACTTGGGTAACACCAGATGGGGAAGAGATACCACACATTGCACCAGTAAACATGTTAGGTGTAGCGCATGTAACATCCGATGATAAGGAAGAGGCACACCTACCTGAGAGTGAAACTGATGATTCCTCAAAGGCTTCAGGCCAATACACATCGGAAACGGAATCTCAGGAAGAAATGGATTCAGAACCTGAGGAAACATCGAGTGAACCAAGTATAGAAAATAAATACTCAAGGCCTAGTATGACCGTCTATGGTAATTTATGTGAGAGTGAAGAAGATACAAGCGAAGACCTATCAGGCGAGTCGAGTTCAAACATTTACCAAAATCAAAACCTTAACAAGAAACAAAGGTCATATAAGAGACAACGATATCGAGCAAATGTGAGAGCTAGGATAAACAAGGAAAGATCTACTGTAGAATGGCTTAGCTATCTAGGGGCATGTGATGCTCATCGAAAGCTAGTAGACAATTGGGGTGAACATCTCCAGAGTGTCATGTGGTGCAGCCCGTGACCCATTGACCTCGCTCAATTGGAGGTTACAGAGCCGAAATTGAGTCGAACTATAAGAAGACGTCAAAACCGAGAGTTAGCTCAACAACAAAAGGAGGCAGAACTAAAAGAAAGGTCTCTGTCAGGACAAGAGCCTGCTGATTTACATACGGCTCCTGAACATTTTAAATCTTATACCACGGGGGAGCGAAAGGTTATGTATGCCAAAGCCCAACGAATACCTACCAATGGAAGCAGGGGAGTCTATGATGGTCCAGCGGTAGTTAAAGAGATAGAATTAGCAGAACCAGGTGAGGAGTCTAAACCAGTCTTTATTGTTCAAGACCTTACCGAAACTGAAGAGGCTGTACTTAAGGAGCTCCTCAATGAATACAAGGATATCTTTGCTTGGACATATCATGACATGAAGGGCGTTCCACCTTCTGTGGTGCAACATACAATTCCCATGATCAACACGGCTAAACCCGTCCAGCAACGACCCTATCCAATGAATCCTAAGTACGCCAAAATTGTACAAGAGGAGATTGAAAAACTTATCCAATGTGGATTCATATACCCTATTGAGCACTCAGAATGGGTTTCTCCAATAGTCATTGTGCCAAAAAAGAATGGGAAACTAAGAGTGTGCGTGGACCTCAAGAAAGTTAATGCAGCCACTAGGAGAGATCATTATCCCTTGCCATATTCAGAATATGTGATTGAAAGAGTTGTGGGCAAGGAAGCTTATAGCTTTTTAGATGGGTACTCTAGTTACAATCAAATCACAATTGCATTAGAGGACCAAGCTAAAACTACTTTTATCACAAAGTTTGGAGTGTTTGCATTTCGTGTTATGGCTTTTAGCTTAACAAATGCCCCGGCTACATTCCAACGATTAATAAACACTGCGTTTAAAGAATTTCTAAGGGAGTTTTGTCAAGCTTTCCTAGACGACCTTTGTGTTTATTCTTCTTGGGAGAAGCATTTGTTATATCTACGAAAAATATTTGAAAGGTGCAGATTTTATCGCATCTCATTGAACCCTTTCAAATGCCAATTTTGGGTTAAGCATGGAGTCATTCTAGGGCATATAATGTCCAAGAACGGGATATCCACAGATGAGAGTAAGATTAAAGCCATTGCCGATTTGCCACCACCTACGAACTATAAAGGAGGTCAAAGATTTATGGGCCATGTTGGTTATTATCGAAGGTTTATTTTAAACTTTGCCGAGATAGCGCGTCCATTGTACAAGCTTGTTATCGAGTTTCACTGGACGGAAGAATGTCATCAATCTTATGAGTTATTAAAGAAGGCCCTAAAAAGTGCTCCAATCCTGCGAACACCTAATTGGAATGTACCTTTTCATGTGCATATTGATGCATCAAACTTTGCTATTGGGTGTGTTCTAACTCAACCAGGAGAACATAAATTGGACTACCCTATTAGCTTCGCAAGTCGCCAATTAAATGATGCCGAGATGAACTACACTACTACAGAGCGCGAAGGTCTAGCTATGATTTACGCAGTAAAGAAATTTCGCTATTACCTTCTTGCTACCAAGTTTGTGTTTTATGTGGATCATCAAGCATTGCTATATTTGGTAAACAAGCCGTGTTCCACAGGTCGAATTACACGATGGTTGTTAATTCTTCTTGAGTTTGACTTCACCGTTGTTGTGAGGCCTGGGAGAAAACATGTCATGGCGGATCATTTATCTCATATCCCTAATGGCGAAGCTCCTACGGGGGTTGATGATGAATTGCCTGATACTCCTTTGTTCATTGTTGAGACAATGCCTGAATGGAGTGAAAAGATTGTTAACTTCTTAGTTAATGGTTTTCCACCCAAAGAGCTACGAAAAGATATAGCTCGAAAATTAAGCAAGGAATGCGAACCCTATTGCTTACTGGCGGGAACTCTCTATAAGAGAGGAAAAGATGATGTTCTTAGATGCTGTGCTCGCGAGGATGAGTATTTATATATTCTACAAGAGGCACACATGGGCGTAGCTGGTGGTCACTTTTCAGGAAAGTTGACTGCCCGAAAGATCTTACAGTCAGGCTATTGGTGGCCCACTCTGTTTAAGGATGCATCACTTTTTGCAAAGGGATGTGATGAATGCCAACGCTTCAAGAAGCCACAAAGAAGTGATATGATGCCTCTACATCCCATCAAGGTAACCCAACCATTTGAAAAGTGGGGCTTAGACTTTGTAGGACCGATTAGTCCGGTTGCACGTAACACGCAATCACGATATATCATTGTGGCTACCGACTATGTAACCAAATGGGCTGAAGCAAAAGCAACACGAAAGGCGGATGCAAAAACAACAGCTAAGTTCCTCTTTGAGAACATTATCACACGTTTTGGATGCCCCTTTGAACTTGTGAGTGACAATGGAACTCATTTTATAAATGAAGTAATAAAAGAACTCACATCAAACTTCATGATATCTCACCACAAGTCTACACCCTATTATCCCCAAGCAAATGGCCAAGCTGAGAGTACCAACAAAACTCTCATCTCCATTTTGACAAAGACAGTTGAGGCTCATGGCACTGATTGGGACCTAAAGCTTACATCAGCTTTATGGGCTTATCGTACTGCGTATAAAGTTGCTATTAATTGCACACCGTTTAAGATAGTGTATGGCCAAGAAGCAGTTATGCCATGGGAGTTTGTCATTCCTAGTCTTCGAGTAGCTTCTCAAGAAGGTTGGGATGGTAACCCCTTAGTGGAGCGATTATATATCCTGGAAAGGCTAGATGAAGAGAGGCAATTAGCTGTGCGAAATGCTCTAGTGGAGAAGGATAGGAGAAAGAAGTGATTTGATAGCCATTTAAAGGATAAAGACATCAAGGTTGGTGATAAAGTTCTTATGTACGGGGTACGTAATGAAAAGAAGAAATTGAAATACGCTGGTAAGGGACCATATGGAGTGTGTGAAATTACCCCGCAAGGTACCATTCGTGTGGAGACTCTAGATGGAGTTGAAACCATTGGATTCCTTAATGGGAGTAAATTCAAAAGATATTATGATCCTCTAAGCCAGGAAGAGTTGCAAGCCATCCATCAAAAGAAGACTACCAAGGAATAAGTAGAGCTTAAAAAAATCCAAGCAAGAGTTGAGGCTCAAGAACGACAACAACGTCTTAGACGCCAACGAGAGGCTAATCTGGGAATCACGCAAGCATTTTTCGAGGACACAGATGACGACTCATTAGAATCAGAGCCACCCCTACAATACCCAATTGAGCTTAATAGCCCCTATGGGAAAGTACTATACAATGCCTTATTAGATACGGGAGCTAAACACAATTTGTTGTCCTATGGAGTTTGGTGTCAATTAGGGACGACCTTATCCCCGAGTACGATGCAAGTCAAGGGCATTAATAAAAAGAAAACTGCTATTCTTGGAGTCCTTCAGACCCCTATTGTCTATGACAATGGAAGCATAGTGCAGAGGTTTCTAGTCATGCCCGCGGGAGCTATGGAAGGCAACGTAAACTTGGGACGCACGTGGATGTTGGCAACCAAATACACTATTGATTGGGATACTGGTAGTGTCACGACGCGACCACCGACTCTTACCCCTATCATTCAAGCAAAGTCACCTATGTTGCAAAATCTGGCAAAGTTGAAGGATAGCCAACATTCACAAGCCAAGGTGGTTAACTCGTCTTTGCCGGCTACCCATGAACCTAGCACTTCAACACTTGTAGTTGTAGCAAGCAGTAATATTGCAAGTACTCAACCTGCACGACCTAAGAGTACATATCAATGGGTCCCCAAGGCCTTACTTCCAACTACCCCTCCCATCCATTTCAAGAAAAAAATTCCCTGGAGAACCAAGAGCGCGCTCTAGGAGAGTCAAGACCAAATCACGATGGATTCCAAAACGACTATTAGAAGCCCAAGGCTACTATGATGGAAATGAGCAAATTTGGATACCTAAACGTAAAATGTGTCCTTCCCTATCGACAACAAACCCATATGAGTCAAACAGTGTAACGCTAAAGCCAATGGCAGACCGTGGGAAGGGAAAGATCACAGAATGCTACACACCTAGTCCAGAGCTAGTTTGGGCTCCAAGGCAAAACCAATTTATTCCACCTAGCTCAGGAAGGGGGGAGTTCCGTGAAGCTTCTAGCTCCTCATGTAATACATCCATAGAGGTAAAAGCTTCTACACAGCCTCCATCTATAGTAGTGGACCTCCATGAAGCTACAAAAGAATCCACACCTCCCAGTGTTCAAGAATCACCTGATGAACCACTTCAAGTTCGATCCTGGGAGAGTACCTTACCACCCTTGCAACTTGACGAGGCACCTAGGGTAATAGAAAACTACAGGCAAAAATCCTCACCTATTACCAACTGGAACAATTGGTTTCAAAGGGTGACGACATCATTTCAAACGGTATGATCTACCCAAGGAAGGGGGGAGTGTTTGTGGACATCCATCATTCACTTGCTTCCCTCTCAACCTTTCTCCCTGACCTCTTAATCTCCGATCTTAGGGAATGTATATATAAAGCCTTATACTCACAAAAACAAGATAAAAAAGTAAAAGAGCAAGACCCATAACACAAATCATAAAAAAAAATTATGCACAAGAACACGACCCTTGTAATATTTGCACTCTAACCATCATCTATTTGCGTGTACAGATATGGCTAGTACGCTAGAGTCATCCACTCCTGCCTTGGGTGAGAAGTACCCTCGTTACTTTTCACAAATATTTCACATGGTCTTTCCAGTGCTTGCATGTGAATGGGATTTGTTAGGTACGCTAGCATGTGAGAGGAATTTTGAGGAGTTAGAATGGCTGATACGTCTCTTGACCACGTCTGATCCATACTTAGTAGAGAGCGTTTCTCCCATTGCACAAGCCTACCCTTTTGACCAAGATGACTATAGGCGTCTAGTGACCTTCTTAGTAAACATGGGCACCTATGATGAAGAAGAAAATTTACACGACTACACGGATGGCACATATGGTCTCATGGATGATGACTTTGTTTATCTCGACGACAAAGATAGGGGTTTAGCCTTAGGGTTTTCCCCCAACCTCTACAATATCCTATTCCCTTGACTCTCTAGGGGGAGTGCAAATAATTAGGTTAGGGTTCCTTATGTTTTTTGTTGTGTTCAATAAGTGTTGGTACCTTTTTCCACTAATGTGCCTCCTGGAGGTATTCCTTTTGTTTCCTAGTGTGTACAGGAGCGTGTTGCTATTGGTAGGATTTGGACCTTCATGGAATCTTTATCTCGACTCACTCTTCAAATCAAGCGCGACCATCGACACAAACAAGTAATTCTTGTCCATTAGCATTGCCCCTTATCTTTTTTGCATCTATGATTGTCAGCTTTAATTGTGATTGGTAGCCTAATATTCACCGCATTTGCTTAGTATCAAACATTTAATTCAATGTAATTTTTTGTCATAATCACTTGTCTAGGTTTAAAAATCAAGCAGTCCGACAAACTAGTTTGACCAAGTTAGGTGTTAGAAATCTTCTCTTAATACCATGGGGAATGCCTTCCTAATAATTAATGGTTACTTAGGTTCTTAATCCGATTTAAGCAGCATTGTGTGAAATGTACTAGGGCTTTCTAGTGGGCTTGACCCTATTGACCTTTAGCTTAAGTATTATAAAGGGAGTTTATTAGTGTGATGAGCTTGGGGAGGTGTATCAGTGTTATATGACCCCCCAAAGTTACAAAATTAAAATGATAAAAATGAACAAACAAAAAATCAAAGTGCCACATTGTAAAATCTTAAGCTGGAAGAGAAATCTCAGCTTGATTGGGTACTTCACTCACATGTATCGCCTATGGTACTAGAGCCCTAGAGGTTCCCAGTATGGGTGCTTTTTCTTGAAAAGCAAAAAACCCAAGGCATACAAAATAAGCACACACATCAAAATTGAATCACTGTGAAAAGAATTTGGGGGGTCAAAGAAAAAGTTATCAGTCAGGCGATGATTTCATGAGAAATTCCTTTTATGGTAGCTTAACTACAAGGTCTTGTAGATATAGCCTCTAGTCAGCCCTCGAACATGAATACTTGGCTCTCGCGATTAAACAACTTAATTGACCATAGAAAATTAAGAAGCTTACCCATGGTATTAATATTCGATCTCTAGTGCCTTTCGACCATCAAATTAGCGACCCCAAACTTGTTTAATTTTTTACCTTTACATCTGTTTATGCATTTGATTACATTGCAATTTAATGTTCATTGCTGACAAATTGTTTGAAATTTTTTTACCAATCAATTTGTCTACCTAAAACTGCATATGCTTTTTAATCACTTATGAGAATGCAATTACTGTGCCAATGTTGTTTGATTTTGCAGTGACTGAAGAAGGCTAAGGACATTCATCTCAAATGCTCTTCCACCTCAACGAAAGAGCTTCAACTCAATAGCTTCCGAGGACGGAATCTACATCAGGAAGGGGGGCATGTTAACCCTCACGGCTCACGGACACCCCATCACCTACGACGGACGTGTATTATGTATTTGGTAGAGTCAGGTACCGGGCTTGTCGGACCAATAGGAAAAGGGTAAGAGTGATCGCCGATGAGAGGCGCACTCTAACTGGGACATTCAAGGGATTAGTTGGCTAAGCATGGGCGCCCAAGTGTGAATGGGGTGAGCTCATATAAAAGCCAACTAAACCTAAAATTCACTTATTCTCTCATTTGTGCAATAGAAGAGTGCTCTTGCTCCATCTCCATCTCCATCTTCTTCTTCTTCACCTCCTTGTGTGTGTGTGTGTATGCGAGAGAGAGAGAGAGAGAGAGAGAGAGAGAGAGAGAGAGAGAGAGAGAGAGAGAGAGAGAGAGAGAGAGTGCGATCGAGCATTGCGACGACGGCACGGCGGCGGCGAAGCGGCGGCTCCTTCTTCTTCGCGGCGAGGAATCCTCCACGAAGCAAGCGTAGAGCGGTGAGTGACACACCATCGCTTTCTTTGAGCTTACTAGTTAAGCTAGTTGTGTGCTTGGAGCCGTCTGTGGCTCGCAAACTGTGTTAGGCAAGTCCCTTGCTTCGACAGTGCGGCAAGGAGTGCACAGTCAAGTATACTCAATGTGTGATTAAGATTACAAGAGCGTAGCAGCTCCAAGATACAAGGTACATGGATTAATGGTCCCAAAAATGAATTAGTGGGCCCTATTTATAGCTTTCCAACTGGGCTTCTAACAGACTATGCACTGTATCAGTTATTGTCGTAAGTGGTCGTAGTAACTGCTCCTGGAGTTACCCGTCCAGCTGCATACCAAGCAGTTGTCCCTGCCATCTACATTCCTTCCCCCTTTTCTTTGAATTTTGATGTATGCTAAAATTTCCCAAAAGTAGTAAGAAGTTAACCATTATCAGCCCAATGGACCCACTTCTTCTTATCTGGAGCCTTCTTCTTTGGGGACCGGTACAAGACTCTAGGTGACTCTGGCATGCTAGGACCAGCGTTGTTCTCTCTTTGAATGAGCCGGTACAATGCCTCTTGTTCTAGTTGATCCTTCTTGATTCTCTTCATTTCAAATTCATTATGAGGGTGCTAACTTAGCTCTTATCACCACCGACACCAAGAGGATCGCAACAAAAGTTGAAATTGACATGGTAGAAGCAGGTACCAATGGCACCACGAAGCCATCTTAAACAAAGCAGAAGACAACTGCTTTCTTAAAACCAAACTAAAGTCAAAACAAACGCTTCCAGCAAAGCCTATGGAGGGACAAGGCCAAGGGGCTTTAGCAGACACACCCATTAATTTGGCCCAAACTCCATCAGATACGGCACAACAATAAACCACTAACACACAATAAGTCCATTGGTGGACATAGGGGCCAAAGATGTTTTTCAGTCCCATTTAGATCTGCCAGTGCCTCTAGTACAACAGAAACAATTGGATCGGCTGCAATGCCTTCAGAAGAGGCCACTACATGGGAGGATGGTGGTGCAGCAAGTAGACAAAGCATTGGTTCCCTACCCCACCCCTCTCATCGTATATGAAACTTCACAAATAGACCTTGATACCATAACCAATGGATGTGTTTCCATCATGATGATAGGGTGGAACACAAGGTGCATCACAAGTAGACAAAGCACTAGTGCCCTACCCACTCCTCTCATTGTATATGAAACTTTACAAACAAATCTTGATACCGTAATCAATGGATGTGTTTCCACCATGATGACAGGGTGGAACACAATGGTCAATGTCATGGGCCAGCTAATTAAAGCCCAACAAAAGACCCCTGGCTCGTCAGTGCTTGCCCTTCAAACTAAACTTCAAGAAACAAAGACTAAGTTGGAGAAGGCAAAGCAAGAGATGGTTGAGCTTAGATCTAAGATGTTGGGGTTGTCCATTGACCACAACAACAATGTCAGAATCATGGCTGATCAGCAAAAAAATATAGCAACACTTAAGAAAAGAAACCGAAGATAATTTGAAGAAAAAAGATTTGCTAAAGAAGAGAAAGAGGATATTTAGGGTAGACTGGAGGAGAAGAAATCCGCTCTAAAGTCATTAATGGCAAACCATCACACCCTCATGCAAGCAATAATAACTAAAAAAGTATATCTATCAGTCTTTAGTAGATATCACAGATCCCGAGGGCAACTTGACATTTAATATGAAAGATTTTTAGAACTTACTTGAATCTATGAAATTTGATATTGAGGAGAAGTTTGAGTAGTACACGGGAGCCTTGGTCAATCAGGTCTTGGTTGAATATATCAAGAATCAAGATGTTGATAACGATGATGAAGATGATGATGATGAAGACGATCATCCACCTCCTAACTCTGCAACAAGAGGGAATAAATCTACTTAGAACACTAGTTCCAACAGCCATACTGACCAGCTTGATCACCAGACTCACAAGCGAGGTCAGAGTCAGTCTCGTCAAGACGAACATTAAGGGAAATCCTAGACACAAGGTACATCTGGTTCCTAAGGGCCAACAACATAGCAAGCCATCATTATATATACATCAGGGATTCAGGACAGGGATAAGCGTCTTCAAGGGGAGTCAAGCTCCAACTCAGACTCTGAACAAGATCACTCCACTGAACTGCTGGCACTACGCAAGAAACTGAGAAGACAAAAAGCCATTCAAATCAGAGAATTCCTTCAAGATGAAAGATCATACTCTGATTTAGAGTGCTTTTAGATGTTGTATGTGGGAGCCAGATGCATGATCAATGAATGGAAATAACTCAGCTACCACGATGAGCAACTTTGTCATCTGCCACCTCATCCTGGCTATGTTCGAGTACTGGACAAATAGTCTGCATGCGTCCTGATACATGAGGATATTAAGGTTAATCCTCATCTCAAGAATCCTTCCACCGTGAATTTACAGAGTCTTGGCTTAGAACTGGAAATGTTGTTAGGAGACAAGCCAACCTACAAATGTATGAAGGATATCAGAGTACAAATAAAAGATGTGCTAGTGCACCTACAGAGTGTCAGGAAAATCTTAGATAATAAGATTCATCTACTTCTAGAAGGCCAAGCCACTACTAGCAGGGGACCAAGGAGGACCAAAATGAGTTTGGGAGAGCATGAGAGGAATTTAAAAAGCCTCTACCACCTGGTTCGGATCGCTAGGAAATGACGAGAGCAAGAAAACCACGTAGTGATGAACTTTATAGAGTTTGTCCCGGATTCTCGAGCATTGCTATATGTCATACTTGATAAGGAGGCTGAGTTGCCCAAATTCTTCCCATCTTCCTATCCAACATATCAAGAACCAACTGACCAGCAAAGCTATGCCAAGATAGTAGATGAGCTCAGAGATTGGTATGAAGGAGCCACCATTGAGTGGACAACTTGGAATCAAGTGGTGGATGAGGCTCTAAAAAAAAGACCAAGTTCATGATCTGATGAGAGCTCTACACAATTTCCATATGAAGATGGGCCAATGGTGAATATAGATTTGCAAATTGATCAAGATTACTAATCAGCTGCTGCAACTCATAGTGGAAGCATCCAAAATACCTAAAAAGGATTTGGCTAATAAGGCATCCTCTGAACCCCAATTCAGAGAGATGGCTAAAATTCTCCTTGAGGCCAGAATTAAGTGCAATCAGTCTCTACCTCAAGGATGGATACACACAACCTCTTACTATCAAAAACTCACCAGAGCTCAACTAACCAGAGACAAGAGGACCTTGTAATGACCCTGATACAAAGACTTGGAATGCACTCACCCTAGTGTCCTACTCAGTTTGTTGGCCATCAGAATCTTGTTGCTTAGTGGTTGATTGTTGCCAACCCGAGTGCGCCTGTTGCCTTATCCCACACCTTATGGGCATTAGGGTGTGTTGGAATGAAGCTCGCCCAGTATAAGAATTGCCAGGCGTACCATGCCTCGAACACATGCTAGTTATGAGACTTCGCTTTGGCTGCTTGTTGAATTAGGCTGTTCTGTAGCAATGTAGCCAATTTGATTTTGGCTTTGGAGTTCTTCAGTCTGTGTAGCAGCATGCCAAATAACTTCTCAAAAACATATGTAGGGTTGTTTTTCAGAATGATAGCCTCAACAATAAACTTGTACATTGGCCCATATTCTAGAACTGCTACTTGGACTCCTCCTGAGCCCCCCTTTTGCATTTCTTAGTGGCTTCAACGTCTTCTTTTATGTGTTTGATGACTTCCTCAATTGTGCACAACTTGGACTTGATATGGCATGGCATTCTGAGAACATGCCCCATAGTTGATGCTGTTGCCTGAATTTCTCGACCATTGATTTCAGTAGTGCCATGCTCAAGGTTAAAAGTATCAAGAACTTGATTGATGAGCTATACATCACAGTCCATTCTAGTGGCCTCAAGCACCATCTCTAAATCATGGAGCTTCAATAATGTGCATTCATTTAGATGAAATGCATATAACCCAATCTTAGTGTAGGGTACTGAGCAATCTTGCTACGTGTGGTTGATCTGTTCTTCAATGAACTGTGTGGCCTAGTCCACACTTTCCTGCATTTGTTCAGACACTTTCTTTGCCTTTTCCATATATGCTCCTTCTGAGTGTTCCGATGAAGATGAGGATGCAACTGTGGTGGTGGAGAAAGAGAAAGAAGAAAGTTTTGATGTGTCGGGTTTGGAACCAAAAGGTGTAGAAATGGAGGGTGACGATAGAGAGCTCGATGTATGTTGTGTAGACAACAAAGGTGTAGAAGGTTTTGTAGGAGAGGTAAGGCATGCAATAGCTTAAGATAGAAGTGCAGGGTCACACACCTTTCGCATAGTTATGTTTATACGCACCATGAATGCTTCATGATCCTGCTCTCTTGGTTTTAGGACCGTCATCTGCCACATGTTCTTCATGCGTTGGTCTAGCCGTCTACTTATTACCTAGAATATTTTGACCTTGATTGATGATTGCATGTTACCATTAAGGGTGTCAAACTTTACTGGTTCAAGTAGTCTAAGATTCGGAACTACATTATATTGCTCAACTGGTTTAGTTAATTGATGGCACGTCTCTTGAACTGGCCTCATGTGGAACAAGTCCAGTGGTTCACTTTTTTGATTCAAAATGGTTTTCTAGTTCTAGGGCTACTCGGATCTCTTTTGATTTTGCATAATACAATTTGATATTTGCCTCATTGTAAACTCGAGGAAACAGTAATCCAAATAAGTCCCTTAATTTGATTGTTCCATTAGAGAATACCTAGTCAACCTCATACGGTCCCGACCAAGCTATCTTCAAATTTGGCCCTAGTTTTGATTGATATGATAGTACTAGATCCCCTTTCTTAAACTCCTTGACCTTGATTTTATTATCATGCGAGTGTTTTCTTATTTGCTGAAAAACCTCCTATTCCAACATAGCTCAGTGTCCAAGTTCATCCAGCTGTAACAACTCATACAACCTCCATTTCAAATTTTGATTGAAATCCACGCTGTGTTCTATTGCCAGTTTGAGACTGGGAATTGCAAACTCCATCCAAACTACTACCTCTACTCCATACACCATTATGAAGGGTGTCATACCTGTGGTAACCTTCTAGGCAGTCATATAGGCCCATAATGCTTGTTGTCTAGAGTTTGGCATCCCACTGATGTGGCTCTTTATGAACAAGATTTGTGAGAATAGTCTTAATGGTCTTTTTGCTACTTTCTGCTTGACCATTGCACCTTGGATAATATGGCATTGATTTCCTATGCTTCACTGAAAATATCTCAATGAGTATCTGAATTGTTTCATTTATGAAATGGGTTCCTTGATATGAGACAATCTCAATGGGACAACCGTATCTACAAATGATATTCTCATACAAGAAAACGCTTGTTGATTTGGCAGTGTTATCTGGTAAGGCTTTAGCTTCCACACAGTTGCTAACATAACAGGTGGTCATAATGATGTACCTATTTTTCTTGGGGTGACTTTCTTAAATGACACCATGAAGTCTAATACCCACTTCATAAATACTCCAAGTGACAAAATTGGAGAGGGGTGTCATGTCAGTTTCCGTTGTTGGCCTTCCCATCCTCTAACAAATGTCACAAGTCTTGTAGAATGCTCTAACATCTGCATCATAGTTTGCCACTAGAGGCTTGCTTGTAAAATTTTATAATAAGCGATATCAATGGAGAAATGTCCACCTGCATCTCCACTATGAGCCTCAATGTGATGACTTGCATCCTTCCTTCTTGCATTGGAACACACCACTATGAGCCTCAGTGATGACTTGCATCCTTCCTTGCATTGGAACACACATTTGAAGGACACCATCAATCCCTAATTGGTAAAAAGCTCCTCCAATGATGGTAAACTTTAGACTCTTTATAATCATTGCTTTTTCCATTGCTTGAGACCGGTCCTTTAGAAATCCTCCCTTTTGAAGGAAATCATATATTTCCAACCATTCTAGGTCTGGTTCATCTTCAGTTGTGCTCTAGAACAATTCAACATCTATTGGTTTGTATCTTAATGATACTTCTGAATAGCCTTTTGTGCTTTTGAAAAGAAAATCAGCACCACAATGGGTTTTCCCTGGCTTATGGAAGATCTTGAATTCATATTCCATTAAAGACATCATCCATCTCATCAATCTTCCCTGAATAATGACCTTGTTTATCAGAAAGAGCAAAGCCTGATGATCCACCTAAAAGTGTGACAATTTCCTAGTAAATAATGTCTGAATTTGGTGGCACTGAACACCATTTCCAATGCTTGTCTTTGAGTGGTAGAGTATCCTTGTTTAGCTATGCTTAAACCTGCGACTGGTGAAGTAGACTGGGTTGTTTGTCTTTCCATCAGGCTGGGCTAGTATGGCTCCCGTCGCCATTCCAGATGCATCAACATGCACATGAAAAATCACTTCCTAATCTGGCTAACAAAGAACTGGCATCTTGCTAATCGCATCCTTTAAGCACAATAAATTTTGCTCACATCCTTGGTGATTTTGGTCCAAATGAGCTTATTGCCTTTCTTGGTTATTCATGTAAAGGAAGTGCTTTGGATGCAAACATATGCATAAACTGTCTATAAAAGCCTATGTACCCCAAAAAAGAGCTCAATTCAGACACTATCGTTGGTGCTCTGGCTTGTTGAACACATAACATTGTCACTAGCCATTTCAATACCATTTTTGGAAACAAGGTGTCCGAGAAGCTATCCTTTCTAGACCATGAACATTGACATGAAAGCATTCAAGCATATGCTTTTCTCTCTACACCTCTCAAAGACCATCTTCAAAAATAACAAATGCATTTCCTCTGTGGAGAAGATGGTAAAGTCATCTACAAATATGGCCAAGAAATTGTGTAAAAACTCATTGACATCTCCATCACGTACCTCTAAAATGTTGCTAGAGCATTGCAAAGTCCAAATGGCATTACCAGATACATAAATGCTCCCCATTCAGTGATGAATGTGGTTTTCACCCAATCTTCTAGTGCTATCTTGAGTTGATTGTAACCACTATATCCATCCATAAAACTGTACATTTTGTGGCGTGCAATCTTGTCAAGTAACATGTATGTGAAGTTTAGTGAAAAAGAATCCTTGATGGTTTGAGCATTTAACTTCCCATAGTGATTCTTTTTAGGAGCTACCACTATTGGAAATAGCCAATCAATGCTTGCTACCTCTGTTATAAACCCTACCTTGAGAAGATTATATATCTCCTCCTTGACTTTCTTGGCATAATTGGGATTCATTCTGTACCTCTGTAATCTGATTAGTGTGGCATCAGGCTTCAGTGGTATCCTATGTTGGTACACCTCTGGATCTACTCCTTTATAAATCAGTATGTTCCCATGCAAATACATCCTTGTATTTCTGGAATAGTGCCTCTGCTTTCTCCTTGATCTTTGGCTTCACATGCTTATTGATTTTAATCATTCAAGGGTTTTCCTCTCAACCAAGATTCCACTCTTGACTTCCTGATAGTCTGTAAGGCAACCAATTTGGGTCTCCTCCCTTTTGTTTAGCCAGTGACTCAACTTCTTTCTTAATTCAAATACCAGTAGCCCAACAATCCTATGGGCCTTTTTGTGTGTCCATCTGCAAGATGCAATTTCATCCTGGTAGCCCCTGCCGAGTTTTCCCAATTTTTCCAGATCTCTTTTTTTGCGATGGCAACACTAGCTCCACTGTCAAGGATTGCCCTGTTTTTACACCTTAGAATTCCACAGGAATGTTAGGAAATAGGGCGTAGCTAAGTAGATAATAGAGTAGTTTACTTAATGGAGAGAGATAATTTTCACACACGAGAGACTAGAGAGAGAGAGAGAGAGAGAGAGAGAGAGAGAGAGAGAGAGAGAGAGAGAGAGAGAGAGTACACACGATGTACGTGGTTCACCCAATGTGGGCTACGTCCACGGGAAAGCAGCCACTCAATGGCTTTAGTACTTCAAAACAAGAAGTAGCTTACAAAGGGATTATACCCTTTTGAAGCTCCCACCTTGCTTCACTCTCACCACCTCACATCAACTTCACAATGCTTCACAATCCGTTTTTGTGTGTAGAAGAGGCCTCCTTTTATAGGCCAAAAGGGTTGCCCTCTCTCATGAGAGGCAGTCGTTTGTAGCTGCGCTTGTGTAGACAAGCCCAAATTGGACCCTCCAATTTGCCCATGTGTGGCCGCCCTCGAGGAGATAACTCCGCCTTTGAAATCGGCCACATGCCATTGAATCTGGCCACCGGCCAAACGACCGGCCATTTTTTGACCACTTTCCGGCCGCCATCCGGCCATAATATTCCGACAAAAACGAATATTCCAATGGTCGTGAAAATTTTGGTTTTCGACAAGCGAATTTTCTTCACGCACTATTCTCCTCATAATGGAGGCCTTCCAAATGTGCGTTTTTAATATAGAAATTTACAAGGGGTAAATCAGGCTCCATACTTAACAATCTCCCACTTGAAGACTGATCTCCAAACCAAACCCGTGAGTGCTTTCCATCCTGGCTTCTTATCCTTGAATGCCAATTGAAGATGAGCAAAAGCTCAACTTCTCCTTGTTGACCACCTTTGTAAACATGTCTGCAGGATTTTCACTTGTATGGACCTTTCCTAGCTTTAGCTATCCCTCTTCCAAAAGTGTACACATGAAGTGACATCTCACCTCAATGTGCTTCGTCCTTGAATGAAAGACTGAGTTCTTCACAAGATGGATAGCGCTTTGGCTATCACTATACAAGACACAATTGTCTTGTTTGAATCCAAGCTCTTCTAAGAATTTGTGAAGCCATAGAATCTCTTTGCTTGCCTCTCTCATTGCTACATACTCCGCTTCCGTGGTAGAAAGTGAGACCACTTTCTACAGCTTTGAAGCCTAGCTTACTGTTGTGCCTGGAACCGTGAAGACATAGCCAGTAGTGCTCCTTCAAGTATCTTTGTCACCTGTCATATCTGCATCAGCATACCCTTGAAGAAAAATATCAGTTCCTCTAAAATACAAAGCATTTGTCGTTGTCCCTTTCAGATACTTAAGTATCCACTTCACAGCTTGCCAGTGCTCTTTACCTGGGTTGTCCATGAACCTACTTACAACTCCCACTGCATGTGCAATGTCTGGCCTTGTCCAGACCATAGCATACATAAGAGAACCTACTGCTACAGCATATGGAACTTTAGTCATTTAGGCTATCTCCTCTTGTGTCTTTGGACACATATCCTTGGTTAGTTTAAAGTGACCAGCCAAAGGTGTAGAAACTGTTTTTGCATTTTGCATTGCAAACCTTTTTAGTACCTTCTTGATGTAATCCTCTTAAGATAGCTTTATTGTCTTCTTCGTCCTATCTCTTCATACCAAGTATCCTCTTTGCAACAGCTAAATCTTTCATTGAAAAAGATTTAGACAACTCCTCTTTTAGGTCTTTGATGTCTTGCATGTTAGCACTTACAATCAACATGTCATCAACATACAACATTAGGATGATGCACTTCCCATCTCCCAAATTCTTTGTGTAGACACAGTGACCTGAGTTGCATCTTGTGAATCCATGATCCAACATCCATCGATTGAACTTCAAGTAACATTGTCTTGATGGAGGTAGTAATGGTGTTGTTTGAACAACATTTATGGCCCTAGGGACCATGTGTTCTGACAGTTGTTCAAGAGGTGGGGCCGACATCAACGCAGGCACTCGAGGTGTGTCCGTCCATGCTAAAGTTGGTCTACTGGCCATTTAAACATAGGGCATGCACTGGTACTAAGTGGACCATAGCAAACTGAGCACCATTGTTGCTCCCTTCTTGGATACATATGATTGTTTTGTGGAGCACGATTGTCTCTAAGACTTTCTTGAATGGCCTTGGTGAGATCTGCTAAAGTCATCTCATATATCTTGGCTCTTTAGCAATAGGCTTTATGGTCATTGGCTCATGCCCCAATGCTTGCGAGCTAGTAGATTTAGGCGCAACAGATACTCTTTCTCCTTGAATCATTAAATTGTCCTCCAATTGGATCACACTGGTGGTGATTGTTTCCCAAGTGGTGATACCTTTGATGAATAGGCCATTGTAGATATCCTCATGTCATAGTCCCTAATGAATCTATCAAGCAATTAGTTATTATTGAAGTGCTTATTTGGATTACAACAAGAATTCAAATGCTTCAAGTGACTAATAAAGTCTCTCACAAACTCCCCTTCCTCTCGTTGGGCTTTTTGGAGCTGAGATGCTACACCCCAAAGCACTCCCTCTTGTATGTACTCTTTCAAGAACAATATCTTAAGAGTAGGGTAAATCGAATTTTCTTCCACCCTTAGGGTTCTATACCAATCCCCAGCCTTCCCAATCAAGGTCAGGCTTAAAGCATTACACTTATGTAGGTCATTGTGTTCTCCTAGGGAACCACATATTTGTTCAAATACTTCGATAAGCTTTCTCACATCCCCATCTCCACTATATTTCTGTGTGAGCTTGGCTATTTGTAATGCCTTACTTTTAGGCTCTCTATCAGGAGTGTTACACATATTTTCAGCAATAGATTTACCAATAGCTTGAGCAAACGTTGCCAAGTCACCCAAGTGAGCAGGTATAGTGGGGACATGCGCTCTCGGGACTGCATGTGGAATGGGGGTTGACATTGGGTTTGGCGTATAGGAAGCCCTTGGGTTCCAAGTTGGGTACGATGTTGTGCCATGTGGTGGCCCAAAGTTCATATGTGTGGCCCTGGGCATAACAAATGTGGGATGTGGCATGCTAACACTAGTTGGTATGGTCTCATTGAAATAAGGACTTGGATGTTGTGGTCGTGGAGCATGAGTTGTTGAAACAATGGGAGGGGTAGGAGCTACATGAGCACGAGGGCATATGATTGATACACACTTGTAGGTCCACTTTAAAGTTAACTTATTTACTTAGCCAATTGTAGGCATTGGGCCACCATGTGGCGGTGCTTTACTAATAAATGAGGTCCATGGCGTGTTTTTTGTCATGCCCATCACTGGGGTAGGCATAGTAGCCATAGTGTCATCAAGAGAAAGATGAGCTAAACTTGGAAAGGTAAAGCTAACACTTGTGGGCTCACATTGTACTGAGACCCTTGGCGAAACAACATATGGAGGATCCCTCGGGCTTATCGAGGGAGTCTCCATTTGTAATAAAGTTAGTTGCTTAGCCTTCCCTGTATCCAAGAATTTCATGAGACCCGTTGAAGGCATGTGGATTCCTTGTTCTGCCTCTCCAACTCAATAACCCTATGGATGACATCACAAACCCTTTGTTGTTGCTCCTGTATGCTAGTAGCACCCGATGTGGATTTTAGGACATCTAACCAATTCAGGTGATAGGTGTGATCTATGTATAGGTTGGTTAAAGTCTCCATTTGTAGTTCATACTCCCAGTTTTCATTTACAAACGCTCCATCTAGGATTGAGGTGCTAGGAGTGTCCTTTGAACTAGATGCAATGTGGTGCTCTATGGGTTGACCCTTGGTGGTAATTCAGGAGCACTCGATTGCTCGACTAGCATGGATGATGATATAGGGGCCTTCGCATTTATCTCTCTCCGTTGCTTTGCCTTGGGTAAGCTCTCACTTTTCTTTTCCCTAGCTGCAATAATATATCGCTCAACCTCTTGCACTTTGGCAAGGCTTCTACCATCAGGTAATATAACTTTGGAGGGGAATAGCTCTGAAGAGTCAGGGGGTGCAGTGAATGGAGTATTCACATGCACACTCTCCAGGAGCATGGGGTCTACGTTGGTCATGAATGGTGAATTGACTTCCCCACCCCCTGTATTTACATTTCTAGCTCCATGTTCGGAGCGAGGGGCTCTACTCAATGTCTCTTTCAGGCGGCTAAACACGCTCTGTTCGGACCATGGGTCCATGGCATGCATGTCTTGGCTTGAACTATCGAGATTAGGCATTGAGTAACCTTCCATGACTTCGTAGTCAGAGGAAGAGTCACTAGATGCAATATGTGGGTCCTGAGTGGTACTGATTTGGGTTTCCGCTGAGGGCCTGCAGCCTAATGTGGAGGAATAATCGGTGCCTGCATAAACGGAGACACTCTCTATGTGATCATCCTCTAGCACACGACCAGAGCATAGGTGCATGTCATAATAATCAATATCTAATTCTCCTAAATGATTTTCTCATGTTTAACTGATCATTTAATATGGGGAAGTGCCAGGGGAGAAAAAAAGATAGAATATTGGTTAAGCTAGCAGACCGGCCACAGTAGGGATCCAAAGGAGGGAAAATAGGGATCCAAAGGGGGGGCCATCTGCAAAAGAGCCATGTGCAACAATGGGCTAAAAAGACCCTAAGGTTCAGCCCATTAAGACTTCCAAAATGCTAAGGTTCCAAAATTCAAAGGTTGTGTCCAAAGGTCAACCATGGGGGAATTGGATGCTTTGTGTGTGTCAAAAAAGTCTTTACAAATCCCTACTCAGGAGGGGGCAAGCCTAGCTTGTAGGGGATGAGACAGAAAGTCACACACACACACACACACACACACTCAAGCTCCCTTTACACAAAGGGAATGAGGGACACATGTCAGTTCCCTAGCCCAGATGCCCACAAGGTGTACCCAATTCCTATTGGATGGCCTTGGAGGTGGACCAATGAGAATTAGGCTAGAGTAAATCTAGTTTAATTAATTTAAAAACACTTAATAAAAGAACCAATGAGAATAAAGTCCTCTAGAAGACTATTGGACAGTCTCCCAAGGGGTCCAATGAGCATTCAGCAGCCCAATGGCTTGCCTGATTCCTATTGGCCAGGAGGCAAAGGGGTCCAATGAGAGTTTAGTTGAATTATTAAATTACCTAAAGCTCTCACAAAAGGGGAAAGGGTGACACATGTCAGAAGGCTATCACTTATGTTGCTTAATTATCATTGGCTAGCCCTAGGGAGGTCCAATGAGAGGGTAGCAAGAGCAAATAGCAAGAGGGGTCGGCCAAGAGAGAGAGGGGCCTGATTTTTGGAAGGCATTATCACACACACACTCACACAATCTCATGTGTGAAGTAAAGAATCCTCTCTCTCCTTCTCAAGATTTAATGGAAAGCTTATCACCTACTCCAAGCTTGTGAGAAGGGAGGCCTACACCAACAACTCTTGGCTTTGTGATGCAAATCCAACCAAGAGCCAAGCTTCAATGCATGCTCATCTCCTCTACCATGCTAATTACTAAGCTAAGCTATGCTAATATGAGTGATTATGTGAGGAGATGTACATCTTTCTTGTAAGAATACTCCTACTTCCTCTCAATCTACTCTCATACCCTGCTAGCTCTCACCATCTTTGAAGGTGTGTGAGGTCTTGGGTCTGAGACCGGGGATAATTGATGTTGTGTTTGATAAGTGTTTTGCTTAGTGCATGAAGCTTTCATCTTCATTGTACTAGCTAGTCTTGAAAGAACACAAAGAATTGTATTGTACAATGTCTCTCTTGATGGGAGAAACCATAATACAAAGCCTTTTGGAGGGGGGACCGGATCCATGAAAATCCGGTCCTCAACTGTTGTCGATAGCTTAATTTCTCTCTCTTTTGAAAGTATTGTTCATGCTATCTAACTAGGTGTTATACTTTTTGTTGCTCTCTCCACCCAAGCACTCTTGTAATTCTCATCAGGAATCTATTCTAATGAAATGCCCACTATGTTCATGCTAATTTCCGCTACACACAAGTTTTTAGGCCATTAAATGTTACAGGTGCATGTGACCTCAACACTCTAGAAGTGTTGGTGAGTGCCTATGAAGGCCGCTCGCCTAGTTTTTTGGGTCTTTGAAACCTAAGTTTACTCTTAGTTTTTTTGTTTTTATGGTCCTTTTTTCTAACAGCCACATAATATGGCATGTGATAGATCAAAACAAGAGTCTTGGTTAAAGGGACGTGCTGTGCTTTACAACCTCCGATTTGGTTACTTGAAGCCCTCAAAATCCTAAAAACAATCTTTTTCTAATAAAAAAGAAGGCTAAAATTAATAAGTCCAAAGGGTAAGTGTGAAGGGAAGAGTGGAGGACTTGAAGGACTTGTCCCACATGCCCTCCTCTTAATTGAGGTGCTAGTCTTTATATATATATAGTAATGTCTATACTATATCATAAGACTGAGGACTGAGGCCTGAGCTTGGGCGCTCCCGATCTCGAGCCTTTTAAAAGAAGATTTTTAAAATTTTGTTTTTGATTTTTTTTTGTCTCAAAATTTCTAGGCGTTTTTCCTTAAATTATTAATTTTTTTCTTTTACAAAAAACATTTTCATGGATAATGTTCAATTGCGTGGGCGTCGAGCTCACGCATAGGGCCTACCGCACGCGTGCGCACAGCTAAGCTACCTACATCTAGTAGTACTAATTAACACTAATTAATAGTACCTACAACTAATAGCATTGCACACACACTTCCTTACATAGCAAATTGCACACTACAGAACATCGACACTAACTAACAGACCTGCTAACACCTGCACATTACAGAACTTAGCAGATTTAACAAAAACCTGCACATTGTATTGCACACTGTCTATTGCAAACTATCTATTGCACACTGCCTACTGCTCATTATCTATTGCACACTGTCTACTGCTCAAATCACTGTCTATTGTGCACTGTCTAACATTACATAACATCAACACTAACTAGCAGACCTGCTAACACCTGCACATTACAAAACTTAGCAGATGTAACAAAAACCTGCACATTGCAACACTAACAAATTCTAACAAAACCTGCTAAACTTGCACATTACAGCCACTAACAGATCTAACACAAAATTAGACAAAAGCTGAAAACAGTTGAAAGAATGGCTTCAAGAGGTAGCATTGAGTGCTCCTCAAGCTTATTGCAAGGCAGTCCCCGATAGCGGCGCCAAAAATGTGCGCTTTACCGTAAGTGTCGGAGGCTGGGAACTTGCCTGTACATTGTGTGCAGCCACGAATGGTTGTAAGCACATAACTAGACGATCCTAGCAAGCTCAAAGAGAAAACAGTGTGTCACTCACTGCTCAATTCTTTCCCTCGTGAAGGATCCTGTGCCACGAAGAAGAGGGAGCTATCGTTGCCACGCTCAACTGCCTTGCTGTCGCAATGCTGGATCTCTCTCTCTCTCTCTCTCTCTCTCTCTCTCTCTCTCTCTCTCTCTCTCTCTCAAGCATACACACACACACACACACACACACACGCACGCTCGTGAGCACACGATGGAGAAGAAGATAGAGGTAGAGTAAGAGCACTTCTTAGCATGCACCTCAAAGAATGAGAATTTTAGGTCAAAATGGACCTTTTATAAGAATTTGACCCATTCACACATGGGCGCCCACAGTGGCCGGTTGTTGCAAAAATACTGTGAAAATAAGATAAGTAATGAGCCTCTCATCGACAATCACCTACGCACCTATAGGACCGACAAGGCTGGTCCAACACTCAAATAAGTGATAAGGCGTCCGTCGAAGGTGATAGGGTATCTGTAAGGGTTAACATTCCTCTGCTCTAATTACTCTTTTGAAAACTGCTACGTGATCTCTTGGATCTTTATCTCTGGAGTATTTCCTGTTTATCCATTTTTGGATCTTGGATGGTCTAATCTGCCGATTGTCTACAAGTCTAACCATAGACTCTCCCAATCCTTCTCTCACTTCAAGCCTTCTACTTCTTCTTCGAAGGGATTGGTCGTTCTGTTGAAGATTGGTCTATTAGGGAGATTCACCTGAGGAGGCATATATGCCATCTCTGTGCTCATTTCATCTCTCGTTATCGCTCTAGAAGGGAACCCTCTTTGGAATTTCATAGGAATTCTCGTGTTTGGTGGAGGTATATGTGGTCCTTCATTGACCAAATATCCACCTATTTCTAATGCACTTTGTGGGTTTGTGCTTTCTACAAGTCTGTATTCTCGTCCATACTTGTCAACGATTATAGATTTCCATTGACAGTCCACTCAGTATGTATAGACATATAAGAGCTTGTAATCCACCAGCTCTTCTTGGTATGGCTCTGATCACCTATAAAGGTTGACCTCATTGTCGTCAATGTATCTATATAGTCCTTCATTCTCATGATTGATCATCTGAACTCTCTCAACAAAATTGGTCTTTATCAATTGCAAACTTGGAAGATTCATTACGGGTGGATGCTCCTCTATCGTTGGGATCCCGAAGCTTGTGTAAGCTGAGTTTGAATCTAAAGAGGACATGATCTTTGGACTAAACAACTTGAGCTTGATGTAAGAAATTTTTTTACCAATGTGTTCAAGTGCTTTGGTTAGGGAAAAGTCAAAACTATGTCCAAAACCGCGATCGTTTTCTCACAATTCTCTCAAATTGTCAGTTTTAGACACCCCTAACTTCCGAATGAATTTTGAGACCTTAAACAACGTTTTTCGGATGTTGACCAACTATGAATGACACGAAGGGTCTTTCATTAATGTTCAAAGGTCACACCGAATCATGTCAAGCTACTCTATCAGGAGCTTATGTTATGGGCAAAATAGTCTTCTATCGCATTCAATCTTTGTGTAGGTCAATTTTGGTAATTTCAAAGTCTTAACACTTGTTGCATGTTTTGGTACACTTACAAGTGTCCAAATTTGGTTTTGGAATGATAATTGGGATTCTAGGGTTAAAAAAAGTCCTTTGACTAGTCAAAGTTTCAGTCTGGCCTCAACCTGTGCTTGGAGACTTCATGCGCATATGATGTCTTTTGACTTAGATTTTCTCCAAAGTTTAAATGCAGACTCTCCTTGATGTACTCTAACCACTCCAAGTCTCAGTTTGTGATTCTGACACTTTTAGGTAGGTCTATCATTTCTTTTTCTGTTTTTTGGTTACTTGCAACTTCCTGGGAGGTTAACAAAGCCAAAAGTGATCCAAATTGAATAAAACTTGGTCTCTAAGCTTATTTTGTGATGGCAAACACTTTTGTAAGCTCAGATGTAAGTTTTGACCTCTAATTTGACACTTGAGACATCATACGCGTATGATGTCTTTTGTGCCAGAATGAAGTGACTCTTATCCCAAACACTCTTTATCACTGAAGAAACTCTCAACAACTTCTAGAATTCAATTTGAACACTTTTTGTGCAAGTTATGGTCAATATAAGCATGACCTTGCCCAATTTCTATCTTTTGGCCTTTACTAGCCCAAATGTGCTCCAAATGCAATGAAATTTTGGCTAAGGACTTCTTTTATGCTCTAGGACACTAGGGTTTACTCAAATGTCTAATTTGACCCAGATTTGACCTCTAAGACATCCTACGTGTATGATGTCTTTTGGTCCAGATTTCACTTTTGCTTCTACCTAAGGTACTCCTTGATGCATACAACAAGAGTATGTGATCACATCAAATTTTGGATGTCAAAATTGCACAAAATCACCACTTTTTGACCTTTACCTTCTTGGATCTGCAAAAATCTCCTTAGATTAAAAAACATGAGTCCAAATGAGATGAAATTTTGCAAGCAAGTTTAAATCATCATTCCCAAACCTCCTGTTTGGTAAAAAATGCAATTGGACTTTCAGACCTTGCCTTGAGACATCATACGTGTATGATGTCTATGTGCTCAGAATTGAAGGAAACTTGGTCTAGAGGCTTGTTTTGTGGTGGCAAACACCTTGGTAAGCTCAAGTGTTACCTTTGGTCCCTAAAAGTGCCCTTTAGACATCATATGCGTATGATGTTTAACTAGTCAGTTTGATGCGAAACTCACTCGAGAGGATCCTCACTACACTGGCAACTCACAACAACTTTCAGAATTGAATTTCAACACTTTTGATGCAAGTTATGGTCAATTCAATCATTCACTTTTCCTAGATCTGTCTTGTGGCCTTTACAAGCCCAAAAATGCTTCAAATTCAATGAAATTTTGCCTATTTTCTTTCTAAATGCTCTAGATCACAAGGGTGCACTCAGATGTAACTTTTGACCCCAAATTTGACCTCGAAGACATCATATGAGTATGATGTCTAGGTGGTCTAAATGGACTTCTATTTCTACCCAAGGTGCCCTTGATGTGTAGAACCTGAATATGTGCTCACAACAAATTTTGCAACTAAAAAATGGAGAAAATCATCATTTTTGACAAGGAAATCCTCTGAAAGAGTAAAATCCCGCTTGTACTCAATCTATATGTCCAAATGAAATGAAATTTGTGTATGCAAAAGATGGGTATAATGTCAAAAGTTCATTTTTTGCTGCCAGAATTACCCTTTAGACATCATACACGCGTATGATGTCTGCTGATGAATTTTTGGACAAAATTTTACCACAACATCTCCAAGTCTCTAGCACTGATTTTCAAACACTTTTACCAATTTTCATGCAAAAAAATGCTCAGTTCTTTTTTCCATTTCAAACACTCCGTCTTTTGTCTTTTGGGTACCATGGGTGGGTCAAAACCCTAGACTCAAGGTGTACTTAGGGTAAAACCCCCCTTTTGAACACTCTGGAGCAGTAAGATTTGTCAAATTTGGTCTCCAAATGCCTCTTGAGACATTATACACGTATGATGTCTAAGTTTACAAAATTTCAATTTTTCTTCACATAACCCTTGCAAATGCTCTCTTATATGCACATCACCAATCAGTCATGAAAAAATATCAACAGAAAGCTATTTATTGCATTTTTATCCTCAAAGTTAGACTTTTTAGTGATTCTAAATGTAACAAGCACTTCAACAAATAATTATTTGATGAATAGCTCTAGATTAAATCAGATCACTTACCTAAAGCTACTTCTACACATCATATGGGGTTTTGCATCTATCAGTAGAAAAACACTTCAATGCCACACACGGACTAGCAAACACTTTTATCACCTCACAAATCACTTGACCACCAACAACTGCTCTAATATACAACTAATACTAAAAATCCTAACTAAATCTATCTAGGGTCAGAACCTCGACAAGACACACGCTTCCTGGCTATCCACTTGATCTTGGAATAACCTCTTCCAAATCCATTTAAGAAAAATGCTTTCTTTAGCCAAAACT
This sequence comes from Adiantum capillus-veneris, assembly GCF_014529385.1. Lineage (NCBI taxonomy): Eukaryota > Viridiplantae > Streptophyta > Polypodiopsida > Polypodiales > Pteridaceae > Adiantum > Adiantum capillus-veneris. The sequence continues at coordinate 115,755,942 of NC_140938.1, read as the reverse complement.
AAAGCAAGAAATCATCACATGAGTGTTAGTAGGATCACCTACTCAAGTCATTGTGTCCCTGACAACGGTGCCAATGTTGCGGGAGTGAATCACACCACCTATAAAGGGCATGCAACACAACCTAGATTAACATAATGTCAATCGAGGATACAGATGACATGATAGGCGCACGGAGGCAATCCCTTTAGCTTGTCAGGCTGAGACCATCCCACAATACAACACTCTGGAAGGCTAACTAACCACAATCAAGAATCTCAATGCTCTTAACTACACCACCCAACCTACATGCACACAAACAGAAGAAACCTCACCAAATCTTACTAGAATCGTACGAAACTTAAGAAACACCATCCCCTAGGATACACCTGTCCCAAAGCCTCTACACTCAAACCCTCACTCTAGACCCATCTGCAAAAAAACGTGTATGAAGATAGAGTAGCATTTTGAAAGTGCCCAAAATTGAAATCTATAAGTACCTATGCATACCCTATGTCGCCACGATTCTAATGACTACTTGCATGCAGAAAATAGACATCCTTTGATATACTTACGGCCACAAATAGCTCGTAGATGCGTTAGCACGCGTGCTTCGTGTCATGTGGAATGCTTGGTGTTGTTGCATAGCTCTCTTCAAGCCTATAGCGATGGTGTAGCCGCGGATCTCCAATGCGATGAGCGAGTAAGGAGTGGCATCAGGATGAAGCTCACACTCTCTCTCATACACAGTCGACGGCAGCTCAAAACTTTGATTATGGTAAAAGTTCTCGTTACAAAACGACCTAGGGACCTTATATACTAAGGTTACCATAGTTTAAACCTAAAATAGAGTTCAAGGGGTAAAATGGCTTTGTATTTACAATCTGGAAGTGCCATTGCACCACGACTTTTGCATCTAGAATAACTACTCATTACAAATGATGTTTTTAACCATAATCTAGAGCATTTCATAACTCTCACAAAATAAGGCTTTGGTATCAAAATTGAGTTATGTTGTGCTATTGACCCATGGGTCAACACCTTGCGCAATAAAATTTTCCTTGGGACAATCCTTTTTGATGTGTCCACTCCCTAGACAGTTAAAATATAGCTTTTCCTTCTTTGCTTTCTCAAACTCTTCACTACACACATGGCTGCTAGGCCCCTTAGGCTTCTTGGATGCATCAGACACAACTACTATAAATTTTCTCTTATTATGTCCATGAGGTGTTTATGCATTTGCATGTGCAGTGTCAAGCGCTGAGTGTTATGCATTGCTTTTTCATCGGAATCCTCGTGTATATGCGCCTACACTATAGCTTCCTCAAGCGCCTTGGGTTTCTGGGTTTTAACACGCTTCTTAAGCTTTGGTGTTAACCAACGTACTTGTTGAAAGGTGTCTAGACCCTCTAGCTTGAGAATCATATCACCAACAATTTCTTACTGTGCGAGATATACTCCAGCAGTGTCTTATGCTAACGCATAGAGCACTTGTCCCATGCTCCTTGAAGGCTACCATAGTTTGCAATATGATGCCCTTCTCCTTGAGCAACACCCACCATTTGTAGGCCTTACCCTCGAGTGTTAGATTTGTTTACAGTGCCTTAATTGCATCTGGAGTGCGTCTAAGATCTTAATGACATTCACATTCAATTGTGTAAAGTTAAACTCTAAAAAAGTCATACATGTTTGCAATGATCTAAACCTGGATTTCAAGCAATTTGATGCTATCATCCGACCTAGTTGCTACGTGGGCACCCTCAATGTGAGTGGCCGACTAGGGCAGCAACACACGGAACTGGGGCAAGGTTCTCAAAATCAAATGTATGCTGCATGTCAATATCCAAATCCATGGCATAACATGTTGTGCTAGCAAGAGAAAATATATACCTTGTGGTAAAAAGCGCTTGGCAAAATCAAATAGTAACTGGCTATGAGTAATTGTAAGCAAAATCAACTAGCCTTGCTAAATCAAAACCATCAATTTGCAATTAATTGCCGATGCTAATCTCGAACATCAAAATTCATTGTTTGCCTGAAAAACTTACCAAATTTGCTTCTTACTTTAAGTATGAAGTTTGAAAACCATCAGCTTTTGTGCCTTGTTTGATAAAAGGCCTTGAATAATGATTAAAAATAATTAAGCAAAAACTTGGTAGAATTCTAGGCCTTGCCAGAGAATTTTCAAAACTCATAGAGATTGTACCTTTGTACCTTTGTGGTGTTGATACCTTCCCATTGAAAGAGCTTCTGCACCCAAGCTTTTTGCTCAAGTCACAATGATCAGTGGGGTGCACATGCCCTTGAGCTTTAAATTGTTGCGGTGCTCTATCTTTGGGGCACATTGGTCTGTACACACAAAGCTGCAACCATGGCAACAACGGATAGAAGCTCAAGGAGAAGAGAGGGGATGTCTAAGTGCACGATATGGTCCTCAACCGGGGCCGCTACTGAAACAAAAAAGATTCCTAGAGGTCATGTGCATCTGTCAAGCCTGCCTGTGGGTGATTTGGTGATGGTCGCACCTACCTCCCTTTACCCACAATCCTTCATTTTTGTCTTGCTCTTATTGTGGTGACAAAGAAGTGGCAAGAGAAGGAAGAGAATAAGAATGTGGTGTTAAGGAACCGTCTACTAGACTGGATTCACCCATGCATTCACACAAGCTCGTGTGGACCAAAATTCCATTGCCACATATAGGCCACAATACACCACTCATGAACTGCTTCAATGTGTGTTACTTCCACCTTGGATTAATGAGAAGAGGACTCTAGAGGAACCAATTGAACGATGTGCATAATTTTCTCTTTGCCTTGGGTAGCATATTTCCCCTTGGGACAATCCTTTTTGCTATGCCCACTTCCCAAGCAACTAAAACATAGCTTATCCTTTTTGGATTTTTCAAAATCCTTGGTTGACAGATGGCCACAAGGCTCCTTGGGCTTTTTGAATGCATCAAATGAGGCTACCACAAACTTCCTCTTATTATGATTATAAGATGCACATGCATTTGTATGATCATGCATGTGTGTGCTATGCAATATTCTTTCATTTAGATCACCATGGAAATGAGCGTGCACTGTTGCTACCTTAAGCATTTTAACATGCTTCTTAAGCTGAAGATTTAGCCCATGGATGAACCCTCTCACTGCTGCTGGAAGGCATCTAAACCCTCCAACTTGAGAATAACAACTCTATAGTGCAAGATTTACTCAAGGAGTCCCTTATGCTGAGGCATATAACACTTATCCCATGCAATCTACTTTGTGTCCTTCTCTTTAGTGGGAATACATTCTTTTCTAAACACATCCTCGAAGGCATTCCATGAATGTGGCATGATGCCCTTCTCCTTGAGCGACATCCACCACTTATAAGCTTTACCTTCTATTTGTCAAACTAGTTTGCAGTGTTTGAAGTCCAACGTAGATCATGAATACAGTCCCATTTACTCAGGAAGATATTCACTGCATCCTTGTTGCATTCTTTCTCCTCCCCCACGAAAGGTTGATGACTTCGTGTCTTTCAATAGCTCATTCACCTCTTTCTAGGTAAGAACTGACAACAAATCCAAATTGGAGCCTTGCTCCAACATGCCAAGGGTAGGTTTTATAGGCGGAATGCCTGATGGAACCCAAGCTGCTCTCTGGTAGGGTCCTTGGCCTATGGATGTAGATATTGCACTACCAAATCAGACAGCTTTGTAAACTTTTCATTCAATCGTCAATAATTGTTTCAATGATAGACATGCATGATTGTAATGCCCTGAACTCTTGTAGATCAAGAAACTCTATGCTATAGTCTATGCATGTTGTCATGTGGGCACCCTCCATAAGAGTAGCCTATGGTGAGGCAACATTAGATGCATCAGGTGTGAGATGCTCAAAGTAAAATTGATGATGCATATTTATGTATGAATCCAGATTGATGATGCAACTGTGTTGTGTGAGCAAGAAAAAAAAATGAATACCTTGTTCAAAGCTATAGAGCGATAGCAAAAGAGAAATTGCAACTTGGGCCATAGTTTGGCGTGCCAAATCAAAAGCCCCACCAAAATGAATAGCCGTAATCAATCCTTTTAAGGGTTAATTTGCGAAAATTGAAGAGCTTGCTCATCAAATTATTTGTAATGAACCACCTCGTCTCACTTTCACAACATGCAAGTCATGGTAACTTATTTTTCCAAGGTTGAAGCGGCACGGAAAATAGTTGAACCACCTCATTGAAGTAGATTCAAGGCACCATGGTCTCAAGATGGTACTCGCACTTGCAAGATCAAAGAAAAATTCTTCAAAATTTGTCAATTTTTTGAGAATTTTTTGAGAAGCTCTGATACCAGTGTAAGAACTAGGGGAAACTAGACTGAAGATCCTCCTCCCAATCTCCCTTTATATAGGCGGGCTCCTAGCCCCTTGCCGTAGACGGATCCCCTGTCCACATTGTCTAGCCCGACCCTTGGCCGTAGTCCATGACCATCCTAGTTCTTAGGTTACACGACCCTTGTCCTACCACTCCATCGGTTGTAACTTGTTCTGTAGCCTTAGTATACATTCTTGCTAATGTGTGCCTGCAACTGCGTAACTCTCCCCTTGTTGAGTTGACGCTCTATCCTCAGAGGCTATTGATCTTTACTTTAGAGGAGGCTATAGTGGAGGGTCTTGACTCTTGCTATTTCTCTGCCATCTTCTAGCCTCAATTGAGTTGACTCTTTCATAAGAGGCTATTGATCTTTTCTTTAGAGGAGGCTTCGGTGGAGGGTCTGGACCCTTGCTATTTATTTCCCATCCTCTAGCCTCTATTCTAGAATAAAAAAGGAATGATTGTGTGTGTGGGGGAGGGAGAGAGAGAGAGAGAGAGAGAGAGAGAGAGAGAGAGAGAGAGAGAGAGAGAGAGAGAGAGAGAGAGAGAGAGAGATTCTCCTCTCCCTCTAGCTCCTTTCTCCTCTCCTCTCCCTTCCTCCTCCTCCCCCCTTTCTCTCCTTTGTTTCCTCTCCCCACCCTCCTTGCCCCTTTCATTTCCTCTCCCTCCTCTCTCCTCCCTTTCTATCCTCTCCCTCCCTCCCACTTTTCCTCCTTTGCTTCCTCTGGAATAGCTTCCATGGTGCTAACTGGCATCACAAATTATTTTCCTCCACCACATACTATGAATACCACAAGATTCTATATTCGCTTGCCCACAAAGTTTGCACAAAAGCCGTGGGTGAGCAAAGATCATCACAAGAACATTGATAAACATATTTTGGTTTTTACACAGTAGTGCATATACGCATGGACGTGTGTCAATAAAAATGTGAATGCATGCATTTTGAACCTTTTCCAATGTGATACTAGGTTTCAAATATGGTGGATAACATAACATTGTAAGTAGTTAACTTTGCGTGTGGGTAGTCGGACACATGTACATGCCGCCTGGAGAGGGTGTTGAAGCCTTAGATGTGGTTTTGAGTGACTTTTTTGGGTTCTAGGGAATGTTTGAGATTTCTTGAATGTAAATAATGCAAGTGGGAAGTATGGGCACTCTTGTCCCACCCTGAATGTTTGACATGTGCTATCTACTTGCAATTCTCGATATGCAACGATGCGCAAACCGCCTTAGAGGTGGTCAAAGATAGAATTTTGGTATGTGGCCATTAATTTTGAGTGTTAAGATTGAGTATACAAAATTTGGTGGATTTTGGAGTCCGTTTGGTATTTTTTCCGCGAAAATTATGCATTGGGGGGCAAAACTAGCCCTAAAAAGGTAAACAATGGTAAAAAATGGTGTGAAATGAATGAAAAGTGCCACATCACTCATGGTGCTATGAGTATCCAAGCTGAGGGAGAATGTGGGAAGTGGGATATGAGAACTTTCACCTCTCTGTGTGAAGGAGGAAGCGGGTTTACTGCAGGTGCTCCTATGTAGTCTCATTTTGTTCGCGTCCTATTTTCGAGTGCGTGGAGGAATGAATGAGAGTTTCTCAAGTGGCAGATGCCTTATGTGGAAGAAAAAGATGCCAGTGATAGTGTTTCAAAGATGATTTTTCAATTTTGGAATGGAGCTGTTAGTGGTTGGAGTGATGCTCTCTTTTACGTAGGGAATGAAGAGCAATTGATGCATGGGGAAGATGATGTGAAATTTATGATTATTGATGGGATGAGATCTAGTCATGAGATGCATTTTGAGATAGTTGTTGGTTTGGCTGGTTGGAATGACCTATGGTACGAGAAGATATGTACCAAGCTTATAGAAAATGCAACAAAAAGTTCATTGCGACAAAGCATCTTACATTGCATAACTTGTGCAAAAATATTGGATGAGTGTTAGCAAGAACAAGACGCTCCATAAAATCAAACTCATACGTAAGAATATAGGAATTAGCAAGAATCAAAAGAAAATTTGGCCAAGATATGATGCTAATGTCATATACAATCCTCGTGAATTGCTCTCCCCCTTTGTCTACATCTACTTTCTTACTTTTTAACCATAAAAAATCAAGTTCAAGGCAAAATTTACTACTAGCAATGCGTTATACCTATCCTTCTCAAACTTGTATGCGAAAACTTTTGAAATAAGAGACTTGATTCTGAATTTAAGGTCCTCCAAATTGAGCTTTGTATGCAGCTTTGTAAAGTCAAAAGTTTGGAGACATGAAGGAGAAGATTTTTCCTTGATGCTTTTTGAAGAGTTCAAAAACTTTATAACAGAGATCACACCTATAGAATCATTTAAAATCCAACTTGAATCAGTAGGTACATCTGCTTTCTTTAGAAGATTTTTCCAAAGTTCATTTACGCTAGGTAAAATGGTTTTGAAACAATAACTGGGCCATTTGGAAACCTTTGTTAGAGAGGTATTACAAGAATCAACTATAAATATAGGTTTTACAGGATTTTTGTGGAACTTCCAAATGGTATACAAAAATGGTGATTTCGGATGGCACTTGAAACCAAAAGACTCTGTCAGGACAACGGCAAGGCTAGACTAGACAAGGGAAAGGCCGGGCTAGGCAGTGTGGAAAGGGAGTCCAACTAGGGCAAAGGGCTAGGAGCCAAGCTATATAGTGGGTGGTTGGGAGGTGGACTCCAAGGTTCTAGTTCCCCTTGTCTAACATTGGTATCAAGAGCAAGGTTCCTATTTTTGGGAAAGGACAGGTGTGGTGTTGGAGAGCCACACAAAGCTTTGCATGTTGAGGTCAAGAGCACCGTGGAGCTCATCCCCTGTGAAGAGGATGACGAAGGGGACTGGGTGGGCAACCCCGCTTGCGAGGAGAAGGGGCCGAAATGGGACCTGCACCAAATCCCCCCTCTCGGGCTTGGTGCTCAAGGCAAACACACCTAGATTGTTTTCTTGGAACCCGGAGCAAGATTACATCCTCAGCGGCAATTGGAGCACGAACGGAATTAGCAAGGCTAATTACCGGTATCAACGGGATTCTTTATCGGTATTTACCGGTTGCAGTACATCCTACATTTACGAAACATATTGTCAACATCAGGTATTTTCCTTGCTATTCCTTTCACTGCACTATGTCGCCATGGATTCAGATATCAATATGACTTTTGATTTTGAGCAGAATACGCCTGATCCTGCCAATGATGGCTCGCGGCCAGATGCTCTCACGGAGAGTGCCCGCAACGCTACGGCAGGTGACGACACTTATGAATTGCTTGATATTCAAGAATTTCGTGCACTTCAAACACGCACACCAGTCATGGAAGAAAATTTTAAATCTTTAAATGCAAACGTCACTAAATTATGCACGTTAGTGATCCAATTAATGCAATAGCAGTCCAAGGGTCCTGCTGACATGCACATGCATGAGCACGTTGCTACACAGGGGCAAGGCCCTTCTGATCATGGACAAGGTCCATCTGCCCATGCTTTGCACACTCTCACCACAAAAGAGGTGGATGAGTTGTTGAAAAACATGAAACCACCAACTTTTAAGGGAGAAGACCGAGACTGCAATAAGGATGCAGTGAATATCTTTCTCAGCAAGTGGGATGCAATTCACGCCTTACGGTGTACTCTGGACAGAGTAAGAGCACTGCAAATAAGTTTAACTCTGGAAGGCAAGGTCTACAAATGGTGGATGTCTCTAAAGGAGAAGAATATCATACCACAGAGTTGTGAAGCTTTTGAGACTATGTTTCACAAAGAATTCTTGCCTATAAATGAGGCCGATCGGAATTGGACGGCTTGGGACACGTGTTCCATGCGCCAATACCCGTTATATATCTCACTATTGGGATGTTATCCTCAAGTTGGAAGGCTTAGATACCTTTCAACAAGTACGAGGATTTATACGCGGTCTGACACCAGAGCTCAAGAAGCACATCAAGACCCAAGACCTTAAAAAACTTGAGGACGCCATAGTGAAAGCACATATTCACGATGATCCAGATGAAAAGAAATCACATCATAATCGCGTGCCTGCTAATACACATGGTAATACACGCACACAGTATGGGCACAATAAAAGGAAATTTATAGTAGTCAATCCAGAAGCATCTAAAAAACCCAAGGGGTCCAGAGGTCCTCTCTCTCTTGAGGACTTTGATAAAGCTAAGAAAGAGAAATTATGTTTTCAATGTTTAGGAAGCGTTCATGGCAAAAAGGATTGTCCCAAGGGGAAATTTGCTGCTCATGGCAAGGAGAAAGCAATGCACACGGTGCAACTGCTGCCTCTTGAGTCTTCCTCACGATTCTCTACAGTGGAAGTGTCACACACTGAGGTGGTGCATGAATGATGTCTCACATCTTCGATGTGGCAACAGAACTTCGGACCACATGAGTTAGTACATATGCACGGATCTTTGCAAGGGCACAAAGTGCGCATCTTCGTAGATGACGGTGCTACTCATAGTTGTATCAATTACGGATTGGTGAAAAAAATCAAATTGCCTCAAACTCCGAGTACCCACCACTACAAGGTAGCAATGATGAATGGACACGATACCGAAATTTTGGATACTCAAGCCCGAGCTGTTCCGTTGGAAGTACAAGGCTACTCCACATCCTTGGATTTTCAGGTTATGAACATGGAGAGGGCAGACGTGGTCCTTGGTAGGGAATGGTTGCATAGCCTAGGACCATCACTGAAACGTAGCTATGAGCACAACAGCTTGATGTTTGAATCCCATGGCGCACATGTGTTGTTGTTAAGAGAGAAGGATGTACCTTCTTCACCATTGATATGTACAACTGAGCTTATGCAACTCGTTTTTGATATTGAAATAGATCAAGTTTTCTTGTGTTACTCATTGTCTTATTTTCTCTCTAACATTGAACCTGTTGAACATTCCTCAACGCCGCATGCTTCTCTCTCATCTCTTCCACCAATGGCTACTTCGAAACAAGCAAAAGTTTCTAGTGAATTACAAAATTTATTAAAGGAATTTCACAATGTTTTTCCTACTGATTTGCCACCAGGTTTACCGCCAACACGATCGGTGCAACATAGCATCGATGTGGTTGCAGGCAGTAAACCTGCCAGTAAACCGCCCTACCATATGAGTTACTCTGAAGCTGCTGAGGTGGAATGTTAGCTTGCTGACTACCTTAGTAGAGGGTTTATCCAACCCAGTTCTTCACCATGGGCTTCTCCTATCCTATTAGTGAAGAAAAAAGACGGCAGTATGCGCATGTGCGTAGACTACCGTGGCTTAAATGCGGTTACTGTTAAGAACAAGTACCCATTGCCACGCGTGGAGGAGTTGTTCGATAAACTCACTCATGCTCATATTTTTATGAAAATAGACTTGCGGTCAGGTTATCACCAAGTCCGTATTTGACTTGCTGATATACCCAAAACTGCATTCCAAACAACGTCTGGACACTACGAGTTTTTGGTTATGCCCTTTGGGTTAACCAATGCGCCCGCAACATTCATGACACTTAGCGATAGTGTCTTGAATCCGTATTTGGGCAAATTTGTCATCATTTTTCTCGATAACATTCTAGTCTACAGTGCTTCTGAAGAAGAACACTTACAACATCTGAGGTAGGTGTTCGAATTATTACGAACAAATAAATTATATGCCAAGGAATCTAAGTGTGATTCTCTAAAAGAAGAAATTCACTATCTTAGGCATGTTATTTTTGCTAATGGGCTATATATGGATCAATCCAAAGTGGACACAATCTGGCAGTGGCCTTCTCCTAGAAATCTAGAGGAGTTACAATTTCTTTTAGGATTTGCAGGTTTATATCGAAGCTTCGTTAAGAACTATGCTAATATTGTTGTTCCCATGACGGACCAACTGACAGGCAAAGGTAAAACTTTTCAGCGGGGACCCGCTCAACAACACAATTTCAATACGCTCAAGGATGCATTAGCTACAGCTCTCATACTAGCTATTGTAGATCCTTTGAAACCATTGGAAACGGATGCCAGTGACCATGCTATTGGAGCAGTCCTGTTACAAGACGGACGGCCAATTGCATTTTAAAGCAAGAATCTTGATGCAGCTCAGCAGAACTACTCTGCTTATGAGCGCAAACTCTATGCAAGTGTCTGCCTTAAAAACATGGCGGCATTATTTGTATGGTGCTAAGTTTGAGATTGTGTTTGACCATGAAAGCATAAAATGGTTTACACAACAAACAGATTTGAAGGGTCGAAAAGCCAGGTGGGCTGAGATTCTTCAAAAATATGACGCCAAGCTCTGGTATCGTAAAGGACGATACAATGTGGTGGCTGACACTCTAAGTCATATGCCGGAGATCAATTCTCTCTTGTTCATGGAACTTCATAGTGAATTTTTGGATTCTTTGAAGGGCAAATATGAGCATGATGAAGCATATTCCAAAGTGTGGAGCCATGTACAAATGAGGGGTCCTTCTCACTCCAATGAGGGTAGTGCAACGTTAACCTCCACACATAGTTCTCCTATATCGGTGATGAACTACAATGATGGAAGCATTTCACCATCGACAATGGGTACCTACTCCATAAGGGGAGAGTTTGTGTACCCACGGATACAAACATTCGGTGCCAAATTCTTTATGAATGTCATGATAGTCCAAGTGCAGGGAACCCGGGTATTAGAAAGACTTATGCTCTCGTACGACGATAGTTTTACTGGCCAGGTTTACGTGGATTTGTTCAAGCTTATATCTTGCATTGCCAAAAATGTCAAGTTAACAAAGTAAAGCGCCTGAAAGCAAGAGGACTCTTACATCCTTTGGAGATTCCCAATGGTAAATGGGAAAATACCTCTATGGACTTTATTGTGGGTTTATCAACCACTGTACGAGGTCATGACTCGGTATGGGTGGTCGTAGACCTGTTGACTAAACTATGTAAGTTTATTCCAACCAAATGAACGATTAAGACTCCAAAACTAGCCAAGTTATTTGTGGACAATCTATACAAGTTGTTTGGTTTGCCAAGTAACATTGTCAGTGATCGTGATCCCAAGTTTAACAGTCATTTTTGGAGGGATGTGTTCAAACGATTGGGTACACAACTAAACCTTAGTACAACCGATCATCTAGAAACAGATGGTCAGACTGAACGAGTTAACCAAGTGCTAGAGGATATGCTAAGAGCATATGTTAGCAAGAAACAGTCAGACTGGGAAGAATATTTACCTATTCTCGAGTTTGCATACAATAGTGCTAAGCATGTCACAACTAGATTTAGTCCTTTCATGCTCATGTATGGTTTTCAACCTAGGTCACCTGTTTACAGTGGGGTTGACAACCAAAAAGCTCCAACAGGTTAAGGATTTTCTCCAAGACCACATGGATATGTTGAAACTCGCTCATCAGAATGTTCGACAAGCGCAGGATCGGCATAAGAAGTACGCTGATGAGAAACGTCAGCAACTTACCTTCGAGGAAGGGGAGGAAGTATTTTTACGTGTGCCAGAACATTCATAAAGTCTGAAAACTGGGCCAACACCTAAATTATCTCCACGATATTGTGGGCCTTTCAAAGTACTCAAGCGAGTAGGTGATCGTGCCTACAAATTGTTGCTACCTACACATTCTCGTATTCATCCGGTGTTTCATGTAAGCCGTTTACGTAAGCGGTTACATGGGGACGACAATGTCATTGACCAACAGATTTTGGTTGATTTTGTTGAACCTCCTACCTTACCGCATGAACCTGAACGCATTCTCGAATTTCATGATTTACGTACGCGTCATCATATATGTCAACAAGCCTTAAGCAAGTGGAAAGACCGACCTGAGGAAGGCGCCACTTGGGAAAACAATAGTGTTCTTAAGAAGAAGTTCTCCACTTTTGTTTTCGAGGACGAAAACTCTTCTTTAAGGGGGGAGTAATGTCAGGACAACAACAAGGCCAGACTAGACAAGGGCAAGGCCGGGATAGGTAGTGTGGAAAGGGAGTCCAACTAGGGCAAAGGGCTAGGAGCCATGCTATATAGTGGGTGGTTGGGAGGTGGACTCCAAGGTTCTAGTTCCCCTTGTCTAACAGACTCGGTGTTTCAAGATAACCTCTTGTATCAAAAGATCACAACCATTGTAAGTTTGGGAGTTTACTTCACCTAATAAGCATTCTAAATAGAACTTTCTACATGTAACAACGAAGCTATTAGAGCATTATCTATGTAAGATATAACAAAATCACGATAAAATTTTCTAAGAGCATGATGATCAGAAGAGAAGAAGCTATTCCTTCCTGAAGAGACGTTCCTAGAGCAAGATGCTAATTTCAAAGAAGCTTTCTCGAGGACTACAGACTTCCAATGCGTAAAAGCACCTTGAACTCCTAAAGACTCCTCAAACTTTACTACAAAACTAGAACTTCCTTCGTCTATGGCTTTGAGAAGCCAAGAGTCAAAGTCACATCATGGCTAACTGTGGTGGTCTTGGTGTCAGGATCGTAAAGCCGGTATCCGTCAAACTTTAGAGAGAAGGAGAGTAGGTGAAGGAGAGGGTGTGGCTGAGCATGGAGAGAGAGAGAGAGAGAGAGAGAGAGAGAGAGAGAGAGAGAGAGAGAGAGAGAGAGAGAGAGAGAGAGTCTCTTCTGCATGGCGGCACCTCTACTGCCAGGTGACGATGAAGGAGAGAGAGATATTATTTTTCATGCTCCCTATGGGCTGGTTATAAAGAGAACGAGAGAGGGAGAGAGAGAGAGAGTGAGAGAGAGTGAGAGATAGAGAGGAGGTGTGAGTAGGAGAGAGAGGGAGTGGATGAGAGGGAGGCGATAATATAGGAGAGGGAGGTGATAATTTAGGAGAGGGAGGCACGGTGGCCCATTGCACGCGTGCAAGCAAGGGAGGGGAGGTGGTTTGGTGGTAGCAATAGAAAAACATTTTTTTTTGTTTTTTTACTCTATGCTCCTCGAATGGGGTTAATTCCCACAGCCTAGGCTCCGAAGGCTAGCCATGATGAGTTTCTTTGGGTGGCTTGAGGGCGGTGCGGCTAACCCGGTGTCATCAGCCCTCCCCCTAAATTATGCGGCACAAGTAGAACACAGACGGCTTAGTTTCAATCAACATCTTCGGTGCAAATATTTAAAGAAGGGCATGTTGGTGCTCCGCTACGACAACCACTTCAACACACGCAAAGAAAAGAAGTTCCTACTCCGATGGGAAGGTCCTTTCATCATTAGGAAGAGATATGCCAATGGGAGTTACCAGCTAATGGAAGCTGATGGTAAGCTTCATAAGACCAGAGTCAATGGATGGCAGCTTAAACCTTATTTTCTACAATTTGATCAAACTCCACCTATCGACATTCCTGATGAGGATACACCATCAATCTCCACCTTCGATGACAACGACCAAACGAATAAGTTAGAGGCATATATCATTGATTGCTTCTTCCCTGTGTAGTTGTAATCGTTCCAAGTCAAGGATGTGATCTCTCAAATGCATGTTGGTTCATTGAAACTGGCTCACCATCACTCTAAAACTTGCTAGTTGCACCTCAATAGGTAACATTGCTTCCTTACCAAATACCAAATGATATGGGGTGAACCCCAAAGATGTGCAGAACGAGGTTTGGTAGGCCCACAAAGGTGGGAGTAGATACTTATCCCAATCCCCAAGATGATTGTTAACCTGTTTGGTGATAATTTTACAAATCATTCCATTCATTTTTTCAACTAGTCCATTACATTGAGGGTAATATGGTCAGGAGTGCCTCCTTGTAATGCCTAGTTTTTTCATTAACTCTCCTACCAAGTCTGATTTGAAACTTGGCCCTCTATCAGAGATGATTTCTAATGGTGTGCCAAACCTGCAGCATATGTGCTCATAGACAAACTTAGCTACCTCCAGAGTTGTGATCCTAGTTGTGGCTGTAGCTTCTGCCCACCTACTTATATAGTCAATTCCCATGATGATATAGAACTTCCCTAAGTTGGCCCTAGGCAATGGCCCTATGGCATCTATGCCCCATTTTTCAAATGGCCCATATAAAAGAATAGGTGTCTGTTGGTTCATGCATGAGTGACCTCGTGCCAGCCTTTTGACACAACTTACATGTCTTACACCAGTGGTGTACATCATGATTGAGGCTAGGCCATACAAAACCAGCCTGCAAGATTTTCCTACTTGCTATATCTAGGGCAAAGTGACCTCCACAAACACATCATGACAACTGGCAATTACCCCCATAATTTCATTGGAGATAGGGACCTTCCTGAGTACTTGGTCCTTACCCTTACAATACAAACCGTTATTGATAAGTTGATACCTTGTGGCCTTCCTAGTGAGCCATTGCTTTTGCCCTTTTGTCAAATCTGGTGGACATTTCCCTGTTTCCAAGAAATGCATTATGTCGGGTAAAACATCACTACCTTGAAATAGAGGGAGCTTTAGCTTTATAGCCCCAACTACCATTTCCTGTAGTCTTTCGCTTGCTAATGCGTCACCTTCATGGTTTTGAGCCCTTGGGATGTGGTGTAGTTGAACTGCTTCAAACTTACCAAACAAAATTTTGTACACAACTTAAGTGAGTCCTCAAGCTAGGATTTTTACATGCATCCCTTTGTCAATGCTGCATACTCAACTTCTGTCATAATAACTAATATCTAATTCTCCTAAATGATTTTCTCATGTTAAATTGATCATTTAATATGGTGAAGTGCCAGGGGAGAAAAAGCTAGAATATTGGTTAAGCTGGCAGATTGGCCACAATAGGGATCCAAAGGAGGGAAAATAGGGATCCAAAGCGGGGGCCATCTGCAAAAGATCAAGGTGCAACAATGGGCTTTAAAGACCCTAAGGTTCAGCCCATTAAGACTTCCGAAATGCTAAGGTTCCAAAAATCAAAGGTTGTGTCCAATGGTTAAGCTTAGGAAAATTGGATGCTTTGTGTGTGTGTGCAAAAGTCTTCATGAATCCTACAAAGGAGGGGGCGAGCCTTGCAAGTAGGGGATGAGAGAGAAACACACACACACACACACACACACACACACACACACACACACACACACACACACACACACACACACACACACACACACACACACACACACACACACACACACTCGCAAGCCTCCTTTCACAAAGGGAATGAGGGACACATGTCAGCTCCCTAGCCCAGATGCCCACAAGGTGTACTCAAATCCTATTGGATGGCCATGGAGGTGGACCAATGAGAATTAGGCTAGAGTAAATCTAGTTTAATTAATTAAAAAACACTCAATAAAAGAACCAAAAAGAATTAAGCTCTCCAGAAGACTATTGGACAGTCTCCCAAGGAGTCCAATGAGCATTCAATAGCCCAATGGCTTGCCTGATTCCTATTGGCCACGAGACAAAGGGGTCAATTGAGAGTTTAGTTGCATTAATTAATTATCTAAAACCCTCACAAAAGGGGAAAGGGGGACACATGTTAGAAGGCTATCACTTATGCTGCTTAAATTTCATTGGCTAAGCCTGGCATGGGCCAATGGGGTGCCTGCATGAGTAAAATGGAAGAGGGGTCGACGAAGACAGACAGAAGCTCATGTGTGAAGCAAGAAGACTCTCTCTCTCCTTCTCAAGATTCAATGGAAAGCTTATCACCTCCTCCAAGCTTGTGAGAAGGGAGGCCTACACCAACAACTCTTGGCTTTGTGATGCAAATCCAACCAAGAGCCAAGCTTCAATGCATGCTCATCTCCTCTATCATGCTAATTACTAAGCTAAGCTATGCTAATATGAGTGATTATGTGAGGAGATGTATATATTTCTTGTAAGACTACTCCTTCTTCCTCTCAATCTACTCTCATACCCCGCTAGCTCTCACCATCTTCGAAGGTGTGTGAGGTCTTGGGTCTGAGACCGTGAGGGAATTGATGTTGTGTCTTATAAGTGTTTAGCTTAGTGCTTGAAGCTTCCATCTTCATTGCACTAGCTAGTATTGAAGGAACACAAGGAATTGTATTGTAAAATGTCTCTCTTGATGGGAGAAACCTATAATACAAAGCCTTTTGGAGGGGGGACCGGATCCATGTAAATATGGTCCTCAACTATTGTCAATAGCTTAATTTCTCTCTCTTTTGAAGTATTGTTCATGCTATCTAACTACGTGGTATGTTTTTTCTTGCTCTCTCCACCCAAGCACTCTTGTTATGCTCATTAGGAGCCTATTCTAATGAAATGCTCAATATGTTCATGCTATTTTCTGCTACACACAAGTTACTAGGCCATTAAATGTTACATTGGTATCAGAGTACAAGGTTTCTCTTTTCTTGCTCAAGAAGGGAGGTCCTCAAGCTAGCTATAAATGGTTGTTATTATTAATTGCAAATGAGTAAGTAGAATAGGGATTTTTCAGCCTTGCAGTGTGCCTGCCTTTGTGCAGATAACGGGGCATCACCGTAAAGAGCTATGGTCTTAATAATGGAGTCCTACGGGGCTTAACCACTATTGAGCTATTAGAAGCTTGACAGGAGCCGATGTTGTTTTGTGTTGAACGACCCTCTCTTCTATTCCTTGCAATTAATGGTATTTGAGCCGCGGGTACAATAGCTTGAGTGCTTTTCTAAAGGGGTAAAGAGGAGTAGCAACTACGGCTTGAAGTGTCAAAGTACACCTAAACATTTTACACCTAGAAGTTGTTATAATGACTGACAATAGTAAAGAGAGTGAAATTAATGTTGATAGCTTTGATTTTGCTAATGAGCAGGTTGCTAATGATGCCCCTATGCTTGTTAACTACCTTGTTTCTAGGCTTCAACAGGCCATGGGAAATCCATCCCTCCAAAGCGAAGTGCAACGGAAGCTTGGTGCTTATGGGATTCTCCAAACTCCTCACCATGACGAGCGAGAACCTAGGAAGCCTCCTTGCAAGACTTCCGAAAGAGGCCTCTCTCCAATTTGGGAAGAAGAAGAGGATCCATACGAAGGCTAAAAAATTTGCTTCTTGAAGACGCATCTCCTTCTCAAAGGAGAACTCAAGAGCCCCCCAACAAAGGAATGATAAAGAAGTGAGTCTCCTGCCACCTCGACGGAGATGTCTCCACGAAGACGGCGGGCTAAACGCTCTCCATCAGCTCCTAAACGGAGAAGACCATCGCACACTTCTCCACACCATAATCCAAAGAGGATGACAAAAAGCAAGAGAAGAAAAAGGCGAGAAAGAGGACACCCTCTTCTCCATCTTCTTCATCCTCTTCCTCTTATGAAAGTGATGGTGGAGACAAAGAAGTTCAAGGCAAGAAAAAGGCGAGAAAGAGGTCACCCTCTTCTCCGTCTTCCTCAAATTCTTCATCTTTTGAAGAAAGCGATGGTGCAACTTTTGAACCATAAAAAAGAAGAGCCACGTGGAAGAGATTGTCCAAGCTCAAGAAGTTCAAAGAAGGAGGAAAGAGCATCTCTTTTCTTACCTACGATGGCACCTTTGGTGCTACGGACAAAGTCTTGGCTTTCATCCAACAATTTGATGCGGTGTTTGGAGATGAGGGCTTCATGGAGTCCTCTAAGCTACGCCATGTAGCTATGCACTTTCAAAAGTCTACCAGGCAATGGTGGTCTAGCCTACGGGCCAACAATGAAGCTCCACGAACATGGAAAGGTTTAAGAGCTTCCATTATGAAGCAGTTTTTGGCCACCAATGCCAAAGACAAAGTACTCACCGAATGGTGAAGCTTGAAGCTCTCTCCCTACAAATCCATTCATAAATATGTAGACAAGTTTTGGGACTTACATCTCAAAGCCATTGTCTTCAAACAGATGGATTTTGGAGAGCAAAAACAACAATTTTGTGTGGGCTTAACTAAAGAAATCGCGGAGTATGTCAACTCCCAAAGTCCATGCACCATATTGGCAGTTATACACCATACTATGGTGGCTTCTCAAATCAATTTCCACACAGGGGCTACGAGAAATTCTAAGCCCATGGAAAACAAGGGTTCCAATGAGCCTAAGGGGAAGGACAATGTCCAAAAGTCTCCTAAGGGCAATTCCAACAAAGCTAAGGAGAGGGGAGTTTAAAAAGGCAAAAACAAACTCTCTCCTGAAGAGCTTGAGCGTTATCGCAAGGATAACCACTGTTTCAAGTGCGGCGAGAAAGGGCATGCGTATCACGCTTGTCCCCAAAAGAACACTTGCCATGAGCCTCCTAGAGCTACCTTGGTCGGAATCCAAGAAGAGGAAGCTAACCACAAAGGATCTCCTCTATGTCATGCTTGGGGAAAGGTAAGAGAACATGGTGCTTTTATTCTTTTTAACCCTAGTTCTACTCACAATTTCATATCCACAGAGTTGGCCACCAAGCTAGGCATACAGGCTTAGGAGATGGGAGATGTCCTACCCGCAGATGGTGCTTTCAAGGGGCAAGAACCTTCAATCACTCCCTTAATCGGGAAATTAAGGCTCCATGTCCAAAGCTATGTGGACAAAGAGGACTTCTTTATCTCTCCCCTCAAGCACGAGGATGTAATCCTAGGGGCACCATGGTTTGATCGCATGGCTGCCAATGTTAAATTCCTTGAAAGGAGAATCTACTTTAGATTCAGGGAAAAAGATATGTACATAGATGCTAAGGAAATGGGTAACACCATACCCATTGTACATACACAAGCTTTCAATAAGTCAATAAAGAGCTCTATTTCCGTGTACATGATTTTTGTGAAAGATTCTCAAAATGAACCTAATGCTTTAGCAAAAGAAAATATAAACAATCACAAGGAACTAGAGTTATCCAATTTTGGGGTTTCAAGATGTCTTTATTGACGACATCCCTTGTGAACTACCTCCTAAACGAGGCAATGATGACCATGCAATTGAACTTCTTCTAGGAAGTTCATTGCCTGATAAACCTCCTTATAGAGTTTCTCAAGCTCAACAAGAGGAGATTATGCGGCAAGTGCATGAGTTAGTTGAGAAGGGCATGGTTAGACTTAGCTCATCTCCATTTTGCTCACCTGTGCTATTATTGCAAAAGAAAGACGACACATATCGTATGTGTGTTGACTATAGAGCACTAAATAGGATCACTATCAAGAATAGATTTCCCATTCCACGGGTAGAAGACCTATTTGATAAGCTACAAGGGTCCACCTACTTCAGTAGGATTGACCTAAAAAGTGGCTATCATCAAATAAGGACAGTTGATCAAGACATTGTAAAGATTGCATTTCGCACTACGTTTGGTCCTTACAGATATATTGTCATGCCTTTTGGCTTGACCAATGCACCAACCACATTCAATCGCTTGATGGAGAAGCTATTTAGGCCTCACCGAACCTTTACTGGAGTGTTCTTTGATGATATTATCATCTACTCTAATTCACTAGATGAACACAAGCAAAACCTCCATGTAATATTTCAAGTTCTAAGAGAGAATAAACTTTATGTTAATAGAAAGAAAAGTGAATTTTTCTTGCAAGAGATTCAATATTTAGGTCACATTATCTCTAAAGATGGCATCCAAATGGATCCATCAAAGTTAGAGGTAATAAAAGGGTGGCCTAAACCAAGGAATTTTCATGAACTAAGAAGCTTTATAGGTATGTGTGCATACTATAGACGCTTCATAGAAAAGTTCTCACAAATTGTAGGACCATTACATGACCTAACAAAGACAAACGTTAGGTATACATGGTCTGCCAAGGAGAACAATGCTTTCGAAAAGATTAAAGAAAAACTTATCTCTCAACCTGTGCTCACACTACCGGATCTCTCAAAGCCATTTGAGGTCCAATGTGATACTCGTGGTGATTGCCTTGGAGCTGTTTTGCTCCAAGAAGGGCATGCCATAGCCTATGAAAGTTGAAGGCTCGACCCTATTGAGCAAGCTCTAGGCATATATGAAAAGGAAATCCTCGCAGTTCTACATGCCTTAGACTCATGGAAGCGCTATTGTTAACCCTTACGCACATTCCTATCACCTACGATGGACATTGTATTATTTATTTGGTAGAGTCAGGTACCGGGCTTGTCGGTCCAATAGGAAAAGGGTAAGAGTGATCGCCGATGAGAGGCGCATTCTAATTGGAACATTCAAGGGATTAGTTGGCTAAGCATGGGCGCCAGAGTGTGAATGGGGCGAGCTCATATAAAAGTCAACTAAACCTAAAATTCACTCATTCTCTCATTTGTGCAATTGAAGAGTGCTCTTGCTCCATCTCCATCTTCTTCTTCTTCATCTCCTTGTGTGTGTGTGTGTATGCGAGAGAGAGAGAGAGAGAGAGAGAGAGAGAGAGAGAGAGAGAGAGCATGCGGTGGCACGACGGCGGCGAGCGGTTGAGCGCGGCGTAGCGGCGTCTCCCTCTTCTTCGCGGCGAGGAATCCTCCACGACAGGAAGCGTAGAGCAGTGAGTGACACACCAACGCGATCTTTGAGCTTACTAGTTTAGGCTTGTTGTGTGCTTGGAGCCATTTGTGGCTCGCACACAGTGTATCGGAAAGTTCCTTGCATTGACACGTGCGACATATGCGCACATTTTTGGCATCGTTGCTAGGGAATGCCATACACTAAGCTTGAATGGCACTCTGTGATTCTTTCGTGGTGCAATTTCAATTGTAGGAAGGGTAGGGAAGGAGGGTGTGTGTGTTGAGAAGAAGGATTTTGTGTTACTACTGTGTATTTTTTTGTTAATGAAGTTTTGAAAGGTTACTGTGTTTTCTCTGTGTAAGGTGTTAGTATTAAGGTTGTTAGTTCTGTGTAATGTAATGTACAGTAAGTAGAAGTAGATCTGTGAGAGCTAATGAAGTGTGTTAGTGTGTAACAGTAGGTGTATTAGTTGTAAGTAAGTAGGTAGAGTGTGTGTGTGCTCTCGCGCAGGCCGCGGCGATCTTATCCTTAAAAAAATAAAAAATAAAAAATAAAATAAAATAAAATAAAAAAAAAAATAAATAAATAAATATTTTTTTTAAGAAAAGGTAGGACTGGGATCGGGAATATCTCCTAGACTCAAGCCCAGACCCAAGCCCAAGCTCACGCTCAGGCTTAGGCCTCATTCGTCCTTTAAAATCACGTATTTTAGCTTCACACGTAGCTAAAAATCGGATTTTTTGAGGACCAACGGAGCTTCAGGTGACCGAACGTTGTGCTGTAAAGCACACTGCGACCCTGTGAGTGATACGCTCGTTTCAAGCTATCACACACTTTAATAAAAAAAATTGATCATTAAAAACCATTAAAAAACCGATCATTCAAAAATATAAAAAAACATAAAAAACGAGTGAAAATGGATGCCTAAAAAAGTAAGCGGTTAACCTTCAAGGTTATTCGCAGATGCTTGTAGGGTGTCAAAGGCACATGCATTCTGCGCTCTGGTCGTGTGCTAGAGACGGAGCAACTAGAGAGAATTTCGACTTACACGAGTTCTCAATATTCACCTACCTTAGGTTCCGGGCCATGCGGGGACCCAAGGTAGCACAAACCAAGACCTGAACATAGCGGCTAGTGACTCTTCCTCTAACTACGACGTCATGGAGGGTTTCCCAATGCCTAATCTCGATAGCTCAAGCCAAGACATGCATGCCATGGGAGCACGGTCCGGGCTGAGCGTGCTTAGCCACTTGAAGGAAACCTTTAGTAGAGCCACTCGCTCCGAACATGGAGCTAATGATGTAAATGAGGGGGGTGGGGAAGTAAATTCTCCATTCATGACCAACGTAGACCATATGCCCTTAGAGAATGTGCACGTGAATACTTCATTCACTGCACCCCCTAACTCTTCAGAACTATTCTTCTCTGAGGTCATATTACCCGATTGTAGAAGCCTTGCCGAAGTGCAAGAGGTTGAGCGGTATATCCTTGCAGCGAGGGAAAATGAAATTGAGAGCTTACGCAAGGCGGAGCAACGAAGAGAGTTAAAATCGAAAGCCCCTATGTCAATATCCTTGCTAAGAGAAGAATCAAGTGCTCTTGACTTAGCAACCGCTAAGGGCCAACCCCTAGAAAGCAACATTGCATCTAGCTCAAAGGACAACCCTAGCACCTCAATCCTAGATGGATCCGGAGCGTTCTTAAATGAGAACTGGGAGTACGAACTACAAACAGAAACTCTAACCGATCTATACACAGGTTACACCTATCACGTGGGTTGGTTAGATGTCCTACAATCCACAAGGGGTGCTATTAGTGTGGAGGATCAACAACAAAGAGTTTGTGAGGTCATCCATAGGGTCATTGAGTTAGAGAGACAGAACAAAGGGATCAACATGCCTTCAACGGGTCTCATGAGGTTCTTAAATACAGGAAAGGCTAAACAACCAACCTTATCACAAATGGAGACTCCCTCGGTAAGTCCGATGGATCCTCCATATGTTGTTTCTCCACGGGTCTCAGTGCAATCTGAGTCCACAAGTGATAGCTTTACCTTTCCAACTCTAGCTCATCTTTCCCTTGATGACACCACGGCTACCATGCCTACCCCAATGATGGGCATGCCAAGAAACACGCCATGGACCTCATTTGTTAGTAAAGCACCGCTACATGGTAGCTCAATGCCTGCAATAGTACCTACAAGTGTGTACCAATTGTATTCATCTATGGGTCATCTCACTCATGTAGTCCCTACCCCTCCCATTGTTTCAACTACCTATGCTCACAACCACAACACCCAAGTTCTTATTTCGAGGACTATACCGGCTAGCATTAGCATGTCACATCCGACGTCTGCTATGCCTAGGGCCACACATGAACTTTGGGCCACCACATGACACAACACCGTACCAAACGTGGAACCCAAGGGCTTCCTATGCGCCAAGCCCAATGCCAATACCTACTCCACATGTAGTCTCTGGAGCGCCTTCATCCACGGTGCTTACTCACTTAGGTGACTTGGCAACATTTGCTCAAGCTATTGGTCGATCTATTGCTGAGAATATGCGTAACACGCCTGATAGAGAGACTAGAAGTAAGGCAGTACAAATAGCCAAGCTCATGCAAAAATTTAGTGGAGATGGGGATGTGAGAAAGCATATCGAAGTGTTTGAACAAATATGCGATTCTCTAGGAGAACACAATGACCTGCATAAGAGTAATGCTTTAAACCTAACCTTAAGTGGGAAGGCAGGGGATTGGTATACAACCCTAAGGGTGGAAGAAAAAACGATTTACCCTACTCTTAGGAGACTATTCTTAAAAGAAAACATACGAGAGGGAGTGCTTTGGGGTGTAGCCTCTCAGCTCCAAAAAGCCCAACGAGAGGAAGGAGAGTCGGTGAGAGACTTTATTAGTCGCTTGAAGCATTTGAATTCTCGTTGTAATCCAAATGAGCGCTTCAATAATAATCAATTGCTTGATAGATTCATTAGGGGATTACGACATGAGGATATCTACAATGGCTTAGTCATTAGAGGTATCACCACTTGGGAAGCAGTCACCACCAATGCGATCCAATTGGAGGATAATTTAATGATTCAAGGAGAAAGAGTGTCTGTTGAGCCTAAATCTATTAGCTCACAAGCATCAGGGCATCAGCCGATGACCCTAAAGCCTATTGCTAAGGAGCCAAAGATATATGAGATGACTCTAGTAGATCTCACCAAGGCTATTCAAGAGAGTCTTAGAGACAATCGTGCTCCGCAAAACAATCATATGTATCCAAGAAGGGAGCAACAATGGTGCTCAGTATGCTATGGACCGCATAGTACCAGTGAATGCCCTACTTTTAGAGTAAAATTCAATGGGAAATGCAATGCATGTGGGAGGTATGGTCATCAAGATAAGGATTTCATACTATTTAAGCGCTCGATGGCCAATAAACCAACCTTAGCATGGACAGACACACCTCGAGTGCCTGCATTGATGCCGGCCCTACCTCTTGAACAAAAAACACAACACATGGCCCCTAAGGCCGAGAATGTTGTTCAAACAACACCCTTACCACCTCCAGTGCTAGGACTGCAACCACCACATCCGAGAATTACTTCTGTGAATCAAGTGGGTTATGAGTTATCTATTGCTTGTTTGGAAGGCTGTGAGGAAGATATAGATCCTAATATTGCCTATGGGTTGGATGTGCTTGAAGAAAGTCCACAATACTACATGGAGGACTATGGGCACAAGTCAAACCTGTATATCAAGTAACTGCTCTTGCTGCAAGAGACCAAAATATCAATTACACTGCTAAGAGACCACCTCTTCAATGCTATGAGTGTGGAGGTCCACATCGTGTAGCCGAGTGTCCTATTAGGCTACAAAAGAACGCCACATTAATGCAAACCAATCAAGCGAGCACGTCTACAATGCCGATACTCATGTGTAATCGATGTGGCATAGATCATTTGATTGCCCAATGTCCAAATAATCCAAATGCACCGAAGATCACGCTGGTGCAGCCAAAGTTGGTCCGTGCTATAAAGTGTGTTGTGCAGTGCAAAGGGTGCTAACAGGTGCATGGTAGAGGGCTAAAGCCAATGTGGGAGACCTCAGCAGGACAGCGGCAATGAAAATGCATGCTTAAAGTGTTTTTTTAGGCTAGGGGGAATCCGAAGTGGGCTAACTGGGACGGCACGTCAAAGTGTTCGAGATGGATGGAATGTGCCCCGAAATGTGGTGTTCACGATGCTCTAGAAGCTCGTCCAGACGGCTCGCCAAACAGAGTCCCGGTGTGAAAGTTATGATTGTCTGAAGATGGAATGCTTTGTAGGTCCCGACGGGCAGAGCAGGTACAAACATGTGGCGGAAAATGGGATCATTGGATACGCGTGTAAAGCTCAAGCTGTCGATCATGCCGGTCTTTTCGGTTCGCCATTCGAAGCTCAAACGGGCAAGTTTTTGTAACTTTGGGGGGTCATATAACATTGTTACCCTCCCCAAGCTCATCACATTAGTAAACTCCTTTTATAATACTTAAGCTAAAGGTCAATAGGGACTAAGCCTACTAGAAAGCCCTAGTACATTTCACACAATGCTACCTAAATCGGATTAAGAACCTAAGTAACCATTGATTATTAGGAAGGCATTCCCCATGGTATTAAGAGAAGATCTCTAACACCTAGCTTGGTCAAAGTAGCTTAGTTGGACTGCTTGATTTTTAAACCTAGACAAGTGATTATGACAAAAAATTACATTGGATTTAATATTTGATACTAAGCAAATGCACTGAATATTATGCTACCAATCACAATTAAAGCAGACAATCAAGGATGCAAAACAGATAAGGGGCAATGCTAATGGACAAGAAACATATGTTTGTGTTGATGATCACGCTTGATTTGAAAAGTGGATGAGAGAAAGATTCTATGAAGGTCCAAATCCTAACAACAGCAACACGTTCCTGTACACACGAGGAAACACAAAGAATACCTCTAGGAGGCACATCAGTGGGAAAAAAGAACTTTGCTAATCACTTAACTCTAAAACACAAACACTCCTATTGTACTAATTCTACTTACCCTCCATTACTCGAGTGATGAGGATCAAAGGTGTTTTATGCCATAGGTTTCTGTTTCAGTGTACCGGATGTGAATGTGTAGGTCAGAGTCAATGTTTTGAATTTTATTGTGCATACTCGTTTGCTAATTGCTCTTGATTTTTATTATTTTTGTTTTTTGTGAGTATAAAGCTTTATATATACATTCCCTAAGATTGGGAGATTGAGAGGTCAGGGAGGAAGGTTGAGAGGGAAGCAAGTGAATGATGACTATCAGCAAACACTCCCCCCTTCCTTGGGTAGGTCATAGTGTTTGAAATGTGCTTGTCACCGTTTGAAACCAATTGTTCCAGTTGGTAATAGGTGAGGATTTTTGCCAGTAGTTTTCTATTACCTTAGGTGCCTCATCGAGTTGCAAGGGTGGTAAGTTACTCTCCTAGGATCGAACTTGAAGTGGTTCATCAGATTCTTGAATATGGAGAGGTGTGGACTCCTTTGTAGCTTCATGAAGTTCCACTATTGTAGGTGGAGGTTGTCGAGAAGCTTTTACCTCTATGAATGCATTACATGTGGAGCTAGAAGCTTCATGGGATTCCCCCTTCCTGGGCTAGGTGGAACAAAACGTTCTTTCTTCGGTACCCAAACTAGCTTTGCAGCAGGTGTGTAGCATTCTGTGATTCTTTTCTTTCCGCGATCGTTGATTCGTTTTGGAGCTACGGAATTGGGCTCACATGGGTCAGGTGACAAGTAAGAACACAATCTACCTTTCAGCACCCAGATTTGATCATTTCCATGATAGTAGCCTTGGGCTTCCAATAGTCATTTAGGAATCCACCGCCACGTTTCCTTACATTTTTTAAAGCGAGTGGGACGTTTCTTACAAGGCTTCTGTTTTTTAGCACTAGCTATGGTCGCTAAAGAAGCTTTAGGGACCCACTTGTAAGTTTTCTTCGTGATATTAGGATGAGTCTTGTCAGAAGCCATATGCATTGCTTGTAGCATATTTAACGGTACATGCATTTCATCCCCCTTAGGTGTTACCCAGGTCGTCCCCCTATTTCCCCAAGTGTCTATGGTTGCTACTAGGTGGACCCAATCCACATTGTCTGACTCAGTCATCCCAGGTAGTACATCCATATAAGGAGAATCTTCCCCAACATCAGTGTCCGCTTTACACGTGTAACAATACTGCAATGGGGCTGAGTGAACTGTGGTGTCAGATCTATGATCAATTATAAACCTGTTTCCTAGAGGATGTGCTCGACCAGTCACAAGATCCACTCGAATGACAGAATCTTGGAACTGCAAGTAGACATTGTTTTTAGACCAGTCATGTACCATTTTTGCTTCCCTCATGAAAGGAAGTCCTAAGATCATCTCCGATGCCATAGTGTGTTTGGAGAAATCCATAACAATGAAGGTAATCCTTATTTTATGTCCAAAGACCCTAATCTTGAGATCTTCTAGCATCCCAATAGGTTTAACAATAGACCCATTGGCCATCTTCACTACTATGGTTGTGGCCGCAAGGTGAGGTCTTCCCATAGTTTCCCAAAAATTTTTAGTCACAATGCTAACCCCAGTGTCACCATCAAGGATTCCCTTCATAGTTAATCCCTTAGTAGTGATTGGTATGGTCGCATTGGATTCATCACCCTCAAAGTATTGTCCCAACTTGTTAACAGATGTTTCTATAACAAGGTTCTCATCTCGGTTGGATTGTGGATCTAAGTGTTCCTCCTCTATTGGCATCTCCCCAGCTCCATCCATCTGTGCAAATTGTGGTAGCCCAAACTTTAGTTCTCCATTGAGGAAGGCTCGAAGAGTTGAGACTAGCTCAGGGTCTTTATATAGTTTGGACATGATGGTGGTTCTGACTTCTGAAGACATGAAATCCATCAATTTGGCAATGTTTAACGGTGCCTTTTGGGCTTCAGTCCCTTGTTGTGGGGAAGATGGGATCTCCATTTCTTCGATAGGATCAAGTAGTCCCTTTGTAAACATTCTTTCCATCAAGAAGTGAGAACGCCCACTTTCCCATGACTTTAAGTCACTTTCTTCTTGGATGACACTAGGTATGGCTAAGGGTCTATGGACTTGGTAAGGTTGTTGTTGCGTAGGGAACACGGTGTCTGTAATCTAGATCTGCCTAGGTGCTGGTTCTAGATCCCTTTGGGTATCTTCTACCAAACTCCTTAATTTCTTGACTCGCTCGATCTCCTCTGTAGGGTTTGGATAAGTTCCTATTTTCTTCTTGGATCCCGGCCATTGTGGCTCATGAAGATCTTCCTTGTTGGTTTCTATCTTAGTGGTCATTTTGGTCTCCATGGTTTCACCTGAATTAGAATCCTCTTCAGTGTCGTTCATATATACGAGGTCGTCACCTATGTTGGTCTTTGAACTGGGGTCTGACTTCGCTGCTTTTTGCGATCTCTTCCTTCGTGTTTTTTTCTTTTTCTGAGATTGGGCAATTGATGCCGTGTCTCTTTCCTCAAGAATATAATTTTATTTTTGGAGCATCGATCGTGTGAGTACATTTATTGGTACCACATGTGTAATTTGTGATGGCTCCTCGGTAACTTCAATCAAGTTTAATGGCGTTGGAGAGGGGGAATGGGGAACACACTCGACACACATAAAATGCTGAAAACGAACAAATAAAAAAAATCAAAGTGCCAAAATATAAAATCTTAAGTTGGAAGAGAAATCTTAGCTTGATTTGGTACTTCCCTCACATGTATCGCCTATGGTACTAGAGCCCTAGAGGTTCCCAGTGTGGGCGCTTTTCCTTGAAAAGCAAAAAACCCAAGGCATACAAAATAAGCACACACATCAAAATTGAATAACTGTGAAAAGACTTTGGGGGGTCAAAGAAAAAGTAATCAGTCAGGCGTTGATTTCATGAGAAATTCCTTCTATCGTAGCTTAACTACAAGGTCTTCTAGGTATAGCCTCTAGTCAGCCCTTGAACATGAAATACTTGGCTCTCACGATTAAACAACTTAATTGACCAGAGAAAATTGAGAAGCTTACCCATGGTATTAATAGTCAATCTCTAGTGCCTTTCGACCGTTAAATTAGTGACCCTAGACTTGTTTAATTTTTTACCTTTACAATTGTTTATGCGTTTGATTATATTTCAATTTAATGTTTATTGCTGACAAATGGTTTAAAATTCCATTACCAATCAAATTGTCTGCCTACAACTGCATATGCTTTTTAATTGCTTATGAGAATGCAATTACTGTGCCAATGCTGTTTGATTTTGCAGTGATTGAAGGAGGCTAAGGACATTCATCTCAAAAGCTCTTCCACCTCGACGAACGAGCTT
Source organism: Adiantum capillus-veneris (assembly GCF_014529385.1). Classification (NCBI taxonomy): domain Eukaryota; kingdom Viridiplantae; phylum Streptophyta; class Polypodiopsida; order Polypodiales; family Pteridaceae; genus Adiantum; species Adiantum capillus-veneris. Next base: position 115,726,915 of record NC_140938.1, on the reverse strand, counting down.
CAACTCAATAGCTTCCGAGGACGAAATCTACATCAGGAAGGGGGGCATGTTAACCCTCACGCACATTCCTATCACCTACGATGGACATTGTATTATTTATTTGGTAGAGTCAGGTACCGGGCTTGTCGGTCCAATAGGAAAAGGATAAGAGTGATTGCCGATGAGAGTCACACTCTAACTGGAACATTCAAGGGATTAGTTGGCTAAGCATGGGTGCTCAAGTGTGAATGGGGTGATTCTTCATCTCCTTGTGTGTGTGTGTGTGTGTGTGTGTGTGTGTGTGTGAGAGAGAGAGAGAGAGAGAGAGAGAGAGAGAGAGAGAGAGAGAGAGAGAGAGAGAGAGAGAGAGAGAGAGAGAGATAGTACGATCGAGCATTGCGGCAGCACGACGGCGGCGAGGCGGTTGAGCGCGGTGTAGTGGCGTCTCCCTCTTCTTCGCGGCGAGGAATCCTCCACGACAGGAAGCGTAGAGCGGTGAGTGACACACCAACGCCATCTTTGAGCTTACTAGTTTAGGCTTGTTGTGTGCTTGGAGCCATTTGTGGCTTGCACACAGTGTATCGGCAAGTTCCTTGCATTGACACGTGCGACATACACACACAACTATTTATTGGGGACTCCTTTCATTCTGCAAACGGATCACAAAAATCTTAAGTACTTCATGTTGCAGACCAAGCTCTCCGACAAACAAATGAGGTGGGCAATTTCCTTTCACAATTTAATTTTCATATTGCTCATATTGCTGGCAAGCATAATCAAGTAGCCGATGCACTCTCAAGACGGCCAAGAATGAATGCGGTTTCCATAGCAACTCACAATGATCTATCTTCTATGATAGATGAGTATGCTATTGTTCCTGATTTTAGAGATGTGATTTCAGCCCTTGCATTAGGGAAGAAAGAGGAAACATTTACTTTACAAGATGGTTATCTTCTCTACGGCGATAGACTATGCGTTACTAATGTATGAATCTCTTGCTCCTCCTTATGCGGGGCATAGAGAGATCCAGTCTACCCTAAAGGGGATTGGAACATATTTCTATTGGCCTACCATGAAAGCAAACATACATGAGTATGTTTCTAAATGTGTGGTATTCCAAAAGACCTGGATTGCTTCAACCTTTGCCAATCCCTAATTCACCATGGGAGAGCATATCCATGGATTTTATCTTTGGATTGCCTAAGTCTATCCATGGGAATACGGGAATATGGACGATAGTAGACAGGTTTAGTAAACAAGCTCAATTTATACCTGTCAAAAAGACTATCAAAGCCCATCAAGTGGCAACCCTCTTCATATCACAAATCTTCAAGTACCATGGATTGCTAATGTCCACAGTGGCAGATAGAGATCCTAGAATGACCAGTAATTTCTGGAAGGGTCTCTTTGAGAATTTAGGGACAAGGCTAAACTTCTCTTCGGCCTATCACCCACAAACGGATGGCCAAAGTGAAATAGCTAACCTAACAATCCTTGATCTGTTAAAAGCCTATGTAACGGAAGTAGATCAAAGATCCCAATGGGAGAAGTACTTACCCTTAGGGGAGTATGCCTACAACGACACTATACATACTTCCATGGGAAAAGCACCTTTTTGTTAGGAAATAAAACGTAGCTAAGTAGATAAAGTAGATTACTTAATGGAGAGAGATAATTTTCACACACAAGAGATTAGAGAGATAGAGAGAGAGAGAGAGAGAGAGAGAGAGAGAGAGAGAGAGAGAGAGAGAGTACACACGATATACGTGGTTCACCCAATGTGGGCTACGTCCACGGGAAAGCAGCCACTCAATGGCTTTAGTACTTCAAAACAAGAAGTAGGTTACAAAGGGATTATACCCTTTTGGAGCTCCCACCTCTCTTCACTCTCACCACCTCACACCCACCTTGTTGCATTAACTTTACACTATGAAATGTGTGTAGAAATGGCCTCCTTTTATAGGCCAAAAGGGCTGCCCTCTCTCATGAGAGGCAACCATGTGTAGCCGCCCTTGTGTAGATAAGTCCAAATCGGACCCTCCAATCCGCCCATGTGTGGCCACCCTAGAGAAGACAAGTTCGCTTTTGAATTTGGCCACCGGCCCACATGCCATTGAATTCCGACCACCGGCCAACCAGTCAACCGATCGGTCGTTTTCCGACCACTTTCTGACCGCCGTCCGGCCATAATATTTCGACGAAGCCGAAAATTTTTGATTTCCAGCGAGTGATTTTCTTTTTCGGTGAGTTATTTTCCTTCACGCACGATGGCTTCTCCTCATAGTGGGGGCCTTACAAATGTGCGTTTTTACCACAAAAAATTACAAGGGGTAAATCAGGCTCCATACTTAACAATCTCCCACTTGGAGACTGATCTCCAAACCAAACCTGTGACTGCTTTTCATCCTGGCTTCTTATCCTTGAATGCCAATTGAAGATGAGCAAAAGCTCAACTTCTCCTTGTTGACCACCTTTGTAAACATGTCTGTAGGATTTTCACATGTATGCACCTTTCCTAGCTTTAGCTTCCCTCTTCCAAAAGAGTGCGTATGAAATGATATCTCACCTCAATGTGCTTTGTCCTTGAATGAAAGGCTGAGTTCTTCGCAAGATGGATAGCGCTTTGGCTATCACTGTACAAGACACAAATGTATTATTTGAATTCAAGCTCTTCTAAGAATCTGTGAAGCCACATAATTTCTTTGCTTGCCTCTATCATTGCTACATACTCTGCTTTTGTGATAGAAAGTGAGACCACTTTTGGCAGCTTTGAAGCCCATCTTACTGTGCTGTGTATCCAACCGTGAAGACATAGCCCGTAGTGCTCCTTCGAGTATCTTTGTCACCTGCCATATCTGCATCAATATACCCTTGAAGAAAAATATCAGTTCCTCCAAAATACAAAGCATTTGTTGCTGTCCCTTTTAGATACCTAAGTATCCACTTCACAGCTTGCCAATGCTCTTTACCTGGGTTGTCCATGAACCTACTTACAACTCCCACTGCATGTGCAATTTCTGGCCTTGTCCAGACCATAGCATACATAAGAGAACCTACCGTTGTAGCATATGGAACTTTAGACATATAGGCTATCTCCTCTTGTGTCTTTGGACACATATCCTTCGTTAGTTTATAGTGACCAGCCAAAGGTGTAGAAACTGGTTTTGCATTTTGCATTGCAAACCTTTCTAGTACCTTCTTGATGTAATCCTCATGAGATAGCTTTATTTTCTTCTTCGTCCTGTCCCTTGATATTTTCATACCAAGTATCCTCTTTGTAGCACCTAAATCTTTCATTAAAAAAGATTTAGACAGCTCCTCTTTTAGGTCTTTGATGTCCTGCATGTTAGCACTTGCAATCAGCATGTCATGAACATACAACATTGGGATGATGAACTTCCCATCTCCCAAGTTCTTTGTGTAGACAGAGTGATCCGAGTTGCATCTTGTGAATCCATGATCCAACATCCATCGATCAAACTTCAAGTACCATTGTCTTGATGCTTACTTTAAACCATACAAGCTCTTCTTTAATCTGCAAACCATTTGCTCCTTACCTTTTACTTCATACCCCTTTGGTTGAAGCATGTAAATTTCCTCCTCTAAGTCACCGTGAGCGAACTCCGTATTTACATCCATTTGCTCAAGATTTAGATCATGAGCAGCCACAAGGCTTAAGACAAGCCTAATTGAGTTCATTTTTACAACAGGAGAAAATATTTCATTGAAGTCAATACCTTTCTTTTGAGAAAACCCTTTTACCACAAGCTTAGACTTGTACCTTTTCTTCCCACCTTCTTCTTCCTTCAACTTGTACACCCATTTGTTTTGAAGTGTCCGCTTACCTTTAGGCAACTTAACCAACTCCCATGTTTGGTTGTGATGTAGTGAGTCCATCTCCACCTTCATGCTCTTCGTCCATTCTTCTTTGGATTCGTGTTGCATAGCTTCTTCGTATGATTCCGGCTCTCCAAACTTTGAGATCAAGAGATTGTTTAAAGAATGAACAAACCTTTCTAGAGGTTTACTTGCTCTTGCAGATCTTCGGGGAATAGGTTGAGGCTCCTCATTTGGTTGACGTTGTTGCACATTGTCACTGTTTGCAGTCCTCGAGTCTTCACCATCCTCAAGATCCATGTACTCATCACCTGTTTCTTTTGTTTGTTTTCTTTCCAAGTAATCTTTGTGCATATTTTGTTCGTTAAAAATTACATCCCTACTCTTTAAGATTTTACCACTTTAGGATTCCATAGGCAATACCCAAAGTCACCTTCTCCATAGCCAATGAAGAAACACTTTTTGGACTTTGCATCTAGCTTTGATCTTAGGCTTCTATCTATGTGCATGAAAGCCTCACACCCAAACACTTTCAGAAATGCATAATTCACCGGTTTACCTGTCCATGCCTCTTCTGGAACTCCCCCATCCAATGCCGTCGAGGGTGACCGGTTGATTAAGTACACAAATGTACTTACGACTTCCACCCAAAGCTCAAGCGGTAGGCCTGCATGTAACCACATGCTTCTTGCTCGCTCCATGATTGTCCTGTTCATCCTTTCCAAAATCCCATTTTGTTGAGGTGTCCTTGGGGTTGCCCTTTGCCTCCGAATGCCATTGCTAGCCCAAAAGCTTTCAAAAGCTTGGCTACAATACTCGCCTCCATTGTCAGATCTGAGGCATTTAACCTTGGTACCTGTTTCATTCTCCACAAAGGCTTTCCACCTTTGAAATATGGAAAATACATCGGACTTATTCTTGATGGCATAAACCCATGTTTTTCTAGTTGGATCGTCTATGAATGTTATATAGTACAATGAGCCACCAAGTGATGGTGTACTTGCAGGACCCCAAACATCAGAATGAACCAACTCAAGTTTTTTATTTTTTCTTTCATTTCTTGATTTTTTGAAATTTTACCCTCTTTTGTTTACCATAAACACAATCTTCACAGAACTCTAAGTCCACTTCTTTCAAACCTGGTAGAAGCTTCTTTGTTTGAAGGATTTGCATTCCTTTGGCACTCATATGCCCAAGCCGGTAGTGACACACCGCACTGTCAACTTTTGTAGTTGCTGCACAAGCTGAAGGTTGCGTGCTGATAGTACACAAGTAAACTGTACCGACCTTTTTTCCCTTGGCAACCACCAAAGACCCCTTTGAGATCTTCCATCGTTTGTTTCCTAATGCAATGTTGTGACCTTCATCGTCCAATTGTCCTGTAGAGATCAAATTTTTCCGAAGAGAAGGAACACGCCTAACATCTTTAAGCTTCCATTCATTTCCTTTAGCAATTTTGACAGAAACTGTATCTTTGCAAACAATCTCACAAGCTTCATCATCTCCCAAGTATACATAACCAAAGTTACCTTTGGTGTAATCTTGGAAATGTTGCTTGTGTGGTGTCGCATGGAATGAAGCCCCGAAATCTACTATCCAAGAATTAGACACATTGTCTAATGAGAGAATTAGAGCACCTTGCTCTACTTTACCTACCACATTGGCCTCCGATGTTGGCTTGTTGTCTTGAGACTCAGTTTCCTTCTTCTTATTAGACGAACAATCCTTCTTGATGTGGCCCTTCTTGCCACAGTTCCAACATTCAAGAACTGACTTTGTGCGTGACTTGCTCCGTCTTGAGCGATCACGACCCTTTTGGTTTTTGAACCTCTCCTTAGGCCTTCCTCTTGTTTCCACTGACAGTGCAACACTTGATGATTCTCCTGTGCTTCTCCTTTGTGTTTCCTCGCTTAGGAGAACACCCACAACATCATCAAACTTAAGAGTATTTTGTGCCAGAAATAGAATTACTTACAGCCATCACAAGGCTGTCCCAACTATCCGATAGAGATGATAGTATAAGGAGAGCTCGCACTTCATCATCAAAATTGATTTTCACCGATTGAAGTTGACTTATGTTTATGTTAAAGTCATTTAGGTGTTCTGCAACTGAACCATTGTTTAGATTGAACAAGCACTTCATAAGAAATACCTTATTGGATGCCGATGGTTTCTCGTAGAAGTCATCAAGTGACTTCATCAAGTCCTCCGTGGTCTTCATCTCCGAAACATTGAAGGCCACCGTAGACGCCAAGCTTAACCGAATTTTTCCCAGTGCCTTTCGATCAAGGACAATCCATGCTTCATCTGCCATTGTTGCGGGCTTCTTCGCAAGACCGCCTAGTGGCAAATAGAGGTCCTTCTGGTAGAGATAGTCTTCAATATGCATCTTCCAATGTTGGTAGTTTTTGCCGTTGAACTTCTCAATCTTGAGCTTCCCTTCCTCCGCCATAACTCCCACTCAATTCAAGGAATCATTTCCTTGAGATAATTTAGCTACGAGCAAACCTTGCTCTGATACCAGTTGTTAGGAAATAAGACGTAGCTAAGTAGATAATTGAGTAGATTACTTAATAAAGAGAGATAATTTTCACACACAAGAGATTATAGAGTAGAGAGACAGAGAGTACACACGATATACGTGGTTCACCCAATGTGGGTTACATCCACGGGAAAGTAGCCACTCAATGGCTTTAGTACTTCAAAACAAGAAGTAGGTTACAAGGGATTATACACTTTTGGAGCTCCAGCCTTGCTTTATTCTCACCACCTCACACCCACCTTGTTGCATCAACTTCACACTATGAAATGTGTGTAGAAATGGCCTCCTTTTATAGGCCAAAAGGGCTGCGCTTTTCATGAGAGGCAACCACGTGTAGCCGCCCTTGTGTAGATAAGTCCAAATCAGACCCTCCAATCCGCCCATGTGTGTCTGCCCTTGAGAAGACAAGTCCGCTTTTGAATTCGGCCACCGGCCACCGGCCAACCGACCGATCGTTTTTCGACCACTTTCCGGCCGCCGTCCGGCCATAATATTCCGACAAAGCCAATGAGATTGGCCGTGAAAATTTTGGTTTCCGACAAGTGATTTTATTTTTCGGCGAGTTATTTTTCTTCATGCACGATGGCTTCTCCTCATAATGGGGGCCTTACAAATGTGCGTTTTTACCACAAAAAATTACAAGGGGTAAATCAGGCTCTATACTTAACACTTTTGAGGTAATTGAGGGAAGATCAAAAAGTCCCCTAAGGTACACGGGAAGATCTTCGTTGCAGTGAGTATAGCCGAGACCTACAAGAATCTTTCCAATAGATTAAGGATGCTATCTCTATCTCATAGCAAAGGAAAAAGGCTGCTGCTGATAAGCACAGAAGAGCCCAAGCCTTTAAAGAAAATGATTGGGTCTTACTTAAATTTCCCAAGGCTCGATTAAGGCACACGACGGGCAAGAATCCTACGGGACACCAAAAGTACTATGCTAAGTTAGCAAAAAGGTACTATGGTCCCTTCCAGATTCTTAGGCCAATCAATGAGATGGCCTATCAACTCAAGTTGCCTAGTCATTGGCTCATACACAATGCTTTCCATGTGAGCCTACTAAAGAAAGGAGAGCCATCTCAAGAACCAACTATTGAAGACTCACCGGAGATCGAGGTCCAGAAGAGGTGCTGTAGCCCGAGTCCATTCTCCGACATGAAGACAATGTACTAAGGGGCGGTAAGACTATCCGACGATATCTTATTAAGTTAAGGAATTATCCTTTTGAAGATGCTAGATGGATGGAAGGCATACAATTAAAGGATAACCTAAACCTTGTCAATGCTTACAATGGTTCCCTAGAGTAAGCAAATGTACAAATTTTTAAAATGAAAAAAGTTTTTGTCTTATAAGACTCTCTTTTTCTTTATTGTGCACAAAAATGAAGTAGTCTGCATGCTTAGATCAAGTTTGCGGAGACGACATCTCCCAAACAGCAAGTAGAGCTTGTCACTCTACTATGGAAGATTGATAGGACTAATGTGCATACATGCTTGCGGCACCTTAGGCTCTCAAGCACCAAATGGACTAGTCATCCATTCTGGAACGATGTTGTAGGGAAACATAGGGATCCTCTACCCGCTAGAAAAAGGACTAATGAATATGATTTATCTCTCTACCCCATAGTCGAGGATGACTATGATTTCAAGAGAGAGGTAATGTCATAATAACTAATATCTAATTCTCCTAAATGATTTTCTCATGTTAAAATGATCATTTAATATGGGGAAGTGCCAGGGGAGAAAAAGCTAGAATATTGGTTAAGTTGGCAAACCGGCCATAGTAGGGATCCAAAGGAGGGAAAATAGGGATCCAAAGGGGGGACCATCTGTAAAAGATCAATGTGCAACAATGGACTTAAAAGACCCTAAGGTTCAGCCCATTAAGACTTCCAAAATGCTAAGGTTCCAAATTCAAAGGTTGTGTCCAAAGGTCAAACATTAGGGAAATTGGATGCTTTGTGTGTGTCCCAAAAGTCTTCATGCATCCCTACATAGGAGGAGGCGAGCACTAGTTGTAGGAGATGAGAGAGAAACTCTCTCTCTCTCTCTCTCTCTCTCACACACACACACACACACACACACACACACACACACACACACACACACACACACACACACACACACACACACACACAGGCTCCCTTTACACAAAGGGAATGAGGGACACATGTCACCTCCCTAGCCCAGATGCCCACAAGGTGTACTCAATCCTATTGGATGACCTTGGAGGTGGACCAATGAGAATTAGGCTAGAGTAAATCTAGTTTAATCAATTTAAAAACACTTAATAAAGGAACCAATAAGAATTAAGCTCTCTAGAAGACTATTGGAGTACAATCTCCCAAGGGGTCTGAATGAGCATTCAACAGCCCAATGGCTTGCCTGATTCCTATTGGCCAGGAGACAAAGGGGTCCAATGAGAGTTTGGTTGCATTTATTAATTACCTAAAGCTCTCACAAAAGGGGAAAGGGGGACACATGTCACAAGGCTATCACTTATGCTGCTTATTTTCCATTGGCTGAGGCTAGGGAGGTCCAATAGGATGTGAGCATGAGCAAATAGCAAGGGGGGTCGACCAAGAGAGAGAGGGGGCTGATTTTTCAAAGAATTATTGACTTACACACTCACACAATCTATGGTGAATCAAGAAGACTCTCTCTCTCCTTCTAAAGCTTTAATGGAAAGCTTATCACCTACTCCAAGCTTGTGAGAAGGGAGGCCTACACCAACAACTCTTGGCTTGGTGATGCAAATCCAACCAAGATCCAAGCTTCAATGCATGCTCATCTCCTCTACCATGATAATTACTAAGCTATGCTATGCTAATATGAGTGATTATGTGAGGAGATTTACATCTTTCTCGTAAGGCTACTCCTTCCTCTCAATCTACTCTCATACCCTGCTAGCTCTCACCATCTTTGAAGGTGTGTCAGGTCTTGGGTCTGAGCCCGTGAGGGAATTGATGTTGTGTTTTATAAGTGTTTTGCTTAGTGCTTGAAGATTCCATCTTCATTGCACTAGCTAGTATTGAAGGAACACAAAGAATTGTATTGTAAAATGTCTCTCTTGATGGGAGAAACCTATAATACAAAGCCTTTTGGAGGGGGGACCGGCTCCATGTAAAGCCGGTCTTGAGCTGTTGTCAATAGCTTATTTCTCTCTCTTTCGAAGTATTGATCATGCTATCTAACTAGGTGTTATGCTTTTTGTTGCTCTCTCCACCCAATCACTCTTGTTATGCTCATTAGGAACCTATTCTAATGAAATGCTCACTATGTTCATGCTATTTTCTGCTACACACAAGTTACTAGGCCATTAAATGTTGCAGCTTCATTGTTAGAATGTGATTCTAACAAATGGCCAAGCAAAAATACCTTGATGCCTTTGTCATCAAAGACCACTATGCCTGCAGTAGCTACTTTGTCAGATGCTCACTTGTAGGCTCCATAAAGTAGAGAGAGTGTGCTCTTTCTATCACTGGTGGCTTTGGAAATGGTTGAGTTCCTTCCCGTTTAGTTTGCTTTACCTTCTTCTCAAACTGTTGGTAGGTCATGAGTCCCACCAAGATTTCCCTTGTCGTGCTTTCTACCTATAGTGTGTAGTCAAACTCTTGCAGATGAATTAGCCATTTAGTAATTCTAGTAGAAACATCCATATGGTTAAGATTACAAATTGCCTAGGCAACAAATATGACCAAAACTTTGTAGTTGCAAATCTAAGAGCTAGGACTAGGTGTTCCGCATGGGTGAAACCTTTCTCTGCCGCTGTCATCATGCAACTGGAGAAGTAGATTGGCCTCATGAAAGATGTCATTGCATCCTTTTGGAGTAGCACTACCCCCAAGGAGTCATCACCCACACTTGAGGTGACATAGAATTTTTTGTCCCACTTAGGCGGTGAGATAGTTGGTAGGGTGGCCAGGACCTCCTTTACCTTGTTGTAGTGATGCTCGCTCTGCTTGTCCCATGTGAAAATCGATCATTGTGTGAGCTGTTGCAGTGGAGAACAAGTTGTGATAGTAAATGTATGAATCTACTCAAGTACCTCACCTTTTGTAGAAAAGAGACTAGTTGATGTGCAGTTGTTGGTGAAGGTAGTGCAATGAGTGAGGACACTTTAATTGGATCGGCATTGATACCTTTAGCTGAAATTTCATGGCCTAAAAGAATGACTCTACTTTCTTCAATGTGGCACTTGTCTACATTTAATTGCCCTCCTAGGCTTTGCAGCCTTGCTAAACCCTCAGTCACTTTTTCTAAGTGTGAGATGCGAGGGCTATATATACAAAAGTCATCAATGAACACTCTTATGGATGTTCCAAAGAACGGTTGGAAAAACATATGTGACATCTCTGGAACGTGGCAGGTACATTTGTGAGACCAAATGGCATAACTCTATAAGCAAAACAACCCCATGGTGTAATGAAAGTGATTTTTAGTTGATCTTTAAAGGCTATGTGTATTTGAAAATAGCCAAAATACCCGTCACACACTGTGTAGCATTCAAACCCAGCTACTTCATTCATAATTTCATATAAGAAAGGGAGAGGGAAATGGTCCCTCTTTGTGGCTGCATTTAGTGGTTTGTAGTCGACATAGACCCTCCACTTGCCATTCGTCTTAGGCGTCACCACTACGGGTGATACCCACTTTTAGTTTTCCATAGGATAAATGAACCCTGCTTCCAGTAGCTTCCTTACCTTAGCAAGGAGTTGTATGACCCCCAGCCATTGTAGTTTTTGCACTACTGGATTTACCCCTTCCTTTAACTTAATGTGATGCTCCACCGCTGTAATACCTGTGATTCTTTCATAGTTGTCAATGAAAAGGTTAGGGAATCCCATCAACATTTGCAAAAATTTATCCTTCTCTTCACTTGTTAATTCCATAGACAGCATACTCTTAAACCTACCCTCTCCTAGGCCAGGTGTGCAAGATAGTACTAGAAGAGGGGCTCGACCAAAGCAAGGAGGGGGCTAGCTTGGGGGGTATACTCTCCCTCACACACACACACACACACACACACACACACACACACACACACACACACACACACACACACACACACACACACACACACACACACACACACACACACACACACACACACACACACACTTGGTCATAACATATGACCATGCTTGCTAGTTCTAGCTACACTAGCTCAACATATTGATAATACTATCCAAACTAGGTATTTAACTGATACTTTACCCAACACACTACTGGCAGTTAACTAGTAGCCTACTCTTAACATAAAGTTCTCCACCTTGAAGTTTGAAATTACTAAACTAAGATTTGAATTCCCTGTTTTGCTGGTTTACTATGCTGTCTTAGTTTGCTTAGTTGAAGAAGTACCTTTAATTGCTCCTTTTGGCATAAACCAATATAAGGTTTTTTATTCAATGTGGTTCCGATTGGGTCCTTGATACCAACTATTACTTACACTGCATATACCCTTCCTTTGCCCTTGTATCAAGGCGAGGGTCTCTTCTCCCTTCACTTAGACTTGGGTTTCTTTTTGTCTTTTGCTTTTTAGCATACATGATAAGCAATTGTGATTTGGTTTTTTTTGCATTGGGTTTTATACTGTCCCTTGCAACATTACAAACAACTTGTCAATGTTGATATATGCCTTTAATTAGATTGATGAGATGGATTCCTAGTACTTGCTGAACTCTGCCCCTGTTTTGTGAGAAAGGCCTTTTTCAAGGAAAGTTGTTAAATTGAAGCTTGGACACAATACAAGAAGCATTTGATTTTTTGTTGGTCTTTTGTGAAAATACTAAACAAACTGGCCTTTTTGGGCTCCAGTCCTGCTCACTTTACTTGAGAATTTACTCTATGCAATCTTTGAAGTAGTAGCCTATCATGAAAACTTACGAAAGATTAGCGTTTTTCTTAAACATGCTACCTATGGTGGGTATGGTGTTGAAAGCCTGGTGATGATGCTGGTTATGCTGCCATAGAAGATATATAAACATTCTGGCTTTTGTACCAATCTAGTTTTGATACTGATCTGGTTTTGATACTTGAACATGTAAGTAGTGATCTAATTTTTTGGTGCTTTACTACCCGAATATGGTAGGATTTTGTGATATGGGGGAAATTATTTACTTTAACTAAATAAAAAATCTGACCTAGAGCTGGTTGCTTGGATGTCTGGCTTATATCTGGTTTTTTAACATTCATATTCCACTACATCTAGTGATGATGCTACCATAGTAAACCTTATGCATATTTTGGTTTTGATGCTTTACTGAGAGACTGTTTGCTTCCACTTACAATAAATCTAAACTTCAGCTTGTTGCTTGGATATCTAGATATGGTCTCCTTTTTTTCATATATACACTACATCTAGTTCTTGGTGGTGGTATTGCCATAAAAACCTTATATATACAATATATATTCTGGTTTCTTATGCTTTACTACTTAAGTTTTGGCATAAACTAAGATTCTGACCGAGATGGGTATAGTGTTGTAACATGGGGAGGCCCGGTGGCCTTGACTTGCTAACGTGATTGGATATCCATACTTCAATAGCAGGTGTCTTCTGCTAGCTGTGATCTGGTCTACAACACATTTTTCTGGTTGTGCATGGTCTCTGGATATGGCTAGTCATTTCCCTCGACTTGATCCTACTCTCATACAATGGCTATATCTAGGAATGGTTTGAGGTGGCCTGCTTTATGGCTGGCTCTGGCTCTAGCTAAATACTTCTCTGACCCTGGATGTCACTTCCCTGGGCTAATAATTCAACTTTTATTCAAAAGGAGATTCTTTATGATATCTAGTGTAATGATGATGAGTGTGCATACTTGTTGCAAATGTATTAGAATCTTGGTCTCTGGATACGACTAATCATTTTTTAGAATAAACTATACTCTCATAAACTGTCTATTTTTGGGAATGACTTGAGGTGGCATGCTTTTTGGCTGGCTCTGGCTGTAGCTCTGGCTGATATTTCTCTGGCTCTGGCTGGTACTTCTCTGGGTTGATAGTTCAACTTATTTCAAAGGGAATTCTTTATGGAATATGATGTAGTGCTGATGAATGTGCATAACCTGTTGTAGACTATTGGATGACTCAATAACTTTTGGTTCTCTATATCGGGCCTAAAATTTGGTCGAGTGATAATCCTAGGTTATTCTGGCTTTGAAGGGCTCGACCTCGGAGCATATTTTAAAATGAACTTACATAGAATTACATGCAAGCTTTTAAAGCTAAAGAAGTACATAAAATGGTATGGATTATTCAATTTTTTTTTAGTAAATGGTTATTATAAAAAAGAAGTTAAAACGTATGGAGTAACTCTAGCAAGAATATGATGGTAAAAAATCCTTGAGACTTTAATATGCAGGACAATAGATAGTCTAATAATTTTTAAGTTTGACTTGGATAACAACTGATAAATTCTTTGAAGCCTGCCATACGTAGCCAAGTTTAACATATCTCTTGTCTTGACTATATGGATGCAGGTGAGAATTCTATCTTGGCTTAAAAAGGTTTAGCTTGCTACAATCCGACTTTGAAAACACTTGATGATCCAACTGGGGTAGTTCTGATACCTTTGTACAAACTCATTTGGAATGATACTTCATTCTTATTATGCTATACAGTTATGAATCAAAGATTGAGTTGTTTTTGTACTTATCTTTGCCTAGACATCTTTAGCCAATTATCTTTTTGAACATCTTGTTCATTGGTGTGTATTTATTATAGTTAAAAAGCTACACACACTTATCTAGCTGAAAATTCCTTGACTAACCCTTGGCTGACTGCTTCCCTCTTTGGTAATCTCGCTCTCACTATCTGGACAGCAGTGACTTTGTTAAACCTTGGCTGGCCATCCCTTGATATCGCATTCTTATCCACATGAAATACAAACACATGCAAGTGAATATGGTGGATATGTTTGTACAATGTTTTTGAATGCCCAGATATATCAACAAAGAATCCTAGCAACTATGGATTGGTCCCATCTACAAGTTGAAAGTAGTGGAGGAAAAATACCTAAATGCCGTACCTACTTATCTACCTACCTTAAGTTTGGGTGTTATCCCCTTTTCTTGAGCTATAATACGAGGTGGCGATAGCATTCCTGCTTCAAGCGGTTTCTCTCAGCATTCCCTCTCTCTTGTGCTCTGAGTAGAAAGGCTCCCACATTCCTTTGCTCTCTGCATTCCTTCTCCCTATACGTTGTTATTCTAAGCTGGCCCTTGCTTTGCTTGCGAACGTAGCTCTGGGAAAACCCTTTTGAATACTTCACTGCAAGCCTTGCTGATAGGTGGTCCCCATAATCGATAGACCTTCTGGTTTGTGTTCTTCTCTCTTCTAGCTTCAACCTCGCAGTACTGTGGAGTACGCCTCTCGCTCTTTCAATTCATTTGACCCCCCTTGATCCTTGTAAATCAGTGAAAAGAGAGAGGCATGGACTCTTTCAAAATACTCCTTGCCCTTGCCGGCTATTGCCACGTGCTAGAAGTTTCATTCTCTGCAATATTCAAGGTATGTATTCATGATCTCTCTGCAACTTATTCAACTACGGTTCTATGTGTGCAAAAAGCCGTACTTAACACACACACACACACACACACACACACACACACACACACACACACACACACACACACACACACACACACACACACTATCCATCTATCTTAACTCTCTCTAGCTATGGCCGCTATCGGGACCTTTACACCTACTCTTACACTACCTACCTTAAAACTAGATTCCTAAACCCCCTAGCATGGGGCGCACACACACACACACACACACACACACACACACACACACACACACACACACACACACACACACACACACACACACACACACACACAATACCTATGAAGGCCGCTAGCTATTCAAAAACCTACATTACTCTTGACATCTATTCCTACACACTCGTACACTTACTCTAATACTACCTACCTTTAAACTGGATTATTAAACCGTCTTGCATGGGGCACTACCCTTACATGATAAAACTTATTATCTCCTAATATTGGGGGGCATATGGCCATTACACTTAATGCCCTCCCCCAAATCGATCCGGCCTGCGATCTCTGTTCTGTCTCCCCACTCTACACGGCGCACTCATCCCTCACTCCTACACTCTATCGCGCGGGTTCCTATACGCTCTGCTCTGCTCACTCAGAACGCCACCGAAGGCATTAACCTCGGGGATCGTCCGTATGGATCTCTCCCACTCCTCCAGCTGCTGCGCGAGTTGTATATAAAGGTGAGCTCTCTTGGAGCTCACTTAGTGTTGTGCACTTGTTCATTTCGTTGTGTGTTTGCAAATACCACTTAGTAGTCGCACTATCTCTTGTTGGGGAAAAGCTTTGAGTGATGGTTAAAGGGAAAGATAAATTGGCAGTTGTGGAGCTGGCTGCTCCAACTCAAACACAGGTATTACTGTTGGACATGGGCTTTCAAATACTTGATCTCTTGTTTAATTTTTGTGGTAAAAAGCTGGCTTGCGGTTTGGAAGCAGTCTAAATAGTTTTTTTTCTCTCCTTTACTTAACTCAATGTAGTTGGTTGTTTCCGTTATAATCCGACTGTAAGTTGCCTACGACGTTTTCATATCGTTGTTTTGGTTATCTACCCATGACTAAATGAGTAGGAATATCTCATTGGATTGGTTGTTTTCTGCTGGCCGGAGATTTTGGGGATGGTGCTGTAATGAGAAAACTCTGATCTGGAAAATTCTGAGGTTAAAATATCACCCAGGTTCTGTCTCTATTTTGTACTAGTAAAGGATATCCAGATTTTGTCGATTATTCTATGAACTTCTGTCTAGGCTTGCTTGCTTTGGAGACCGGACTGTTTTTAAAGGGCTCTTGTGCTTAGCCAAGCAACTTATGTTCTATGGTTATAACTAAGTAGTGGGATTTTGGTCTTTTGGCGTGAATACCATGCCTGACTTAAAGATACTCGCACAACTCGGTTGATTGAATGCTTATGCCTGCATTTATATTGAGCTTTATTTAGGTTCAGCTTCATGTGGTTTTGTAGCTGCTCTTCTCCATTCTGATAGGCCATGTGTGGCATTACAGCAATATAACATACATATTATGACTGGTGATTTTGGTGGAACTTGGCCTAGTGGAGCTTCTCTAGGTCCGCCTATGGTATATGAATGGTTCTCTGTTTGGGAGATGTGTTACTGTTCTGTTTGGGGTTGAGCTACATCTATATGGCTCCATGAAAGTCTGGCCATTTCACCACTTTGCTTAAGGGGGCAATTGATTGTGACTGAATTCACTTTTGCACTATTGGCATGAACTTTATTTATTTGTTTGGAAAGCCGTATCGGTTATATTCTGCAATCAATTTACCTATACAACTATGAGGTGGATACCTTGCTTTTTAAGCTTCATGTGTTGTTGCTGCTCTTCTTAATTTAATAGGACTTATATGGCTTATGGACTGGTTCTTATGGTCTTTTTTCCTACATCTCATGACAGCATTATGGCCTGTTTGATATAGCCGATGGTTTTGATAGAACTTGGCATGCTGGAACTCCACTAAGGTTGACTATGGGTTTGGGAATATTTGAGTTTTGGAGCTCTGGTTGGGAGCTAGGCCGCTTCTCTGTTTGGGGCTGAGGTGCATCAGTATAACTCTATGAAAATCTGGTCAATGTGTTGGATAATGGAGTCGCTAATCATGGCTGCAGTCTCTTTTGTTTTGTTACTAACCTGAACTTTTTGCTTATGCAACTATATAGTTGGCTTGTGACTTAATGCAACTATGCTATTTTGTGGTATTGGCTGTCTCTTTGTTGATTGAATGCTTATACCTGCATTTGAATTGAGCATCATTCTTGTACAGCTTTTTGTGTTTTTTTTGGCTGCTATGGTGTCCAAGAACACAACTTTGGCAACATTCGGATACCGGATTCTTGGTTTTTTGTCAAGATAGCTTGCGGATCTGGAAGCGGTCTAAATGGTTTTGTGTCTCTCTTTTACTTCACACAATATAGTTGGTTTGTGTCCTTTAGGCCTGGATGTTTCAACAGCATGTGGCCTACGATGGTTTCGTATCTTGGCTATAGTTTTCTATCCATGGTTAAATAGGTAGAAGCATCTCATTGGGTTGGTTTGTTTTTTGCTGGCCAGAGATTTTGGGAATGTTGCTATAGTGGAAAACTTTGATCATGCTGATCTGGAAAAATTCTGAGAATAATTTTCTTAAAAAGTTATCCAGGTTTTTTGTATTAAAGGGTATCTCATGGCCCTTTTTCACTTCTGTACTAGATTTTGGGCTGGGTCTTGCTTATTTTGGAAAAAAACTACTTTTTGTCCCCATACAGCTTGGTTTTTTATGATTGTTAAACTGATAGAGTTGTATGGTCTTTGATATCGTGAAACACATAAGTCTAAAACATTTTCTCCCATCGCACTGGTTAAAAGTTTTCATCTCTTTACTTTAATTGATAGAAATTTTAAAGTTGGGTGACATCGATAACAAGTGGGATACCTATGCATCACCTGCTGTCAGTGCCAATACTAACTAAATGTTATATTGTCTCTATGGATGCAGGTGAGGGTTACCTTCTCAACTCTAAGCTATCAAATTTTTGCTAGTCTGGAGATTTGCAGGACTTGTATCTCTTCATCATTACTAGGGAAGCTTTTTAAATTTCCCTACTTGTGTATAAGACCATTTTTTGACATGATAATGGAATTATACAACCCTCTTTCCTGACATAGTTTCTAGTGTCTTTTGAATTTGGTCAAATTCTTTGGTGTCTATGTATTAATATTATTGAAACACACACACACACACACACACACACACACACACACACACACACACACACAAGCGAAAAAATCAAACATTTGGGAGATGAGATACATGGGAGTGGAAGTAGCATACACACACACATCAGGACTTTGAATAGATGATGCCGCTATGATGTGAACTCTGCTGTAATAGACCTCAATAGAAGCTCGAATCAGGGAATAATTTTAAGTTAAGGATTACAAAGTCAGCTTCATGGAATAAGAAGTAGACCACAGGTAGGTGCCCTGGCACCTGCTTAGAACTTGCATTAGGAAAAATATGAACCCTCTAGGGGCCCTTTGGGATTAAGGTTAATTAGAGGCCAGCCAATGAGAAGAGGGTGGTGGACACACTCTATGCCCTCAAAAATGTAGGGGGACAAAGTAGTCTTACACTTTTTAAATGGGCTCTTACCTAGTGAGAAGGTGGGGTGGGGTGGGGGGGGGGGGGGGTGGGTGGGTGGGCCATATGGAACCTCCAACTTCCCTCCTTTTTGATCCGGTTTTGAAAAAATCCCAAAAATTTGAAAATTTTCAAAAATTTCAAAACTCAAATTTCATTTTCTGAAAACCCCCCTAAAACTATTTTATGGTCAAAAAAGCATTTTTTGATCTCAAAAAGTCAAAACGTGCATCCAAAAACCCTAAAATTCAAAATTTTTAAAAAACTTTTAAAAAATCTTTTTTTGCTATCCAGAGCTCCCCCAAAATTAGTTATTAAGCAAAAAGGGATTTTCTCTCTCTAGAACCCCTTTTCCAACCCCTCCTTGGTTGCAACCATCACACTCATCCTCTACTCCAACACTCTCTCTCTTTACACCATCTCCATTGCTGCAGCAAGGAAGCTCCTCTCTCCTCCCCTACCACCTTCCATTGCCACACCAAGCAAGGCTTATCCACCTTCTCCTCCCAGTGCCACACCAAGCAAGGGTTGTCCACCTTCTCCTCCCATTGCCACAAGGGTTGACCATTTTCTCATATCACTTTATCACACCTACATTGTAGCAACAAGCAAGGTTCTTCTCCTCCTCCTAGTTTGCTTTGCTCAACCATGGCCAACTCTACTTCGCAAAGGCGACCAAAGGATGAGGTCACAGCACTTGCATGCCACAACACTAGAGGTGTAGATGATGAGTGGGTGCCACAAGAGTTCACCAAAGGTGCTTGGGTATACATGCAACCATCTGCTGTTGGCCCTCATCGTGTGCGGAATCGTGCAAACTTGGATCTTCATTGGAAAGGAAAGCCCTTGGCTTCAAGAACCGCAAAGACAAGGGGACCATAGCCATTGTGAAACATGTTTTCTCAATGTCAACCATGCACTTGCAACAACCACCTCGATTTCCAACACATTGTAAGTACATGTTTTGAGAATACAAAGCTAGGTGTGAAATCACAGTGTAATGTTATTATGGATTCATACTTAACATTTGTCATGCATTTAAAGTCATATTTCCATCCACGTTGGTGGAGGAGCAGCCACTACATAGTCTCTCCGGCACATTCAATGCTATACATGTGGATATTGGAGCAATAATGTTCCCGCATCTTTGCCCAACCAAACTGGTTCAAAGAAGGATTTTCTTCTATTCTCACTCCTATATTGTCCCTACTTCTACACAAGCATTTGGAACGCTTGAACCCATTAAAGTAACTTCCTTATTAAGTATGGAGTGGCCGGTCCCAGATTTGTGGTCGGTAGCATCTTTCAAGCAAAAGATGATAATGGATGTCCAAAACTCTTTGAAATACTCTAAAGCTTCTAGGTCTGTGGGCTTGAGCTGGTGTTTGCCTATTCATTGTTTTGTGCACATTTTTAAAGAGTTTGGATTTGTGGAGACTACCACAATGCTTGTATGTAAAGATGCGCATTACGAGGAATTAGGAAGGCTTTTAGAAGAGGACTGGGGTTTTGTGGAGGGCATGCACAACGGGGACCGGTACCGTTGTAAGGTTGGAGCTTCAGGTATTGGAATGCGCTATTTGAAATCCCGCACCTCCTTGTACATACGATTTCACTATGATCGTTGGATGTGCAAGCTTGGAGTGTGGACTCCCTTACAGAGTGTAGACGACGCTATTGCAAGCTTTGACATTGCAGTGAAGATGCCCAACGATGCTTTGGAGGCAGTCCAAGTGAACAAGCATTGGACTCTCAGTAATGTTCGAGAACATTTGGTTATTATGGGTTTTGAGGCCACAATTTTGTTTACAAGGTCACAAGGTGAGAATCCTTCCACCACATTTTCAATACATCATGGTTTGTCGATCATTAGATGCTTATTGTAATGAATGTCCGCACATTGGGAAGAGAATGGAAGACAAATTGAAGGTCGAGGAGGACTGGGGGATAGATGGAACTATGCTATCGATCTTATAACTTTGTAACTCTTGCAATTTTCATATTGATCCCCGCTGTAATCAACATGATTTGCTTCGGCAAATCATGCCTTTGAATATAATTTTTTGCATTGGGATGAGAAATCATTTTTTGGTGAAAGTGCTTTTTTTTTTAATGTCTTAAAAAAAGGGTACATTATAAAAGGGGGGCCACCTAACTCATTCACTATTTTCACTTTTGCAACTCCTGAGCTCCTCCACTCTCTATCCACACCCCAGGATAAACATGGATGCTGCCACAGCCTCTGCATCTGTACCCACATCCACCCCTTTGTCACGCTTCATCCTCTTCCTCGAGGACACCAAATACAAAGGGAAGTTGGACCTCCACACCTTTTTTACTCGTCTCCCTGACCTTGACGCCACAGTTGCCCTTCACATGGATGCATTTGAGGAGATTTCTGCGTTCATGGAGGAGCACATCATAAAATATTCTGTATCTATCCCCCCACATGCAGGGATCTGGGTGCCTTGCGATCTTTTGCGTTATATACACAAAGGTGATCGCCCATTCTCCAAGCGGTTGCAATGATTCCAAGAAATTGCAACCAATGCAGGCCATTACTTGGACGAGCAAGCCCCTGGGGTGTCAGCGCTCAAGAAGCGCAAGTTGGGGGTGGAGTACCTTTCTCGGCTCGCAACATTTATCTTCTTGGTGAGCGAGGAACCTGATTTGGAGGAGCTCCGCTTACCACACCTTCAAGTTGGGTCCTTTATCAAGGACACCAAGGAGCAGCAGGTTATCCCCATGAACCCTGCAGCGGAAGGAAAAGCACACCAGCTCGAGTACCCTAGGGGTCTTGAGGAAGTGGTTGAGAAATCCATAATTGCGGCTGGCCCTAGTGACACTCCAGTGCCACTACCACTGACGGATGTGGCTATCCCAGAGGTAGAAATTAGCCGCTTCTGCTCAGTGTTAGTGGATGGGGAGGAGTTTGTGTTCCTGCATGATTTGGAAAAAGCATTTGGCCTGCACATGGATGAATGCTTGAGCGTGCTATGCAACAGCAGCAAATGTCCCTTAGACAATACGCCAGATTCCCTAGAAAGCAAGCTCTTGCCAGATGGGGACTCTGTTGCTGACACTATTGCAGTTGTATGTGCGGAGGTCCTGGCAGCAGAGAAGTTGCACGTGGCTGATGAAGATTTCCAAGCCACGCAAGCCAAGGTTGAGGCTGCTAGGATGCCTATGCCATTATGCAACCTCCCATCTGATGATCCAAAGCTTGTATCTGTGGTGCATGGGAGCATTGACTTGGATGCAAAGGGCAACAGGGAGGAGGACGACAAGGAGCAGGAGGTAAACTGTATCCTAATTTTCATGTTACTATTTTATCCTTCGTTGTCTTTTTTCTCAACCTTCATCGGTTTATGACAGGATGTTGTGGAGGTTGATGATTTTGCTGCAAGGACGGGTGGCAAGCGGACGGGCTTTGGACCTCAAGCTTCCCTTGCGCATTACCTCGGACAACTCCCCCCTGGCGATGTGGCCATTATCCATAATGAATTTACTCCCCAAGCCCATTTTATGACTTGGTCGTTAAAAGCTTTGAGCAAGTTTTTGTGTTTGAGTACCATTGCTCAAACTGCGCATCAAGTGTTCCTAGTGCGTAGATCCCTTGTATGCACAGCGTTTGGCACTGGCTTTCGTGGTAAAGTGCTTGCCCAGATAGGGATACATGCTTCCATTGGCTCAACTGACCCAAATGCCATAGCGCAGTCCCTCTTGACTGGGGAGTTGCCTTACGCGCAAAATAGGCGCCAGGAAATGGTCAAAAAAATTCTGAACTCCTCAGATACATGATGTAAAATCACCGTGCTAGAAGGAATAAAAAATATTTGAAATTGTCTCTCTATATTGCAAATTCTTTTCAATCTGATTTGTCAATCTTGAAAATTGTTTCAATTGGTGATATGAATTGTTTTTTGACTTTGTTATTTCAAGGTATGTAATTGCAGTCAATTTGAGTATAATTGTGATTTTTAAGTACCCTAGGGGGTTAGATTAGCCTATAAGGGGCAAAAAATGCCTGGCCACAAGGGCGCGCAAATGGCCCATCCATCAGTTTTGGATGGGCCATTTGCACGCCCTTGTGGCCAGGCATTTTTTTGCCCCTTATAGGCCAATCTACCCCCTAGGGTACTTAAAAAGCACAAATTTATTGCAATGGATTGGTTTTGCATCATTCATTTAAATGCAACCTTTTTATGGCAATTCTAGTATATGTTCACACTCAAGGACACTAGAAAAGCTCAAATCAATTATGAAATGAAGTTTCCAACAAACTATCACTTGCTTTAGCTCTACCTACTACACCCTTGCACCAAAAAGTCAAATTACATTGGACACTTGGTTTCACAATATGTTATTTGTTTTGATATCCTATAAGGAATTCAAAGCTTGAAATGACCAAAAAAGGTTTCCATAAGGATCCATATAAAATATTGATGCAAAACCAATAGGTTTTAGTAAATTTGGTTATTTTAAGTACCCTTGGGGGTAGATAAGCCTACAAGGGGCAGAAAAAGGCCTGGCCACAAGGGCGCGCAAATGGCCCATCCATCAGTTTTGGATGGGCCACTTGCGCGCCCTTGTGGCCAGGCCTTTTTCTGCCCCTTGTAGGCTTATCTACCCCTAAGGGTACTAAAAATGCACAAATTTACTGAAATTGACTACAATTACATACAGAACTTGAAATTACAAAGATAATAGACATAGTAGACACAACTGTTGATCATATTGTCATTGGAAAGTCAAATCATTACAAAGATAAGGGTGTGCAATACAAAAAGAGGGGTAACTTCGGCTAATGCTCGAAGTCTCGTCGCAATCGTCGTGCAAGCTGCATATCTTTTGGCTGTATTGTCACTCGCTTTGCATGAATGGCACATAGGTTGGTATCTTCCAACATTGAAATGATGTGGGCCTCTGCAGCTTCTTGAATAGCCTCTAGTGCTATTGCTTGCATTCTATACTGATTCCCATAGCTTTGAAGCACTTCCTTCACAGTGCGAGCAAAGGGGCGCGTCGAATCAACAGCTCTGTCGTCTTCTGGTAGTGGCGGATTTCTGCAAATGCCCTTGCTATTTTTCGGTGCCGCTGCGGTTGTCTTGGGGGCACTTGCACATTTGCTGGCGGGCGGCGTGAAGGCTTCTTGAAAAACTTAGACTTGCGTCTGTTTACATGCTTAGGGGCTAGTTCTGCAACCTGTTCTGATTCTTCCTCTTCCCTTGGTTGCCGATCTTGTCGTGTGGGGAGAGCTCCCTTGCCTTGAGGCAATGTCTTCCCCCCAACGGCCACCCGGTGTGTGCGCGGTATTTTTTCTCGCAGCCATGGTGGCTCACTCTCTGATTCGGTGTCTGTATTGACCACCCGAGTCCTGGATGGTCCTGCTTGTGATTGGGGGCGCGATGGCTGCTCCCTATCGGACTCTAATGTTTGCTGGCCCTCTACTTCTCTCCAACGCTGGGCACGTTGCTTCATTCTCTTTCTAGGTGTGATATCTTGAGGAGTTGGAGATTCAACAGTCCTTGATGACTCTCGCGCCCTACCACCATGCCCACTACCAGAAGAGTTCCTGGAACGGCCAGGTGTTCATGGCCGTTTTCTTGTGCCTTTAAGCCATGACGGCTTCTCACATCCTTGGAGGGTGTTTTTGTTGGCAGGCGGATGCTCTTTCGCGGTTTGTTTGGTGCGCGCCATTTCGTTGGTAAGAGCTCACCTGTTCTTAAGAAATGAGTGATTTATGAGAGCATGCAATATTTATAAGGGCCCATTTAAAAAGGGCCCTGTTCACACTAATTTTTTTAAAAGAAGTATTATTTTTTAAATAAACATGTCGCTAAGAGTTGGACCCTGCGTTCACGTTTAGTGACTCGCGTAGTATCCACTTTGATCCTTGTCGCACTCTGCATCGCCGCCATGCAGCATGCTTGGTGGGACCTTGCGACATTTGCCACTTGTTGCTATGCTCTTGACGACTCCATTTGCGCACTTCAATAGCAATCTTGGATTGTCGCGCACGCTCCATTGTGAGCTTACGAGCAAATGTTGTGCGAAAAAACCAGTTGAACATCTCCTCCAAATAATTGGATTGCACCATTCCACCACCATGTCGAGTATTTTTGAAGTACACTCCCCTTGCTCGATAATGGGACTTCTCCATGCCTTGAGTGCTAAAAATTTCAAGCGATCCATACTTGTGCATAAAAAATGCACCATACGCAAACAAGATATTCTGTTCACATGAGCAAACGATCCACATTAGTAAATAAAAACAATCCCTTGTAATGAATACACCATGAATGACTTACCATGTAATGTGTGATGTTATTTTCACCCCAAGAAAGGGTGAAGACCTTGGTAAAATCCGCCAAAGCTTCTTGAAATGATTGTCGTTGTTCTTCTGTTGTGCTGTTAAGGCTCATAAGCTTGACCATTTTATCAAAATGGGCCCAAACTTGCTTGCGCTTGTTTGCAAGCTTGCCATTTGAATCATTGTCAGTAGTAGCTTTGCATGACTCCTTCCAAAGCTCCCAAAGGTTACCTGCCTGCTAGTTGGAGCTGCTTTGAGCATCATATCGACTTGGCTTTCCTTGGGAAACTTTCTTCAAAAAGTGTCTAGCTTTTTGTCCACTCATTGACACTTGTTGAGCAATTTCATGGGCCTCCCCTGTGTTCTTTGCAGCAACTATAGACACATTTCCACCGTGACAGCCAATGGAATTCAAGAGTACCTCCACTCTTTCGATCGCTTCCTGGGACTTTCCCAACGATTTCATTGTGAAAGCATAGTCAATGTGGAGCTTCAATAGTCTATCAAAAATACGCATGAATGCGTGTAATGTACAAAAATGTACATTCGATAGAGGAAATTGAAAGATTGGATTCCAAGTGTGGTCCTTTTGATCACGGTCTGGGGCATTGAGCATGGGACATCTCATAATAGACGCTTCCCATTCTCTACCTTCATCTCCGACATCATGACAATCTAACCCTTGTTCTCCATGCCCTTGCCATGGAAGCATGTAACTGGCCTTTGCAGTGCTCTTATGTGATTTTTGTCCATTAGGTTTGTACCCTCGAGTGCAAAATGGACAAGGCATGAGAGAAGAAGCCCCTTGTTTGCAGCCAAGCAAACACTTTATGGTCTTCAAATCCCCACCTAAGTGCCACTCCACATCATAACTACCAAAGCCCTCAATCTCCAACTTCTGACCTGCAATTTGGGAGTGTATTACTTCTGTGATCCATGGAGTTCTCTCAAAAATCCACGAAAGTACTCCATTGGTCTCTTTGGGCACCTCAATAGCACCCAACCACCAAATGTCTTTCTCTGATTGCACGCTAAAAGATAGGGTGGGATATGGCTCGACTGAATCCCTTCGCTTGGTTTGCAGAAGGGCCTCGTTCATTAGAGTGACACTTAGCCTCTCTAACCTTTGGCCTTTCACTATTTGACACTCATCGAGTTTCAGCACAAAAGCGACTTTTGTGCCAAGCACTACAAAATAAATAGTGCTAAGACCTTAAACTTCAGCTTCTATGAAAAGAAGAATACCAAAGAAAAAAGTAAAGTGTGTCACCTTCTTCAGGTAACTCGTAAAATCTAAGCATGGCTTCTTGAAGACTTCTAAGATCCACGAAAATATTGTTCCACATTGTGTAAGGAAAGCCCTTATTCGAAGGTCTTATGGATTGTTTCTTACCTTTTCCCCTTGTCTTTGTTACGCACGAAGCATAAAGGGAAGTTGGCATTGTGTCCTCAATGTGTAGGTATGTCCCAATGCGGGAGAACACATCTTCGTTTGTGGCCTTCTTTGCGAGCTTGACCTTGTGAGGAACGGGAAATAGGTTTTCCACAATGCCATGTTCTTTGAGGGCATCCTTTAGGAGTTGAAAAATAGCCTGATAGGCTTTGGTGTTGATTCCAGCATCATCACAAGCTTGTTGAACGTCATCATCATTAACCACATTTCTTAATTTACGCATAAGGTCCTTGGTGACTGCATCCTTAATGTGCTTACCTCCAAGTGATTGTAAGATAGAAATAACGTCCTCGGTATTGAGACAACTAGTGAGAAGGTTGACTCGATTATCTTGGCTTGTTCCACCGCATGCCTCCTGGATGAAGTTTCTAGCAACAAATAAACATAAATGTTAGAAAATAGTGTGAAGTAAGAATGCAGCATGCAAGTAAAGACCAAATCACCTTGTGGCTGTAACTCGTCGTTTGCGTGCTCCTCCGGAATGTGCAAGAGTTTCAATGGATGAATACGGGCGTTTGCGTTCCCTTGCACCAAGGGGTGTTTCTTTCAAGTATGTGATGGTGTTGGTAAGCTTCTGGATGTGGGACTCCTTTTCTTGCATTTGTTGTTCAAGACTTTTAACTACCCTCTCCGAAGAGGCAACACTCTCTTGTAATGCCGTCGTCTTGAGGTGAAGAGCTTGACATTCGTGCATCCACATATGCAAAGAAGCACCTGCACCCATACACAGCCGCTTGCAATAGCCTAACAAGCCTGCTTCTCCCCTCCCAAGAAATTGAAGAAATGTGGAAAGGCTATTAAACGGTGGATGGAAGCGGCTTATAGGATTGTAAGGGTACAAATGGCCATCCACCCAAATGTCAACATTGGTCTCACAAGCGGTGCGACGTTCCTGTGATGACCTTTGATCACCTTCACTAGTGGTCTTCGGTGCAAATGCCGTGGGTAAGCGAATATGTATGCTTTTGGTGTGCGGAGTACGTGGTGGTGGAAGAAAACCATTTGTGATGTCTGTGAGCACCATGGAAGCTGTTGCGTGAGGAAGCAAATGATGAAAAGATAGAGGGGGAAGGGTAGAGAGGCCGAGCAGGATGGGAGGAGAGAAGGAGGGAGGGAGGGGAGGGAGAGATTGGGGAGGAGGAGGAAGGTAGGGGCAGAGAGGGAGAGGAGAGGGAGAGGGAGAGAGGAGGGAGGAGGGAGGAGGAGGAGAGAACAAAATGTTTATTACTTTTTGGGGGAAAAGATTTTTGAAAAAATGGACTTTCTAAGCTTGTGGGTTAAAAAATGGATCAAAAAATGATTTTTGGATATGTATATATGTTGGGAGGGAGTTTTAAGTAAAAAACAAATAAAAATGAATTTTTTTAAAAAAAAGTCAAATTTTGACTCTTTTTGACCCACGGAATTGCTGATGGGACACACCCCTATACTTCCTTCACTTTAAAAAAAGCTAGAGAGAGAAAGCAACCCTTTAGGTCCACATCCTACATTTGTCTAAAAAAAAGGCTAGAAAAGCCTACTCAAAACTACCTTCTTCAATGCCCTTGCCCCCTAAACCCTACACAACATTAGCTTTAATCCCTAAAAATTAGGATTCCTTACAAGGCCCATGCAAGGTTCATATTTCTCCTAATGGGACAGGATCATTTCAAGAAGTTTTCTAGTTTTTAAAAAAGAACTATTTTTGCAACATCAAGCTTGACTTAACAAATAACTAGAACCTATGTGTAAGAATTCTTAAATTTTTGAAGGTAATTTTGTGATTCTTGAATGCCATATTGTGAGTTCGGAGATTGTATTGCTGATTGTGGGATGATATTAATGCATATTCATGATGTTACATCTATGCTAATAGATTGTTAAAAAGCATGGCTTGCAACTTGAGGATTTTTAAAATCACATGTAGTAAAAAAATGGCATGACATAGACTAACAAGATCAAGGGTAATTGATACCTTTAATATTTAGCACATTTTTTGTTCTATTGGTAAAACCTTCCTATGGAGGAATTCGATTTCTCCCCTCCCTCCTCAAAAGGTGCCAAAAGCTATGGTGCACACATCGGCCTTACCTCTCAAAAGGGAGTGCGGGATCCTCCCCTCATTGCTCCTTTCTCTTTCGGTGCTTTTTCCTCCTCGTTCGCCACTACCCCTTCCCCTTTTCGCTCCAACGACTCTTCCCTAAATCTTATCCCCCCCACTTGCCCTCTCCCCACCCTCCCTTCCATTACCAAGCCTCAAGAGTTCGACAAAATTGTGTCAGGTTCCCTACAAGAATTCAAAACTATTAATTTGAAGCTTTCTAAAGCCAAATCTCACCTCCTCCACCTCCAAAACCTTCGTGCTAGCAATAAAGCCCCTAATAGCCTTTGCATGAAACCACCACGTCTTGTTTTGGAAGACTCTAGTGCCCAAGCCCTTCTCAATGCTAAGTTTGTTACCCTTAACATACAATTCCAACTTGATTGCTTTAACGTTTATATACAAGCCCAAGCTCTCCTTTTTGAAAACCTCCAAAAGCTTTTTGACTTCTTCCATGATGTGGTGGAGGATCTCGTTAAAAAACTCTCGCCCATTTCCTTCCCTAGAGTTCAACTGGAAGCATGGGCCAAACAACTTGGCTTATGGAAAAATTCTTCTCTCTTGGAGTTAGACTCTTTTGTTCAAAACTCTATCTTACAAGCACATTTGGCTACTTCCATTGAGGTAGCAGCTCACAATGCAAGAAAGATCCCAAGAGACCCTCTTTGCCGAAGCAATGGCATTACCAAAAGAAGACACTGTGAGTGAGCTGGTGCAGCATGACGTCACCACTCAAATGAGAAAACTCCTCTCCCAAAAGACACCTTTGAACATATATAAAACCCCTTGGAAAAGACCCCCGTCAACCATTCAAAAAACCTAAAAATGCCACCTCCTCTCCCTCACCCCCCAACACCTCGCTTAGTAAAACCCCTCTCTCGGTGGGCCTTCTTCCCCCACCCATTCCCCATTTGCTCAAATCTCCCAAATATCCCCTTAATACCCCCCCATGTTCTAGCCACCCCTCTCCCACCCTTTTACCTCTTCCTCTTAATCCTCCCCATCTCCCTTCCAACCTTCCCAAAAAACCTACAATGGAGGAGAAAGTAGGTGTTGAGCACCCTACTTCGTGGGTCTATCTGCTCTTTTCTAAACCCCCCCTTTTTCCTTTTCTTTGGACCCCTCCTCCGTTTTCAACCACTTACCTTCCCACTACACCCCGCTCTACTCCTTCCCCCTATGGTAAAAACAGATTTAAGTTTTGGCTTCCTCTTACTAACCCTGCTCTTTTTAAGGTCATAATTCTAGGAAATCAATTGATTTATGAGTTAGAAAATAAGGTCACTAACCTAGCTTGCCACAACCTTTCTAATCGTGCTCTCTCTCATTGTGAAAAGAAGCTACTAGGTTTAGGCCTTAAGTATATCCCTCCCCCCTCCCCTCCTGGAGGTACTCTCTCCATTTTGTTACACTCTTTTTCTAACTTGGAAAGAAACTACCATCTCAAGCTCCTTTCAAAGAAGTCACCCCACCTTCAACTCCCTTCTCCCTCCCCAATGCCTCTTGGTACTCCCCACTAATTCTCTTAACCTCAAAAAGTTTTCTTCTCTCTCTCTTCACAGTCATACACCCTTTGGAAAACCTCCCTCTCTTCTTCTCTCTTCGCACCCCCTTAATTTCTAAAGAAAGCCCTCCTTTCCTTAAAAAATGATCCATCCATTATCATTAAGCCAATTGACAAAAATTTACGACCTGTCATCGTATCCAAATCTTGGTATGTGTTAGAAGCCTATAAACATCTACTAGATTCCTCTACCTACGCACCCATCACTTCAGCTCCCCTCTCCTTTGTCTCCTCTCTTCTCTCCTCCATTCTTACAAATCATGCTCTTCTTTCTGCTAAGGAGCGAGATTTCATCCTTAAGCCTCTTTCTTCTGAACCAAATCCTTGTCCCTTTTTTCTACTTCCTAAAATCCACAAACCCTCCTTAGTAGGACGTCCCATTTGCTCTTACAAGGGTTATGTTCTAGAACATGCTTCTCTTTGGCTCCACATCCAGTTTTCTCCCTATCCTTCTTACAAAGAAGCAACACCTTAAAGACTCTATTTCACTCGTCAAGGATATCTCCTCTCAGTTCTTTCCTTCTAATATCCTTCTCTTCACCTTTGATGTTGAGTCTTTATATCCTAGCATTCCCATTCAAGAAAGTTTCCTTGCCCTCTCTGACTCTATCCAACACCATTTTCCCTCCCCCAAAACGAGTCTCATCCTTTCTATAGCCTCTCTAGTCCTTAACCACCACTACATCTCCTTCCAAGGAAATTACTGGCACCAAATCAAAGGTACTGCCATGGGTTCAAATTTTGCGGTCACTTATGCTTGCCTCTTTCTTTCTCACTTAGAGGATAGTATTAACCTTCTCTCCCACCCCTCTCTCCTCTATTTTAAAAGATTCATTGACGACGCTTTTGGTATTTGGAATGGATTTGTTCCTGATCTTGTAAAAATCCTTGAGCTTTACGGCTCGCCACTAAAAACTCATATCAAAATTTCTCGTGTCATTTCTTTCATAGAAGCTTCCATCCTTGACATTCATTTCTTCAAAGGCCCCTCCTTTTCTAGTTGAGGGTTGCTTGACTCTCACTGCTATCAAAAAATTCTTAACTCTTACAGCTACATTCCCTAGCAATCTTGGCACCCAACCCACCAAAAGGTCGCTTTTATCACTTTAGAGCTTGAAAGATATATCATTCGAGAGAGCTCTTTGGAGCCATTCGTGCCCTTTTCTTCCAAAGGCTTAGAGCAAGAGGATACTCCCAAGCTTTGCTTCATACCTGTTTTTCCCTTATCTCTTATAAAGACAAAGACTCTCTCTTTACGAAGATACCCAAAACAAAAAACTCCCCCGCTGTGGTCAAAATTCCTTTTTCACCCTTTACGCGCAACCTTAATCTCTCTCCTGCCTTGATTAAACCGCTCTCGCTTCAGCTTAGCACCACACCCGAACTATCCAACCTCCCCAAACCCCTTATTTGCTGGCTCAATGCACCCAAATTCTTGCACAACACCCCCCGCCCCCCGCCCCCCCCCCCCCGAACATCCTCTAGTATAGAGGTACACTTTTGTCCTTTTCCCTCATTTTTTGAACCTCTCTTTAATAATCCTCCCCCCATTTTCCTTGCACCTTGTGCCTTGATCCTTCCTCTTATATTACTTTTTTGCCTCTCTTATTCTGATGTTACCCACCTGATAGTTCACCTTGTACAAAAAATGGTTTGTATTTACTCCTTTGTACCAAAAGATGCCAAGTATTTATTACTTGGTACCATAAGACCCCCCCTATCCTCTTAACCCTCACTTTGTACCCACCTTGGGTTTGAAACCCTTAACCGTTATTTATACCCTCCCCACTCCTTGTTACAGAATTAGCGCTACTGATGAGCTTGATATAGCGAAACGCGTTAAGTGCTAATTCTTTGTCTCCCTTCCCCCCCTCGCCGCCCCTCCCAAAACAAAAAACCATGCTTCTCTCTTATCAATTTTTTTTCGCACTTTCTTGGTGAGCATCGCTCGATTAAACTCTTTACACTTCACTAGAACCTATGTGTGAGAATTCTTAATTTCTTCAAGGTATGTTAACCCTCACGCACATTCCTATCACCTAAGACGAATGCCGTATTATTTATTTGGTAGAGTCAGGTACCGGGCTTGTCGGTCCAATAGGAAAAGGGTAAGAGTGATCGCTGATGAGAGGCGCACTCTAACTGGAACATTCAAGGGATTGGTTGGCTAAGCATGGGTGCCCAAGTGTGAATGGGGCAAGCTCATATAAAAGTCAACTAAACCTAAAATTCACTCATTCTCTCATTTGTGCAATTGAGGAGTGCTCTTGCTCCATCTCCATCTTCTTCATCTTCATCTCCTTGTGTGTGTGTGTATGTGTTAGCGTGAGAGAGAGAGAGAGAGAGAGAGAGAGAGATCGAGAGAGATCGAGCATTGCGACGACGGCACGACGGCGGCAAAGCGGTTGAGCGCGGTGGAGTGGCAGCTCCTTCTTTTTGCAGCGAGGAAACCTCCATGACAGTAAGCGTAGAGTGGTGAGTGACACACCATCGTCATCTTTGAGCTTACTAGTTTAAGACCCAAACATAGCGGCTAGTGACTCTTTCTCTGACTACGGCGTCATGGAGGGTTTCCCAATGCCTAATCCCAATAGCTCAAGCCAAGACATGCATGCCATGGTCCCACGGTCCGGGCCGAGCGTGCTTAGCCACTTGAAGGAGACCTTTAGTAGAGCCACTCGCTCCGAACATGGAGCTAATGATGTAAATGAGGGGGTGGGGAAGTAAATTCTCCATTCATGACCAACGTAGACCCTATGCTCTTAGAGAGTGTGCATATGAATACTCCATTCACTGCACCCGTTGACTCTTTAGAGCTATTCCCCTCTGAGGTCATATTACCCGATGGTAGAAGCCTTGCTGAAGTGCAAGAGGTTGAGTGATATATCATTGCGGCTAGGGAAAAGGAAATCAAGATCAGCTTACGCAAGGCAGAGCAACAAAGAGAGTTAAAAGCGAAAGCCCCTATGTCAATATCCTTGCTAGGAGAGCAATCGAATGCTCCTGACTTAGCAACCGCTAAGGGCCAACCCCTAGAAAGCAAAATTGCATCTAGCTCAAAGGACACCCCTAGCACTTCAAGCTTAGATGGAGTGTTCCTAAATGAGAACTGGGAGTACGAACTACAAACGGAAACTCTAACCAACCTATATACAGGTAACACCTATAACGTGGGTTGGTTAGATGTCCTACAATCCACAACGGGTGCTACTAGTGTGAAGGATCAACAACAAAGAGTTTGTGAGGTCATCCATAGGGTTATTGATCTAGAGAGATAGAACAAGGGGATCCACATGCCTTCAACGGGTCTCATGAGATTCTTGGATACGGGGAAGGCTAAACAACCAACCTTATCGCAAATGGAGACTCCCTCGGTAAGTCCGATGATCCTCCATATGTTGTTTCACCAGGGGTCTTAGTGCATAGCTTTACTTTTCCAAGTCTAGCTCATCTTTCCCTTGATGACGCCACGGCTACCATGCCTACCCCAATGATGGGCATGCCAAGAAACACGCCATGGACCTCATTTGTTAGTAACACACCGCTACATGTTAGCTCAATGCATGCAACAGTACCTACAAGTGTGTACCAATCGTATAAACCCATGGGTCCTCGTACTCATGTAGCCCCTACCCCTCCCATTGTTTCAACTATCTATGCTCCACAACCACAACAACCAAGCTCTTATTTCCATGGGACTATACCGGCTAGCATTAGCATGTCACATCCAATGTCTGCTATGCCTAGTGCCACATATATGAACTTTGGACTGCCACATGGCACAACACTGTACCAAAAGTGGAACCCAAGGGCTTCCTATGCGTCAAGACCAATGCCAATACCTACTCCACATGTAGTCTCTGGAGCACCTTCACCCACGGTGCCTGCTCACTTAGGTGACTTGGCAACGTTTGCTCAAGCTATCGGTCAATCTATCACTGAGAATATGCGTAACACACTTGATAGAGAGCCTAGAAGTAAGGCAGTACAAATAGCCAAGCTCACACAAAAATTTACTGGAGACGGGGATGTGAGAAAGCATATTGAAGTGTTTGAACAAATATGCGATTCTCTAGGAGAACACAATGACCTGCATAAGAGTAATGCTTTAAAAATAACCTTCAGTGGAAAAGCCGGGGATTGTTATAGCACCCTAAGGGTGGAAGAAAAAACGATTTACCCTACTCTTAGGAGACTGTTCTTGAAAGAATACATACGAGAGGGAGTGCTTTGGGGTGTAGCCTCTCAGCTCCAGAAATCCCAACGAGAGGAATGAGAGTCGGTGAGAGACTTTATTAGTCGCTTGAAGCATTTGAATTCTTGTTGTAATCCAAATGAGCGCTTCAATAATAATCAATTGCTTGATAGATGTATTAGGGGATTACGACATGAGGATATCTACAATGCCCTAGTCATTAGAGGTATCACCACTTGGGAAGCAATCACCACCAACGCGATCCAATTGGAGGATAATTTAATGATTCAAGGAGAAAGAGTGTCTGTTGAGTCTAAATCTATTAGCTCGCAAGCATCGGGGCATTAGGCAATGACCCTAAAGCCTATTGCTAAGGAGCCAAAGATATCTGAGATGACTCTAGTAGATCTCACCAAGGCTATTCAAGAGAGTCTTAGAGACAATCGTGCTCCGCAAAACAATCATATGTATCCAAGAAGGGAGCAACAATGGTGCTCAGTATGCTATGGACCGCATAGTACCAGTGAATGCCCTACTTTTAGAGTAAAATTCAATGGAATCTGCAATGCCTGTGGGAGGTATGGTCATCAAGCTAAGGATTGCATAGTATTTAAGGGCGCGATGGCCAATAGACCAACCTTAGCATGGACAGACACACCTCGAGTGCCTGCATTGATGCCGGTCACACCTCTTGAACAAACAACACAACACATGGTCCCTAGGGCCCAAAATGTTGTTCAAACAACACCCTTACCACCTCCAGTGCTAGGACCGCAACCACCACATCCGAGAATCACTTCTGTGAATCAAGTGAGTTATGAGTCATCTATTGCTTGTTTGGAAGGCTGTGAGGAAGATATAGAACCTAATATTTCCTATGGGATGGATGTGCTTGAAGAAAGTCCACAATACTACATGGAGGACTATTGGGGACAAGTCAAACCTGTTTATCAAGTAGCTGATCTTGCTGCAAGAGGCCAAAATATCAATTACATTGCTAACAAACCACCTCTTCAATGCTATGAGTGTGGAGGTCTGCATCCTATGGCCGAGTTTCCTATTAGGATACAAAATAACGCCACACTAATGAAACCAATCAAGCGATCACGTCTACAATGCCAATACTCATGTGTAATTGATATGGCATAGATCATTTGATTGCCCAATGTCCAAATAACCCAAATGCACCGAAGATCATGCCATTAAACTTGATTGAGGTTACCGAGGAGCCATCACAAAGTAAACCTATGGTACCAGTAAACGTACTCACACAATTGATGCTCCAAAAATAGAATTATATTCTTGAGGAAAGAGACACGGCATCAATTTTCCAATCTCAGAAAAAGAAGAAAACATGAAGGAAGAGATTGGAAAGAGCAGCGAAGTCAGATCCCAGTTCAAAGACCGAAATAGGGACTAGTGACGACCCCATATACATGAACGACGCTGAAGAGGATTTTGATTCAGGTGAAACCATGGAGACCAAAACGACAAGGAAGATAGAAACCAACAAGGAAGATCTTCATGAGCCACAATGGCCAAGATCCAAGAAGAAGTTAGTAACTTATCCAAACCCTACAGAGGAGATCGAGCGAGTCAAGCAATTAAGGAGTTTGGTAGAAGATACCCAAAGGGATCTAGAACCAGCACCTAGGTTAGATCCAGATTACAGACACCATGTTCTCTACACAACAACAACCTGAGCAAGTCCATAGACCCTTAGGCATACCTAGTGTCATCCAAGATGAAAGTGACTTAAAGTCATGGGAAAGTGGGTGTACTCACTTCTTGATGGAAAGAATGTTTACAGAGGGACTACCTGATCCTATCAAAGAAATGGAGATCCCATCTTCCCCACATCAAGGGACTGAGCCCAAAAGGTGCCGTTAAACATTTCCAAATTGATGGATATCATGTCTTCAAAAGTTAGAACCACAATCATGTCCAAACTATATAAAGACCCTGAGCTAGTCTCAGCTCTTCGAGCCTTCCTCAATGGAGAACTAAAGTTTGGGCTACCACAATTTGCACAGATGGATGGAGCTGGGGAGATGCCAATAGAGGAGGAACACTTAGATCCACAACCCAACCTAGATGAGAACCTGTGGTAGAAATACGTGTTAACAAGTTGGGACAATACTTTGAGGGCGATGAATCGAATGCGCCATACCAATCACTACTAAGGGATTAACTGTGAAGGGAATCCTTGATGGTGGAGCTGGGGTTAGCATTGTGACTAAAAATTGCTAGAAAACTATGAGAAGACCTCACCTTGCGACCACAACCATAGTAGTGAAGATGGCCAATGGGTCTATTGTTAAACCTATTGGGATGCTAGACGATCTCAAGATTAAGGTCTTTGGACATAAAATAAGAATTACCTTCATTGTTATGGATTTCTCCAAGCACACTATGGCATCGGAGATGATCTTAGGACGTCCTTTCATGAGGGAAGCAAAAATGGTGCATGACTAGTCTAAAAACCATGTCTACCTACAGTTCCAAGATTCTGTCATTCGAGTGGATCTTGTAACTGGTCGAGCACATTCCCTAGGAAACAGGTTTATAAATGATCATAGATCTGACACCATAGTTCACTCGGCCCCATTGCAGTATTGTTACATGTGTAAAGCGGACACTGATGTTGGGGAAGATTCTCCTTATATGGATGTACTACCTGGGATGACTGAGTCGGACAATGTGGATTGGGTCCACCGAGCAGCAAGCATAGACACTTGGGGAAATAGGGGAACGACTTGGGTAACACCTGAGGCGGATGAAATGCCACCACTCGTACCCTTAAATATGCTAGAAGCAATGCATATAGATTCTGATGACCTACAAGATGAAGGTTTGATTGGCATTGGAACCAGTAGCGCCTCACAAGACTATAGCCCACATGATTTGGGGTCAAAATCATCAATTGAAATTGACTCTGAGAACGAAGAATCTGTTGGGTTAAAGGCCTTAATAACCCTTTTTTGTACATTTTTTGTACTTTGTCCAGGTTCATATTGAACCTGGACACATTTTTTAAAGGTCACTTATAATAAAAGTGGGAAAACCCAAAACTCACTTATTGAGTTTTCCCCAAAAACGTGAGCTCTCTCTCTCTCTCTCTCTCTCTCTCTCTCTCTCTCTCTCTCTCTCCCTCTTCGTTCTGCTAGCGCTTCCCTTCTGTAGCACAGTGCCTGCGCTTCAAGCCTCAAGGCCAGCACATCTTCCCATGCTCTATCACTTGCACACATCGCCACGCGCTCAACAACTGGTATCAGAGCCAGATGAGGGTTTCAGAAGCTTTGCGCATGTGGCTGGACAGCAGGCGAAAGGCTTCTCTCGCGTCAAATTTCCGCTTTCATCGCGAAGCCCCTTGCTTCCGGTGTCACCTAGGGTGATTAGGGTTTCCAAAACAGCCTAAAACAGGCTGAAATTAGATCAAAACAGGTAGAAACCAGAAAATTACAGGTCAAACAGCAAAATGCAGGTGTTCTAAATCGATTCCCGTGGATGCCCCTTGCTTTTCCCACTCAAAACAGGTCCATTTGATGCAAATTGATGCGCCAAAACAGTAAATTTGTAGAAAATTCAGAATTGGACTGTTTTTATGTACACAAATTGAGGTTTATGTACGCCTTTTGTGGGTTTATGCAAGTACGCATTGGGGATACTTGTTAATTGCTGAAATTTTCAGCACATTGTATGCAACGTGCGGTACATTGTGATCACTGGAAATTTTCAGATTTTGTGTAAACACTTTCTGCTGCATTTTTATCCATGCAAATGGCCTCTACTTCCTCCTCGTCTGATGCCAAGAGCTTGATGGAAATCAAGAGATTTGACAGTACAGTTTCGACCTATGCAGGACAGGATGCAGGGGATTTTGTTCCTCAAGGATTGTGAGGACGCCCTTTTGCCATATTTTTGTTGATGACTTTGCCAGACTCTTGGGAAACGCTTGTGGTTTCTTTGAGTAATAGCCCCAACCTCACATATGATGGAGTGCGAGGCTCCATCTTAAATGAGGAAATTAGACGCAAGTCTAGTGGTGGGGAAGGTAGCAGTTCTGCTTACAATGCGAGAGGCAGAAGTCAGAAGCAAAATACAGGTACCAAGACTCAAAATAGGAGCAAAAGCAAGTCTAGGGAGAAGGATGTGACTTGTTACCAGTGTGGCAGAAAAGGCCATAAGAAGCCAGATTGCAGGTATTTCAAGAAAGAGCAGGAAAGAAAGAAGGAATCATAGGAGAAGAAGAAGATAGAGGATATGAAAGGGGAAAAATCAGCAGGTACCTCCTCCAAGGATTCAGAGACTGTCAATGTATCCTCTAGTGTGGTTATCACACAGAGTTATCCGACAGTAAGGAGATCTTGGTTGCAGCTTCATGCCCCTCAGATTTTGTTGTAGCAAATGCAAAAGACATGCTTATCTCATGTAGAGATGTCATTGATGCATTTCTAAGTGCAAATGATGGCCTTACACAGTCTTGGATAGTAGACTCGGGTGCCTCATTTCATGTGACTCCATCTGTGGAGTGTTTTGCTTCTTATCATGCAGGCAGGTATGGCAAGGTTTACCTTGGGGATAACCATGCTTGTGACATTGAAGGAATGGGCACTGTGCGCTTGGCATTAAACAATGGCCAAGAGTTTATGCTTAAAGATGTAAGGTATGTACCAGGCATCAAGAAGAGTCTATTGTCTATTGGCCAGATGGATGCATAGGGTTATACAACCATTTTTGCTGGGAGTTCATGGAAGTTTCTTAAGGGATCAATGCTCATTGTCAAGGGATGCAAGAGTAGTACATTGTACTATTTACATGGCAAAGCTTTGCCTGGAAAGTTTCTTGCAGTGGCCGAAGTTGCTTCTCATTTGGAGTTGTGGCACAAAAGACTTGGCCATATGAGCCAGAAGGGACTTGATGTGCTCTCCTCTTTGAAGAGGGTTGATTTAAAGGGCACCAAGTTAGATTTTTGTAATGACTGTTTGTATGGTAAACAAACAAGTCTTCTTATTATTCTGGTGTCTCGCGCAAAGCTAATGCTCTTGATTTAATTCACTCCGATGTATGTTCAATGCCTGTTAAGTCTTTTGGTGGTGCATTATACTTTGTTACATTCATTGATGATTGCACTAGGAAAGGCTGGGCATATTTGTTAAAGAATAAGAGTGAGACATTTAATGCATTTAAGAGGTTTCCTGCTTTTGTGACCACACAAAAGGGTAGTAAGCTTAAATGTCTGAGATCTGACAAT
The DNA here is from genome assembly GCF_014529385.1 of Adiantum capillus-veneris. Classification (NCBI taxonomy): domain Eukaryota; kingdom Viridiplantae; phylum Streptophyta; class Polypodiopsida; order Polypodiales; family Pteridaceae; genus Adiantum; species Adiantum capillus-veneris. Next base: position 115,687,499 of record NC_140938.1, on the reverse strand, counting down.
GGGGGGGAGTACACGTCTGCTGAATTTCAGCGTTATTGCGAAGAATATGGGTTAAAAAGGGAGTTGACAGCCCCTTATAATCCATCTTCTAATGGTGTGGCTGAGAGGTATAACCGTACTTTATGTGAGAGAGTGCGTTGCATGTTGTCCACGGCTAATCTCCCTCATGGGTTTTGGGGAGAGGCTTTGAAAACTGCAGATCATGTATGCAATCGCTCTCCTAACAGTACGCTGAAAAATGACATTCCAGAGGAGGTTTGGTTTGGCAAACCCGCTTCTTATGATCATTTGAGAGTGTTTGGCTGCAAGGCTTTTGTCCATGTTCGTAATGACTTCAGGACAAAGCTAGATGCCAAGTCCATCCAAGGACTCTTCCTAGGTTATGGGGAAGAGGGTGAAATGGGCTACAGGATATGGTTGCCTCAGTTTAAGAGGGTCGTACGCAGCCGAGATGTAGTGTTCAATGAGGCTAAATTGCTGAAAAATGCTACATCTTATGAAATTGACAAGAAATCGGTCAAATTTCAGTCTCTCTTGCCACCTATTGATGTCAAAAAAGAGCCTCAGGATGCATTACCTCAAGCTGAAATTAATAATCAGCCGGTTAACCTTGAGCCAGAAGAGGTAGGACATGATTTAGATGCTCCAAATGAGGATGGACAGCCACATGTCATGGCTGAAAATGATTTTCAGCAGCATGAGCAAGCTGAAAATGAGTTGCCTCCTGATGTACAACCTGTGCCTGAGAATGTAGATCATTGGGTACGCAGGTCTACTCGTGTTAGAAGGTTGATACAACGCTTTGACCCCTCTTTGCATCATGTTATGTTGACAGATGAGGGTGAGCCTCTTACATATAAAGAGGCAAAATCATGTGAGTTAAGCAGTAAGTGGGAGCTTGCGATGCAAGAGGAAATCAAATCTTTGCATGCAAACAATACTTGGGATCTTGTGCCATTGCCTAAAGGAAGAAAGGCTCTTCCTAACAAATGGGTTTACAAGGTCAAATGTGTTGATGGAAAGCCCAAGTATAAAGCAAGGTTAGTTGCCAAAGGGTATGCACAGAAAGAGGGGATTGACTTTCAAGAGATCTTTTCTCCTGTTGTAAAGCTTACGACATTGCGTTTCCTTTTTGCTCTCGCTGCAGTGCTTGACTTAGAATTGAATCAAATGGATGTAAAAACAACTTTTCTTCATGGTGACATTGATGAAGATATCTACATGAAGCAACCTGAGGGTTTTGTAGTTCCTGATAGAAAGGAACTTGTATGCAAACTAAGAAGGGCACTGCATGGTTTGAGGCAGTCATCACGTCAGTGGTACAAAAAGTTTGATACTTTTATGTTGTCTCAAGGCTTTAAATGCAGCCATTCAGACCATTGTTTGTATACAAAGAAGGATAATGATGGAAGTCCTATAATCCTTGTGCTATATGTAGATGATATGTTGATTGCTGGGAAGCATAAGTCTACCATTGATGCTCTTAAACGTCAGCTGAATTCAGCTTTTGCAATGAAGGATTTAGGTGATGCTGAGCACATCTTGGGCATGAGAATCAAGAGAGATAGAAAGCTGAAATTGCTCTTCTTATCTCAAGAAAAGTACATTGCTAAAGTACTTGACAGGTTTAACATGGCTGAAGCTAAGTCACTTGGAGTACCTTGACCTCCACACACAAAAATTAGCAAAGCCGATTGCCCAAAGGATGACGTGACAATGAATGCTATGAAGGGAATCCATTATGCATCAACTTGTGGTTCTCTTATGTATGCTATGGTTGCCACTCGTCCTGACATTGCCCATGCGGTGGGAGTTGTTAGTAGATATATGTCCAATCCCGGCAAAGCACATTGGGAAGCTGTGAAATGCATTCTGAGATACTTGTCAGGTACACAATCTAGGTGTATATGCTATGGCAAAACTGACCTGAAGTTGCAGGGCTATTGTGATGCAGATATGGCAGGTGACTTGGATACCAAGAAGTCCACTAGTGGCTATGTGTTTGCTATTGCTGGTGGTGCTGTCTCTTGGTGTTCATGACTGCAGAAAATTGTGGCATTGAGTACTACTGAGGCTGAATATATTTCAGCCCAGCCACCACTGATGCTTCTAAAGAGGCCATATGGTTGGGCAGACTTGTCAAAGAGCTTGGTATGCTTGCTAGTACTCCTGTCTTGGGATGTGATAGCCAGAGTGCTGTCTATTTGGCCAAGAATGCCATGTTTCATGCACGGACAAAGCACATTGATGTGCGATACCACTTCATACGACAGGTATTGGAGGATGTTCTAGTCACCTTGACTAAGATTCACTCATAGGATAACCCTGCAGATGTTCTCACCAAGAGTCTTTCTAAGGCTCAACATGAGAATTGCATACAGCTGGTGGGAGTTGGTTAACTTAAAGGCGTCATTTATGCCTTTAAGTGGGAGGTTGTTGGGTTAAAGGCCTAAATAATCCCTTTTTGTACATTTTTATACTTTGTCCAGGTTCATATTGAACCTGGACACATTTTTTAAAGGTCAGTTATAATAAAAGTGGGAAAACTCAAAACTCACTTATTGAGTTTTCCCCAAAAACGTGAGCTCTCTCTCTCTCCCTCTTCGTTCTGCTAGCGCTTCCCTTCTGCAGCACAGTGCCTCCGCTTCAAGCCTCAAGGCCTACACATCTTCGCGTGCTCTATCACTTGCACACACCGCCGCGCGCTCAACAGAATCTGAGTTAAATCTTAGTACAAATGTGGGGACAAACCATTCAGGGCCCAGTGGTACCCTAGATGACAATCTATCCAAGGGAGCAGAAGACACAAGAAGTGATTCATCTAGTGACTCTTCACTAGAGATAGACTGCAATCGAAAATTAGACAAGAAGAGTAAGAGATATAAGAGGTGACGATATCAAGAAAATGTGCGTGCTAAAATAAATGAAAAGAAATATACCACAGAATGGCTTGATTATATAGGGGCATGTGATGCCCATCGAAAGTCGGTAGATAACTGGGGTGAATACCTTCAAAGTGTTATGTGGTGTAGCCCACAACCCTTTGACATCGCAAAACTAGAGGCTACAGAGAAGCCAAAGTTGGGCCGTACCGTAAGGAGACGATAAAATCGAGAGTTAGCTCAACAACAAAAGGAATCGGAAGTGAAATTACAGTCCATAGAACAATAGGACCCCACAAACTTATACCCTGCACCTGAACATTTCAAATCCTATACCACAGAGGAACGTATGGTTGTGTATACAAAGGCTCCAAGAAAACCTATCGATGGGAGTAATGGACTCTATGATGGTCCAACGATAGTTAAGGAAATAGAGTTAGCAGACCCAGAAGAAGAGTCCAAACTTATTTTCATTGCCCAAGATCTGACAGAGACTCAGGAGTGTGTACTTAAAGAACTTCTCAAGGAATTCAGGGATATATTTACCTGGACATATCATGATATGAAAGGTGTTCCACCTTCCGTGGTGCAACACACAATCCCCATGAATAGCATGGCTGAACCAGTTCAGCAACGACCCTACCCAATGAATCCTAAATATGCAAAAATCGTTCAAGAAGAGATTGAGCACTCAGAATGGGTGTCTCCAATACTGATTCTGCCAAAAAAGAATGGGAAACTTAGAGTGTGCGTGGATCTCAAGAAGGTCAATGCCGCCACTAGGAGGGACCATTACCCCTTTCCATATTCAGAACATGTGTTTGAAAGAGTTGCAGGGAAGGAAGCTTCTAGCTTCTTCGATGGGTACTCTGGCTACAATCAAATCACAATTGCGCTGGAGGACCAAGCTAAAACAACCTTTATAACCGAATTTAGAGTGTTCGCATTTTGTGTCATGGCTTTTGGCTTAACCAATGCCCCTGCTACTTTTCAAAGATTAATAAACACTGGTTTTAGAGAATATTTGAGGGAGTTTTGCGAAGCTTTCTTAGATGACCTTTGTGTTTATTCCTCTTGGAAAGAACATCTATCATGCTTACGAAAAGTGTTTGAGAAGTGCAGATTGTATCACATCTCCTTAAACCTTTTCAAATGACAATTTTGGGTTAAACATGGAGTCATTTTAGGGCATATAGTGTCCAAAAATGGGATTTCCATAGATGAGAGCAAATTAAAGCCATTTCCGAATTGCCACCACCTACAAACTATAAAGGAGTTCAAAGGTTCATGGGCCATGTTGGTTATTACCGACGATTTATTTTAAACTTTGCGAAGATAGCTCATCCTTTGTACAAGCTTCTTATTGAGTTCTAATGGACCGTGGAGTGTGACCATGCTTATGAGTCATTGAAAAAGACCTTGACTAGCGCTCCTATTCTACGAGTGCCCGATTGGAATGTAATTTTCCATGTGCATATTGATGCATCAAAGTTTGCTATTGGGTGTGTTCTAGCTCAACCAGGAGAACATAAATTGGACTACCCCATTAGCTTTGCAAGTCATCAATTGAATGATGCCGAGAGAAACTACACCACTACAGAGCGAGAAGGTTTAGGTGTGATTTATGCAGGAAGAAATTTTGCTACTACCTTCTGGCCAACAAGTTTGTTTTGTATGTTGATCATCAATCTTTGTTGTATCTAGTAAATAAACCTTGTTCGACCGGAAGATATTAGATATCAATGTTGGTGATAAAGTCCTTATGTATGGAGTGCGTAACGAAAAGAAAAAGTTGAAATATGCGGAAAAAGGACCATATAGAGTATGTGAGATCATCCCACAAGGAACCATTCATGTGGAGACTCTTGATGGAGTTGAAACCATTGGATTCCTCAATGGGAGCAAATTTAAAAGCTACTATGATCCTTTAAGCCAAGAGGAGCTACATGCCATCCAACATAAAAGGCAGCCAAGGCACAAACAGAATTGAAGAAGATACAAGCTCAAGCTGAGGCTAAGGAGCGACAACAATGTATAAGACAAGAACGAGAGGCTAACCTTGGAGTTACACATGCATTCCACGTTGAAACCGATGAGGATTGGTTGGACTCTGACACACCTCTACAATACTCTATTGAGCTAAACAACACCTATGGAAAGTGCTATATAATGCCTTATTGGACACGGGTGCTACATATAATCTGCTATCATATGGGGTGTGGTGTCAGTTAGGGAAGCCACCTCTATCCAAGAGTATTATCCAAGTCAAGGGTGTCAACAAGAAAAAAACTACGATTTTTGGAATCTGGCACACTTTTGTCAGTTATGACAATGGGGTTGTAGCTCAAGACTTTTTGGTCATGCCGCTTGGAACTATGGAGGGTAATATAAACCTAGGACGGCCGTGGATGATAGCCACCAAATGCACTATTGATTGGCGGACATGGTGTCACAACACAGAAACCAACTCTTAGGCCTGCCACTCAGGCCATAGTCCTTGAGATATTGCCTCTTAAGGAATTAAAGCCCAAAACATTGCATGTCCAAGAGGTTGAACCATATGTCCCCATAGCCCAACTCTCTAGAGCTTCAACTGATGTAGTTGAAATAAAGCTTGAGACACACAAGACCCATCCCAATATAACAAAGAAAACATACAAGTGGGTCCCTAAAGCTTCTTTAGAGACCATAGCTAGTGCTAAAAGACAGGAGCTTGGTAAGAGACGTCCCATTTGCCCCAAGAAATGTAAAGAAACGTTGCGTTGGATTCCTAAAAAGCTATTGGAAGCCCAAGGCTACTATAAAGGAAATGATCAAATCTGGGTGCCAAAACGTATATTGTTCTCTTACTTGTCACTTGGAGCCACAACATGTGAGAGGAATTTTGAGGAGTTAGAATGGGTGATACTTCTCTTGACCACGACTGATCCATACTTAGTAGAGAGTGTATCTCCCATTGCACAAGCCTATCCTTTTGACCAAGATGACTATAGGCGTCTAGTGACCTTCTTAGTAAACATTGTGCCTCTGATGATGAAGAAGATTTACATGATTATATGGATGGAACATATGGTCTCATGCATGATGACTTTGTTTTTCTCAACGAGAAGGATAGGGGTTTAGCCTTAGGGTTTCCCCCCAATCTCTACAATATCCTATTCCCTTGACTCTTTAGGGGGAGTGCAAATAATTAGGTTCTAGGGTTCCTTATGTTTTTTAATTGTGTTCAATAAGTGTTGGTACCTTTTCCCAGTGATGTGCCTCGTAGAGGTATTCTTTGTGTTTCCTAGTGTGTACATGAACGTGTTGCTGTTGTTAGGATTTATACCTTCATGGAATCTTTCTCTCATTCACACTTCAAATCAAGCACGATCATCAACACAAACATGCGTTTCTTGTCCATTAGCATTGCCCCTTATCTTTTTGTATCCATGTTTATATGCTTTAATTGTGATTGGTAGAATAATATTCAACGCATTTGCTTAGTATCAAACATTAAATTCAATGTAATTTTTGTCATAATCACTTGTCTAGGTTTAAAAATTAAGCATTCCGACTAAGCTAGTTTGACCAAGCTAGGTGTTAGAGATGTTCTCTTAATACCATGGGGAATGCCTTCCTAATAATCTATGGTTACTTAGGTTCTTAATCCGATTTAGGCAGCATTGTGTGTAATGTACTAGGGCTTTCTATTGGGCTTAGTCCCTATTGACCTTTAGCTTAAGTATATAAAGGGAGTTTCTAGTGTGATGAGCTTGGGGAGGGTAACAATGTTATATGACCCCCCAAAGTTACAAAATTAAAATGCTGAAAACGAACAAACAAAAAATCAAAGTGCCACATTGTAAAATCTTAAGCATGAAGATAAACCTCAACTTGATTTGGTACTCCACTCACATGTATCGCCTATGGTACTAGAGCCCTAGAGGTTCCCAGTATGGGCGCTTTTCCTTGAAAAGCAAAAAAACCCAAGGCAAAATAAGCACACACATCAAAATTGAGACAATGTGAAAAGACTTTGGGGGATCAAAGGAAAGTAAATAAGTCAGGCGATGATTTCATGAGAATTTCTTTTATTGTAGCTTAACTACGAGGTCTTCTAGGTATAGCCTCTAGTCAACCCTCGTACATGAAATACTTGGCTCTCACGATTAAACAACTTGATTGACAAGAGAAAATTGAGAAGCTTGCCCATGGTATTAATAGTCGATCTTTAGTGCCTTTCGACTGTTAAATTAGTGACCCCAGACTTGTTTAATGTTTTACCTTTACAACTGTTTATGCGTTTGATTATATTGCAATTTAATGTTTATTGCTGACAAATGGTTTAAAATTCTATTACCAATTAAATTGTCTGCCTACAATTGCATATGCTTTTTAATTGTATATGAGAATGCAATTACTGTGCCAATGTTGTTTGATTTTGTAGTGATTGAAGAAGGCTAAGGACATTCATCTCAAATGCTCTTCCACCTCGACGAACAAGCTTCAACTCAATAGCTTCCGAGGACGGAATCTACATCAGGAAGGGGGCATGTTAACCCTCACGCACATTCCTATCACCTAAGACGGATGCCGTATTATTTATTTGGTAGAGTCAGGTACCGGGCTTGTCCATCCAATAGGAAAAGGGTAAGAGCGATCGCCGATGAGAGGCGCACTCTAACTAGAACATTCAAGGGATTGGTTGGCTAAGCATGGTCGCCCAAGTGTGAATGGGGCGAGCTCATATAAAAGTCAACCAAACCTAAAATTCACTCATTCTCTCATTTGTGCAATTGAAGAATACTCTTGCTCCATCTCCATCTTCTTCTTCTTCATCTCCTTGTGTGTGTGTGTGTGTGTATGTGTGTGTGTGTGTGTGTGTGTGTGTGTGTGTGTGTGTGTGTGTGTGTGTGTGTGTGAGAGAGAGAGAGAGAGAGAGAGAGAGAGAGAGAGAGAGAGAGAGAGAGAGAGAGAGAGAGAGAGAGCATTGCAACGACGGCACGGCGGTGGCGAAGCTGTTGAGCGCACAGTAGCGGCTCCTTCTTCTTTGCGGCGAGGAATCCTCCACAACAACAAGCATAGAGCGGTGAGTGACACACCATTGTCATCTTTGAGCTTACTAGTTTAGGCTAGTTGCGTGCTTGGAGCCATTTGTAGCTGACACACAGTGTATCGGCAAGTCCCTTGCATTGGCACTTGGGACAGATGCGCACAAGGTAATTTTGTGATTCTTGAATGCCATATTGTGAGTTCGGAGATTGTATTGCTGATTGTGGTGGGATGATATTAATGCATATTTAGGATTGTACATCTATGCTAATAGATTGTTAAAAAGCATTTCTTGCAAATTGAGGATGTTTTAAATCACATGTAGTAAAAAAATGGCATGACATAGACTAACAAGATCAAGGGTAACTGAGACCTTTCATATTTAACACATTTTTTGTTCTATTGGTTGAATGACTTAGCTGTGATGAAGCGATCTGACATAAACTGATGAATATGAAAGGTGGAGAACCTTACAATGGTACTTTTTGATCTGGACTTTACTGGATGATACTAAGGATGAATATTCTTGAAGTATGATACATGTTGATACACGGGATAGTTTCTGGCGTGTTATCATAGCCTCAAACCTACTGTGTAGGGTCTCTTGATGAGATGACATATACCGTGTCTCTTAAAAATTTTCCCAAAATACAAACAAAACTCTGTCAAAATTTGGTCAAACTCCAAGTTTGAGACTTGGAGTAGTTATGCTCTATGTTATGAAAGCCTCAAACCTCCTGTGGAGGGTCTGAGTTGGAGATGGCATGTACGGTTGTTTTTGAAAATTTGACTAAAGCACAAACAAGACTTTGTCCGATTTTTGTCAATTATGCTTAATATACTTTACAGATATCAAAATTAATAGACTTGGAAATGTGAGTGAATAGAATATAGGTGATTTGTTGATATAATAAACATCTCATAACATGGTACATTTGGGTGTGTGAACTGGAAAAGGGTTGCTCCTAGTACAGGTAAAATAAGGCCCGCATTTGCATTTAGTGTATAGTTGAAATACACATCAAGATGGGGATTTTTTTATGATACTACTTTAGTCCTAGAAAAGATCAGGTTTTGGTCTTACTTAAAAGCTTGGATCGGTGGTCCACACATAACGAGTAAACACATAGTGAATTGGGATACGCTAGTTGAATCTTTGGAACCCTTTTTAAAAAACAAACACGATAATACTAGAATTTTATTAAGATGTGTATACGAGCCAGTAGAGTGCAATGTATTGCTGGTTTGGATACATGAAATACTTGGTTTGTTTTTGTTAATAAATTTATGAACCTCCTGTGGAGGGTCTCGTTGAGGGATGGCATTAACTGAGTGCTTGAAAATCCATCAAATTACAAAGAAGATGTTGCCCGGTTTTTGATCAGGTTGTCTATATTCATCTTTAACACGAAAAAATATATAGATGTTTGTATAAAACATGGTAGTAGACACTAGCATCTTTTCTTTGGGGAAACTTAACACAAATATGATCCTTTAAACAGAGTTAATTTATCTTAAAAATTCAACCAAATGGTCTATCCTTAGTTAAGCAATAAACTATATCTACAAGCGTGACATGGATAACAACTGGATCCAGTGTCAACACCTACAACACGCACAAACATAGCCAGTTCTAACTGAATGTTTTTGTATGGATGCAAGTAATAGCTAGATCCTTCTCCATGTAGATGTAGTGGAAGCTCATCCCAAAAAGGGTGGACACACAAAGATAAAACATTAAGATATCAATTTATAATGATCAAAGATCAAGTTTTTGATCTAAATGACTGTATTATCCAATAGATACAGAATGTTATATTGGTGTATATGAAATGCTAATTGAGTTTTATGACATCTTGCTTTAAAAAATTGTTATTTAATACAATTGTCTAGGTATGGTTCAATTATAAGGGGATTTTCATACTTAAACACACACTCCTTTTCCCTACTAGTCTTTGGTCGGCAAACTAGCACCATACTTAACAATTGGAATTAGATAATATATTAAATAATAATGTAGCTACTCCAATTTATCGCGACTTCAATCAAACGGTTTTTGTCAAGATATGGGTATTCATACCCTAAGAATTGGATTGCCTGCTTTCTAATACAAGTTACATTATTACTAGCTTGATCCACCCAATCCAAAGGGATGGGTGGGGGCTCTCAGCTCCTAAATTGGTCAAGCACCTACATGCTTACATATAATCCATATACTATAATCATTGTCCACTCTCGAGCAAGAGTGGAATTTCAAGCGGTCTTTATCTTGCAGGATCGGAGTATAGTATAGTAACCACCATGACGATATAGTTGACAAACTTGGGGTGACACATCAACCAAAATCATGAGATGTTAGGTATGTAGTTTTCATAGTACCTTACTCTTCTCCTTGGAGGACCCCTTTATCATACAACAACTGGGTATTCTTACACCTAAACACGGTTCAACACATTACAAATGGGTATTGCTGCATCTAAACCTTTTTAACAGAGTACATGCGATTGAGCTATAAACATTGAAATTTTCAGGAAGCATTTACTACAATTGGTGGGGGATTGGTCCACGTGGTGGACCATCCTCCACCAAGTGGATCTCTCCTCTAGGATGGGGGAGGGCCACACACACACACACACACACACACACACACACACACACACACACACACACACACACACACACACACACACACACACACACACTTATCTAGCTGACAATTCCTTGACTAACCCTAGGTTGACTGCTTCCCTCTTTGGTAATCTCGCTCTCACTATCTAGATGGTAGTGACTCTGTTAAATCTTGGCTGGCCATCCCTTGATATCGCATTATTATCCACATGAAATACATGCACATGCAAGTGAATATGGTGGATATGTTTGTACAATGTTTTTGAATGCCCAAATATATCAACAAAGAATCCTAGCAGCTATGGATTGGTCCCATCTACTAGTTGAAAGTAGTGGAGGAAGGTCTCATGTGCCACAACAGACAATGGAAGAGCTCAAGGGTTGTGAAAGTGAAAAGTGAGAAAGAGTTATTAAGTCCCCCCTTTTATAGTAGGGTCCTTTTAAAAAAGTGAATTTTACTAAAAATAGCTCAATAAAATGTCATTTCTAATAGAGCAACTAAATCACACTATTACAATGGACTTTTGCATACACAAGGTTGAAGCCTCATTAAGATGCCAAGAATCTGACAAAATACACAAAAAATGGTACTTAAACAAATTGTACACAAGACATCTATTATTGAATGAAAAATTATATTCGAATTGCAAAATTTGCCAAAGGTAGGCATATGAGTTATAGAGGGTTTTTTTTTCAAAACTGGCATAGTTCCATCCACACTTTAATCCTCCTGGACCTTTATTTTGTCTTCCATCTGCAAACATTCAACATAAAGTGAAGCAATGAGCATAAAACTTTGATGGACCAAAATCTTTGGTGAAAACATCCTCACCTTGCGAACTTGGAGACGAAATTGAGCCTTTTGAAAGTCTCCAAATCCCATAATGGCTAAATGTTCTTGCATGTTTCCGAGAGTCCAATGCTTGTTCACTTGTATAGCTTCCAAAGCATCATCGGGCAACCTCACTATGATATCAAAACTTTCAATAGATCCCTCAATACATTGTAAGAGGAAACCCACATTCCAAGCTTACACATCCAACGAGTTATAGTGAAATTGTATATACAAGGAGGTGTGGGGTTTTAAATAGCACATCCCAACAATACTTGATGCTCCAACCCTACAAAGATACCTATCTCCATTGTGCATGCCCTCCACAAAACCCCAATTCTTTTCTAAAAGCCTCCTCAAATCCTCATAGTGCACATCTTTACATACAAACATATGGGTTGGGTTATGGAAAAATGCAAAAGGATATAAAGTTTATTGATATTGTGTAATCAAAAGATGTCATTTTTATGTTTGAGCATACAATCTGTAATCACTTTGAGCATTCAAGAAATCTATAAGTAAATACGTGCACAAGGAAAATTCTCACTTTTGCACGGGGGAGATTGCACTTAGTGTCTGTGTCCTTTTTCTCTCCTCTCCCCTCTTCTCTCTTACTGTGCTAGTGTAGCACTTTTCTCTAGGAGGTGCACTTGCATGTTCTCTCTCTCTCTCTCTCTCTCTCTCTCTCTCTCTCTCTCTCTCTCTCTCTCTCTCTCTCTCTCTCTCTCTGAGATCATAAACTGTTCTCAATTTTGTGTATGTGCGATATGCTAGGTATGCATATCTATGATTTATTGGTTGTAGCATGTTGTTTGTGTATATTTTTGCAAGTAGTATGTGCTCCCAACTGTTGTAGATATACCCCAAGCATGAGCTTAATTTACCCTATATTGATGCAGCCATCTCAATGCCATTTTTGGTGGCCCCTTCCAAAACATAAACACTAACTTAAAAGAATTTAGACAAATTCATTTCTCTCTGCATATCTTGAATACCATTTCCAAAAACAAAAGATGCATATCCCCCATTAAAAACACAATAAAATTATCCACGAATATGGCAAGGAATTTATGCAAAAACTCAATGAATATTTCCATCATACATCGCTGAAATGTTGCTGGAGCATTATTGCATAATCCAAATGGCATGACTAACTACATAAATGCTCCCCATTCATTGATGAATCTCGTTTTGGCTCTGTCCTCTGGTGCTATCCTTAATTGATTGTATCCACTGCATCCATTCATAAAATTGTACATCTTGTGGCCAACAATCTCACCCAGAATCATATCAATGAATGGAAGTAAAAATGATTCCTTGATAGTTGGAGCATTCAACTTTCGTTAATCTACACCGACTTTCAAACTTCCCATTCTTCTTTAGGGAAACCACTATCAGAAACAACTAGTCATTGCTCGCCTTGTTCGTCATGAATCCTCATTTCAACAACTTTTTGTTTTCTTCTTTTACTTTCTTGGCATAGTTGGGATTCATACTATACCTTTGGAGCCTCACTAGTCACGTGTCTGGTTTTAGTGGTATCCTATGTTGACATACCTCTCTACATCTACCCCTTTTAGGTCTATATGTTCCCAAGAAAAAACATCTTTATACTTTTGAAATAGTTGTTTGGCTTTTTAGTTTACCTTTGGTTTCAGATGTTTGTTGATATTGATTATTTTTAGATGTTTGTCTCGGGGGATTCACTCCATATAGAAAAGGGAATGCAACCTATGAGCAAACACTCTAGGAAAACCCTTATTTTTTGCAAAGTTTATTAGAATATGGAGGAAGAAAGAATCAGAAGCTATGGCCGCGGACCTGTCTAACATAAAGGATAATGTAGTGCAAGTCATCCAGATTGACTACAAGATAACATTCAAAATAAAGATGGTTGATCAAAGAGTGGTTCAGGCCAAGGGATTGGTAGGGAACCTAGTGTTGGATGTTTAAGGATTTTATTGTATGTTATTGGGTTGGTTTTGGCGCAAAAGTGCTAGAGCCATCCATGATTATGCATGCCAGACATTGATAATTCAGGGACCTAATAGGCGCATTCAAGTCAAAACAAACAACACCAAAAGCTCGAAGAAAGCAATGTGGCCAAAGAAATGTATAAGAAATATGGTAGAAAAAGGTCGAGAGGATGCTCGCATCAATGATTATATTTCCTATAGAAAAAATTGACTCACACACAGTTTCTCTGGATCAAGAGAGAGCAAAAGATAGAGGCAGAACTATCCAAAAAACTTCATTGATTCTAACCTAGGAGAAAGACTAATGACTCAGATGAGAGGACTCTAGAAGATTCAACATGGACAAATGAAGACTTCATCATATGAGGGTCATAAGCAAACCAGTGCAGAAAGTCCTCATTGAACAAATGGGCAAGGAGATAGGCCTGGCTAAACCGGAAAACTCCTTTAACAAATATGCAATAGGGATAAGGACGGATAAGGAAGTAGTAGCCGGCAAAAAGGAAAGGTGGTGGACCAAATTGGTTGTTTCCACATGATCAAGGAATTGAAGAATGGAATCCTGGTTTAGAGGAAAATCCAAAAATGGTCAAGATCAACAAACATCGAAGAGATTGACTATGGGAAACTTACAGCACCACATAAGTGCAGGGAAGGTGGGCTTTTTCAAAGGCAACATAAACATGGTTGGATTGGCCTCCAAGAATTAGTCCCCCTAAAATTAAAAAATAAGGGAAGAGGTTAGTCAAACTTTTGGCGAGCCGGGGGGGGGGGGACTATTGTGTCTCATAAGAGGCTACCCAATTAGAAACAGATGCAACGCCTTTTTTGTATTAGGCTCAAGTTTTTTCTTCAAAATGAGTTCTTGTTTAATACGTGATTTTCAAATAACTATCTTTTCCTTTATGGAAACTATGCTATTGTGGAAAAAAGCGTCAAATTATTTTATTGTAGTAGTATTCTCTCTTTGATTCATCTTGCTATGTAAAATCACTTGAGTCTAAATCTTATATATAACTCAAGGGTATAAGAGGAAAAAGAGGGGTCAAGGGATTATTTGCTAATAGATATGGAATTAAAGAGGCAACAAATATGAGAGGGTAGCATGATGGAACATTGGTTTGCTTGTTGTAGTCCACTCAAGGTGCATATGTGGAAGCAAAAAAGAGTGTCTAATGCATATGTCCAATGATGGGACATCCTATTTATGCATACACAGAAATGCATGGAAAACAATATGTTGTGCAAGAAAGATTTTGAGGGGTTATTCAAAAAGATGGTGTAGCTATAAAAGCATTTGACATGGCTTTGCAAGCTGACACCCCTTTAAGAATGGTTTTTGTTGACGAGGATATGGGCTCTCATCTTACTATGCATTGTGCGTGAGTGTTGGACTCCACGACACTCCACCAATTGTAAGTTAATAGACTTCGACTCTTATGCTCATCTCATCCAGCATGAGCAACATGATTTTAGATATGCTCAACTCTTCCAGCTTGAGCGTAAGCCTAATAAATACGACTCTTAGCACATAGTTTAATATGACTTGAAGCTTTGGGACTAATGCTTTGCTCATTTTATGGCTCAGCAGCCCGACTCTGACTATGCCAAAGAGTGTTTTTTGCACCCTAGCGACTTGACTTTTTACATTCTTGAGCTTACTATAAACATTTCTTTAGGTAAAAGTAAGCTTGAATCCTCAAAAAGAGGATTAGTGAAGGACCAAGTTGGCATTGAAGGTTTCTTTTGCCATACCTGTTTTATCATCTTTGAATCTGCATTCACATTGGTTGGGTTGTCCTTCTTTGACTGTGAAGAATTCATTATCTGTTTGGTTCTCCAATTGGGCCTGTTGATAGGAGTCTTTGATGTTGTTGTAGGACTTTGTTCACTGTTGGCATCTGGCTTTTGACTAGGATCATTGGAAGACTTAGGAATCCAAATCTCTTGATGACCTTTGTATCTCCATTGTTGACTTTGCTTCGTTCTAGGTCTTGTTGATTTCTTGAGATCTTCATGCAAGTTTGATGTAGTTGCAGTTGGCTGGTAGCCAAATCTTTGTATACCCTATGTAGAATCCTTGTCCAAGAGGAACATTCTTTGAGATCCGCCTTTGTTTTGTATCCTCTTGAAAGTTGTGGTTGACTTTAGCATCTTTTGTTGTGGTTCTATTGTATACCTTCTTCTTAGGTATCCGAGGATATTGTCGAAGTTGATACCTTGTGGGCCTTCTTTCTTGGGAGGGACTTGAAGTTACTTCATATGCCCTAACCTGAGGTTTTGGCACCCATATCAATTTGTTACCTCCATAGTACTCCTGTTCCTTTAAGCTCCATTGTGATGCTATCCATCCCATGTGTTTGTTTTTCTGTGTTGATTTCCCGTCTTTAATCCAAACCGGATCATTGACTTTGACTAACATGCTCTGAACAAACACTTTCTTGACTTTCCTTTGCTTTCTTGAGTACTTTGGCTGATATATCTTTGCTTTTATGGGTGTCTCCTTTGAGGTTTCCGTTGGGTCAGCAATTGACTTTAAGTTTTGAAATCCTCTCTTGCTTGAAGAAGCTGATCCATGAGGGTTCTTTGATGTAGAGGCATATGCTGTCACAACTTCTTTGCTAGTCGGTGGAAGGTCCACTTTAGCTTTACCTTTGTCTGCTGATTTGACTGGAACTATCTGATCTGATTTGACTGGAACTATCTGATTTGACTGGAACTATCTGATTGATCTTTGGGCTTCCTATTTCTTCTTGGTTGTCTGCAACCCCGTTCTTCTTAACTTCTGGCTTTGGTGGCATTCTCTGCTCAATAGCTATTGTGGTTGCTCTTTGTTCTGTTTGATCTGCACTTCTTATTGCCTGATTTTCTTTAAGCTCTTCTGAAGTTTTGTCCGATGGAGATGAATCATCTTCCATAAGATCTTCCTTGATATAAGTATCCATTTTAGCTGTGCTCGAGGACTTTGTGCTATTATCCGTGGGTGACCAGTCTTGGTATTCATTATTTGATGCCTGTGATGACTCCGCCATGTTTGAATTCTGTATCTTTGACATCTTCTGGGCCATTGGCATTCCTAATATGATATCTTCTGGCATATCTTTTGCTGTGATCACATAGAATTGAGTTGTGATGACCTGTGAACTTACCTCAATGGTGGTGGAGATGATTCCCGAACATTTTGCTTGTTTGTTTCCAGATATGCTCACAAATTCAGGAGCATCTTCCAACTGTGGTTGGCCACATCTTTTCCAAGTGCGAAAAGACATGAGGTTCTTGTCTAACTGAAAATCTAGCTTTACTTCTCTTGACAACTTTTCTTCGTGTTCACCAACAATGTTGCACTTGATCTTATCAGGATTTGTATCCGAATTGACTGCTTTTGCTATGGCAGTGTCCTTTGGTTGAGCTTTATCTGTATTCTCTTTGCTTTGACCACCTGCTTCCGTTGATGTCGACTCGTATGACTGTGATATTGCACTATTTTGCAATTGTTGAGCATTGTCCTCCTGCATCTGGGTAACCTTTGACCTTAATAGTTCCATTGTACTTTCTGGTAGAATCTGTCTCTTCGGAGGAGACTTTGGTGGTGACCTTTGTGTAGCCTTCTGGACTTTAGCTCCCATTGACTTTGGATTTTCTATCACCTTTTTTGGAAGCTTGAGGCTTTGCATCATCTTCAGGTAGTCTTTGACTTCAGTCGGGCCATCCGTATGGGTCTGTTGGCTAGAAGCTCTAGGGCTTCTAATTGGTGTAGCATTTCTTGGTATATGAGCTGAGCTTGATGGATTTACAACTCCCCCCTTCCTAGGGTGATCACTATAGCATGCTTCATTATAAGAGTTCAAAACCATTTGGCTCTGGTTTAGTCTCACCTTTTGGGACTGTGAAGATACACTTTGGGTAGCACTGTTGACATTTGGCATCTGCAAACCTTCTATATAGTTTCCTCTGTATCTTTGTGAAACATGACAAATGATTCCCCAAGTTAAGCTATAGATAGAATTATCTTTGCCCTGATATTGTCTATCCCATGGGTCTCCTATGATATGAGCTTCTGTGGTTTCAGTACCCAATGCATCATAGATGCTAGACTCTCGTCTATATCTATGACTGTTTTGGTCAAAGTATATGTTCGTTTGGTCACAACATCGAAGCTTGATTTCTGATGGAGGAGAGTTTGGCTCTGAACAAATTTCTGAGTTCACTCGGCTAATATCCTTCAACTCTAGAGAGGATGGGCTATAATAGATTCTTTCCTCTGAAATGAACCATCCTTTCTGATCTATCACTGGACGAACTTCTATGAGCTGGTATGTGGGTCGTTCAAACACTGGTTGATCCTTTTTGTATAGTTGCCCTTTTTGGTCTACATAGTGTGCATATGAATGATGTGTACCATACAATGCTAGCATCATTCTGTTTGATATGTCTCTCAGACTCGTGAATGGTTGCACACTTGTGGTAGTGGGTGCAAAATCATTTGCAAATTTAACATTCTTTTCAACTTTTGGTGATATCTCGACACTTTTACTAAATTCATGCAAGAATTTGTTGTTCAAAGAATCAATTTTAAGCTTTTCAGGTGCCTGTGCATCTTTATGCTCATTTTGAACTTGTAGTGTTTTTACTGGTGTTTCTAGTGGTACTGCAGAATCATCTGATTTCATTAAAAGTGACGAGTTAAATGCATTTACATCGAGATTCACATTTCCAATTTGCTATGTACCTTGCTTGGCGGTTGATGTATTCCTGTTGTCTGGATTTCTTGGACAATCTTTAGAAAAATGTCCACCTTTTCGTCCACAATCTGCTGAGCAATATGCCATGAATGGTGGTATTTCATCTAGCTCTATCACGTCAAGCTCATGTTGAGAAGTTTCTGTTTCTATGCTTGCCAAGTTGTCGGCATCTTCTTTTAAAACACTGAGCATCAAGCTGTAGATTGCTCCATCTTGACCTTTGTATCGTCTTTGGCTCGGTTCTCCAATTAGACTAGCTTCAATTGGTTGATCTGTTGGATCTTGCAATTCTGGCTCTCGATTGTAGATTTGACCATTGTAATCCATGTACAATGACCCTGATTGCATATGCACTAAATGGATGCTTTGCGGACTTGTGCAGATTTTTGGATAACCATTTGGGTCAATTCTTTGCACTTCTATCTGCACTTCATCTTTAAGCTTGCAATACCTGGCTTCACTGAAGTCTGTGAACATCTGGGAGTTATCTGAATCTGGCTTCACTCTGATCAATAGGATCTTGGCTCCTGTGCTGCTTTTGCTTCTCATAAGATACCTATGACCTTCTGTATCTGTGTACAAGACTTTGTCTCCATTGTAGCCATATAGTTATAAAATCTGGCCGGTTGCAGTTGCACTTGTGCTACCACTGCTATTAACTTGCTCTGCTGTACTTGAACTCTCAGCTCGAGATGAGTCCATGTCGACTGGTTCTGTAAAAAATGTCTCCTAGCAGATTTTGGTATTGATTAGCAGAATTTCTCCTGGAAATTCTGCTCGGTTTGATTAAACTGCTTTAGTCAAAGCGCTTTTGTAGTTGACTGCTCTTCAGACTCGCAAGAGTTGATTAACTCCGCGATTGGTCGATTTTCGGCTTGATTGCTCACGGTTTCGAGTTGACTATTTTCTCTCATTTGCTTATGCACGGTTTGCTTGGTGTGACTCTCCGACGGTGCTTTTTTGCTAATTCTACCTTTTTTTCCGGATTGTTGCTGGCTTTGCTGGCTTTTTCTGGCTCTAAAATCTGTCACTCTGTCAAAGTCGTAGCCAAATGTAGATCTAGTAACCAAATCGAGCTCTAATCACACGTCAGTGTGCTAAGAATAGCCAAAAGCAGCCAAATCGAGATCTCGCATGTGAACACGCTCTAAATAGCTAAATCTGGTCAATATCAAGGCCAAAACGAATCTCTATCGTAAGTCGAGGTCAAATATGGTCAATCGTAAAACTCTGCAGTCAAATCAAGCCAGAATGCAATATTGCGCGTGAAACAACTCTAAAATGTATAATCTGAAAAATCGTAAATCCAAAAATCAAAATCTGTGTCAAACAAGGTCTGTGTGTGTGATTTGACTCGAATTTGCTAAAAACGACGCAAATCGACAAAATCGGATAATTTCGGATGAAATCTGACTCTCGAAGCTCTAAATGCGTTTATTCGTGCTTAAATGCGTGTGAACGGGACGTGTGCGGATGTTTGATGCATGTGCAATGCAATGAAGAGAAACAAGAGAAAGAAAAGTAAACAAAACAAAAAAATTTGTTTTTTGAGTTTTTGAAATTTTTGTTTTTCTTTTTTTAAAGTTTTTGTTTTTTGGTCTCCTGTGTGTATGCGAGAGAGAATAGTGTGTGTGTGTGTATGTTTGTTTGTGACTTTGTGAGTTTGTTTGTTTGTGTGTTGACTTTCTTGTCTTTTCTTCTTTTGTTTGTTTCTTGTGTGTGCCTGTGTGTGTGTGTGTAGGAGTTGGGTCACACAAGGTCAAGGAAGAAGAAGAAGAGAAGTATTTTATGCGCCGCAAGGCACGGTACCGAAGCCCGAAACTTGCTTCTTTTTATTTATTATTTATTATTTATTTTCAAATTTTCAAGAAATGCCAAAAATAAAAATAGACTGAAATTAACCGAAAACCCCAAAAATCGTCAGAAAATCCCTAAATTTGCCAAAAAAGTCCAAAAAATTCTAGGAATCTTAGATAATCATCGTCATTCACAACAGAGCATTTTCGACACGCAAAAGCACACGAAAAATAGTAGATTTTATCGAAAACGCCAAACTCGACAAAATTGTCCACCTGGCCCCCGAAAATAGTAAAACGCTCAAAACTTGACCACGGAGGACACAAATGTGAACAAAATGATGCTGTAATTACGCACACACAAAATAGCTCGTAAAGATCGCAAAATCAATTTTTTATGGAATTATCCAAAAATTAGCAAAAATTATCAAAAATTTACAAAAATTATCCGAAAAATATTTAAAAACTTTCTAAAAATTTTACACACATTGGGGAATGGTGCAGCCAAATAAAATTGCACAAATCACATCAATTCAATTGCCAATAATTTTATTAATAAAATCAAGAATAGGCAATTAAACCGGCAAAATCACCGACAAAATTAGGTCCAAAATTGACGCAATTAGAGTGTGTAAATCCCTGTTTTGAGCACAAAAACGTAGCATTTCATCATTACACACATCATTTATGCAATCAAAACATTGAATTAACCATGCAAATTAAACAAACCATGCAAATTAAACACTTTTTTAGGCACACACACACTTTTTTAGGCACACACCAGTACGCACACAAAAAGGGTTAAATTTGTCGAATTTACAATGTGACTTCACAAATCAATAGTTAGGCATGAACACAACACATATCAATCATCACAATTGAAAAATCATAATGCACACATTGATTTCTAGGTGCTCAAACATGGGCAAAATAGTGTACACACACCTAAAATTAGCATACAGACACTCAATTAGAATGCACACAAACTTGATTTTAGTGCACACACACCTAAAATTGACCATCCAAGCATGCAATCAAATCAATTAAGCACTCAATTAGCAACCTACAATCATCAATTAGCAATTGAAACTTATCAAATTCATGCGCCGCCAATTCTTAAAAATTTCGGCATTACGACAGCGTGAAAATGAAAACTCGCAAAATTTTCCATCTCGAATATTAACATTGCATTGCATCAACATAGCATAGCATTACATTGCATCACATTACATTGCATCTTGATGGGATATCTACACAATTTTACACATCTCTAGATTTTAGGGAGGTTGAGAATACCACCTTGATTACCTTTCCGTTGAAGATCAATTAGATGGTCGATTGCTCCAATCCTTAGCACATTAGTAAGTTAGCAAAAATTAATCAAATTAGCAAAGGGTTAGTGAAAAATTAGTGTGTGTAAACACACAATTGGCAAGATATGGTCACACATTAGGGAATTATGAACACAATGCGTCATGCACACACATTCAAAATCCACAAAAACATAAACACACAAGTGAAATTAGTAAGGGAATGCATTCGTTTATGCCACAGTTACACTAGCGTAGGCCATTGTCCCCGGCAGCGGCGCCAAATGTTTGTGGTCCCATCGTTGCAATAGCTCCAATGACCAACAAAATTATCAATCCGGAGGGATGAGCTACCCGGCTAGGGCATGGAAACACTCACACGGTTAGTGAGCTAATCGTGGCAACACAAATGGTTAACTCTACGAGATGAGCTTCTCGGCCTATGGAGGAGCTAAGATGCAATGAAGGGCAATCTCCATATCCACTTCTGTTCACCTATAATCAACCCAATCACACACACTACAATTGCAAGACGCACACAACACTAATCCTATCATGCAACACACTAATTGCAAGCACACACACACATAGATCTATCGAGCACCACACTCCAATCAAACCTACATGCATACACAAGCAAAAGAGGGCAATCACACAAGATTAGAGAGGGATTAATCACTAATTAGTTAAGATCTAGTTAATCTAAGCATCATAGGAAATCATAAGAAGTAAGAGAGAGGCATAGTGAGAGAGAATAAATCATTGATTAGTGTTAATCAAGTCTCATGAGCAAGGAGAAGCTCAAGGACTCCATAGTCACACACCCCAAGAGCTCTCACCAAAGAGTGCTCTCAATCAATGACTTGAGAACCCTAATTTCTTTTACACACTGCTTTATATACGTAGGTTAAAAATATGCAATGTCCGGGCGCCCAAGGCCTTTAGGGCTCACCACTTACTGAATCTGCAACCTAGGCACAGTAAATGACCTATTCTTTACAACTTGGAACTCCCATTGAGCCCGTAACACATTAAAATATTACAATGGCTTGAAATAATTCGGGAATTTACAATACGTGACCATTTTGGAAAAATGTGAAAAATGTGTAACTCCAATCTTTACTGCTTCTTCGTATTCATCCTCGATGTGCATTCGTACATCTTCGGTCTTTAACAGCTTCTGTTAACTGACGTTGACTCAGTTAACACCCTCCCAAAGTTGAAGACCAAGGAGAGGTGCTGCAACCCGAAGATATCCTTCGGTATGAAGACAAGATACTACGACATGGTAAGATTATCCGAGGCTATCTTATTAAGTTCAAAGATTATCATTTTGAAGACGCTAGATGGATGCAAGGAATACAGCTTAAGGATAGTATAAACCTTGTCAATGCTTACAGTTTTACATTAGAGTAAACAAATGTCCAAATTTCTTTTAAATGACCAACGTTTTTGTCTTATAAGACTAGTTCTCCTTTTATTGTGCACAATGATGCATGCTTAGAGTCATGTTTGTTATGACAACGTCTCTCAAACACCAAGTAGAATTTGTCACTCTACTTTGGGAGAATGAAATGAACTAAAGAGCAGACATGTTTACGGCAACTATGTCTCCCAAGTACCAAATGGATTAGTCATCCATCTTGAAAAGATATCGTAGGGTAAAAAGAGATCCTCTACGCGTTAAGTAAGATTGACTAATGACTAAGGATCTATCTCTTCTACCTCATAGTCGAGGACGACTATGATTTCAAGAGAGAGGTAATATCATAAAAACTAATATCTAACCAACCCAAATGATTTTCTTATATTAAACTGGTCACTTAATGTGGGAGAATAAATGGGATCAAGGGTTAAGATATTGAGATGTGCTTATAGATCTATCTCAACACGGGGCCAATGGTAAAGGGGCCCAAATGAGAGATGGTCTATCAAAGAGCAAGGACCTCCAATAGTTATTGTAAAAGTCCTTTGACCTTAGGTAAACTAGGGCTAAGCTTGAGGTGGGAACCCGGCCCAAGCTTGAGGTTCTTGAGGTGGGAACTCGGCCCAAGCTTAAGGTGCTTGAGGTGCTTGAGATGCTTGAGGTGCTTGATGATTGAGATGCTTGAGGTGCTTTTCATGCTTGAGATGCTAGGGTTGCACTTGAGGTGAGAACCCAACCCAAGCTTAAAGTGCTTAAGGGCCAAGCTTGTGGTGGGAACTGGACCTATGGATGAGGGGCTTGAGGTGTCAAAAGGTCAAGATTCAATCCCTACAAGGAGGGGGTGAGCCGTACAATAGGGGGGATGAGAGAGAACACCCACACACTCACACAAGGCATGCATGGTACAAAGAATGCAAAAGGGACACTTGTCAAGTTCCTCCTCATGTTGCCCTCATGGTGTGCATGAAGCCTATTGGTTAGCCACCCAAGGGGCCCAATGATAATTTAGGAGATTTAATTAATTGATTTTTCATTTATAAAATCCTCTCTCAAAGGGGAAAGGAGACTCTTGTCCCAAGGCTACCCTTGTTGCTTGTAATTCCTCCTGCTTGTGATTGGCTAGGTCTGGAGGGGTTCAATGAGCTTCAAGCATATGAAATTTGGACCACCACATGGCACAACACCGTACCAAACTTGGAACCCAAGGGCTTCCTATGCGCCAAGCCCAATGCTAATACCTACTCCACATGTAGTCTCTCGAGCGCCTTCACCCACGGTGCCTGCTCACTTAGGTGACTTGGAAACATTTGCTCAAGCTATCGGTCGATCTATTGTTGAGAATATGCGTAACACGCCTGATAGAGAGCCTAGAAGTAAGGCAGTACAAATAGCCAAGCTCACAAAAAAAATTAGTGGAGACGGGGATGTGAGAAAGCATATCGAAGTGTTTGAACAAATATGCAAATTTCTAGGAGAACACAATGACCTTCATAAGAGTAATGCTTTAAGTCTAACCTTAAGTGGGAAGGCTGGGATTTTTTGGTATAGAACCCTAAGGGTGGAGAAAAAATGATTTACCCTACTCTTAGGAGATTGCTCTTGAAAGAATACATATGAGAGGGAGTACTTTGGGGTGTAGAATCTCAGCTCCAGAAAGCCCAACAAGAGGAAAGAGAGTCGGTGAGAGACTTTATTAGTCACTTGAAGCATTTGAATTCTCGTTTTAATCCAAATGAGTGCTTCAGTAATAACCAATTGCTTGATAGATTCATTAGGGGATTACAACATGAGGATATCTACAATGTCCTAGTCATTAGAGGTATCACCACTTGGGAAGCAGTCACCACCAATGAGATCCAATTGGAGGATAATTTAATGATTCAAGGATAAAGAGTGTTTGTTGAGCCTAAGTCTACTGCTCGCAAGCATCGGCGCATTAGCCAATGACCCTAAAGCCTATTGCTAAGGAGCCAAAGATATTTGAGATGACTTTAGCAAATCTCACCAAGGCCATTTAAGAGAGTCTTAGAGACAATCGTGCTCCGCAAAACAATCATATGTATCCAAGAAGGGAGCAACAATGGTGCTCAATATGCTATGGTCCAAATAGTACCAGTAAATGCCCTACTTTTATAGTAAAATTTAATGGGAATTGCAATGCCTATGGGAGGTATGGTCATCAAGCTAAGGATTGCATAATATTCAAGCGCACGATGGTCAATAGACCAACCTTAGCATGGACACACACACCTCGAGTGCCTGCATTGATGCCAACCGCACCTCTTGAACAAACATCACAACACATGGTCCCTAGGACCAGAAATGTTGTTCAAGCAACACCCTTACCACCTCTAGTGCTAGGACCGCAACCACCACATCCGAGAATCACTTCTATGAGTCAAGTGGATTGTGAGTCAACTATTGTTGGTTTGGAAGGCTGTGAGGAAGATATAGACCCTAATATTTCCTATGGGATTGATGCACTTGAAGAAAGGCCACAATACTACATGGAGGACTATTGGGGACAAGTAAAACCTGTCTATCAAGTAGCTGCTCTTGCTGCAAGAGGCCAAAGTATCAATGACACTGCCAAGAGACCACCTCTTCAATGCTATGAGTGTGGAGGTCCACATCGTGTAGCCTAGTGTCCTATTAGGCTACAAAAGAATGCTACACTAATGAAAACCAATCAAGCAAGCGTGTCTACTATGCTGATACTTATGTGTAACCGATGTGGCATAGATCATTTGATTGCCCAATGTTTTAATAATCCAAATGCATCAAAGATAACGCCATTGAATTTAAATGAGGTTACAGAGGAGCCAACACAAATTACGCATGTGGTACCAGTAAATGTACTCACAAGATTGATACTCCAAAAACAAAATTATATTCTTGAAGAAAGAGACATGGCATTGATTGCTCAATCTCAAAAGAAGAAGAAAACACGAAGAAAGAGATCGCAAAAAGCAGCGAAGTCAGACCCCAGTTCAAAGACCAACATAGGGACTGGTGACGACCCCGTATACATTAACGATGCTGAAGAGGATTTTGATTCAGGTGAAACCATGGAGACCAAAACAACCACTAGGAAAGAAACCAACAAGGAAGATCGTCATGAGCCACAATGGCCAGGACCCAAGAAGAAGATAGGAACTTACCCAAACCCTACAGAGGAGATGGAGCGAGTCAAGCAATTAAGGAGTTTGGTAGAAGATACCCAAAGGGATCTAGAGCCAACACCTAGGCAGATCCAGGTTATAGAAACAGTATTCCCTAAGCAACAAAAACCTCACAAAGTCCATAGACCCCTAGGCATACCTAGTGTCATCCAAGAAGAAAGTGACTTAAAGTCATGGGAAAGTGGGCGTACTCCCTTCTTGTTGGAGAGAATGTTTCCAGAGGGACTACCTGACCCCTATCAAAGAAATAGAGGTCCCATCTTCCACATGTCAGGGGACTGAAGCCCAAACGGTTTTGTTAAATATTGCCAAATTCATGGATTTCATGGCTTCAGAAGTTAGAACCACCATCATGTATGAACTATATGGAGACCCCGAGCTATTCTTAGCTCTTCGAGCTTTCCCCAATGAAGAACTGAAAGTCGGGCTACCACAATTTTCACAGATGGATGGAGCTAGGGGGATGCCAATAGAGGAGGAACACTTAGATCCACAACCCAACCTAGATGAGAACTCTGTTGTAGAAATACCTGTTAACAAGTTGGGACAATACTTTGAGGGCGATGAATCCAATGCGACCATACCAATCACTACCAAGGGATTAATTGTGAAGGGAATTCTTGATGGTAGCACTGGGGTTAGCATTGTGACTAAAAGTTGTTGGGAAACTATGGGAAGACCTCACCTTGGGACCACAACCATAGTAGTAAAGATGGCCAATGGGTCTATTGTTAAACTTATTGGGATGCTAGAAGATCTCAAGATCAAGGTCTTTAGACACAAAATAATAAATACCTTCATTGTTATGGATTTCTCCAAGCACACTATGACATCTAAGATGACCTTAGGACGTCCTTTCATGAGGGAAGCAAAAATGGTGCATGATTGGTCTAAAAACCATGTCTACTTGCAGTTCCAAGATTCTGTCATTCGAGTGGATCTTGTAATTGGTCAAGCACATCCTCTAGGAAACAGATTTATAATTGATCATAGATCTGACACCATAGTTCACTCGACCCCATTGCAGTATTGTTACACGTGTAAAGTAGACAATGATGTTGGGGAAGATTCTCCTTATATGGATGTTCTACCTGGGATGACTGAGTCTGAAAATGTGGATTGGGTCCATCTAGCAACAACTATAGACACTTGGGGAAATAGGGGGATGACCTGGGTAACACCTGAGGGGGATGAAATGTCACCACTTGTGCCTTTAAATATGATAGAAGCAATGCATATAGCTCCTCTTGACCTACAAGATGAAGGCTTGACTGACATTGGAACCAGTAGCGTCTCACAAGACTATAGCCCACACGGTTCGGGGTCAGAATCATCAATTGAAATCAACTCAAAGGACAAAGAGTCTGAGTTAAATCTTGGTGCAAATGTGGGGACAAACCATTTGGGGCCCAGTGGTACCCTAGATGACAATCTGTCCAAGGGAATAGAAGACGCAAGTAGCGATTCATCTAGTGAGTCTTCACTAGAGATCGGCCGTACTAAAAAATTAGACAAGAAGAGTAAGAGATATAAGAGGCAACATTATCGAGCAAATGTGCGTGCTAGAATAAATGAAAAGAAATCTACCGCAGAATGGCTTAATTAATAGGGGCATGTGATGCTCATCAAAAGCTGGTAGATAACTGGGGTGAATACCTTCAAAGCATTGTGTGGTGTAGTCCACAACCCATTGACATCGCACAACTAGAGGCTACAAAGAAGCTAAAGTTGAGCCGTACCGTAAGTAGACAAAAAAATCAAGAGTTAGCTCAACAACAAAAGGAAGCGGTAGTGAAATCACAGTCCACAGAACAACAAGACCCCACAGACTTACACCCTGCACCTGAACATTTCAAATCCTACATCACAGAGGAACGTAAGGTTGTGTATACAAAGGCTCAAAGAAACCTATTGATGGAAGCGATGGAGTTTATGACGGTCCAACGACAATTAAGGAGATAGAGTTAGAAGACCCATGAGAAGAGTCCAAACTTGTTTTCATTGCCCAAGATCTGACAGAGACTGAGGAGTATGTACTTAAAGAACTTCTCAAGGAATTCAAGGATATATTTTCTTGGACATATCATGATATGAAAGGTGTTCCACCTTCCATGGTGCAACACACAATTTCTATGAATAGCATGGCTAAACTAGTTCAACAACAACCCTACCCAATGAATCTAAGTATGCAAAGATTGTTCAAGAAGAGATTGAAAAGCTTGTGAAATACGGATTCATATACCCTATTGAGCACTCAGAATGGGTGTGTCCACTAGTAATTGTGCCAAAAAAGAATGGGAAACTCAGAGTGTGCGTGGATCTCAAGAAGGTCAATGCCCCCACTAGGAGAGACCGTTACCCCTTGCCATATTCAGAACATGTGCTTGAAAGAGTTGCAGGAAAGGAATCTTATAGCTTTTTAGATGGGTACTCTGGCTACAATCAAATCACAATTGCGCTAGAGGACTAAGCTAAAACGGCTTTTATAACCGAATTTGGAGTGTTCGCATTTTGTGTTATGGATTTTGGCTTAACCAATGCCCTTGCTACCTTTCAAAGATTAATAAACACTGCTTTTAGAGAATATTTGAGGGAGTTTTGTGAAGCTTTCTTAGATGACCTTTGTGTTTATTCTTGTTGGAAAGAACATCTACCATGCTTACAAAAAGTTTTTGAGAAGTGCATATTGTATCGCATCTCCTTAAACCCTTTCAAATGCCAAATTTTGGTTAAACATGGAGTCATTTTAGGGAAAAATTAAAGCCATACTTGAATTGCCACCACCTACAAACTATAAAGGAGTCCAAAGGTTCATGGGCCATGTTGGTTATTACCGGCGGTTTATTTTAAACTTTTCTGAGATAGCTTGTGCATGGTACAAACTTCTTATTGAGTTCCACTGGACCACGGAGAGTGACCATGCTTATGAGTCATTGAAAAAGACCTTGACAAGTGCTCCCATTCTACGAATGCCCAATTGGAATGTAATTTTTCATGTGCATATTGATGCATCGAACTTTGCTATCGGGTGTGTTCTAGCTCAACCAGGAGAACATAAACTGGACTACCCCATTAGCTTTTCAAGTCATCAATTGAATGATGCTGAGAGAAACTACACCACTACACAGCGGGAGGGTTTAGCTATGATTTACGTAGTCAAGAAATTTCACTGCTACCTTCTTGCCAACAAATTTTTTTCCTATGTTGATGATTCCTTGTTGTATTTAGTAAATAAACCTTGTTCCATGGGAAGAATTACACGATGGTTGTTAATTCTCCTTGAGTTTCATTTTACCGTTGTAGTGAGACCTGGTAAAAGACATGTCATGGCGGATCATTTGTCTCGCATACCCAATGGTGAAGCCCCTATTGGACTCGATGATGAATTGCCCGATACTTCCTTATTTTTAGTCGAGACCATGCCTGAATGGAGTGAGAAGATTGTCAAGGAGCTTTGTAAGGATATAGCTCGAAAACTGTTAACAGAATGTGAACCTTATTCTCTCATTGCAGGAACTCTCTACAGGCTAGGGAAGGAAAATATTCTTAGACGTTGTGCCCGTGAGGATAAGTATTTATACATACTGCAAGAAGCCCACAAAGGTATAGCCAGAGGATATTTCTCAGGGGAACTAACTGCTAGAAAGGTGTTGCAATCAGGCTATTGGTGGCCTACCTTATTCAAGGATGCATCACTTTTTGCAAAAGGATGTGATGAATGCCAATATTACAAGATCACACAATAAAAGGACAAGATGCCCTTACATCCTGTTAAAGTGACTCAACCATTTGAAAAATGGGGTTTAGACTTTGTAGGCCGAATTAGTCTGGCAGCTCGTAACACTCAATATCGATGTATTATCATTCCACTAACTATGTGACAAAGTGGGCGGAAGCCAGGGAGACACGTAAGATGCAAGGTCAACTGCCAAGTTTCTCTTTCAGAACATTATTACAAGATTTGGTTGTCCCTTTGAGATTGTGAGTGACAATGGCACTCATTTTATAAATGGAGTGATAAAAGAACTCACTATCAACTTCATGATAGCTCACCATAAGTCCACACCTTATTATCCACAAGCAAATGGCCAAGCTGAGAGTACCAACAAGACCTTAATCGCACAGATTGGGATATGAAGCTGATTTCAGCTCTATGGACTTATCGTACTTCTTACAAAGTGGCTATTAATTGTACACCATTCAAAATGGAATAGGGCCAAGAAGCAGTTATGCCATGGGAGTTTGTAATTTCTAGTCTATGCGTAGCTTCAAAAGAAGGTTGGGACGGTAACCCTTTAGTTGAGCGTTTATATATCCTTGAGAGGTTAGATGAAGAAAGAAAATTGGTTATGCTAAATGCACTTGTGGAGAAAGATAGGAAGAAATGGTTTGACCGTCATCTAAAGGACAAAGATATCAATGTTGGTGATAAAGCCCTTATGTATGGAGTCCGTAACGAGAAGAAAAAGTTGAAATATGCGGGAAAAGGACCATATAGAGGATGTGAAATCGCCCCACAAGGTACCATTCACGTGGAGACTCTTGATGGAGTTGAAACCATTGGATTACTCAATGGGAGCAAATTTAAAAGATACTATGATCCTTTAAGCCAAGAGGATCTATGTGCCATCCATAAAAAAAAGACAGCCAAGGCACAAGCCGAGTTGAAGAAGATACAAGCTCAAGCTGAGGCTAAGGAGCGACAACAACATATAAGACGCCAACAAGAGGCCAACCTGGGAGTTACACATGCATTCCACGTTGAAACAGAGGATGATTGGTTGGACTCTTACACACCTCTACAATACCCTATTGAGCTAAATAGCACCTATGGAAAATTTCTATATAACGCCTTATTGGACACAGGTGCTAAGTATAATCTGCTATCATATGGGGTGTGGTGTTAGTTAGGGAAGCCATCTCTATCTGAGAGTATTATACAAGTCAAGGGTGTCAATAAGAAAAAAACCTCGATTTTTGGAATATGGCACACTTCTGTAAGTTATGACAACGGGGTTGTAGCTCAAGACTTTTTGTGTTAAGTATGGAGCCTGATTTACCCTTGTAATTTTCTGTGGTAAAACCGCACATTTGTAAGGCTCCCATTATGAGGAGAAGTCATCGTGCGTGAAGGAAAATCACTCAACGGAAACCCAAATTTTCACGGCCAAGAATCGGGGCAACTTTAGGGGCCTCGGGGACGGAAGCCCTTAAGACTTTTTTTTCCCTCGCCGGAATATTCATTTTCACTGGAATATTATGGCCGTACGGCGGCCGAAAAGTGGTCGTAAAACAACCGTCGGTTGGCCGGTGGCCGGTGGTCGAATTCAAAAGCGGACTTGTCTTCTCAAGGGCGGCCACACATGGGCGGATTGAAGGGTCCAATTTGGACTTATCTACACAAGGGCGGCTACACATGGCTGCCTCTCATGAGAGAGGGCATCCCTTTTGGCCTATAAAAGGAGGCCATTTCTACACACATTTCATAGTGTGAAGTTGATGCAACAAGGTGAGTGTGAGGTGGTGAGAGTGAAGCAAGGCGGGAGCTCCATTAAGGGTATAATCCCTTTGTAAACTACTTCTTGTTTTGAAGTACTAAAGCCATTGAGTGGCTGCTTTCCCGTGGACGTAGTCCATATTGGGTAAACTACGTATATCGTGTGTACTCTCTCTCTCTCTGTCTCTCTCTCTCTCTCTCTCTCTACTCTATAATCTCGTGTATGTAAATTTGTCTCTCTCCATTAAGTAATCTACTCAATTATCTATTTAGCTACGTCTTATTTCCTAACAACTGGTATCAGAGCAAGGTTTGCTCGTAGCTAAATTATCTCAAGGAAAGGATTCATTGAATTGAGTGGGAGTTATGGAGGAGGAAGGGAAGCTCAAGATTGAGAAGTTCAATGGCAAAAACTACCAACATTAGAGGATGCAGATTGAAGACTATCTCTACCAGAAGGACCTCTATTTCCCACTAGGCGGTCTTGCAAAGAAGCCCGCAACGATGGCAGATGAAGCATGGATTGTCCTTGATCGAAAGGCACTGGAAACAATCCGGTTAAGCTTAGCGTCAACGGTGGCCACTTGATGAAGTCACTTGACGACTTCTACGAGAAACCATCGGTATCCAATGTGTGGTGTCTCTTGATGAAGTCACTTGACGACTTCTACGAGAAACCATCGGTATCCAATAAGGTATTTCTTATGAAGCGCTTGTTCAATCTAAAGATGGCAGAGAATGGTTCAGTTGCAGAACACCTAAATGAATTTAACACAAACATAAGTCAACTTCGATCGGTGAAAATCAATTTCGATGACGAAGTGCGAGCTCTCCTTATACTATCATCTCTACCGGATATTTGGGACAGCCTTGTGATGGCTGTAAGTAATTCTATTTCTGGCACAAATACTCTTAATTTTGATGATATTGTGGGTGTTCTCCTAAGCGAGGAAATACGAAGGAGAAGCACAGGAGAATCATCAAGTGTTGCACTATCAGTAGAAACAAGAGGAAGGCCTAAGGAGAGGTTCAACAACCAAAAGGGTTGTGATCGCTCAAGGCGGAGCAAGTCACGCACAAAGTCAGTTCTTGAATGTTGGAACTGCGGCAAGAAGGGCCACGTCAAGAAGGATTGCTGGTCCAAGAAGAAGAAGAAGGAGTCAGAGTCTCAAGACAACAAGACAACATCGGAGGCCAATGTGGCAAGTAAAGTGGAGCAAGATGCTCTAATTCTCTCATTAGACAATGTGTCTAATTCCTGGATAGTAGATTCCGGGGCTTCATTCCATGAGACACCACACAAGCAACATTTCTAAGATTACACCAAAGGTAATTTTGGGTATGTATACTTGGGAGATGATGAAGCTTGTGAGATTGTCGGCAAAGGTACAGTTTCTGTCAAAACTGCTAATGGAAATGAATGGAAGCTTAAAGATGTTAGGCATGTTCCTTCTCTTCGCAAAAATTTGATCTCTACAGGACAATTAGACGATGAAGGTCACAACATTGCATTCGGAAACAAACGGTGGAAGATCTCTAAGGGATCTTTGGTGGTTGCCAAAGGAGAAAAGGTCGGTACACTTTACTTGTGTACTGTTAGCACGCAACCTTTAGCTTGTGCAGCAACTACAGAAGTTGACAGTGTGGTGTGGCACTACCGGCTTGGGCATATGAGTGCCAAAGGAATGCAAATCCTTCAAACAAAGAAGCTTCTACCAGGTTTGAAAGAAGTGGACTTAGAGTTCTGTGAAGATTGTGTTTATGGTAAACAAAAGAGGGTGAAATTTCAAAAATCAAGAAATGAAAGAAAAAATAAAAAACTTGAGTTGGTTCATTCTGATGTTTGGGGTCTTGCAAGTACACCATCACTTGGTGGCTCATTGTACTATGTAACATTCATAGACGATGCGACTAGAAAAACATGGGTTTATGTCATGAAGAATAAGTCCGATGTATTTTCCATATTTCAAAGATGGAAAGCCTTTGTGGAGAATGAAATAGGTACCAAGGTTAAATGCCTCAGATCCGACAATGGAGGTGAATATTGCAGCCAAGCTTTTGAAAACTTTTGTGCTAGCAATGGCATTCGGAGGCAAAGGACAACCCCAAGGACACCTCAACAAAATGGGATTTCGGAAAGGATGAACAGGACAATCATGGAGCGAGCACGAAGCATGCGGCTACATGCTGGCCTACCGCTTGAGCTTTGGGTGGAAGCTGTAAGTACGTCTGTGTACTTAATCAATCGGTCACCCTCAACGGCATTGGATGGGGGAGTTCCAGAAGAGGCATGGACAGGTAAACCGGTGAATTATGCATTTCTCAAAGTGTTTGGGTGTGAGGCTTTCATGCACATAGATAGAAGCCTAAGGTCAAAGCTAGATGCAAAGTCCAAAAAGTGTTTCTTCATTGGCTATGGAGAAGGTGACTTTGGGTATCGCTTATGGAATCCTGCAGATGGTAAAATCTTAAGGAGTAGGGATGTAATTTTTAACGAACAAAATATGTACAAATATTACTTGGAAAGAAATCAAACAAAAGAAACAGGTGATGAGTACATGGAGCTTGAGGACAGTGAAGGCTCAAGGACTACAAACGGTGAAAATGTGCAACAACGTCAACCAAATGAGGAGCCTCAACCTATTCCCTGAAGATCTACAAGAGCAAGTAGACCTCCAGAAAGGTTTGTTCCTTCCTTCAACCATCTCTTGATCTCAGATTCTGGAGAGCCGGAATCATACGAAGAAGCTATGCAACATGAATCCAAAGACGAATGGACGAAGAGCATGCAGGTGGAGATGGACTCACTACATCGCAACCAAACATGGGAATTGGTTGAGTTGCCTAAAGGTAAGCGGGCACTTCAAAACAAATGGGTGTACAAGGTGAAGGAAGAAGAAGGTGGGAAGAAAAGGTACAAGTCTAGGCTTGTGGTAAAAGGTTTTTCTCAAAAGAAAGGTATCGAATTCAATGAAATATTTTCTCCTGTTGTAAAAATGAACTCAATTAGGCTTGTACCTTTGATCTAAATCTCGAGAAAATGGATGTAAATATGGCTGCTCATGATCTAAATCTCGAGCAAATGGATGTAAATATGGCATTCCCTCACGGTGACTTAGAGGAGGAAATCTACATGCTTCAACCAAAGGGGTATGAAGTAAAAGGTAAGGAGAAAATGGTTTGCAGATTAAAGAAGAGCTTGTATGGTTTAAAGCAAGCATCAAGACAATGGTACTTGAAGTTTGATCGATGGATGTTGGATCATGGATTCACAAGATGCAACTCGGATCACTGCGTCTACATGAAGAATTTGGGAGATGGAAAATTCATCATCCTAATGTTGTATGTTGATGACATGTTGATTGCAAGTGCTAACATGCAGGACATCAAAGACCTAAAAGAGGAGCTGTCTAAATCTTTTTCAAGGAAAGATTTAGGTGCTGCAAAGAGGATACTTGGTATGAAAATATCAAGGGACAGGACGAAGAAGACAATAAAGATATCTCAAGAAGATTACATCAAGAAGGTACTAGAAAGGTTTGCAATGCAAAATGCAAAACCAGTTTCTACACCTTTGGCTGGTCACTTTAAACTAACAAAGGATATGTGTCCAAAGACACAAGAGGAGATAGCCTATATGTCTAAAGTTCCATATGCTACAGCGGTAGGTTCTCTAATGTATGCTATGGTATGGACAAGGCCAGACATTGCACATGCAGTGGGAGTTGTGAGTAGGTTCATGGACAATTCAGGTAAAGAGCATTGGCAAGTTGTGAAGTGGATACTTAGGTATCTAAAAGGGACAACAAAAAATGCTTTGTATTTTGGAGGAACTGATATTTTTCTAGAAGGGTATGCTGATGCAGATATGGCAGGTGACAAAGATACTCGAAGGAGCACTACTGGCTGTGTGTTCATGGTTGGAGGCACAGTAGTAAGTTGGGCTTCAAAGCTGCAGAAAGTGGTTTCACTTTCTACCACGGAAGCAGAGTATGTAGCAATGACGGAGGCAAGCAAAGAAATTCTGTGGCTTCACAGATTCTTAGAAGAGCTTGGATTCAAACAAGACAATTGTGTCTTGTACAATGATAGCCAAAGCGCTATCCATCTTGCGAAGAACTCAGCCTTTCATTCAAGGACAAAGCACATTGAGGTGAGATGTCACTTCATACGCACTCTTTTGGAAGAGGGACAACTAAAGCTAGAAAAGGTGCATACAAGTGAAAATCCTGCAGACATGTTCACAAAGGTGGTCAACAAGGAGAAGTTGAGCTTTTGCTCATCTTCAATCGGCATTCAAGGATAAGAAGCCAGGATGGGAAGCAGTCTCACAGGTTTGGTTTGGAGATCAGTCTCCAAGTGGGAGATTGTTAAGTATGGAGCTTGATTTATCCTTGTAATTTTGTGTGTTAAAAGTGCACATTTGTAAGGCCCCCATTATGAGGAGAAGTCATCGTGTGTGAAGGAAAATCACTCAACAAAAACCAAAATTTTCACGGCCAAGAATCAGGGGCAACTTTAGGGGACTTTTTTTCTCTCCTCGTCGGAATATTCCTTTTCGCCGGAATATTATGGCCGGCCGGCAGCCGGAAAGTGGTCGGAAAACAACCGTCGGTTGGCCGGTGGTTGGAAGTCAATGGCCGGTGGCTGAAATTCAAAAGCGGACTTGTCTTCTCAAGGGCGGCCACACATGGGCGGATTGAAGGGTCCGATATGGACTTATCTACACAAGGGCGGCTACACATGGCTGCCTCTCATGAGAGAGGGCAGCCCTTTTGGCCTATAAAAGGAGGCCATTTCTACACACATTTCATAGTGTAAAGTTGATGCAACAAGGTGAGTGTGAGGTGGTGAGAGTGAAGCAAGGCGGGAGCTCTATTAAGGGTATAATCCCTTTGTAAACTGCTTCTTTTTTTGAAGTAGTAAAGCCATTGAGTGGCTGCTTTCCCGTGGACGTAGCCCACATTGGGTGAACCACGTATATCGTGTGTACTCTCTCTCTCTCTCTCTCTCTCTCTCTCTCTCTCTCTCTCTACTCTATAATCTCGTGTATGTAAATTTGTCTCTCTCCATTAAGTAATTTACTCAATTATCTATTTAGCTACGTCTTATTTCCTAACATTTTGGTCATGCCTGCTGGAACTATGGAGGGTAATATAAACCTAGGACACACGTGGGTGATAGCCACCAAATGCACTATAGATTGGGGGACTGGGGGTATCACAATGCGGAAACCAATTCTTAGCCCTTCCACTCAAGCCATAGTCCCTGAGATATGGCCTCTTAAGGAAATAAAACCCAAAACATTGCATGTCCAAGAGGTTGAACCATATGTCCCCATAGCCCAACTCTCTAGAGCTTCAACTTCTGTAGTTGAAATAAAGCTTGAGACACACAAGACCCATCCTAATATAACAAAGAAAACATACAAGTGGGTCCCTAAAGCTTCTTTACCCTATTGCTTGGTGTTGACCTTGGTGATAAATTCATAACATGCGACAATGGAGTCAGCACCGATCGAATAGGAGACTTGGTGACTGCCCAACGCTCTCTATTGCTTGGTGATGACCTTGGCAAATGGGTGTCGGCCTAGTAAACATTCACGGATATCACATTGTTTTGAGTTAGGGACCGGGCTTGTCGGTCCTATAGGTGCTTGGGTGATCGCCGATGAGAGGTACACCACATATCTCATTTGATACTATTTTTACTTTGACCAGCCACTGTGGGCGCCATGTGTAAATGGGTTAAACTCTTATAAAAGGTCTATTTTGACCTAAAATCCTTATTCTGTAAGGTGTAAGCTAAGAAGTGCTCTTGCTCCATCTCAGTCTCCTTCTCCATCGTATACTCACGGGTGTGTGTGTGTGTGTATGCTTGAGAGAGAGAGAGAGAGAGAGAGAGAGAGAGAGAGAGAGAGAGAGAGAGAGCATTGCGACGGCGGTGAGGCAGTTGAGCGCGGCATCAGCGCAGCTCCTTTTCTTCGAAGCACAGGATCCTTCACGACGGAAGCATTGAGCGGTGTGTGACAAACCATTGTTTCTTTGAGCTTGCTAAGACTCTCTAGTTGTGTGTTTGCAGCCTTTCGAGGCTCGCATATGGTGCACAAGCAAGTTCCTAGCCTTGGACACGTACGACAAAGCGTACAATTATCACTAGTTTCCATTGTAAACTTTATGAGAGTTGGTGACATGATACTAGATTGCCTTGCTCGTTGCAGTGGCTTGGCAGTGGAGTGTCTACTAATTCAAAGTCATTGCATGATGTGTCTACCGTGTTACCCAACATCAAGTGTACACAACTCTTCAGTGACACCATGACCACTTTACGGCCCACTGCACGTACCACATCACATGGTCATGGACCCATCTCCATTGATGATGCCAACCCTCCCATTGAAGACATGTTGTCCACCGGTGCAAATTCCACTTTTTTCACGTAGTACCATGGAGCCACAACAACTATCGTCCCATTTTCCATGGCCATGACCATTATGTATTTGATATTGTTATGGTTTATGAAGCATTAGACGTGTTTTGTTTTATATTTTTTTCAAGTATGAATCTTTTGTCATTTTCCACTTATACAAAAGTGTTCTATCATGGATAATTGAATGCCATTAGTGATTATTCAATTATGTTTAAATTTATTGTTTACATTGCAACATCAAAGGTTAGAGACATCCACTTTGCCCTCAATTTCTCTACATTTCTCACTATACCTGCCATCCTAAATGTCCACCATGGCAGTTGCTTCATGGGCAAAGGTCATTCTCATGAGGATGCTAGAGGTAGACATAGGTCTTTGCAGGTCCTCCTTACAAACACAAACTTTTATTTCAAATAAAGCAATTTTGTTATGTTTTCTTATGCGTGTGCGTAATTATCTTTGTGTTGCCAAATATGTAATTATATTTGAATTTTAGCTGTTGTATTAAAAAACAATATGTATACTGAGAAGAAATGAAGCAATGGTGGGTGTACGGTCAAGGAATAAAGCAATAACTTATAAAACTATTTATGGTTGTACTGAAGTTTCACATTTTAAATGTGTTTGACAATATATCAAATAATGCAAAATTGCCATTTTGTGAAGTCATCTATAGATAAAATAAAACTTTCTTTTTGAATTACAAGTTGCATAATGTATTATGTGAGTTGAAAATAGTACATTGTGTTGTATCCAAAGCAACGACCATAATACTCTCCTTAAATTCATGAAACATTAACCATATATTGGGCTTAAGTTGTTACAAATTTTAATGAATTGCATTGAATCACATGGTATGTGCATGAATGAGGCATGTAGAACCCCTTATTTAATGATAGTTGAGGAGAATTGTTTATTTCAAGAAAATTTACATAAGAAAGATTTTAATATGGGCATATATTCTTGATTTTTATGGGAGATTGGAACTCCCAAAATATGCACTTTGTTGGTTTGTACCTTCTGAGTAATTGAAGATAACAAATTTTAGTTGATATGTTCTAATTTTTTTTTTAAAGAGCTTTCCCAAATTTTCCTCTTTCTCAACATTTCAAAATTACAAGTTTCTAAATAATCAATGTAAGAACTCAGACATGAAGCTTTGATTTTTTTTTTCTAAGGTTGATATTTATTGAATTAACTTCATAAACATAAAAAACTTTATTTCTTCAAGAAGTTATAAACACTTTATGAAACTTATGAAAAATAACTTGAAGTATTGATCAAATTTTCAACTTGAAATTTTCACCAAGTCTTAATATATCATGTATTTTGACATAGAGAAAATTTGCCAATTTTTTAACCTCATAATCTAACTAGAATATCTTGCAAGGCATGCAAACAGTGTTCCTAGTTAAAATAGATGCAATAACTTGGTGGGAGAATAGGACACTGAAGCGTTCCAGGCCCTTTAGTGTCCAATTACAAAACTAGTGTAAAATTAAATTAACAAGCAACTCCGGAAGTAACATGCTCACTTGGTCCCCTAAGAGTTGACGGTAAGACTTTGGCTTCTCAACCTAGGGGTTGTGGGTTCAAATCTCCTGTTGGGTCCCCACACCTTGTGCTCACTTGGTGTTCACGTTGCTAGGGGTCTTGCCCTTGAACACTCGAGTGCCTCCTCCTCCTCCTCCTCCTCCTCCTGGGGTTGATCACTTGAGAAGGAGGTTCCTACTTGATTGCTACAAGTTCTCTCTGCCGCTCCTAGCGCATGGTGCATCAATTAAGTGGCCATGGTCATGCCTACGCGTGGCTCTTGCTCAATGGTACATGGCCCTTGCTTGGCCATGTTTCATGGGTAATATTTGGAAGGGATAAGCACCTCCCCATGTGGGCCCTCTGGTGCTTTGCAAGAAAAAACAACATGCTCAATTGAACAAGAACACATGCATCATCTAGTAGAAATATCCTTTGCACCTTCTTTTGCTGCAACCACGTCACTTGACAAGTCCTTTGCACTTGCTTGCTGCAAACACATCTTATCTTGAAACATGTGACAAAGATAAGTAGCAACAGTATGACAAAGACAATGATAATGGAGCACTTTGGGCTGCCTCATGTTCTCTTCTTACCCTAGCCATTTGTAGAAAGCTTGAAAACTTTGTATATGCCCTTTTACCTGAATTGGGCATATTTTAAATTCCTTGTGAATCCAAAGGCTTATCTTTTACAATCTTTCCCCATGAAATAACATAGACCAAGTGCCCAAAGCGTTGGTCTAACGGTAAGGCTTTGGCTCTCAACCTATGGGTTGTGCGTTCAAATCCCCTGTTGGGTCCCCTCTAGAGGGACACCTTGTGTTCACGTTTCTAGGGCTCTTGCCTTTGAACACTTGAGTGCATCCTCCTCCTAGGGTGGGTTACCCAAGGAGGAGGTTCCTAGGAAGCTTGTTGCTACGAGTTCTCTCCGTTGTTCCTAGTACATGTGATGCATCAATTAGGTGCCCATGGTGATGCCTGCATGTGGCTCTTGCCCGATAGTACACGGCCCTTGCCTGACCATGTTTCATGGCTAATATATGGAAGGATAAGCACCTCCCCCTTGGGTCCTCTAGTGTGTTGTAATTATATTAAAAAAAAAAGTTAAACATAGACGAAAGCTATCTTTTTCAATAAGGGTAACTCCTCTGATCAAATCCCATTAAATTCTCAAGGCTACAATATTGGGTCCCCTCTTTGCACTCTTAACTAAAAAAGTGTTTGTGAAGGCAACGTGTCCATCCTCTTTATCTTTGAGGGAAGCCAAACATTGATTTGACTGACTGTTGGCAGAAGTAATTACATTTTAAGCAAACTTTTCAGATTCTATGGTTTTCAAGAGCATCTCTCTTTTCAGGTAATGGGTTGGTTGTTAAAGAAGATTCAGAATTTTTCCCATGTAGGAAAACGGTCTCTTTTTTTGTTTTTTCTTCAATACAATGCATAACATCATGAGCTTCTGTTTGAGAGGCACCGCATACCTAACAAGGTACGATCGGGGGCAGGGGTCCCCTGCCCCCGATCGTACCTAGCTAGGTATGTGGTGCCTCCCTCACAGAAGCTCATGATGTTGAGGTAAGTCGCAATGTGGGAATTATTGTGAGAATTTGTCCAAAACTTCTTGTGTAAAGTCTAATGAGAACGATAACTGATGGTTTTGAATGACATTTACAGTAAGGTAGTAGGTAATTAGTTGGATCAAGAATCACTTGCACAAATTCCATTTGGATCCAGATTAGGTGGATCATCATTGCTTCAAACGAATCGACTTGAACTGGATTGTTCAATGATCTTTTAAACTCCTTTC
The DNA here is from genome assembly GCF_014529385.1 of Adiantum capillus-veneris. Taxonomy (NCBI): domain Eukaryota; kingdom Viridiplantae; phylum Streptophyta; class Polypodiopsida; order Polypodiales; family Pteridaceae; genus Adiantum; species Adiantum capillus-veneris. Next base: position 115,646,423 of record NC_140938.1, on the reverse strand, counting down.
GTATGGATCAATGTGGATCATATTCAAGTTGGATTGATGACCACTTTGATCAAATGCATGGGTGGAATGATGAATTCTTGATCCTCAACATCAGCAATTTATGCATGGACCAAATATACACCAAAAAATTCAATGTTACCCTACATCTCTGTTGCAAGCAAGACAATTTCCCTCTTACACTTGAAAGGATGTAACCGACGGAACAAGAAAACAGCATCAATGTTGTGACTTCAGCCACTCCAAAGCTCAATGCCATAAATTGACACACTACATACATCAATGCCAGCAAGAAAATTCCACTAAAATACACCTCAACCGATTGCTGTCAAGATAAATGCGAAAAATATATCCGTGAAAATGTGAGTGTGGAGTTTTCCACCACTCTCTACTAGGCTTCTTTATAACCTCTCTCAACCAAGAAATAAAATTCTAAACGAGGAGAGATTCCGTTGATTCCCAACTATACAGAGTAAATAAGATCTTGAATTTCTTGCCTTCAGCATTCTTAATCCATAATCAAAAACTACTCTCAGCAACAACAAAGTTCTATTACAACCGTTCCCTCCCCCTTCCCCCTCTTCCCCCCAAAAAAGATAAATTTCTTCTGCAGGAGCAACCAAACTCAACAGTAAATTCTTGTCAAAAAATAAAGGAATTCTAGCAGGTTATATTAACAAGCAACTTAGCATGTAACAAAAAAAATGGGTGCTTACTTGAACAAGAATGCCTGCATTGTTTGGGAGAAACATCCTTTGCATGTGTTGCTGCAAACACGTAACTGACAGGGACCTCATACCTGATCCTTATTGTGAAACATGTGACAAAAATAAGCAGTATAATAGCTATGGTTCCTCAAAAAACAGCAAACATTTGGGTAACAAACATTGTTTGGTGGTGCTATACTAACAGTGCCCCACAAAGAAATCACAGAAAGAGCACCGACCGATAGCCCATGAGTTGGACAAAGCCTGCTGGACTGTTGCAGGGAAGGCCGGGCCTGCTCATTTAACTTGGGGGGGGGGGGGGGGGGGGGGGGACGGGGGGGGCAAATTACTCAATTATGTGCTTCTAGTTAGAACTGTCTTCTCTTCAAGGAGAGCTTTCTCAATATAACACCAAGTGGAATTAATTACTAGCCACAAACCGAAAGGTGTGCCTTCTCAATGTCAGGCCGTGTGATGATGTTGAGACCCTGACATAATTTGACTGAATCAATGTCAAAATCATACTGCGTACTTTGGGTATCAAACACAGTTCTCAACTTGATTAGGCCCAAATCATCTTCACTTTTGTCTGGCACAGATTTACAAACCGAGTCTAACATTCTTGGAATGTCTATATGCATGTTTGTATCCGTGTATAGCCTAGCCATGAGCATGTAGCCAGAAGCATCATCAGGATCCATTTCAAGAGACTGGTCGAAGCAATCAGTGCCTATGTCTCGATTGCCATATTCTTTGCAACCTGTGAGCAGTGACACCCAAATAATAAGGTCTGGAGAAAGTGGGATACTCCTTAGAAGATCCTTGGCTGCATACAAGCACCCATTTCTGCTAAGAAGTTCAACCACACAATTGTAGTGCTCAACGCTTGGCATAATCCCATAGTCCTCTATCATACACCTGAAAAACCAGCGGCCTTCCTCCAACAACCCGCAATGACTACAAGCAGTAAGAATGTTTGTGAAGGTCACATCGTCTGGTCTCATACCATGCTGTTGCATGGCTTCAAGGCACTTCTGGACCTGCTCCCACTCACTACACCAAGCATAACCGGCGATCAATGAGCTCCACGACACCTCATCTTTAAGTAGCATTCTGTCAAACACCCTATGAGCCTCCCTCAAGTTGCCAATTTTTGAATACATATCAAGGAGCGTGTTGCAAACCACCAAATCACTTTCAAGTCCTTCTTTGAGTATATAATGGTGTACCATCTGGCCTTGGTTGACTGCTCTAATACTACCACAAGCCTTTAAAAGACCCAAAAGAACAACCTTGTTAAGTTCTATGCCCCTTTCTTGAGAGCTCTGAAAAAGTTCAATAGCAGCAAGATCATAGTTATGCTGAACATATCCTGCAATCATGGTGCCCCATGAAACAATGTCACGGATAGTCAATCGATCAAAGACCGTTCGAGCTTCTTCTATACTTCCACACTTGACATAAAGGTCAATCAGTGTGTTTCCAACAATCATGTGAGATTCAAATCCATCTTGAATGATCTGGTCATGTAACAGGCGGCCTGAATTGAGGTATCGAACGCTAGCACAACCCTGTAAAACAGATGAAAACAGCACTTTATCTGGACTAATGTCTTCCCGCAGCATGCTCTTATAAAGTTCAAGAGCATGAACACCGAGTCCATGCTGAGCATACCCAGCAATTATCGCACCCCAAACAACAACATTTCGGTTGGGCAAGCAGTCAAACACTTCACGTGCCTCACCGAGGCTTCCACACTTCGCATACATATCTATTAGAGTGCTGCCAACCAGTACATCAACCATTAGCTCTGTGTTCGCAATCTGATCGTGAATTTTCCTTCCTCGGTCGAGATCTTTCACATTTGCACATGCTTTTAGGGCACCCAAATAAGAAACTTTACTTGGCATACACCCCTTCACTTGCATTTCCTTGAACAACTCAAGAGCTTGATGACCATCCCCTTGCTGAGCATGGCCCGCAATTATCACACTCCATGACACTACATCACGGTTCTTTACCATTAAAAACAATTTTTGTGCCTCTTCAAGGCTACCACACTTGGCGAATACATCGACAAGTGTGTTGCCAACCATAGTATCAGAATCAAGCCCACATCTGATTGCATGATCATACATTAGCCTGCTCTGCCTCATTGCTCCAAGACTACCACAAGATTTTAATATACGTAAACAGGAAAACTTATCAGGTTTCAACCCGCTATGCTGCATGTTTTCAAATGCTTGCAAAGCTTTGTCACAAAAACCCTGCTCTGCATATCCTGCAATCATTTCTCCCCACAACTGTATGCTTTTATCTTGTACCTTGTCAAATACCTTTTGGGCCTCGCCTAACAATCCAAACAGAGAATACATGTTAAGTAAAGCACTTCCGATCAGGGAATCAACTACAAAACCTGACTTTTCCATTCCATCATGTATCAGTCTTCCCAATTCCCAAAGTTTCATGCTACCACAAGCTTTCAAAGTGCATGAAAGTACAACTCTACTTGAAAATATTTCCTTTCTTGGCATCTTGCAAAAGAGTTCAAGAGCAAGCCAATAGCAATCATGCGTCACATATCCTGCGATCATGACACCCCATGATATTGCATCAAGAACTGACATAGATTCAAAAACTGCACGTGCATCCTCTAAGCTGCTACACTTGGCATACATATCAATGATGGTGTTGCCAATGGCAGAATCATAGGTTACTTCAGAAAAAATTATGTAATAATGTAAGCACCTCCCATGTCCTAACTTTTGTGAGCTGGCACAAGATTTTAAGAGATGCAAAAATGTCACCTTATCTGGTTGGACTCCATCCTGTTGCATATTCACAAATAGTTGCAGAGCCGTTGTCCTTTCTTCAAGATTTACGTGAGCGGATATGATAGCATTCCATGTAAAAGTGCTTGGTTTTGAGACCTTCAAGAAAACCCCATCCGCATCAAGTAGACTCCCACAAGAAGTAAATGTGCGTATCAAGTGATCTCCCAAGGGGGCAATAAAATCAAGCCCATTGCTGACCATAAGACATCGCACATACCTACCCAATGCCAATTCTTTCTTTGTAAGGCATCTCTGGAGAAGATCATATATAATATCCCTAGATACAAGATGCCCTTGCTGGTCAGTAGCCTTAGCAGCTTGGAAGGCCTCAACCAGACCATTTTGATGCGAGATGCCACAATAATGCTTTTGTTGGTTGAAAACCTGCAGATTTATAAGAGAAGTTCAACAATGCCACCCCTATCAACAATAAACAACCAGAATCACGTGTTTGTATAGTCTGCTCACCACAAATAACCAATCACGAGCCCGACATTTGGAGCTCGATAGCATTTGAAGGCTTACATTTTTTGCAGCTAGTCCACATTGTTACGCATCATGCGATGGATATACTGCTTGCATTCTTTCGAAGTCTCTGTTCAGGCATACACTGTCCATCAGCTGGTATGAACAACAAGAACAGTCAACTATATTGAAACAATCAAATTTTCAGTGCAAAATTAAACAGAAAGGTGATGCATGCTTGACCAAAATAAGGCCTGCAAAAAATGCATCAAAATGCAAATAATTCCTCATCACCTACAAATTACAAAGCCATTTTCCAGCATGATTTTGAAGCTGATTTATATTTGCACCAATCACAATTTTTTCTTCATGAAACCATGATCCACACTTTTTATGCGAGCCTCCTGCATTGAGTCATACAATATGTTTTTCAAAGATGACCACTAATAACTGTTCTAAGCATGAGCTGAAGCAGAAATGAATGCTACCTGTATAATAGCTCTCAATAACTCTTCGGTCAACCGCTGGCATCAGGTTGTCTAGACTATTTTGCGGACAAGAACCAGCAGGAATCCCAATACAAGATGTTGTGCGAGCATATGCATGTCTTACCCGGTGTGTCTTTGTTGGTACACTCGGTGCAAGTTCAATGAAGACTCCTTGCAAAAGGAACTTAAGTCAAATTCTGATTAAATTCTTATCATATTCACTGAGTCGGAACCAGCCCAGAACGGGTATAAACGAAGAAATTGGGTGTCATTTGACACAAGTTGCACGCGAAGTAGAAGTTGCAGAAGAGAGAGTAATCTCTCATCCAAGCGCCCCTCACAACCTTAGACTCTCCTGGCAATTTTAAAAGGAGATTGTACCATGCCATGGCAGCTGCATTTTCAGCCCACGAGGGGAAGGGAGAACCATTCTCTACAAGCACCATTGCCTCATGCCTCGGCGATTGTAACTGGCCTGCACCATGTGCCAACTGAAACCAATGATACAACTTGAAATGACCTTGGCGTAACAGAAAAGACTTCACACTCTATAACATTAGATTCAGGCCTAGTGCCTCTTCAAAGAGTATTGACCCTCAAGTCGAGGGACCCTGGCGGTATTCTTTACTTACTACCAACAGGCTTGGCCGCGCCGATTGCAACGTAAATTTCCCACTATTTAGGGTAAAGGGGGCAGTAGGGGAATACCTAACTTGTGGAGCTCAATTTTAAGCGCAGAGTTAGCTCATTGCATTCATCTTGTCATGAGGTTTCATCAAAATAATTTTTGAGTTTGTCTTATTTCGGATTTGAGATTTATTGCACCATATTCAAAATCACGTGTAACAAAATTGGGGGCCCAAGAGCACGCCCACAAGAGCCTAAAAGAGTACGCTGCAGCCACAGAGGCTTGAAACCACACACTCTTCAATAGATCAATGCAATGCAGACAAGGTAGCCGTTTCACCTTTCTTTTTTGGGTGCCACAATTGATCCCCAAACAATACAAATCTAAGGGTTTAGTCTGTCTTAGTTTTGGGGGCCGTCACGTTACTGGCCCCTTTACCCTACAAGGAATTGTATGGATATTAGCTAATGACATGATCACAACCCACCAATTTTGCCATATGTTTTAAAAAATAGAAGTCAAGAGGTGGCTTTTGAGTCATGAATTGTTTTATGAGCCGCTTTTTGCATTTGGAACTATAGATAAGAGGCCATGGTGCCAATTGTAAATCAGATTCTGAGAGTGGGCTCGCTGAGCAGGTTGTACACCTCGCTTGCACTTAATATAAATAAAGAACTACTGCCAAGAGCACCTACTTGTGGCACCCGATGTGTTTATTCTACCAATTTTTGTCGTGAAAGTAAAAGTCTCCGTTCTTAGTTTTGAGTCAAGTTTGTATCAATAATCTTTCTCTTGGTACATGGTGGTGACCAGTTATAGGTGTATCATAGCTCCGTAGCTTCCTTTCCTTATCAAGAAAATCATTCCCATATCTGCTACACACTCGCACCTAAAAAGCCATGGAGTTCAAGGAATATGACAAGTTGTTAGAGAGTGAAATGCAAGATTGACATTTTAAACAAGGATTTCAACCACACAAAAGTTTGGGCCCACCTCCATTTGACTCCGCTGCCACCGCCACCACCACCACCACCAGCCAATCACTATTTCTACACGTCTTGGCACGAATATTTTGAATGTGTACCATATCATCCATATCACTCCCACCTCCTCAATCAAAGAACTTCAAGGATGGAGTATCTACAATAAAATTATTTACTTTTTTTTTATGTTAAGGATCTTAAGATGTTAAGAGTTTCACCTCTTGCCCAGTACTAGCTCCAACATCCCCTAGGAACGAATTAGGGAGTGGGCTATTTTGTGGTTGTGCATGGTCATATGTGAGGTAGAAGTAACTTTTTCAGTCATACGAGCCATGCACTTACCCATCCGGTAGGCTTGCTTGAGGCATGAAGCCTATGCTTAGGTCATTACGGAGTATGGGTCTCTGTATACTACAAATTTCACTCAAGTTTCATTGTGATGATGTGGCATATGAACGAAAGAAGAGAGGAGAGCACATACTAGATACTTCATATTAGTCAAGTAGCTAGCACTGGACATGGTAGTTTTGCTACATCGTCGAAGGTAGATAGAGCTTTTGGCAGATTTGTGTAGGACTCTTACAGCAAGAGAGCTTCATCACCACTTCTTGATTAGAGTATCTTATCCCTTGATGTATCTTGCAGTTTGTATGGGATTTTTTCCCATGATCTCGTTGTATCTTTTATATTTTTCCCATATTTCTTGTATACGGATCTATGGTTAATTTTTATGTAATGCAAAGGGTCACAAACCCCACTTTTTGCTCACAAAAAAAGAGGAGACACACGCACACGCACACGCACACGCACACGCACACGCACACACACACACACACACACACACACACACACACACACACACACACACACACACACACACACACAGAGAGAGAGAGAGAGAGAGAGAGAGAGAGAGAGAGAGAGAGAGAGAGAGAGAGAGAGAGAGAGAGAGAGAGAGAGAGAGAGAGAGAGAGAGAGAGAGAGATATGAAATGAAATCTTCAAAAGGCCAAAATGACCTATGAGACCGGAGCGTTACAATGTGGTGGATCTGATACAAAGTCAGAGTAACAAAATGATAAAATAAAAATACAATGGAATCCTAAACTGGTAGGCGTAAACTAAGCAGCTAGTTGGGATAGCTAAATCACAAGTCACAAGAGATCCAACATTGGTCACTGACGGATATCATCAATCTCCTCCATGGTCAGCAGTTTGACCGAGCGTCGTGCATGTCGGGCCAAAGTGATCCGAATCCTCTGATGTAGCCTCCGTTGATGGTGTGTAGTCCTCCGCGGTTGTGGGCGTCTGGATCTCCCCAGCTCAGTCACTCGATTGATCAATGTGCCTCTGGTGTGAGGCGACAATATCTATTGTGGTAGTAGCTCCTCCAGGTGTCCAATGTCTTCTCTAAAGAAGTCTACGATGTGTCTTTAAGATTGGATGGCCTCTCCTCTCATCAGGCTCTCTCTATGTCTGATCCAACAGAAACAAACCCAGGCATCTCTGATCCTCGTACCTCATGACTTTGGAGAGTGGTCCAAAGCCCTCTGTGAACAAGCAGTGGAAGAGGCCTCGTATCTCGTAGTAGACGGGATAGTGGCATGTGTAGTGTAACTCTGTCTCAGGCTCCATGTCACACGGGGGGCATGTTGTGGCGTCTGCTGCTGGCGAGATACGCACATCTGTATATTCCACTATCTCGTGGCCATATGTGAATGTGGGCGCTGGCCTCCTGATCCACTGTGGGGTGGTATTAAAAACCATGACCTTGGTTTTACCAAGGTTGACAGAATAACCACTTTCATCGGCAAACCTATGCAAAGCATCCAATTGACGTTGCATCCCCACCGGAGAGTCGGAGATCAACACAATATCATCAACATATAACAATAGTGAAATCCATGTTCCTGCCAGCGGTGCACCTCTATCACCATCTCTCTCAATGTAGTCAGAAACCTCATCCACATACATACCAAATAGAGTTGGAGAGAGCAGGCAGCCCTGCTTCACCCCAATAGTGGAGTGTACCGGTGTAGATAGACCCTCTGAGGTGCGTACATGCCCTACTACTGATCTGTACAATGCCATGATCCCCCAAATGATCTTTGTGGGAACTCCCATCTCCTATAATCTGCGCATCAATCTAGCTTTGGGTACTATGTCAAACGCTTTGAGGAAATCCATCAAAGCTACAATAGATCCACCTCCCACGGGATCTTCCCTCCTCGAAGATGGCCCTGAGTGTCAAGATATGGTAAAGAGTAGAAAAACCTCTCATGAACCCTGCCTGCCCAGCTGCATGCATTCCCACTCTCTCTGCCCATCTACTCCGCTGCTGTTCAAGAATGGATGCGTACAACCATGCCAATGTGTGTCCAATCATGATAGTGTGATAATTCCCAAGCTCTATAGGGCCTCCTGATTTGAAGATAGTTACAATCGTAGATAGGCTCCAAGTATCGGGCAAGCCCACACACATGGCACGGTTAAACACACATGGCACGGTTAAACATAACTGCTAGAAGCTCTGCTAGTAGATCTTTGGCATGCATGAAATGCTCAGCCACAAAGCCATCATGATCATATGCTCTCCGAGTCCTCATCCTGTCAATGGCCTTTTTCACCATCACAACGGTGAAAAAAGCACATGCGTGTGGGCATGGATCAGGGGGGTCGAGAAGGGGCTGCTGTCCAAAAACTGTGTACAAAGATGATGCGTACTGACCCCAAGTCTCTGTAGAGGTAATGGCAGGGGGGGACAACTCATGAAAGAGCCGCCATGGGTCAAGCAAGTCCTGACTCAAGAATAGCTAGTATAGATCCTACTCTAGTCGAGCCAAAAATGCCCTCTTCTTCCGCCACACTAGGCATCGGAAGTCAATATGTGATGACTGTCTGTGAGTGATGTCCCCCAAAAGCACTTCCCTCTAAATTCTAGCTCTAGTATGGTGGTATTCCTCATCATACCAGTTGTTTTGAGGGACGCTCCTAGAACGGCGTCTCTACTTAGGCTGGGTGTGTGGGTATGCCTCTACTACATCATGTAATTTGTGTGTCAGTATAGTAGTAAGCTCCTCCAGAGGTCGCCCTGGCTCCTCAATGCATAGGTGTCTGTAGATCCCATCTATGTATACAAAGTCCGTCTCTTGCATGGAGGTGTAGCGAGTAGGGGCTCCTACCCGTGGATTGTGTGCTACACTGAACCGGAAAGAGATGGTCATAGCATATGGTCATAGCATGATCCACTACCACCTCAACAGGTCTGGGCCCAACTATGAGATCCTGGATACTAGAGATGAGGCTCGGTTGTGCCATGACATAATCCATTGTGCTGGCTCCATGTCTGTGTGGAAAGCATGTGAAACCTCCCGCATCAGGAAATCTTTGTAGGCCATTCAAAATGGCCAATCCATGTGCAGTCCTCACATCCTTCAAGTGCCGTCCATACTCAGTACAACAATATAAAATAGAGAAGGGGGGCTGTCCTCTAGGTGGTGCATATACTGACGTACCTTGGGGAAAGTAGCTAGTATGGATCAAATCCTCTACTCTAATCTCTGTCTTGATGTTGTGAAGCTCCTCTCCTTAGTCATTGGTGTCTCGATCTCCCTAGCCGTAATGCTCGATAAATGAGAGTACCACGGGTGTGAGTATGAGCTGATCATTGTAGTGGTGGCTCCTCCTCTATCTATCCAGTGTTTGGTGCGAAGACATCGATAATTTGTCTATGGGATTGTCTCTCTTTAGATCTCCTCAGTAAACTATCTCTGTGTCTGTGTAACTCATGTAAATACAATCCAAGGCATCTCTGGTCTTGATAGCTCATGACTCTAGAGAAGGGTTTGAAGTCGTCTCTGAATAGACACTGGAAGCGACCCCGTATCTTGTGGTACATTGTGCACTGACATATATAATGCATCTCCGTCTCTAGCTTTATATGGCATAGGTGGCATATCCTGTTTTGCTGGTGGCATCCCTCTACATCTACCAGTCTCAAGCAGTGCGCACATGATCTCCAATGGGGAATATTTTTTAGCGAGATTTTTTAGCAAGCGCTTTTTTGGAATCTGGCGAGAAAATTCCAAAAATATTCTTTCCTCTCTTCTCAATCTTATTTTCTCTCCCGATCCTCCATCTCTCTCTCTCTCTCTCTCTCTCTCTCTCTCTCTCTCTCTCTCTCTCTCTCTCTCTCTCTCTCTCTCTCTCTCATTTTTTCCTTGTTAAACACACCTTGATCCCACATCGTCGTCACCATTGCTTTTGCTCCTTTTTTCTCTCCCTTGACCCTTTGTCAGCCTCTCCCTCTCTCTCTCTCTCTCTCTCTCTCTCTCTCTCTCTCTCTCTCTCTCTCTCTCTCTCTCTCTCTCTCTCTCTCTCTCTCTCTCTCTCTCTGTGGGGACATCAAGTTCCATGAGTCCTGCGCTCGCATCCAAGCAGCAACCCACATGATACAATGGGACTCAGCAACAATCACCACTCTTGCTCACGAGCACTGCACCAACCATGCAATTCTTACCTTCAAGACCAAAACCGATCGAGTCAAGCTCCTTGAGCAATCCAGGCTTCTCAAGGACACAAAAATTTGGTTTGTTGAAGATCTCACACCCACCCAACTCAAAGAGAAAAAGGTCGAACTCCAAAAGATGTGAGAAGCGTGCATAGCAGGGAAATGGTCAGTTTATCGAGGAGGTAAAGCCATTATCCAGGAGTTCCGAACTCCCAAATCAGCTCCCTCCTCCTCACCTACCTCATCTTAGGTTTTGTTCATTCCACTTTCTCTTTTCTTTTCCACCACCCACCCCTCGATGCCGGACCCTCAGTCCTTAACTGATATGTATCAGATGGAATCCTTTGTGATGTTTTGTTTCTGATCCCAGAGATCATATATGACCTCCGTGGACGATAATTCAATCAATCAATCTATCTATCTCTCTCTCTCTCTCTCTCTCTCTCTCTCTCTCTCTCTCTCTCTCTCTCTCTCTCTCTCTCTCTCTCTCTCTCTCTCTCTCTGATTTTTTTCGTTGGTAAACAGACCTCGATCCTACATCGTCGTCACCATCGCTTTTGCTCCTTTTTTCTCTCCCTTGACTCTCTCTCTCTCTCTTCCCTATCCTAGGCACCGTTGGATTTTTCTCTCTCTTGATCCTCCATCTTTCTGTCTCTCTCTCTCTCTCTCTCTCTCTCTCTCTCTCTCTCTCTCTCTCTCTCTCTCTCTCTCTCTCTCTCAAGGAGAAGTATACACCTAAATCAATTTACATCAAGATTGTGCTAACAAAAAGAGAGATTAAAAGTTGTATAACCCAAGATAATCCAAAACATATTTGCCAAAGGTCCAGTTCCTACCCAATCTATATCAACTTTGCCAGCTACAATACATGGAAAAAACGTGTCACAAAATTGTACAATCTTGGGCTTTACTCTAAGCTTGGATATACGTGTTGGCGGCTAAGAGCATTGTGAAATTGTACTTTGCTTAGCACGGGTTGATGTATGAACATGTTTTCATTTTGGCTAAATCCAAGAACTCTTAAGAAAATGAAGTACAAGTGCTTGCAAGCCAAATTAGAACTTTTGCTCGGCCTCCCTATCAGTGAAATCAAGGCATGTGCAATAGAGCTCATCCTTGATGTGCACCTCATACACCCCCACATGTCCATCTATTGCGTGATGCTCAACCTTGAAGACTTCACGTGCTTTGTCTACAATGCAGTTCTCTTCAATCACCTTAGCCTTTAAACAAAGAGCGAGACCAATTTTCTTAGCTGCCTCCTCTAAAATGGAAGTCTAAAATTTGACTCTTATGCCATTTATTAGTATTGAACCACTGCTTCGTGCTTGTGTTGAAGCGAAAGAGGAATCACCTCCACCTCTAGGAGGAGTTCGCATGGTTGTTGCACTCTCTTGATCTCTTCCAACTGTCTCCACTTGAAATCCTCCTTCAAGTAGTATTTCAACTTCTTCATCTGTGAGATTTGTTCCTAGATCAACTAGCCAAGTTGTTGGAGGAGGAGCTGGCCTTGGTTCTATATTATGATTCACCACATAGCAATGAATAACATGTCTGGGACAGAACCAAAACCATTGTCTGAGTAGCCCATTTGGATGTTTTCTACACCCCTCAAAGGATGGTGCAGGAGTCCCTTTACTACATGCCCCAATATTTTATCCACATCTTTTTACACCGCTGGGGGTGCTACATCATGTCACACAACTACCGATAGGGGTTATTCTGATTGCCAACATAGCTTCATTGACCTTTTGTTCCAAAACACAAAACTTCGTCTTCTCTTTGGAATTCTCACTCCCATCTATTACCCCTGAATCTTCTGTGAAAATGACTTCCTTGGCCTTTTGTGTGTTGTGCGGTCTCGTGTTTTTGCATTGTACTCTGGCGTATGTGTTGATTCATCCTCAACATCAATCACAATCAATGGCCCTCACTTTTGCCGAGAGGTTTCTTTGTCTCCTTCAAGCGGGTATGAGCCTTATACATGGGTGTTCCACATGTAGCCTCATTTACTACTCTTATCACTTGTGCTGGACTAGAGGAAACTCTTTCCTTGAGTCTCTCTAGTGAAGGATCCTTCCCAATATGTTTACCTTGAGAGTAAGAAACTACCTTTGTGCTTTGTAGTATTGCATTTGCTGTTAACGGGTCACCGCGACGGACGTCTGCATCATAGCTTTTGGTACTAACATAATGTCAATACTCAGAGAAGTGACTCGGATGGGGCACGGAGACTCTTTGAGATCGTCAATCTCAAGAACTCAACCTAAACAAGCAAACACAACAACTCTACAAGCAAACCAACACTCAATGATCAAAGAAATTTGCATGTGTCCTTTCTCACAGGTATAGGTTATCACGCCATTTTGACACTCGAACGAACTCGAAATGCAATGAAACTTTAGGAGGAGGTCTATGACACCTAGGGACACAATCCTACCAAGTCAAGGTACCAAAATCACAATACATCATGAAAAAGGTCCTGAAAACTACAACAGAGCTATCCAGAAAGGTCACCCTATGGTCTAGTAACACTCTCCTATGGTCAAAACAATTAAAATCAATGATTTAAGCACTCAAATATGCAATTAATACTCACAGACGCGTAGTCGCAAACCACAACAAAACAGACAATGCTCACACTTAATTGAAAGAGAAAAGAGAGAGGAACACAATGCAAGTTTTGGATTCAAAAAGGGATTACCCAATCATTAGTTGTGATGATTACAAGTTGGAGCAGAATCGTAGCTTGAGCGTACATGTTCAGAGCTCTTTCTTCTTCTAAAGATAAGCCTCCTTTTCACATTAAAGTTATTGACCTTTATACCTAAGGCATTCTAAATGGCCAATGGCCGGTTCGCATGGACCTTTACAATTATCATGACATGATTACAACTCAGGGAATCGACTGCTACTCTGGAATTAGGATTTACACAGAGTATCACTACACTAGCTCGACAAAATAATAAACTACAAATGTGGTGTCCGGCTACGTGTTCGGTCAGGTGGACACCCGTTTGATCTGCCTCTTAACATTCCCCCTTTCCTAAATTGTGTCGTCCCTTGACACGACCTTGTGCAGTCTTGTCATAGGGTTGTCTTCAGCTTTGTCTGCAAGGTTGGTCTTCAGCTTGGGAAGTGCTTTATCGTTGATGATGCTCCCCCTGTCCTTGAGTGATTCATATTTGTCATGTTGTTGATACGTGATTTGATCTTTGATTTTTGAGACAAATTTTCTTCTTGTTATGCATTTGCCTCTTTATTGCCAGTCTTAGCCGCCATAAAGATGGATGCTGATGTGTCTGAGCTTGGAGAACTGATCCTCTTTGTGGCGTAGACTTTATGATGGATTTGCTTTCAAGGTCCACTGCAATTTGAGTTTTCCATAATAGGTAGCCACTGTTGAAGCAGTTGTGAGCTACATATAGTTGTTGTGGATAGCTCGCTTGATGAAATTTTCATTGCTTGTCGTTGTAGGCCATTCTTTGACTTGCCATTGTTTGATGGGTCTTTGTTGTCGACCTTGAAGGAGATAAAAGGTTCTATTGATAAGCATATGGAGACCTGCAACTTTTTCTCCAAGTCCTTGTCAATTGATTTGGGTAGCCATTTTCTTATTGTTGATGTAGAAGGAATATATATAAGAAGTCGATGATGAGGGTTTCTAGATTAGGGTCTTAAAACCTGGATGACCAAAGGGAAAAAACCCAGTGGGAAAAAAGTGCCTTTGGTATACGCTCTTATTGGAGTTCAACATTTGGACATGAAGTACCTGTCATGCAAGGTGAGTGCTTGGGAGAAACGAAGGAAGAGTGCCTAATGCAAGTGCCAATTATGGGACACTCTATATACATATGGGAATTTTTCAAACAAAAGCATGCAATGCGGAAGAAGGAGTTGATGGGTGCTTCAAGGAAAAAATGTAGCACATGTGATATTAAAGACGTTTCAATAGCTTCTACTTTTCCAAGAAGGGTTTTTGATGTAGAAGCTTGTCCACTCATACCTCGCTGTGTTGAGTGCGTGAGTGTCTTTTGGACTTCCTCCTTCACTTACCACTATACTACAATGACTTCGACTCTTATGCTCACCTATACCAACATGAGTGACACAACGTAATTATGCTCAACTCTTTCAGCTTGAGCAGTACCTATGTAGGGAGGCGTTGTAGCACGACCTAATTGCAACCCAAAAAATTGTCAAATCGTGGATCGGCAACTCGGCTAGGGCATGGAAGCACGAGCCTTGGATGTATAGACATAGAGGATTCAAGGGATCCTTCTTCTCATCATAGAGAGAAGCCATGGAAAGGGGCTTCCTCTAATCAACAACACATTCCTACTCACTAATCACTTGCACACAATCACGTGGTTGAAATTAATCTCTCACATCAATCATTCTTATTCACAATTCTTAATCACAACTACACAAGAATGCAATTAACATACCTACTCCGCATTAGTGTGTCCATTCCGGCACAACCCCTCAATATGACTACGTATGCATACACACTAACCGCACCTTGTAGAGAGAGATGAAGAGAAGGAAGGCATAGCCCTCAGACACCATGGCCAATGGTGTGGATAGAATAGATTAACTCAAAAAAGGGATTAGGAGATCTACCATCACACTAATACAATCTCACTCCACATAATCAAACAAAGAGACTAATAAGAAAGAAGGTGTAATTGATTATTAGAAATCAAGGTCTACATGGGCATGGAAAGCCCATGACCCTCATGACCATCCACTCTACAAAGAGGAGTCCTCACCCAACAATGACTACTCATTAAGCATAGGGCTCTTTTATAGCTTTGGGCCTCAAACCCTTCAACTATGGGATAAAGTTGAGCTCTCTAGCCTAAACTCATACACTTTGGAACTCCTAAATGAGCCCAAGCCCTATACAATGAACATAAAATATTGTGCACTATAGCACATCCACAGCTTGGTGCATAATTGGTGTAGCCTGTGTTAGCCGTTGCTAACATTCCCTCCTTCCTAATTTGGCGCACGTCCTCATGTGCCGGTGAAGCAAGACATGATGACATGGTAGAAAGTAAGTCCATGGAAGAAATGTTGAGCTGCAAAACATAAGAACAAGTAATAAGTAGCAAAGGCCACCAAGAATGAATAAAACATGAAGCACAAATGAACAATCATGCAAAGTGATTTTTTGCTTCTAAAAGATGGGTCAATCATAGTCAAAAACTAAACAACTTAAAGCAAAAAAACACCTACACTATTGTGAAGATTAAACCACTTGAAATTTCAGTTTTATGCAGGAAACACAAGCAATCAATTATGACCCTAAGCTAATGCAAGTTCATAAACCTACTAGCCTAAAAACTATGTGAACAATCTTAATAAATCATTCAAGTCTATCATGTCTACGGGCTATAAAAAAGCTCCTAATCTATTAGTACATTGTCAAAGCTTTTTTGAAGCTCGTGGAAGTTTTGTTTTTTGTTACTCACTGAAAAAATTAAAGCACAATCACAAGGCTACCACCCCAAGGCAAGTCTAGGTGTGACTGTTGGCTCCTTGAACACTCAAGAAGGTGTTCCAAAAGCCTACTAGCCTACCAAGGCGACGGCTAACCCCTATCAGCCCAGGGCATCGGTTTAGGGCCTTGACCAAGCGAGCCAAGGTGATTCCCCTCGCCTGCCAAGTGCCAATATGGCGCTAGGCCTCACATAGACACAACAATACATAGAATTTTTATTTTCATGTGCCTTAGTAGCACTTTTTCTACTTCTTCTTAACACTTCTTTTTGCTTCATTGATTCATTTTTTAGCACTTCTTTATTGCTTCCAACATGAGATGTTAATGGCAATTGGACTAAAGGACTAAAGCCTGACTAAAGCCTAATCATAGCCCTAGGTCATGTAAAAATGAATGGGGTATTAAGACTATCACTAAGAGTCTAGGACTAATGAGAAATTATCCTACATTAACCTAAGTTCAAGGCCAATTACCTATGATTAACACACATAAAACCTAATTTTTTAATGAGTTAATTTTCACAAAGCAAAATGTTGAAACTTTAGGATGCTTAGCTTTCCAACATGAAAAAACCATAGCTTAGAAGCAAAATTTCACTTAAGCCAAGCAAGAGAATGAGAAGATGAACAAAAGAGCAAAATCATGGAAGAATTACACCTATTCATGCTCTTTTGCATCCTCGAGCAAGCATCCCCTTTGTGTAGAGAAGTCTCTTGATCCTTTTTTATTTGCAAAAGAAGCCTTTTGAAGCTAAGTGTAAACACAAGCTCCAAAAGTCTTTTATTGAAATCCAAATGCACACAAAAAACATTAATGAAAACCTAAAGCTAGGGTCTTGCATACCCGAATTTGCCAACGGAAAAAAACCTAAGGGAAAAAAATGCCTTTGGTTATGCACATGATGCTCTTTGATAGCAAATTTATGCATACATAACAACCATGAGAGATGAGCTTCTTCATAAGCAAATAGTGTAATTTTTACCATCTTTCATGCATGATTCAAAAGTTTGATTAATTTCTAGCTCACTTGAAGTATGCAAAAAACAAGCCAAGAGCTGAAAATAATGCAACTTTTGAATGAAATGAAGTGGCTCTCCAAAGCCGATTTTACAATTAACAGCTTTCCAAAAAGTTGGCTAACACTAGCTCATATGAAATTTTACATTTTTGGAGTAATCTATTAGCTAGAGATGACTGCAACTTAATGAAATGGAAATGAGTGGCTCTCAATCGCCAAATTTTGTATTTGAAAGCTCAAGAAGTTGGGAAAATACTAGCTCAAAATGAAAAAAATTAATTTTTGACCAAGCTATGAGCTAGCATATATACAACTTTAATCTAAACAATTGGAATGGCTCTAAGTAGCCAAATTTTGCAATATTTTGCAATGATGACCCTTCTTGGATCAATGAGATCACACACCTGCCACACCCTTCAAAAAGTTCAAATCATCAATTCTCTTAAGCATTAGCAATTCAACACAAGCACTAAAAATGCACAATCAATCACAAAATCAAAATGATACTGCTCTCCCATGGTCATTCAAAAAACTCGATTTTAGTGCTATGTACTAATTTTTTACATTCAATTCAAGCACTAAAAGAATGCTCTATCATAAGCCCAGAATTTGTAATGCTATCTTATGGCTATCAGCCAAGCACCGTTATAGGCTTGCAGTGAGTTTTGCATTCAAGCCGATCACTAAAATGTATTAAGCAATGCCAAGCTCAAGCATAAAATTTTAACCAAACATCCATGTAATGTTGTCAAGGATACTCATAAGTGAAGCTCTTATGCTTGCTTATAAGAATTTTTCCTTTAGTGACAAGAGGATTTGCAATAAAGTCATGTACTAGAAGAGTGCATAAGTTGAATTTTTATGTCGTGAAGCTCATTTATACAAATCATACAATCATAGCACACAATGAGAACCCGCACCGATGCTCTTACATAGCAAATTTTTTCATAGAAAGAAAGAGAAAAGGTCATAACTCAAACCTCTTTTAACCATTGGACTGCAAAAATCAAGCACTTCAAATCTAAAAAGGAAAAGCTTTGTAATTTTGTTATGACAGCATGAGCCTCAGGCAACTGAGCCAAGGAGAGTCGCGGACTCGTTCTCCGAGCTAGAGGGGTGGGAACGCAACCTTTTTTTTTATAAATTAATTTTTTGTTTTTGATTTCCTGAAGAAAAAATTGCTGACTGTGAGTTGGAGGCCTCGCCGTGCAGAGAGACATTCGAGAACAGGGGTTGCAGTTGCGGGGCCGACTCGGGCCGCTAGAGAGAGAGAGAGTGGAGATCTCGAGCAAGGCTATCGGGAGTGTGTGTGCTCGTGTGTGGGTGGGTCCGAGCTAGTAGCGACAGGCAGCGTGAAAATTTGGCCGTAAGCCAAAAATGACTTTTTGATGAGTATCTGTAGCATGGAATCTTCTGCAAACAAGGGCAATGGTGGGATCACGGAAGCATGGTAGATCGTGCACGACAGAATCTTGAGGGTGAGTGGGTGCCTTATGGGCAGTAGGTGAGCGTGAATATCTTGGAGGGTTGTGCGTCTGGTGGGCTCGGGTCTCCAGTTGGCCAAGAGAGAGCGGTGATAATCAACCGCTATTAGAGTCATGTAGCAGCCCGGCGTGCTCCGAGAGTCGTGACCATATTGTGAGCATTCGTCAAGAGGTACATTCAAATCGGCCCTCACAAAAACCATCTTGCCCTTGAGGTCAACCTCCTTAAGATCTCCGACGCTCCTCTTAGTCATGCACACCACCACTCCCCGACTGCCATTGCCACAACCATGCTCACCTGGCTTGCAATCGGTAGCTAACAGGTCCTGCTCGAGAGGGTTGACTTCCTTTGGGTAGTAGTGGCGCAGCTCCAATTAGGCAGCTCTCATGATAGCACGAATCTGGAGGGCCTGTCGATAGGGGAAGCGAAAAAACAGGAGGCGGTAGCCATGACTCGCGAGTCATCATGACCTTTTGGCGTGTAGCAGCATAGCAGGTGTGTGTGTGTGTGTGAGAGAGAGAGACATTTTTTTTAATAAAAAAAAAATCCCTTTATATGAGGACTAGTTTCCCACGGCATAACGGCAAGTCATGCCCAAGCAAGTTCTTTCTTTTCAATTCGAAATTGATGCAATTTCCATTTGATTGAGCTTTGCACACACACATGTGAACATGATTTTTCTTGCAGTAAAAAACTTTCATGCGGTCGTCTTAGCATACGATGTAATGGTGATTGCACATCAATCATTCTCAATCGACACGAATTGAGTCATTCACTCCAATCCTAAAACACTTGATCATGCACAAATCTCATTGCTTGAAGCAACATAATGAGAATTAAAGCCAATTCATCGTTAAAATTCTCATTACTTTGTGCACAATTAATCCACTTTCCCTCCGCATTCTCCCCAGTTGAGGATTACTCGATCTCGTACTTTTAATTGGAAAATTTTATGCATTGAAGTCGATTTCCAATCCATCAATTACATAATACACATACTTCATACGGATGATCAAACTTTCTTGACCCAATTTGAGTCCGATTTAATAGCATGCTCATCTCCAATTGCTCAAATCACTCAAATCCAATTGGACTTGGTTTAAATTTGCATGGCTACACGAGTGAATCTTGAATACAATTACGCACAAATGAATGTCATCATTGCCAAGTCCATCATATCAATACATTAAAATTTTTCACAATTGGACATTAGTTGAGCAATCTATCTCACATTTGACCCAATTTGTGATACCCATATCAACTATTTGGCCGAATCAATCATCATAATTGGTAAAAATACCAATTATTCATTCAAGCACCAGATTGCATATGCCATTGAGTAGGCACACACACCCAAATTTAGGCCAAAAATTTATGCAAAAATTACATCAATTCCACATTGAAATGCACAAATTGCAAACTCAATCAAGCATAAGTGAATGCATGCATGCTTAATTTCTAAAAAATAAACACTATTTTGACCCAATCAAACAATGCACACACTCAAAAATTAAGCACAAAAGATCAAATTTGGCTCAATTGGCATTGAATTTAGGCTTATACCTAATCATTGCACACACTTTTCATGATCATTTCACAATCAAAAACCATTTAGGTCTCCCAATCGACCATCAATCATTGAAAATCGAGTGGTCATGGATGGGCACACACACTCGTTTTTTGCCCAATTTTTTGGCATTTAGGCTTATCCAATGTTTGAATTAGCCTCACATACTCATCATTTACATGATTGCATACTCATGCATCATCAATTCCATCACTTTATATGCATGCACACACTAAAAATTAGGTGCACACACACTTGAATTTTTTGACAGTTTTTTCCCTCTTTGGTGTGTGCACACACACAATGATTTTTATGCACACACAAGAATTCTTGATGAGAATTAAGTATTATTTGGATACACAAAAAGTTCATTAGTCACAATTTGACTATCAATTTCATTCCAAGTGTATCAAATTAGGTGCAAAGTGTAGGTCAATTTGTGTTACACACCTAATTTTAGAAAATAATTAGCAACATTGAACCTCATAAATCAATCAAGAATTGACATAACAAGTGAGTGCACTTACATCGTAATTACACTCCAAGCTATTCCTTTGCTCCACGCGAAGTCGCATCATTGCACACACAAGTGTGTGCACCATCTAATCGGCTCTAAAATTGACCAATTGTAGGTCAAAATCAAAGACTCAAATCATTAGGCATAAGTTAGCACAATTAACTTGATTAGAGTGATGATTCCACCTCTTGCAAGGGGATTTCACATACTTTACACTTCAAATGTTAGTGGTTAGGTTAGCATGGTTAGTCAAAATTAGTAGAAATTAGCATGAAATTAGTAAAATTGGGGGTTTGGGGTATTCATAACTCAACATTAACATCAATTTCTTGCACAACATCATTAAATTAAACCAAAAATTGAGTTACACACACTCAAAAACCAACAAAATTAGTATTGAAATTACTCTATTCTACACATCCTAAACCCACTAGCTTAGGTTATCGATCCTCGACAACGGTGCCAAATGTAGGGAGGCGTTATAGCACGACCTAATCGCAATCCACAAAATTGTCAAATCGTGGATCGGCAACCCGGCTAGGGCATGGAAGCACGAGCCTTGGATGTATAGACACAGAGGATTCAAGGGATCCTTCTTCTCATCATAGAGAGAAGCCATGGAAAGGGGCTTCCTCTAATCAACAACACATTCCTACTCAATAATCACTTGCACACAATCACGTGGTTGAAATTAACCTTTCACATCAATCATTCTTATTCACAACTCTTAATCAGAACTCTTAATCACAACTACACACACATGCAATTAACATAGCTACTCCGCATTAGTGTGTCCATTCTGGCACAACCCCTCAATACGACTATGTATGCACACACACTAATCGCACCTTGTACAAAGAGATGAAGAGAAGGAAGGCATGGCCCTCACACACCATGGTCAATGGTGTGGATAGAATAGATTAACTCAAAAAAGGGATTAGGAGATCTACCATCACACTAATACAATCTCACTCCACATAATCAAACAAAGAGACTAATAAGAAAGAAGGTGTAATTGATTATTAGAAATCAAGAGTTACATGGGCATGGAAAGCCCATGAACCTCATGACCATCCACTCTACAAAGAGGAGTCCTCACCCAAGAATGACTACTCATTAAGCATAGGGCTCTTTTATAGCTTTGGGCCTCAAGCCCTTCAACTATGGGATAAAGTTGAGCTCTCTAGCCTAGACTCATACACTTTGGAACTCCTAAATGAGCCCAAGCTCTATACAATGAACAAGAAATATTGTACACTATTGCACATCCACAACTTGGTGCATAATTGGTGTAGCCTGTGTTAGCCGCTGCTAACAACCTAGAATAACTAAGATGCTTCGACCACAAAGAATATTACATGAAAGTTTGGAACTAACGCCTTGCTCATTTAGTGGCTTAGCTGCCGGGACTCTGACTTTTATGCCATGTATTTTTAATGGCGACTTGGACTTCCCTGTTCAAGGCCATCAATCCAATTTCATAAGTTCTTGAAATTTAGGCCTCTTCCATTGTTTTGGTCTTTGGATGCCGCCATTTTGTCCAGTAGGTTGGCATATGTTGGCTCCTCTTGACTTGCTTGTTGTATGTTCACATGGCTGTGTGAAACAAGTCCTTCACCTCTTGTAGAGATTGATGTAGCATTTACTTTATCTTGCATGAGAAGTGGTTGTCAAGATGTGTGGGTTCTTTGTGATTGTTACCGACAAGTCAGACAATTGAGTCAGCATGGGGCGAATAGGAGGCTTGGGGACTGCCCAACACCACCTATCGCTTGGTGTTGACGTTGGGGTTAAAGACATTACAAGAGGTAGTAGAGTCAATACTAGGTGAATAGGAGGCTTGGAGAGTGCCCAACGCCACCTATCGCTTGGTGTTGACCTTGGGGTTAAAGACATTACAAGAGGCAGTAAAGTCAATACTAGGTGAATAGGAGGCTTGGAGAGTGCCCAACGCCACCTATCGCTTGGTGTTGACCTTGGTTACGAAGACATGACAAGTGACAGTAAAGTCAACACCATGCGAATAGGAGGCTTGGGGACTGTCCAACGCCACGTACCGCTTGGTGCTGACCTTGGCAAATAGGCGTCGGCACATCCACGGACATTACATTGTTTTGAGTCATGGGCCGGGCTTGTCGGTCCAATGGAAAAAGGGTAAGAGTGATCGCCGATGAGAGGTGCACTCTAACAGGAACAATCAAGGGTTAGTTGGCTAAGTATGGGTGCCCAAGTGTGAATGGGGCGAGCTCATACAAAAGTCACCTAAACCTAAAAAACACTCATTCTCTCATTTGTGCAATTGAAGAGTGCTCTTGCTCCATCTCCATCTTCTTCTTCTTCATCTCCTTGTGTGTGTGTGTATGCGAGAGAGAGAGAGAGAGAGAGAGAGAGAGAGAGAGAGAGCATTGCGACAATGGCACGGAGACGGCAAGGCGGTTGAGCGCGGCATGGCGGTAGCTCCTTCTTCTTCGCGGCTAGGAATCCTCCACGAAGGCGAGCGTAGGGCGGTGAGTGACACATGCTTGCTCTCTTGAGCTTGCTAGATTAGTCTAGTTGTGTGCTTGGAGCCATTTGTGGCTTGTACACAATATCAGCAAGTCCCTTGCATTGACACGTGCGATAGATGCGCACATTTTTGGCGTCGTTGCCGGGGAAATGCCATACACTAAGCTCGAGTAGCATTCTGTGCTGCATTGTGGTGCAATTTCAGATGTAGGAAAGGTAGAGAAGGAAGGTGTGTGTGTTGAGAAGGAGTTTGTTCTATTGCAGCGTATTGTTTTGTTAATAAGGTATTGAAAGGTACTGTGTTTTTCCTATTCATAAGGTGTTTTCTCTGTGAAGGTGTTAGAATTAAGGTAGTAGATCCATAATGTTAGTTTTGTGTAAAGTATAGTAAGTAGATTGGTTAGCTAATGAGTTGCTATAGTATTGTGTTAGTGTGTAATAATAGCTCTATTAGTTGTAAGTAGGTAGGTTAGATGTGTGTGTGCTCGCGCGCATAACGCGGCCGCGACAACCTTATCCCCCCATTTTTTTTAAAATTTAAAAATTTTAAAGGTAGGATCAGGCTCGGAAATATTTCCCAAGCCCAAGCCCAATCCGAAGCTCACGCTCAGGCTTAGGTCTCAGTCCCCCTTTAAAATTACGTATTTTAGCCTCATGCGTAGGTAAAAATCGACCTTTTTGAGGATCAACAGAGCTTCGGGTAACCGAATGCTGTGTTGTAAAGCACACCACGACCCCCTAAGTGATACGCTCATTTTGAGCTATCACACGCTCTAATTTAAAAGTTGATCATTAAAAAACATCAAAAAACGAGTGAAAACGGACGCTTAAAAAAGTAAGCGGTTAACCTCCGAGGTTATTCGCGGACGCTTGTAGGGTGCCAAAGGCACATGCATTTGCACTCTGGTTATGTGCTAGAGGCCAAGAAACTAGAGAGCATTTTGACTTACACGAGTTCTCAATATCCACCTACCTTAGGTTCCGGCCGGCCCTCGGCAAGGACCCAAGGTAGTACAAACCAAGACCCAAATATAGCGGCTAGTGACTCTTCCTCTGACCACGACGTCATGGAGGGTTTCCCAATGTCTAAACCTGATAGCTCAAGCCAAGACATGCATGCCATGGGTCCACAGTCCGGGCCGAGCGTGCTTAGCCGCTTGAAGGAAACCTTTAGTAGAGCCACTTGCTCCAAACATGGAGCTAATGATGTAAATGAGGGGGGTGGGGAAGTAAATTCGCCATTCATGACCAACGTAGATCCTATTCTCTTAGAGAGTGTGCACGTGAATACTCCATTCACTGCACCCCCTGACTCTTCAAAGCTATTCCCCTCCGAGGTTATAGTACCTGATGGTAGAAGTCTTGCCGAAGTGCAAGAGGTTGAGCGATATATCATTGTGGCTAGGGAAAAGGAAATTGAGAGATTACACAAGGCGGAGCAATGAAGAGAGTTAAAAGTGAAAGCCCCTATGTCAATATCTTTGCTAGTAGAGCAATCGAGTGCTCCTGAATTAGCGACCACCAAGGGTCAACCCATAGAGAGCCACATTGCATCTAGTTCAAAGGACACCCCTAGCACCTCAATCCTAGATGGAGCATTCCTAAATGAGAACTGGGAGTAAGAACTACAAACAAAAACTCTAAGAGCTTACACAAGGCGGAGCAATGAAGAGAGTTAAAAGTGAAAGCCCCTATGTCAATATCTTTGCTAGGAGAGCAATCGAGTGCTCCTGAATTAGCGACCACCAAGGGTCAACCCATAGAGAGCCACATTGCATCTAGTTCAAAGGACACCCCTAGCACCTCAATCCTAGATGGAGCATTCCTAAATGAGAACTGGGAGTAAGAACTACAAACAAAAACTCTAACCAACCTATACACAAGTCACACCTATCACGTGGGTTGGTTAGATGTCCTACAATCCACAACGGGTGCTACTAGTGTGGAGGATCGTTGTGAGGTGATCCATAGGGTTATTGAGCTAGAGAGACAGAACAAGGGGATCCATATGCCTTCAACGGGTCTCATGAGATTTTTGGATACAGGAAAGGCTAAACAACCAACCTTATCACAAATGTAGACTCCCTCGGTAAGTCCGATGGATCCCCCATATGTTGTTTCGCAAGGGGTCTCAGTGCAATCTGAGCCTACAAGTGATAGCTTTACTTTTCCAAGTCTACCTCATCTTTACCTTGATGACACCATGGCTACCATGCCTACCCTAATGATGTGCATGCCAAGAAACATGCCATGTACCTCATTTGTTAGTAATGCACCACTACATGGTAGCTGAATGCAGACGACGGCCCCTACAAGTGTGTACCAATCGTATACACCCATGGGCCCTCGTACTCATGTAGTTCTTACCCCTCCCATTGTTTCAACAACCTATGCTCCACAACCATGACACCCAAGTTCTTATGTCCATGGGACTATACCGGCTAGCATTAGCATGTCACATCCGACGTCTACTATGCCCAGGGCCACACATATGAACTTTGGATTGACACATGGCACAACACCGTACCAAACCTGGAACCCAAGGGCTTTCTCTTGTGCTTGATAGATTCATTAGGGGATTACAACTGCTTGATAGATTCATTAGGGGATTACAACATGAGAATATCTACAATGGCCTAGTCATTAGAGGTATCACCACTTGGGAAGCAGTCACCACCAATGCGATCCAATTGGAGGATAATTTAATGATTCAAGGAGAAAGAGTGTCTGTTGAGCCTAAATCTATTAGCTCACAAGCCTCAAGGCATTAGCCAATGACCCTAAAGCCTATTGCTAAGGAGCCAAAGAAATCTGAGATGACTTTAGTAGATCTCACAAAAGCTATTCAAGAGAGTCTTAGAGACAATCGTACTCCGCAAAACAATCATATGTATCCAAGAAGGGAGCAACAATGGTGCTCAGTATGCTATGGACCGCATAGTACCACTGAATGCCCTACTTTTAGAGTAAAATTCAATGGTAACTGTAATGCCTGTGGGAGGTATGGTCATCAAGCTAAGGATTGCATAGTATTTAAGCGCATGATGGCCAATAGACAAACCTTAGCATGGACAGACACACCTCAAGTGCCTGCATTTGATGCCAGCCCCACCTCTTGAGCAAACATCACAACACATGGTCCCTAGGGCCCAAAATTTTGTTCAAACAATACCCTTACCACCTCCAGTGCTAGGACCGCAACCACCACATCCAAGAATCACTTATGTGAATCAAGTGGGTTGTGAGTCATCTATTGCTTGTTTGGAAGGCTGTGAGGAAGATATAGACCCTAATATTGCCTATGGGATGGATGCGCTTAAAGAAAGTCCACAATACTACATGGAGGACTATTGGGGACAAGTCAAACTTGTCTATCAAGTAGCTACTCTTGCTGCAAGAGACCAAAATATCAATCACACTGCTAAGAGACCACCTCTTCAATGCTATGAGTGTGGAGGTCCACATCGTTTGGCCAAGTGTCCTATTAGGCTACAAAAGAACGCCACACTAATGCAGACCAATCAAACGAGCACTTCTATAGTGCTGATACTCATGTGTATTCGATGTGGCATAGATCATTTGATTGCCCAATGTCCAAATAATCCAAATGCATCAAAGATCACGTTATTAAACTTGATTAATGTTACCGAGGAGCCATCACAAAGTACACCTGTGGAACCAGTAAACGTACTCACACGATTGATGATCCAAAGACAAAATTATATTCTTGAGGAAAGAGACACGTCATCAATTTCCCAATACATGAAGGAAGAGATCGCAAAAAGCAGCAAAGTCAAACCCCAGTTCAAAGACCAACATAGGGACTGGTGACGACCCCCATATATATGAACGACACTGAAGAGGATTCTGATTTAGGAGAAACCATGGAGATCAAAATGACCACTAAGATAGAAACCAACAAGGAAGATCTTCATGAGCCACAATGGCCAGGATCCAAGAAGAAGATAGGAACTTATCTAGACCCTACAGAGGAGATCGAGCGAGTCAAGCAATTAAGGAGTTTGGTAGAAGATAC
Source organism: Adiantum capillus-veneris (assembly GCF_014529385.1). Taxonomy (NCBI): domain Eukaryota; kingdom Viridiplantae; phylum Streptophyta; class Polypodiopsida; order Polypodiales; family Pteridaceae; genus Adiantum; species Adiantum capillus-veneris. The sequence continues at coordinate 115,619,178 of NC_140938.1, read as the reverse complement.
CCAAAGGGATCTAGAACCAACACCTAGGCAGATCTAGATTATAGACACCGTGTTCCCTACGCAACAACAACCTCATCAAGTCCATAGAACCTTAGCCATACCTAGTGTCATCCAAGAAGACAGTGACTTAAAGTCATGGGAAAGTGGGCGTACTCACTTCATGATGGAAAGAATATTTACAGAGGGACTACTTGATCCTATCAAAGAAATGGAGATCCCATCTTCCCCACGTCAAGGGACTGAAGCTCAAAAGGTGCCGTTAAACATTGCCAAATTGATGGATTTCATGTCTTCAGAAGTTAGAACCACCATCATGTCCAAACTATGTAAAGACCCTGAGCTAGTCTCAGCTCTTCGAGCCTTCCTCAATGGAGAACTAGAGTTTGGGCTACCACAATTTGCACAGATGGATGGAACTGGGGAGATGCCAATAGAGGAGGAACACTTAGATCCACAACCCAAACTAGATGAGAACCTTGTGGTAGAAATACGTGTCAACAAGTTGGGACAATACTTTGAGGGTGATGAATCCAATGCGACCATGCCAATCACTACTAAGGGATTAACTGTGAAGGGAATCCTTGATGGTGGCGCTGGGGTTAGCATTGTGACTAAAAATTGATGGGAAACTATAGGAAGACCTCACCTTGCGACCACAACCATATTAGTGAAGATGGCCACTGGGTCTATTGTTAAACCTATTGGGAGGCTAGAAGATCTCAAGATCAAGGTCTTTGGACATAAAATAAGAATTACCTTCATTGTTATGGATTTCTCCAAGCACACTATGGCATCAGAGATGATCTTAGGACGTCCTTTCATGAGGGAAGCAAAAATGGTGCATGACTGGTCTAAAAACCATGTCTACTTGCAGTTCCAAGATTCTGTCATTGTAGATCTTGTAACTGGTCGAGCACATCCCCTAGGAAACAAGTTTATAATTGATAATAGATTTGACACCACAGTTCACTCGGCCCCATTGCAGTATTGTTACACGTGTAAAGTGGACACTGATATTGGGGAAAATTCTCTTTATATGGATGTACTACATGGGATGACTGAGTCGGACAATGTGGATTGGGTCCACCTAGAAGCAACCATAGACACTTGGGGAAATAGGGGGATGACCTGGATAACACCTGAGGGGTTATGAAATGCTTGTACCCTTAAATATGCTACAAGCAATGCATATAGCTTCTGACAAGACTCATCCTTATATAACAAAGAAAACATACGAATGGGTCCCTAAAGCTTCTTTATCGACCATAGCTAGTGCTAAAAAGCAGAAGCCTTGTAAGAAACGTCCCACTCGCCCCAAAAAATCTAAGGAATTGTGGCGGTTGATTCCTAAACAACTATTGGAAGGCCAAGGCTACTATCAAGAAAATGATCAAATCTGGGTGCCAAAATGTAGATTGTGTTCTTACTTGTCTCCTGACCCATGTGCGCCCAATCCTGTAGCTCTAAAACGAATTGAAAATCGTGCAAAGAAAAAAATCACAGAATGCTACACACCCGCTCCAGAGCTAGTTTGGGTACCGAAGAAAGAACAATTTGTTCCACCTAGCTCAAAAAGGGGGGAGTCCCATGAAGCTTATAGCTTCTCATGTAGTGCATCCATAGAGGTAAAATCTTGTCCACAACATCCACCTACAATAGTGGACCTCCATAAAGCTACAAAGGAATCCACACCTCCCAATGTTCAAGAATCACCTGATGAACCACTTCAAGTTCGATCCTAGGAGAGTACCTTACCACCCTGCAACTCAATGAGGCACCTAAGGTAATAGAAAACTATTGGCAAAAATCCTCACCTATTACCAACTGGAACAATTGGTTTCAAAGGGTGACGGACACATTTCAAACAATATGACCTACCCAAGGAAGGGGAGAAGTCTTCATTCACGTCAACCTATTGAATTATTTCCCTCTTACCCTTCTTTCCCTGACCTCTCAATCACCAATCTTAGGGAATGTATATATAAAGCCTTATACTCACGAAAAAGAAAAAAAGTAAAGAGCAAGAGCAATTAGCAAACGAGTATGCACAATAAAAGTCAAAGCATTGACCAGACCTACACATTCACATCCGGTACACTGAAATAGAAACCTATGTCATCAAACACCTTTGATCCTCATCACTTGAGTGATGGAGGGTAGGTAAGATTAGTACGATAGGAGTGTTTCTGTTTTAGAGTTTAGTGATTAGCAAAGTTCTTTCTTCCCACTGATGTGCCTCCTAGAGGTATTCTTTGTGTTTCCTTGTGTGTACATGAACGTGTTGCTGTGGTTAGGATTTGGACCTTCATGGAATCTTTCTCTCGTTGTCTCTTCAAACCAAGCGCGATCATCAACACAAACAAGTGTTTTTTTGTCCATTAGCATTGTCCCTTATCTTTTTTGCATCTATGTTTGTCTACTTTAATTGTGATTGGTAGCATAATATTCAATGCATTTGCTTAGTACCAAATATTAAATTCAATGCAATTTTTTGTCATAATCACTTGTGTAGGTTTAAAAATCAAGCAGTTCGACTAAGCTAGTGTAACCAAGCTAGGCGTTAGAGATCTTCTCTTAATACCATGGGGAATGACTTCCTAATAATCAATGGTTACTTATGTTCTTAATCTGATTTAGGCAGCATTGTGTGCAATGTACTAGGGCTTTCTAGTGGGCTTAGTCTCTATTGACCTTTAGCTTAAGTATTATAAAGGGAGTTTACAAAAGCGATGAGCCTAGGAAGGGTAATAGTGTCCAAAGTTACAAAATTAAAATGCTGAAAACGAAGAAACAATAAAAAATTGAAGTGCCACAATGTAAAATCTAAAGCAGAAAGAGAACTCTCAGCTTGATTTTGTATTTCACTCACATGTATCGCCTATGGTACTAGAGCCCTAGAGGTTCCCAGTGTGGGTGCTTTTCCTTGAAAAGCAAAAAGCCCAAGGCATAAAAAATAAGCACACACATCAAAACTAAATCACTGTGGAAAGACTTAGGGGGGTCAAAGAAAAGAAAATAAGTCAGGCGATGATTTCATGAGCAATTCCTTTTATCGTAGCTTAACTACAAGGTCTTCTAGGTATAGCCTCTAGTCAGCCCTCGAACATGAAATGACTTAATTGACCAGAGAAAATTGAGAAGCTTGCCCATGGTATTAACAGTCGATCTCGAGGGCCTTTCGATCGTTAAATAAGCAACCCCAGACTTGTTTAGTTTTTGACCTTCACAATTGTTTATGCGTTTAATTATATTAAAATTTAATGTTTATTACTGACAAATGGTTTAAAATTCTGTTACCAATCAATTTTTTTGCCTACAACTGCATATGCTTTTTAATTGATTATAATGATCCACTTAATGTGCCACTTTTGTTTGATTTGCAGTGACTGAAGAAGAGTAAGGACATTCATCTCAAATGCTCTTCCACCTCAACGAACAAGCTTCAACTCAATAGCTTCTGAGGACGGAATCTACATCAGGAAGGGGGGCATGTTAACCAACAAGTTAGATAGTTGTGTTAGCATGGGGCGAATAGAAGGCTTGGGGACTGCCCAACGTCACCTATCGCTTGGTGTTAACCTTGGGGTAAAAGACATTACAAGAGGCATTAGAGTCAATACTAGGCAAATAGGAGGCTTGGGGAGTGCCCAACACCACCTATCGCTTGGTGTTGACCTTGGGGTTAAAGACATTGCAAGAGGCAGTAGAGTCAATACTAGGCGAATAGGAGGTTTGGGGAGTGTCCAACGCCACATATCGCTTGGTGTTGACCTTGGTGACAAAGACATGACAGGTGGCAATAAAGTCAACACCAGTTGAATAGGAGGGTTGGGGATTGCCTAACGCCACCTATCGCTTGGTGCTGACCTTGGCAAATAGGCGTCGGCACATCCACGGACATTACATTGTTTTGAGTCATGGGCCGGGCTTGTCGGTCCAATGGGAAAAGGGTAAGAGTGATCACCGATGAGAGGTGCACTCTAACTGGAACAATCAAGGGTTAGTTGGCTAAGTATGGGCACCCAAGTGTGAATGGGGTGAGCTCATACAAAAGTCACCTAAACCTAAAAAACACTCATTCTCTCATTTGTGCAATTGAAGAGTGCTCTTGCTCCATCTCCATCTTCTTCTTCTTCATCCCTTATGTGTGTGTGTATGTATGCGAGAGAGAGAGAGAGAGAGAGAGAGAGAGAGAGAGAGAGAGAGAGAGAGAGAGAGAGAGAGAGAGAGAGAGAGCGATTGAGCATTGTGACGATGGCATGGCAGCGGTGATGCAGTTGAGCGTGGAACGATGGTAGCTTCTTCTTCTTCGTGGCGAGGAATCCTCCACGAAGGCGAGCGTAGGGCGGTGAGTGACACACCCTTGCTCTCTTGAGATTGCTAGATTAGTCTAGTTGTGTGCTTGGAGCCATTTGTGGCTCACACACAGTGTATCGGCAAGTCCCTTGCATTGACACGTGCAACAGACATCACATTGATTGCATTTCCACAAGCGATTTTGGAGCCCACCTTGTCTTTGGTCCTTGTGTGATCGTCTTTTGCATTTGCTTCTTTTGCTCGGTGACTCGATGGACACTAGGATTTGGTAGCCATACCTGATTGTTTTTGTTGTAGAAGCCTTGATTCTCTAGTTGATATGACGAGGTATCCATCTGTAGATTGGAGCAGTCTTGGTTGCAATTGGCTTATGTTGGTTTTGGTTGTCATTGCTTTCCTTTGGATAGAAGCTTGTGCTGCCTGATTTCTCTTGGTTGTTCCAGGTTGAGCTAAAAATTTTGGCAACCATATTTGAGTGTTATCTGCGTAAAATCCTTGTGCTTCAAGTAGCTTGACTGGAATCATCCACTGCTGCATCTTTGTTTATTGGGTAGCTTGGCGAAGGTCTGACTTCGGCACCCATACTTTTTGTGTTGCCCGCTTGGAAGGTCTTTTCTTCTGACTTTTGTGGTTTTTATTTCTCCTGTTTGAGTTGTTGGTCTTCCGTTGATAGCTTGTCGTGCTCTTTGTAGAACTCTTTGGTTGAGTCGAGTAGATCCAGGATGTTACTTTAGGCTTTTTGGCCCAAACATTAGCATTCCCTGAGCAGTGATTGACTCATTTGATGGTACCCATCCTGTCACCTTTTGTTGTTGTGGTTGAACTTGTGCTTCATGTATCCAAACTGGGTCTTTGACTTTGATGTGCTCTTTGGATACCAGCACTTGGTTGACATTCATTGGCTTCTTCAGGATGCTTTTTTGTGATGGAAACTTTGGTTGATAGACTTTTTGCTTTGGTTTCCATTGCATTGTTGATGGTTTGGCTCTTGATGTAGAGGCTTTGTGGGAAGTTTGATGGAAGCTCATTGAGGGTAAAGTTGTCTTGCGAGGTTCATATACTTTAGTGTTTACATGTGCGTTACCTTTTTACACGATGGTTGGCGATTTCTTCTTTGCATTGACTGGAGGTGATTTTGGGGCTTTTAATGATGTTGTTGTTGAAGCTTTGTTTCTCCAGCTTTCTGTCAAGACTAGACTCTCTTGGATGTGATGGGAGTTGATTATGTGGAAAGTATCCTTATACTCTGTTGTTAAGGCGGTTACGCCGCTAGCGGAAGCTAAATAGCGAGAACTCAACCAACAACAGAATTTGTCAGACGAGGACGAAGCTTGACCCGCAGGCGCATGGAAACAACTAGGTGGGTGTCAAATCACCTAATCGACCTTCTAATGACAATCACTACTAAGGAAATCAAATCTAAGTTCTAAAATACGCAAGTGACTGAAACCCGTACTACGAACGAATGCTATACGAAACAGGATCTAGAATCATTGAATCGATCTCAAACTCAAGGGGAAGTCTATGGACTAGGTAAGAACAACACCCTAAAGACTTGAACTGCAAAATCAACCTATAACCACTCCGTGCGGTAAACGCGTATGAAGACAAGCCAAAAAATACAGGTGACCGAAACTTGACCCCGATGGTACTAATGCGTAGCTCTACTCGTTGTGGTTCTATAGATATGCTGCACGCTCTATTCCGACACACGAGTTGGAAGAAAACTCACACCGAAGCTCGTAGGAACTTACCACACATAGAAGCCGATAGCGCGCACTCTTGGTATCTGTGCGTAGCTCTCGCCGTTGCTAACACAATGGCGGTGTTGCTTCTCCAATGGCGGCTCCATAGCTCGCGTAGCATGTAGATAAGACTCTCTCTCTCTCTCTCTCTCTCTCTCTCTCTCTCTCTCTCTCTCAGACACAGTCACGGCGCTCAAAAAACTCACTTTGATTAATAATCTGAATCCCCTTAGGTTACAAAAACTTTGGCTTATATACCTCAGCCTTGGAGGTGAGAACATCTCTAACTAATTACATCAGCAAGTGAAATTACTTCGGGATTACAAGCTGGAAACTCAATTGAGTCCCGTTACCTAATGAATGGCTCAATTCAAAATCAATGTCGGAAAGACATTTATTACAATCAATGGTTACAAAAATGATGAGTGTGAGCAAAAATGTGGGTGTGATCCTCTGTTGGCTCAACACTCCCCCCCTCCGCGTTCATGTCGTCCTTGACATGACCTTTATGCTTGGTCAATAAAGTCCTGTCGTCTTGAGCATCTGCAAATGTGATTCGTATCGCAGGTTGCCGATGGTCAAGGTTGGGCCGAATATTTTGCTTTCGTGGGTGAAAAAGCCGGTGTAGAAAGCTTCTTCGAATGTTTGCATGTGGAAGCTAGGCAAAAACATAATCCTCTGGTATAGGAGGTGCAACACTTTTGGAGAAGGCTGCAATGAAAGGTCATACATCATATCAGTCACTGTGTCGGCCGTCGATAGCAGACTCGAGGTCGTGGCTTTATCTGGCGCGAACACTTCAATGCAAGCTAAGAGAGTCCTGCAAATTTTCTTGAGCATCTGACACGAAAGGTCAGGAGAGCCAGTAAAGAGCTTGATGGTGCCCGTTAGGGTTTTCACCATGTAGGCTTTACCTATTCTCTCTCCTGCCTTTGGTCCTGGCATCCTTGGGTAATTAAGCCAATTTGGCTTCTTTTTTGCAATACTGCCATGCTCTTTCCAGCTTCTGACTCTTGGCACCGGGCAGAAGGTTGCATCCTCCCGAATCTCCTTTGGTGCCTCTACCAAGTAGATGAGGTAGGCTGGGTATTTGTCCAGCCAACCTTTCCTCCATCTAGGCTGCGAATCTACAATCTTCTTTGATTGTTCCTCTTTTGTGATGTCGCCTTCGTAAAGAGCGACATACTGCTCCTCCTCTATTCTCTTTTTTGTTTTTATCACTTTAAACTTCATCAAAGGGAAAGGCAGGCTGGGTTGCATCCACTCTTCATGGAGCACTTTTGTGTCTAATCCCTGAAGTCTAATGGAGATTAGGAGTCTCCTCTCCCATTCCGTTTCCGCCTTGGCACTCTCCTCTGTTGACTTTTCTATTTGGTCATGGAGCCTTTGTTCTTCTTCTTCAGAGATTCCTGAAGTTGAGGTCACCTCGTGAACTGGGGCTGGATCTTCAATTGTGGTTGCCTCTCCAGTTTCTGGTAGCTCTATGGCTGCTCCACCTGATTCTTCTTGTGGTGTCTCTGTCTCTCTTCTTTGTTGCTCTTGTAGATCTTGGAGCTGTTTGCGGAGGGTCTCATTCTCTGTTCTTAGTGTTTGATTTTCTAAAGTGAGCCTCTCCTCTGCTGCCAATGATCCCTCCGCAATGTGCAACCTTTGCACTTGCTCTAATCTTAACTCTCTTTGTAAGCTTCGGACCTGGTCTTCCAGAGCTGGTACAAGAGCTCCCTCTTGTTTGGTTCCTGCTCTGCTAGCTCTAGGGGTAGTCCTGAGTCTAGCGATTGTTCTTTCTTGGAGCTCGACTCTTTCCCTTAGCTCAATGAGCTCATCTTTAGCCGCCTCCAAGTCGTCTTCCATCTGCTCCCTTGCTTCCTGTGCACTTGTTACTTCTCTTGAAGCCTCGACTAGCTGGAGTATCAAGCCATCTCTCTCATTTTCCGCATCGTAGAGTGATGCTTTATGACTTTCAGATTCAGTCATAGCATCCTCTAATTTCCTCTGCAACTCGGCTTCCCTTTGTTTGGCTGTCTCAATCTCCACTACCTTTGCCTTGGATCTTTCTTTGATCTTGTTGAGCAGTTCATGCACCATGTGCATGTCTTTTTCATCTTCATCTGTCAACTCTAAAGCTTTTTTGGCCACCACCTCCACTGGCTTCGGCTCTTCTAGTACGTTCTGCTCGTCCAGTTTTTCATCACTTTCTTTTGTACTCTTTGTATTTTCCTCTGTCCCTCTCCGATCATCTCATTTTTGTAGGGTGATCCCATAAACCGCCTCAAGGGCCTCTTCTTCAGTGTACCCTATCGCTACCAGATCCTCATAATCGTTTTTCTTTTGCTGAATTGGATCTATCTCCTTTTCCTTGGTCCCGGCCTCTGGCTTTTCCATACCAGCCGTGTCCATCTCTACTGTGGTCTCTTCCACAATGATTTCCGTCTTCTTCTGGCTGGGTACATCAGTAAAGGAGGGCTGATTGTCCTCAGTCATCTTGGCTTTCCCTTTGTTTGCTTGCCCGTCTTTCTCTTGAGGTTCAGTAGACTCATCTACTTTCTTCTTCCCCTTGTCGTCCTTTTTCAGCTCAGCTTTTAAAAGCTATACTTCCTCTTCAGTGTATAGCTCGACAGGTTGCTGCTCTAGTATAGCCTCTGACTCCTCATAAGCTCTAATATATTGATCATATTGATCAACATGTGGCCTGGCTGAGCTAGTTCCGACTTTAGTGGGGTCTGGAACCCACTTTTCTTCAAAGTCCCCCTTTAGAGCTCTTTCCGCTCTAAACTGCTCCACCAGTCTTTCCATTCTTTCCGCTTTCTGACTTTTGGTTTGCTTGGGAGCAACCTTCTTCTTTGCTTTCTTCATAATCGGCTCATCCACATTCTCTTCAGGTTCTGAAACTATTTCTAGTTTCTTGCGTGCTCTTGTGGACGCCCTCTTGGATACTTCAGGCTGTTCTTCCTCCTCATCGGCTTCTCTAAGCCACTCATTCTGGGAGGGAACCTTTGGCCATTGATCTCTGGCTCCAATAGCTTCATAAGCTATTCTTGTCAGAACTTCAGCTCCTCCTATATACTTTGGCTTCTCGTTGTGCATGGCAATTACTTGCTCGTGGATGTGTTGAGCGTAATTCACCTCTTTTGGCATATTGCTCTTCAATGCCCATGTGATGGTAGTTGCAATGGCATGGGGCGGTGTCGTATACTTTTGCGGTCTTTTACTGCAAATATGGAGAAATTGGTTGTACAGTCGGCAAAGGGTTGCCGCTCTTTGGTCTGCCATATCTCCATAAGTTGCATTCTGTTTCTTGGACCCATAAACCTCTATAGCCTCCCTTCTTTCCCTGACAGAGCTCCCTTTGTTGTTCAGCTTCAATGCATCTGCAATGAGCTGTGGAGTGATTTGTACCTCTACTTTCTCTCCATCTATTGCTGTCAATGTGGCTTTCCCATCCTTCTGAATGGAGGTTGCCAACTCATACACTCTTCTTGTATCTACACCTGATGGTCTCGAGGTGAAGAATCTGTGCAAGTCTGCCCTTTCCAGGTACCTGCTGATGTTCTCTGACCTGCTATAATCCACCAATTCTTGTGGGATCATCTGTATATCCACCGCTTGCCCTTGAGGATCTCTGAAAGTCCTCTAGTAGATCTTTATTTCCTCTTGTTCCAGTACTGCTTCCTCCACCCAAGTTTTGGTTGGCTTGAGGGTTTCTGCTGGAATGTCAAAGGGTTCCGCTTCTGCAAGAGCATCTTTGATTGTCGGTCTTTTTCTCTTCGTTGCCGATAACTTGGCAGAATCCATGGATCCTGTAACTCCAATTTCAGAAGTTAGCGTCTTTTTAGTACTGAAAGCCGAAATGAAGCTTTTAACTATTCAAATGACTTGAAAATTGAAACATGAGCTATTCAGGGCCTAAGGATGCAGGTAGGTGAAAAAATATGCAAACTTGGCTCAAAATCATGCTGGAGACATCATACGCGTATGATGTCTTTTGTGTCAAAATGACTTCATATTGGTTGTGCTTGTAGCTGATAGTGTATACATGAGTATCATATGCTTGGATTTGAGTTTGGATCCCATTTGGTCAAGTTTTGGCCAGTTTAGTCCAGATCAGGCTCTTGGCAAAATTTTGAAAGGGAATTGGATTTTATGATCCAAATTGGATAAAACTTGGTGGTTCACCTTCAAATGGCATGTAGATCACTTCTGTTTGGTGGTTGAAGCCCTGAGGTGCCAAAATCACATAGTGAGACATCATACGTGTATGATGTCTTTTAGTGTATTTTTGGACCAAATTTCTCTATAAGCTTGGATATGGCTTTAGATAGGCTTATTCAGTGGATTTATGAATTTTGGATAGATTTTGGGCTAAAAATGGCTCTGGAGACATCATACGCGTATGATGTCTTTTCATCAATTTTTCATGGGATTGGTTCTGTGGACTCCCCATGTACTAGTGAAGGACTGTCCCTATCAAATCTTGGTTTGGACTTGAGTATATTGAATTTGGGCTAAAATAGGCTTTGGATGAAGGATTTTCCCTCAATTGGGCTAATGGGGTGATCCACTTGACCAAATGGTTCCAAACTTCATATGTAGCATGTATTAGATATATATAATGGATGTATGATGACAAATGAGCAGTTTTGGCTCTGTAAGTGCAAATAGACATCATACGCGTATGATGTCTTTTGTGTCAAAATGGTGCTTTTTGGTTCCAGATAGCTTATAGATGTGTTAATCAACAATCCTACAAAGTTTCAATGATTTTGGAGTTATTTTGACAAAATTAGGACCAAAAATCAATTTTATGGCCTACTTTGCGTCTTTTTGGTTTTCCTTGGGTTTTCTAACTCCAATTCTCATGATACTTGGTTCATAGGATGTGATTAACATGTGGAATGAGGCTATGCACTCAATTGTTGAAATGGATGTGAAAATCATGCTGTGAGACATCATACGCGTATGATGTCTTTTCTTGAAATGATGGTCTTTTTATGCAAAGAATGCTTTGTGCTAGTGCCCTAAGCCCTGCTAACTAGTTTTCAACTTAAAAAGTCATCAGTTTAGCTAAAAAGCCCCCTTATAGGCATTTCAGTCTCCAAAGTCGTCTTTTTGCCTTGGAGTTGAATTTCTTCAACTTTTCTTCTCGAGAGTTGCATTTCCAGCGCATTGGATATGTTGTGAAGCCACCTATTTGGTTGAATTTGACTTTGGCTCCCCGTTCTCCATCTTTCTCCATTTGGTTGCCCGAAAGCTTCTTTTTCACCATCGGTAAGTGAATCAGCTTTCTTTTGGGTTTTGCTTGCAAACATAAGTCATCCATGTATATTTGAAGCTGCTTGTGAAGTTTCATGTCATTTGGTCGTCAATTTTAGCCGTTATGCCAAAATGACGCTTTGTCCGTTTGGCTCCCCGTTCTCCATCTTTCTCCATTTGGTTGCCCGAAAGCATCTTTTTCACCATCGGTAAGTGAATCAGCTTTCTTTTGGGTTTTGCTTGCAAACATAAGTCATCCATGTATATTTGAAGCTGCTTGTGAAGTTTCATGTCATTTGGTCGTCAATTTTAGCCGTTATGCCAAAATGACGCTTTGTGTGTCCACAGCCGAATCGGTTGTTCCGACCTACTTTTGGTGATCCAAACCCGGAGATACTCCATGGTTGCATTGCCCTCGATGTTGTTAAGCTTCCTGAGAAGTTTTGTGTCGTTTCGACAACTTTTTTCTGTTTGCCTCTTGCAGGCTCTGTTGACCTAGGGTTTTTCAAGTCGTTCTTTCTCGAGCTTTGAGTGTTAGAAACCCATCTTCTATACTAGGGTAACCCACCTCTAAGTTCTTGCAAGGTTTGGTTAGGCGGTTGTGCCACTACCTAGCGTTCTTCCCCATTCCCCGTCTGCTCTTGTTTCTTGGTTTTGGTCAGTTTTCGCGACAAAAGTTAACTATAAGCATCAAAAGCTTATGGCAACGAGTCTACCTCTCATGTCTGGTGTCCTCTGAGCTCTCGTAGCAGTCGTAGAAGGCGGTAGAAGGTCGGATGCTCCTGTGTGCTCTTTGCTCTCTCCAAGAAGGTAATAGTGGAAATGAGCTTGAAAGTGATGTGAAAAATACTTAACTTCGGACTTCCCGGATCACTTGTTACCAAATTTGACATGTGCTCCTATCTCGTCGTGAAATGCACTTTAGGATTTGAAATTTCTCAATTTGGACTCCGTTTGACCTGTTTCTGAGAAATCTGTCCACTTTGCCAAAATTCTGTCATTTCAGGCTTTCCGTAACTTTTTCAGAATTGTACCCAATTTTTACCATGGGTTGCCCTTGTCATTAGGACCATCACCGTCTATTCTTTTCTTTTTTCCGATCTCATTTCACCTGCTTTTTTATTTTTTTTTAAACTTTTATTAAGAAAATCATAAAAAATAAAGGAAAATAGCAAATTGAAGCCAAAAAATTCCAAACATACACGATAAATAGCTGGTAACCCTGTGTATATGAATATACACTTATTTGTGATTTCTGGACTTGGATTACCACTTTTTTCCGCTTTTTAGCTCCAAAAACACTCTTATTTAGTGATATTTACACGTCTAGAGACCCAAATTCATCATTTGATCTCTTCTTGTTGCAAAACACGGTATATAAGGGCATAAATATTATCAATATCCGCAATCAAACATAAAAATTGCAAAATCATGTAAGACACTGCCCTTGTAATATAATTTTTGTTTTTCTTTGTTTTTGGCGCTTGTAGCTGCTTTGTAACTCCTGTATACCTGTATACCTCCCTCCCTCCTAGTCTGAGTCCTCCCGGACGACTATGAAGTGTCTGTGGGCGAAGCATTGTAGTTGTTTTGGTCATAAGTTCCCAATGCAATTGCAGAGCGATGATACAACAGTCTTTCCAATAAAGCTGCTCTTTGTTTGATTGAAGGATTGGTGGTCGGGTTTTGGGTTGGTGATACTTCGGTAGTAGAATCAGTAGATGGATTCTTCTTTACCTTGTTGTTCTTTTTCACAATCCAAATCTGCTTCCGCTTCACTTGTGCTTGCCACAAACTCTTTGCGACCCAAACCTGCTTTGTTCTTTGTGTTGATTTCCTCGACTTGAAATACCTAGGAGTTTCCGTTGATTGTACTGAAGGGAGTTCCTGTTTACAAATCTTTGGGATCCAAATTTGCTTGCTATAGTTTTGTGCCGTCATGAACTTCTTTGGAATCCAGATCTGTTTCACTGTCCTTGATTGTCTGGAATCACTCTGTTGTCTGGTATTGAAGACTCTGTTTTCCACCTTTGTGTTTTCTGGCACAACCTTTTTTGGTCTCCATACCAACTTTGACTCCGTTTTTACCCAAGGTTTAGCTGTTATATTATTGCTTGTCTTCCTTATCCACTGTTGAGAGTTCCTCGTCGAAGAGTAATCCGGTTGTATAGAAACTTTTGGTTGCCATTGCTTCTTCTTTTTCTTTGGTTGTTGTTTACCTTTGTCTTTGGATTCGTCCTTTGGAGTTGGCTCTGCTCCTTTGGTGAACTTAACTGATTGACTTTCACCTTCGTATTTGATAAGCACTGATTTAGAACTCCAGTCAATCATTGCATTGTATTGCTTCTGCCATGGTTGTCCTAGCAATAATGGTTGTTGTGTAGCTTGGTCTTCAACCACGTAAAACATATGAGGATACACATACTGGTTAATCTGTATATGTAAAACTGTGCATCCGACAGTTTTGATTGAATTCTCAGAGTAACTCTTTAACTCTTGCTTGGCAGTTTGTAGTTTAGTGTCATTTGTCAATTGTCTATACAAACTGAGTGAAAGTAGGTTAGCTTGAGCTCCTGAATCCAATAGTGCTCTGGCTTTGATTTGGTTGGTTCCTACTTTGCATTCAATGATGGGTTCTTCTTTGTCATTATCCATTTCTGTTATACTGACTGCGTTTATTCGTATTGCTCCTTCATTGCGCTGTTTCTGACGCAGTAGTCTTCTTTTCTCCATTCTTTCCTTCGCCTCGGCTTGCGCTTCCTCCACAATCTTTTTCTTTTTCTGGACACGCAGCTTTTCTTGATGTATTTTGAGAAGCATGTCTTGGGTTAGCGGCAAAAGATACTTTTTCACTCTGCATCCACTAATCCAATTGGGCATTTCTTCTCCGTCTAATGTAGCAAGCTTGACGGCTCCACTTGGTGATAGATCTTTAATCACCAGAGGTCCCATCCCTCGCTTTTTAAGCTTCTTAGCATGCTGTTTCAGAGTGTAAACTAGGACATAGTCCCCAACCTTAAACTCTTTAGTCCGCACATGCTTATCAAAAAATTCCTTTTGTCGCCTTTTTTGAGCGTAGATAGAAGCTACTGCTTTTAGGCGAAGCTCATCTAGCTTTTCCAGGTCATCTATTCTATCAGAAAGCTCGTGCCCTGTCCACTCTAGATCCTTAGCCACCCTTAAGGTTGAAATCAAGAATTCTATTGGTAAGATAGCATTTAGCCCAAAAACCATGTTATATGGGGTCGTTCCTATTGATGTTTTATATGCTACCCTATATGCCCATAATGTTGAATGCAACTTCTGGTCCCAGTCAGTTCTCGACTCAGATACAATCTTCGTAAGGACCGTGCATATGGTTTTGTTTGTTGCTTCAGCTTGTCCGTTTGCTTGTGGATGATACGGGGCTGATTTCCTATGGATTACCATGAATTCATCTAGAAGGATCTTTATCACTTCATTTATAAAATGTGTGCCTCGATCACTCACAATTTCTATTGGCAATCCATATCGTACAAAGACGTATTCATATAGAAATTGTGCCGTGGTCCTGGCATCTGCTTTTTGAGTTGCCTTTGCTTCGACCCACTTTGTTAGATAGTCTGTAGCCACAACGATGTATTGTGCATGAGTCTTATATGCAGGAGGTGAAATGGGTCCGACATAATCAATCCCCCATTTTGCAAAAGCTCTTGCCCCCATCATTGGTCTAAGCGGCATATCATCTCTTTTAAGTGGTACTTTGGTCCGCTGACAGTCATCACACCGTTTAACGTATTCCTCAGCGTCCATATGTAATGTTGGCCACCATATTCCTGCGGCTAAGACAAGTTTTGCTGTCTTATCACCTGAGAAATGGCCTCCACCTACTCCTCCATGAGCTTGCTCCAGGATTATCACATACTCAGACTCTGATGCGCAAATCCTAAGCTGGTTGTCTTTACCTCTCTTATAGAGTTGATCTCCTATTAAAGCGTAATCTCTAGCTTCTGTCTCTACAGATTTCTGACGAGCTTTTGACGTTCCTTCTGGGAAAGTTCTATTTGTGAGATATTCAACAATATACTGACTCCATTCTGGAGCGATCATTATCTGATATAATGTCGAATACTCTGCTGGCGGTTTTGATGAACATACAATACATACAGTGACATATTCATGTACGCTTTCTTTCATTCCTGGCCAATAGACTCCCAATTGTAACAAATTCCTATATGTGTTCCTTCTTGAACAATGAAATGCACATTCCTGAACATGTGCTTCGCGCAGATATATATTATATTCCTCAGGATTGATGCATAGTCGTAAAACATGATCATTTCCCAATTGATACAACCTTCCTGCAACCAATTGAAGATTCTTGGATTGCTGAATAGCAATATGTTTCTGGTTGTATTCTCTTCTATCGAACTCTCCTCCATAGGTTAATAGGTTAACGACATTTTGAGACCACTTCGGTATCATTTCTATGTTGAACAAGTACGCGTCTGGCATGTCGTCATCTACTCCTATAGGGTCTTCTCCATTCGTCAATCGCGAAAGATGATCAGCTCTAAGATGTGTTTTTCCTTTCTTTACTACTACCGTGAAGTCGAATTCCAGTAAGATAATGAACCATCTCACTATTCTCCCGGTATTGCATGGTTTATTCACTAGGTAGAGCAAGGCTTGGTGATCCGTAAAAAACACAAACTTGTTGGCTAGAAGATAATGCCGAAATTTCTTCACAGCATATATCATTCCTAATCCTTCTCGCTCTGTTGTGGTGTAATTCTTCTCTGCATTGTTGAGCTGTCGACTGGCGTAACAGATAGGAAAATCCATGTTTCCTTCTTCTGGCTGAGCCAGAATGCATCCTATTGCATATGCCGAAGCATCTATATGCACATGGAATATCTTCTCCCAATCTGGTGATTTCAAGACTGGAGCAGTAATGAGTGCCTCTTTCAATTTCTTGAACGATTCCTCACACTCCTCTGTCCATTCAAAGTTCACTATTAGCCTGTAAAGTGGTTGGCCTATTATAGCGTACATGTAAATGAATCGTTTATAATATCCGCAATGTCCCATAAAGCTCTGTACTTGTTTCTCATTGGTTGGTCTAGGCATATCCACTATAACTTTTATCTTCTCTAAATCCGTGGATATTCCGTTTTGTGAGACAATATGTCCAAGAATTCTGCCCTGTCGGACCATAAACACACATTTCTCAGGATTGAGACAAATGCGATATGTCCTACATTTCTCAAATACTTTTCTTAGGTGTTCTAGATGCTCATCTCCCAGAAGAGAATGTACACATAAGTCATCCATGTATATTTCTAGAAACAAGCTTAAGTATTCTTTGAAAGCATGCGTCATCAGCCTCTGGAAGGTTGCGGGAGCATTGGTTAGACCAAAAGGCATAACCTTATAAGCATAGATTCCCCACTCATTTGCAAAAGCTGTTTTATGTTGATCTTCCAGTGCTATGGCTAGCTGGTTATATCCTGAAAAACCATCAAGAAAGGAGTAGGTTGTTTTCCCTGATACACGCTCTAGAACATGATCAGTTATCGGCAGGGGATAATTGTCCCTGATTGTCGCAGCATTCACTTTCTTTAAGTTGACACACACTCGGAGTTTTCCGTTCTTCTTGGGTACTACCACAATCGGAGATACCCAATCGGTGTGTTCAATCTCGTATATGAATTCAGCTTCCATTTGCTTATCTATCTCTTCTTTGATTCGCTTAGCAAAAGTATCATTATATGTGTATGGTCTCTGTCTGCTAGGCTTTGCGTCTTGTTTCAGTGGGATTGTGTGTTGGCATATCGATGGGTCAACTTCCTTTAAGTCCTTATAAGACCATGCAAACACATCCCTATACTCTCTGAGAAGACTCAAAAGTCTCTCTTCCTCGCCTGGAGACAAATCTGTGGCTATGTACACCGGTCTAGGTGTCTCACCTGGAGCTGCTAAATCAACTTTTTTTGCATCCTCCGGTCCGTCATAAGATTCGTTCTCCCTTCTCTCTCGAATAGGTTGGGTTAATACCACCTTCCTATCCTCTATTGTGAATTTCCTATAGTGAGAGGGAACATCCATGTTTTCCTTGATTTTGGCGTTTTCGTCCTCTCCACTCTCAATTTCTGTCGTCCAAACTTCTTTCAGAGTTTTCTTGAGCTCTCTGTACTTGTTTCTACGTTCTAGCTTGGACTCCGTGTGTTCTCTGTTGCGCTTGTTCTTTTCTGATTTTTCAGTTTCAGTTTTCGTTCCATTCCTTTGAACTTGATTTCTTGAGCCTCTTTTGTCTTTTCGTAAGCTCTTTTGATCATTGCCTCTCATTCTTCCAGAAATCTTGTCCTTAACACAATCTTCCGCCTTTACTAGCATTAGGAATTGATTTTTTCCTCTTATTCTAGGCATCGGATTGGTTCTAACCCCCTTTGTTTTCTTCTTTGCTCTATAGCGTTTCTGGCCTTGTTTAGTTTGGTTCAGAAAATCATAAAATCGGACATCCGTTATAGTTTCTTCGTTTCCGCTTGAATTGTCCGTTGACTCGTTGTCTGCTTCATTTCCCCACTCAGGATGATCGGGAATGTCGTGAAACACCTCCTCTTCATCTTTCTTTTCCAGTGTATCGTTCTTTTCAGTTTCTTTTTCGAGTACAGTTCTCAACATGAAGTACGGAACCACGTCGTACCCGTCCTTGTCGCAAAATTTTGTTGTGGGACCATCCGGAATTGCACAAACATCTAGGGTTGCTAGAATGTGTGTCCATTCTAATGGTTCAAGCGTGTCCTCTGGAAAGGGTTCTCCTATATAAGTTTCGTCTTCGATAGCCCTTTCTAAAACACATTCTTCTCGTTTCAGACTTCCACATTTCGAAGCTCCACACATCCATAACTCCTTGGGTTTACCTAACCAAGCTGGAAATTCGGATCCCGCCAAAGTAGCTGAATCAAACTCCTCCACCGGTGTTCGGTTCACATCTTTGTAGCTATGGTCTTTCAGGTTCACACGTGTAGTGGTTTCCATATTTCTCAGGTATATGTGATCGTAGCCCAATCCTGGACCATTTTCAACTGTCTCATGAATGGTCTTCCCAGTATGATATCATAGTTATTCTCCTTGCCAAAATCGACAATAGCAAAAGTATGTTCGTATTCAATGCCGCAAGAAGTCACTACAACTTTCTCTAATAACCCCATAGGTTTCTCCATGTGTCCATCTGCTAATTGGAGTTTCAACCTAGTCTTCCTTATTGCTGGTTTCCCCCATTTTTTCCAGATTTCTTTTGTAGCAATGGCTACCCCAGCTCCGCTGTCTAGTATTGCCATCGTGTTTACTCCTTGGAATTCAACTGGTAAGGTTGTATTCCCCTCTTCACCTTCGCAATACTCTCCGACCTTGTTTAAGGGTACAGGCTTAGCGTTCTTTTGTGGTTTACTCAGCTCTTGTATACCCTCTTGCAGTCTCGATGTTGGGTCTTTTACCCAAATTTCTCCAAGCATTTTCCTACAGTGGTCCACATATGTGGTCTTAACCTCAAAAGCTCAGCTAGAGTGATAGTGCATGTCACTGGTGTTGACAAGATCTCTATCAATCCTTGCGAGTCCATGACTTTTTCTGATGAGATTCTTCGTGAGGGAAGTGCTCTAATCTCGGATTTTGCTTCATACTCTCCTAAGTATGAAGGTAAGGTATTCAGTGAGTGAGGTTTGCTCTCCATTGTTCTAACAGAGCCCCCATCTCCCCAGTAAGATTGCAGATCCAAGTCCACTTGAGATCCTGCCTCAAATTCCACTATGGGAGGGTTCCTGATGTCCTTTTCCCAATTTGTCTGATTAGCTTGGCAACTTAGCTCGTTTGCAAAGTTTGCCTCTCTCACTTGTTTCCAAAATTCATTGTAATCATCATCTCTTCCGTAAGACCTCTGTATGACTGGATGAAAACTCTCTATCTCCTGATCGGTTGTGTTCAACACTATGCGGTCATCCTTGTGTGTATTTTCAGGCTTTTGTGCACTGGGAGTCTTTTCAGCTACCCGTGAAACAATAGTCTCTTGCTGAATTGGGTTTTCCGTTCCACAATTCATTGTTTCTTTTGGTGGTTCTAATAAGGCTTGTGCAGTCTCGATCATTCTCTGGCACATTTCAAGTCTCTGCTTTTCCAATTCCGCGTTTGGGTATGTCATCCACCTCTTTTCTTGTGTTTGGTTGTTCTTTAACCTAGCTTCGTAAGCTCTCATCAGTGCATCCAATGGTTCGTGTACTTTGTCGACTAGCACTGATCCCCCTGAGCTTAAGCTCGTTGTTTCTTTGATACTCTTTTGTTTCGTTCTTTCAGGGCTCCTCTCTCGTTTCCCGTTTTGACTCTCATGTTTTTCTAATCTATCTTTAGTTCGCTTTAGTTCCTCAGCTAGAATAGCGTCTTCACGTTCTTTTCTCAACTTCATGCATGCTTTTCTAGCTTTCCATGTGTTTTTCTGACTCCGCGGTCCTAGACTAACCATTTCAGTCGCTAACTTTCCATTCTCAGGTTCTCTAGTGGTTTTCTTAGCTTGAGCTCTAGTAACAACTTGCGTTGGTATCAGAGTTTCATTTTCAGACCCACTGCTGGTAGGAATAGTTTCTAGCATATTCAATGTCGTCTTTTGCACTTTGTTTGGATTCTTTGAACAATCCTCAATGAAGTGAGTAACCCCACACTCAGTGCAATAAGCGTTAATTCTAATGATTTCCGTATGTGGGCAAACATTCATCAGATGGTCACCTCCACACTTGTAACAGGGTCCTAGTGCTGGTCTTGGTCCCATTTGATTCGTCCTTTGTGGATAGGATGGTCTTTGTCCTGTTAACCCTCCATGAGCTATGAACATCAATGTTCTTGCGTCCAAATTGTATCTCTCTTCATCAGAAGCACTTGTAATTGTTGGTATTCCAACATTCCCAATCATGCCCCATGGTTCTGGTTGTTTGGGTTCTTCTGGTGGGTAATACACAGTTGGAGACATGTGTGCACCAGATTCTTCATAATAGGCTTGAACAGGCACTAGGGCTTGTTCTTCCTGATTCTCTAAGGTTGGTGCATATCTAATGCCTACTGGTCTTGCTCCTGGTAAAGGTGGTTGTTGTCCCAATACCGGTTGCGGTCTTTCTATCCCCATAGGTCCTGGCACATTTCCCGTTGGGTATCGAGGTACTGGATGTACTTGAGGTGGTGCTAATTGAGTAGGAGGTGCATACTGACGCTCCCTTACATACCCTTTGTTGTAATAGCACTCCTCTGTTGGATGGTTTGTCCATTTTTGTTCAATAGCACACCATTTCAGTGTTTTTGGCAATGGTTTTTGGTATGGTGCCATCCTTTTTAGAGCATCTTCTATCATTTGCTCTACATTTGGCATGGTTGTTGTTTGAACATTCTTTTTAGTGGTAGTCTCGCTCGCTACGGAGGAAGAGCTACTGGATGCGAAATCTGTATCCGCTGACACCTCTCCATAAACCGTACAGTTATCCACTAAGTACAATGCCTCTCTCGTTACTTGCTCGAAACTTGTACAAGCTTTCAAATGCAAGTCCTTCTTGAGAGTGTCGTTTCTCAGTCCCTCAATAAAGAGAACAGATAGTCTGTCATCTTGTGGTCGTTCACGTACTGGACATCTCTCAATGTATTGTTTGAAGCGAAGTGAAGCTTCCTTCACTTTTTCGTGTTCTCTCTGTTTAAAAACATATATTTGTGAGACCGTATTGTGCTTAATCCCTCGTTTTGAGAATTCCTCCGCAAACTCTCTTAGCAAATGGTCAATGTCATGGAATCCCCCTATGTTCAGTGGTTGAAACCATGTCAATGCCGTACCTTCTAGAGTAAGACCAAATCCCTCGTATTGTGTATGGAAATCTGTTATCTGCTCAGCTCTTAAGACTTGCTTAAAGAGTGACACATGTGCATACGGATCTCCTGAACCACCATACTTCTTTGGCATACACTTCGCTACTTGAGATGGTCTCATACGTCTATGGTCTGCTACCATCTCATTGCTCCTGTGTCCCGGCTAAAGCTTTCTCTAGCATCATGGACTTCATGGGTTACCCTTGTCGGTTCCCCTGCCCTGAATCTACTACTAGGAGGTAAATGTGATGGTTCCCCTTCGAACCTTGGACCTGGAGTGGTATATGTGGAGATTGGAACTGTACTACCTCGATTCGTATCCATTGACTCTCTGGAATGTAATGATCCCATTGGTCCGGGCTTCAAGTACTGAGGTTGACTGAAAGAGTCAGCAACCTGAGTTCTTTGTCCTCCTGTTGTCATTGGGTTTTGCACTCCATTTGTTGGTGCTGGTCTTTGTGAACTAGAAGTAACATAATACTGATGTAGTGGTCCCCCAAAGTATGTATATCCTTCTAATTCTTTCTTGCCCATTGTTGAGTATTGTCTCCCATACTTGTCGTAAGCAGCAATTTTCACTTCCGATCCCTCTGTGTAGGTAAAGACATAAAGTCTTTTTTGGTCTGTCAACTCTCCGGTGTAGGGTTCTTCACATCTATAATAGAGATCTTGCTCCCCATTATTATATTTGTATAGCCCCACATAGATGTTATCAGTGTTGATCCTTGTAGTTTCATTCTCTCTTCTTAACCTCGCATCAGGTAAGTTCATTATTGGTGCTTTCTCCTCAAGTTCTTCATCTACTTTGGCTTTGGTGCCCATCAATCCCCACTTGTCCACAATGTTAGGGATTAGGACTACCAAGTACATGGTACCCTCGTCATCTAGATATCTATCTCCGCTATAGCTCACAGGCACTAAGTCCTTGAACTCACTAGGTCTATCTTCTATCTTCACACAATAGCGGTCCATTCCATCCTTGTAGATCTTGGCACCTTGCTCATTGTCGTACTGGTATTTTATGAACAATAGCTTCATTGTGGCGGAAGGGTTTGATGATCCTGCTGCCATATTTTCTCTGTTGTTCAGGTTCAAGTGTTCCAAGTGTTCGGTGAAAATCTCGTAAGATCTCTCCGAAGAAGTATCAGAGACACTTCCTTCAAAGATCGGCTCTAATGGTTGCACCCAACTTTGGTTTACACTTCCCTCGGTTGATATGACACTTGCTGGTTCCCCTTGTTTTGGTTGGTTATTCTGAAGGTTCCTGCCCGATCTCAAATTCATCAATTCCCCTAAAGGACTTTAACTTTTCCGTCTCGGCAATTTGTTTTCCCCAAGTTTTTGTGGTCAGAATTGATCCAAACTGATTGATACTTGGTCAATTGTTTAATCTTGTCAGTTGGACAACTTCTGTTTCATCAAGTGAGAATTTTGTTGCAGTTATGCTGAAAAAGACATTATACGCGTATGATGTCTTTTTTCACAGATTTAGACTATTTTGGTTATGCTCACTCTCATTAGCCCCCTTATGCTCTTTCCACTCACAAAATTCAGTTTGAACTCTGTTTGAGCAAGTTATGGCTAATTTAGGCTTTTCTTGGCAATTTTCCGCTTTTGACTTGTTTTGGGTCAATTGTGATCCAAATGGGATGAAACTTGAAATATAACCTCTAGACAGCTATTAGAATGGATCTGTGTTAGCAAAGTATCAAAATATGTCCAAAATTAGGTCAAAGACATGATACGCGTATGATGTCTTTTTCATCAGTTCGGGTCAAGACTTGATATTTTTGCTTTCTACAGTGTTTGTAACAATCTTGTCAGGTCAGATATCAAAAATAAGCAGTGGATGTGCTAAAAGACATTATACGCGTATGATGTCTTTTTTCACAGATTTGGACTATTCTTGGTTTTAAGCCTTCTCCAATGTTTATAATTGAGTTTCAAGTGTTTTTGTCGGGTTTGAATGTAAAAACAAGATCTGAATCCAAAATTTCCTATTCTTTGCGTTTCTTGGACTCTGACTTGTCTTTTTGGGTTTCTTTGAGTGTTAATGCTCTTGTTTTAAGTTGAAATTAGGGTATAACCCCCTTTTTGAACACTCTGGTAAAGTCAAAATTTCTGTTTTGGTCTCTGTTTGGTCATTTAGACATCATACGTGTATGATGTCTAAAGTTGCAGATTTCCAGTTTTTTGGCACAGAATCCTTCCTAAAGCTTCCTCTAGTGCTCAGCAACTCCCAGATACACAGAAAATTTCTCTGACTTTTGTTTATTGCAAGTTTCACTACTAACTCGACGGTTTAGTGATCTAACATGCAATCAACCATATCAAGCAAATACTCCAATAATTATTAGCTCGAGATCAGGATCAAATGAAGTCCTACCTAAGCTATTCCTAATCATAAAATGGGTTTGGTAATTGTGACTTTAAAGATATCCACTGTCACTCACGGACTAGCAAATTCTTCTTCTATCAACAACTACTCCACACCAACAAAACAACAAACAAATCTAAGCTAAACTAAAAATACTGTCAACACGAAAGACCCGGGATTACCCCACTTCCTAGTATCTCTCGAGATCTTCGGAGTCCACCACTCCTAGATCTTTTCTAACTAAAGTATACAAAGTAGTTTATACGACTCACCTCGTAGGATTAGTCTAAGGTCACCTACTTAGGGCTCTCGTCCCCGGCAACGGCGCCAAATGTTAAGGCGGTTACGTCGCTAGCGGAAGCTAAATAGCGAGAACTCAACCAACAACAGAATTTGTCAGACGAGGACGAATCTTGACCCGCAGGCGCATGGAAACAACTAGGTGGGTGTCAAATCACCTAATCGACCTTCTAATGACAATCACTACTAAGGAAATCAAATCTAAGTTCTAAAATACGCAAGTGACTGAAACCCCTACTACGAACGAATGCTATACGAAACAGGATCTAGAATCATTGAATCGATCTCAAACTCAAGGGGAAGTCTGTGCACTAGGTAAGAACAACACCCTAAAGACTTGAACTGCAAAATCAACCTATAACCACTCCGTGCGGTAAACGCGTATGAAGACAGGCCGAAAAATACAGGTGACCGAAACTTGACCCCGATGGTACTAATGCGTATCTCTACTCGTTGTGGTTCTATAGATATGCTGCACGCTCTATTCCGACACACGAGCTGGAAGAAAACTCACACCGAAGCTCGTAGGAACTTACCACACATAGAAGTCGATAGCGCGCACTCTTGGTATCTGTGCGTAGCTCTCGCCGTTGCTAACACAATGGCGGTGTCGCTTCTCCAATGGCGGCTCCGTAGCTCGCGTAGCATGTAGATAAGACTCTCTCTCTCTCTCTCTCTCTCTCTCTCTCTCTCTCTCAGACACAGTCACGGCGCTCAAAAAACTCACTTTGATTAATAATCTGAATCCCCTTAGGTTACAAAAACTTTGGCTTATATACCTCAGCCTTGGAGGTGAGAACATCTCTAACTAATTACATCAGCAAGTGAAATTACTTCGGGATTACAAGCTGGAAACTCAATTGAGTCCCGTTACTTAATGAATGGCTCAATTCAAAATCAATGTCGGAAAGACATTTATTACAATCAATGGTTACAAAAATGATGAGTGTGAGCAAAAATGTGGGTGTGATCCTCTGCTGGCTCAACATCTGTGGTACTCAAGTTGAGTACAACTTCTGCCACTCCAAAGCTAGGAATCGGTATTTTTGAACTTGTATACACGATATTCTTTAGCTTTGTGATTGGCGGCTTTCCCATCATTATCCACGTATCATAACACATTAGATTCTTTGTTGCTTTTGGATCTAGCACAACTGAACATGGAATTTGAGTCCTATTTCTCCACATATACTAAATTTGATCGTCATAGGAGACAATTGATCTTCTTACTTATCCTTGTTATTGTCTTGATCTTGCGTTTGTTGAAGATTTTCCATTGAACTTGGAAAATTTGCTCCTTCATATGCTTTCATTTGCACTTTTTCTGTAGTCGGCTTCTTTGAAACAGATTTTTCTGATTCTTCAGGTATGTCAATGATGAAATATTCTCGTAGACGGAGAAGGAGATGGAGCAAGAGCACTCTTCTTGCATTGCACAAATGAGAGAATGAGGTATTTTAGGTTTAATTTGACTTTTATATGGGCTTGCCCGTTCACATTTGGGCGCCCACACCTAGCCAATCTTACCCAAACATTATGGGTTCCAGTTTTAGAGTGCCCCTCTCATCGGTGATTACTCTTAACCATTACTAGCTGACTGAAAAGCCCGGCCAATAACATAATACACTATTAGCGGATCCGACAATCCCGGCCCATGGCTACATAAAAGGTGGTCGCCTGGTGGTAACAGATTTGCACTCCATAGCCAAGAGTGTTGGTGTAGGCTCTCAACTCCTCAAGGAGCTTGGAGAAGGAGATGGAGCTCTTGCAGTTTTCATAACACACAATGAGAGTGTGTGTGAGTGTGTGTGGGTGAGTATACCTTGCTAGCAAGGTCTCTTCTTGCTTTGGTTGACCCCTCCTTCTAGCTCATGCTTGAAGCTCATTGGCTCATGCCAAGCCTAGCCAATCACAAGCTTGGGCCATTTCTAGCAATAGGGGTAGTCTTGCGACAAGTGTCCCCCTTTCCCCTTTGAGAGAGAGGACTTGATAAATACAAAAAAAATAGTTAATTCAAGTAATTTATCATTGGATCCCTTTCTTAGCGTGGTCAACAGGATTCAAGCACCTCATAAAGGTAACATGGGTAGGAGCTTCACATGTGTCCTTGCTTCCATTAAGGCTTGGGGTTACCTTGAGTGTGTGTGTCTGTGTGTATTCTCTCACTAGCCCCTAGAATATGGGATTGCCCCTTTTATGTAGGGATCACTTTGACTTTTGGTGCTCAATCACCTTACTCATCAAGCATGACAAAGCACTTCTAGCTTGGGGTGTTTCCACAAGCATCTCAAGCAAGCACATCAAACCACCTCAAGCACCTTAATTATCCAGCAGGACAAGCACCTCAAGCACCTTAATCAAGAACAACAAGTACCTCAAGAATGACAAGCACCTCAAGCTTGGGTCGGGTTTCCACCTCAAGCTAAACCATAAATTAGGTCAAAGGACTTTAAACACTAACTTTTGTAGGTATTTAATGAAGCTAACCCTAAGGTCTAAGCTCCATTGGTAGCCTTGCTCTTTGATAGACCATCTCTCATTTGGGCCCCTTTACCATTGGCTCTGTGTTGAGATAGATCTATAAGCACATGTCTATATCTTAACCCTTATTCCCGTTTATTCTCCCACATTAAGTGATCAGTTTAATATGAGAAAATCATTTGGGTTGGTTAGATATTAGATTTGATGACATTACCTCTCTCTTGAAATCATAGTAGTCCTTGGCTATGAGGTAGAAGAGATAAATCCTTAGTCATTAGTCAATATTACTTAGCGGGTAGAGGATCCCTTTTTACCCTATGACATCTTTCCAAGATGGATGACTAATCCATTTGGTGCTTGGAAGACATAGCTGCCCGCAAGCATGTCTGCTCTTTAGTCCATTTCATTCTCCCAAAGTAAAGTGACAAATCCTACTTGGTGTTTGAGAGACATTGTCATCACAAACATGATTGTAAGCATGCACACTATTTAAATTTGTGCACAATTAAAAAGAGAACTAGTCTTATAAGACAAAAACATGGGTCATTTAAAAGAAATTTGTACATTTGCTTACTCTAATGTAGCATTGTAAGCATTGACAAGGTTCATACTATCCTTAAGCTGTATTCCTTGCATCCATCTAGCATCTTCAAAAGGATAATTTTTGAACTTAATAAGATACCGTCGGATAATCTTACCATGTCATAGTACCTTGTCTTCATGCTGAAGGATAGCTTCGTGTTGTAGCACCTCTTCTTGATCTTCAACTTTGGGAGGGTCTTCAATAATTGGTTCACTTGGTGGCTCTCCTTTATAGGGCTTAAGTAGGCTCACATGAAAGGCATTGTGTATGAGCCAATGGCTGGGCAACTTGAGTTGGTAAGCTGTCTCATTGATGGCTTCAAGATTTGGAAAGGACCATAGTATCTTTTTGCTAACTTAGCATAATAATTTTGATGGCCCATAGGATTTTTACCTGTCGTTTGTCTTAATCGAGCCTTAGGAAACTTAAGTAAGATCCAATCATTTTCTTTGAATGTTAAGGCGCTTCTGTGCTTGTCAGCAACAGCTTTTTGCCTTTATTGAGATATGGATATAACCTCCTTAATCTTTTGAAAAGATTCTTGTAGATCCCATGTAGTTTGAGTAGAAAGAGACTTTTAGGTCTTCCCTCAATGATCTCAAAAGGTGCTTTTCCCGTAGAAGTATGTACAGTATTATTGTAGGCATACTCTACAAGAGGTAAGTACTTTTCCCATTGTGAGCTTTGATCTACTTCAATAACATAAGTCTTGAGTAGATCGAGTATTATAAGATTGGCTATCTCACTTTGGCCATCCTTTTGTGGATGATAGGCCGAAGAGAAATTCAATCTTGTTCCTAGATTTTGAAAGAGACCTTTCCAGAAATCAATGGTCATTCTAGGATCTCTATCTGACACGATGGATGTTGGTAATCCATGGTGTTTGAAAATCTGTGATATGAAGAGAGTTGCCATTTGGTGTGCCTTAATAGTCTTTTTGATAAGAATAAAGTGTGCTTGCTTGCTAAGCCTATTGACTATTGTCCATATTCCCGTATTCCCATGGATAGACTTGGGTAATCCAAATATGAATTCCATGGATATACTCTCCCATGGTGAATTTGGGATAGGAAATGGCTGGAGTAATCTAGGTTGCTTCCCTCTACCATATTTGGTCTTTTGGCATACTACGCATTTTGAAACATACTCTTGTATGTCCACTTTCATGGTAGGCCAATAGAAATACATCTCTACTCCTCGAAGCGTAGGTTGAATACCTCTATGTCCCGCATAGGGAGGAGCATGGGATTTATACATAACTTTCTCACAAAGGGAATGGGTGACACATAGCCTATTGCCATGGAAAAGATAACCATCCTACAAGGTGAATGGTTCCTCTTTCTTCCCCAAAGCAAGGGCTGACATTATGTCTCTAAAGCCAAGGTCAGTAGCATACTCATTTATCATAGAGTGTGGAGCCACATCTTCAGAGGAAATTAAGGTTTCATTGCTTTCTTGCTCTTTGGATTCCTCCTCTTGAATGGGAGAGAGTCTTCTTTTGGGGGTCTCTTCAAGAGGCCTCCTAAGCTCTCTCTCCTCTTGAAGAGGAAGGGAAATTCCATAAGCACGGAGTTGTTGTGTAACTTCAGCTTGCCAAGCAAGGTTGCCCATAGCTTGTTGCAACCTAGTAACGAGATAATTGACAAACATGGGGGCATCATCAGTAGCACCTTCATGTGAAAAATTAAAGCTATCAATGTTCATTCTACTCTCTTGATTATTGTCATCCATGCTAACAAAATTTATGTATGTACTTAGTGTATGCTTTGGCAATTCAAAAATTTAGTTGCCATTCCTCTTAGCCTTTGAAAATTGGCTCTTAAGTATCTACACCCACGGCTCAAAGTGGTTAGTTATAGAGAGTAGTGGAGTAGTCCTAACATAGCAGAGTTGCCAAGGGCTAGCTCCTTTTGGACTTCTTATGGCTCAATAATGGTAAAGACATAGGAAAGTCTAAAAAGACTCCATTATTAAGTCCAAAGCTTCCAAGGTGTGCACCATATCCCACATAGTGGGCTCAACAAAATCGATAATAGATCCCAGTTCCACTTACCCTAATATAATTAACAACATCAACCATTTATAGGCTACTTAAGGACCTCTCTTCTTAAGCAAGAAAAGAGAAACCAAATGCTCTGATACCAATGTAATGGAATTGGCTTATTAACTTGAGAGTAGCGGAAATTAATGAGAGTACTTTTGAGAAATTAGTTTGTGAGCATAGAGGTGGAACTTAATTGAAGATAACAACATAGACATAGGAATTAGTTAACTTGGCATGAACAATACTTTTGCAAGAGACAGAATTTACAGACCATGACAACAGTTGAGGATCGGATCTATGTGGGGCCGGTCCCCCCTCCAATAGGCATTTGTATTATGATTTCTCCCATTAAGAGAGACTTGTTACAATACAATATTTTTGTTCCTTGTGACCTAGGTGATGCAATGAAGATGGAAAGCTTCATGCATCAAAAGCATAACATAAACTTTGAAGAAATATTTAACTATCCCAAGACTCAGTCCCAAGACCTCAAACACCTTCAAAGGTGGAGAGAGTTAGCAGGGAATGAGGGTAGGGAAGAGGAAGAAGAAACATTTCATAGGAGAAAGAATTATTTCCTCACTTATCATAACTCTTCTTGCTAGCATACATAATAGCATAGTAACGAAGATGGAGAAGATGGCAAGCTTAAGCATTGAAGCACGACTTTTGGTTGGATTTACACTCCATAGCTAAGAGTGTTGGTGTAGGCTCTCAACTTCTCAAGGAGCTTGGAGAAGGAGATGGAGCTCTTGCACTTTGCATAAAACACAATGAGAGTGTGTGTGAGTGTGTGTGGGTGAGTATACCTTGAAGCAAGGCCTCTTCTTGCTTTGGTTGACCCCTCCTTCTAGCTCATGCTTGAAGCTCATTGGCTCATCTTGTGGTGACGTGATTACAAGTCATGCAGTGGAGTCAGCACCAGGCGAATAGGAGGCTTGGTGACTGCCCAACTCTCCCCATCGCTTGGTGTTGACCTTGGTGTTAAAGTCATTACAAGCGATAGTGAAGTCAGCATCGGGAAAATAGGAGGCTTGGTGATTGCGCAACACTCCCCGCCGCTTGGTATTGACCTTGGCAAATGGACGTCGGCCCAGCTAATATCCACGGATATCATTTGTTTTGAGTCAGGGGCCGATCTTGTCAGTCCAATAGGTGTGTAGGTGATCGCTGATGAGAGGTGCACCACTTATCTTATTTTTTCAGTATTTTTGCAACGATCGGCCACTATGGGCGTCCATGTGTGAATGGGTTAGACTCTTATAAAAGGTCTATTTTGACCTTAAATCCTCATTCTTTGAGGTGCATCCTAAGAAGTGCTCTTGCGTTACCTCTATCTCCTTCTCCTTCGTGTGCTGATGGGTGTGTGTGTCTTGCGTTACCTCTATCTCCTTCTCCTTCGTGTGCTCATGGGTGTGTGTGTGTGATTGAGAGAGAGAGAGAGAGAGAGAGAGAGAGAGAGAGAGAGAGAGAGAGAGAGAGAGAGAGAGAGAGAGAGAGAGAGAGAGAGCATTGCAGTCGGGATTGCAGCAGCATCGGTGGCAGCGAGGTGGTTGAGCGTGGTGGCGATGGCTCCTTCTCCTTCACGACATAGGATCCTTCACGATAGAAGCATTGAGCGGTGAGTGACACACTATTGCCCCTTTGAGCTTGCTAGGACTGTCTAGTTGTGTGCTTGCAGCCATTCGTGGCTCGCACATGGTGTTTTGGCAAGTTCCCAACCTCTGACATGTGCGGAAAAGTGCGCAATGGGGAGAGAAAGGAAGAAGACTAGAGTGCAAAGAAGTTTGAAACGTAGAATAGAGAAAGTGGTTAGCCTGAGGTGATCACAATCATATCATGCTTCTAGTGCAAAAGATCGATTCTGACGATGGTTGGAGACAAGGCAACAAAATGGCAGACGTTGGGTGGAAAACCAATACATTTCTGACACTAACCACTTCTATTTTAAACATACATTGTAATGCCACGAGATTTGTTGACGCCCTAATTATTGGTTTCGTGGGTCAAATTTTGTCTATTCTGGAGTTTTTTTAAATTTTTATTAGTATTATTGAGTTTTTAAGTTTTCTAATAAAATTTTTTAGTACTATATAAGTCAAAACTCACAACTTGAAGTTCATTTCTTGTTTGCACATTCTAAAAGATCCTCTTGAGCACAAACGTGCACGCACTCATATCTTGCACCACATGGATGATTCACATGAGCAGATTGGCACTACGCACATCAATACCACCACAACCACTCACACCACAAAAAATCCGCAGTTAGAACCTCATGCAAAATCTACGGCTTCAAATCCACATCCCTAGCCACAAGTGGATAACCCAATGCCCCGACCCGCTCTAGATGCCCAATAGCCTTCCCAATTATCGAATCCAAATGATCAAACCACCATGTGACATATTTTTGGTGATCTTGGACCGTTAAACCATGCCAACTGCACACCTCTGCTAAATCCCCCACCAATTTCATCTCTACACAGAGCCACTCAAGAAACAAGAGCAATCAAAGAAGAATACAGAGGTCCGCTTCAAAATCCTGAGCCCTCGCCTACTGTCACAGCACCTGGTGCTCGAGCCACCACAAAAACCACGCCGTGAAGATTTGACCGCGAGTAAAAAAGAGAGTAATCAAGGTAATACCAGGAGACCTGGTTTCTAAAGCACGAGAGGACAAGAGGAGGAAAAGAATGAGGGAGCTGGAAAAGAAAGAGGCAGCTGAGAAGGAAGCACAAAGAGTGCAAGAAGAACAAAGAAGACAGAGGGAGCAGGAGGAATGGCAGAGATCTGAGGCCGAGAGAGCTCACTTGGAAAACTTACAAGCATGAGCAAAGGCAGAGAGAAAGGCAGTAGAGGATAGAGCTCAAGCCACACAACAAGCAAAGGTTGGGAGCTCTAGGACTTCAAAAATCCCTCAAAGAGACAAGAAATGTGCAAAGAGGAAAAAGGACAAGGTGACCCCTGAAGAACAATAGGCCCAAGAGGAGAGGAGGAAAAAGTATAAAGATGATCCTCCTCAATGGGCCAGGCAGGCGGCTCCTCCTCCACCACCACCCAACAAAAAAACCGGAGATGGAAGCTATGCACAGTTGCTTTGCAAGAGATTCGACAATATCAAAAGAGCTCTGAGCCCATCATACCCAAAGCGGCCTTCTCTCAGGTGGTGAGAGAGATAATGGATGAATATAGCAATTCTGTTACATGTAGACAACACACAATTTTATTGGCCCTACAGAATGCCGCCAAAGACATTTGGGTGCAACTGTTTCAAGATGGCGTTTCCTGTATGGTGTATGCTAAGCACGTAACATGGAAAAATATGGATTTAGCTTTAGCAATCAATTTGCGAAATGAAGGATGCCTTTATAAAAAATAGTTCATCCCATGTACTCTCTCTTGGGATGAGATTTGTATCTTTTCATATAATATCAAATGGCTAATTTCTACCATTCCGTGCCCTTGTTCCACTTGTTTTTGTACATTGTTTTTTAAAGTATTTGAATTGTTCAAGATGTTAAATTTAAGTTGACCACCATGGCGTACGGCTCGCTCGACGGTCTTGACATGCACAAACCTCGAACATGCAGCGACCCGTCACTCGGTGATTTTTATGTGAAACCGGGCGACGGGGGGGTATATGGGGTCAATACGACCACCAATGAGCACGACGGTGCCCGACGGGCCAGACGGGGCAAAAAAAGCCTTGTGGTGCATAGGGGGCAGATCTGTGGGTACATCTCGGTCATTTGTTTGCAAAACCGGGTGACGGGGGTGGAGGGGGGACGTACGAGGTCAACGAGACCACCAATGAGCACAATGACGCTTGGCAAGGTTAGACGGGGCAAAAAAATCCCCATGGCGCACAAGGGATAGAACACGGGGCTTTTTTTGCCCCATCCAATCCCTCCGGGTGTTGCTGTGGTCATTGGTGGTCCCGTTGACCCCGTATGCCCCCCCTGTCGCCCGGTTTTGCAAAAAAATCAATGAGATGTACCCCCGGCCGATGTGTCACTGCATGTTCAAGGTTTTGTGCATGTGTTGTGTAAATGAAATTTATTGGACAATATGCATCAGAAAAAAAACAAGTACCGAATGTTGACAAAAATCGTTAACAAAAACAATTATTTTGTACTGATTTGGATATTACATCATGGTGGATTAGTTTTACTAAGAATTACATATGTGGGTATGGGGTGAATGGTTGACTTGATGCCAAGAGATTTTACAATTTCCTCTGGGTTTGTCAACCCTTGACCGAGGCTCAAGGCACAATGGGAGAGGACTGAGTGCTTGCCTGTAAAGGCGTACACATTTGTGAGAATTTAGGGTGAGGGAATCTTCAGCAAGTATGACACTTAATGCTTTGCACTTGAGAAGCTCCATAGAACCATTCTTGAAGAACTCTCTGTGTGAGGAACTTGAAGAATCAATGGCCCGAGGTGGCCTTAGGTAATGCGAAGCGAGCTATCCCTACCCATGGACGTATTGCATGAACGTCCAGTACGCATTGCAAACTTATCAACATGGTATGCCATTTGCAAAGCATTTTAAATGACTTTAACACTTATTGTAAGGAACAATAGACAATCTACCAAGTTAATATTTTTTTACCTCAGTTTTCTCATCCTTCTCTTCAAGATTTTTCTTTGTAAGATCGATGCTAGATCGATCATCTCTATCAGTCGCGATCAGTGGTTTGTGTGGATGAAAAGCGCTTTTTGATACGCATTTGTAGAATGAGACACATGATTTTGATTTCTAGAAGTATACTTGCTATTGTTTGCACCAGCTTCTATTCGTTTTCATTGGGGAGGAAAGAGAGGCTTGCTGGGAGACCTTGGTCTTCAAAGTCAATTTGAAATTTGACTTTCTCTTCCTTCCACTAGATCCTACATGCCCGCATAGATAGCAAGCACTGTAAATGACTCATCTTCTCTAAGTCCTAATGTTTTGGAAATGTTGTCAAGGAATAAAAAGTGATGATCATTCACCAACACTACATGTAAAGTGAGAATTTGAAGGTGTGGGACTTCCTCCAACACCTCATCTCCCTTTATCATCCGATCTCTCTCCTCAGTGGAGCTGGCTCTTGCAAGAGGACGAGTGCCATAGATGCTTCAATCTACTCATCAATCTCTTTGATAACTTCATATGATTCCTCCACAATGGTCACAGGTGGTCTTTGGTTGACCTTTTCCTTTGATTTTTCTTATCCATTCCCTCAAGCACAAGTAAGGCTAGAACCATGTTCCAAGACATGAGTTGGGTGCCTATGCACCCCATGCCCAAATCTATGAGATCATCCTCATCCTTTGTCTTGTAGTCCCGTTCCATGAGGCCTTTAATATACCTCAACAAGCTAAAGAGAAAGTTTTTGTCGGTCGCATAGAGATGCTTGAGGAAATCCACTGGCAACCACGCCGTGTCGGATCCCTCAAAGACTATGGCATATTCTTTCATGTGCTACGCCATGTAGTCAAGAAAGATTTCGAATGCCTCTGCGTGAAGGTTGGCAGTGGCTTGCATGTCAATTGTCACCTCAAACACACTTAGTAGTTCATGTGCTCGATCTAGAAGTCCTACTGTTTCTAATTGTGTGAGAAGTGCATTGGTAGACATTGCCATGGGCTTGTTCGCAAAGAAGATGTGAAGAGAGCTTAGAGCTAGAGTTTTGTGAATGTGAGAAATGAAATTTAAAACCTAGAAAGTCACCTATATACCCAAAGTCACTTTTTAAAAATCACTTAAAATTAACGTCAAAATAACTTATAATTTTAAACAAAATCATGTGACAAAGCATTGAAAGACACCAACATTGAAAAACTTTGTGCTGCACATCAAAGAAATTGCACGTTTCATTTGAAAACTTGAACAAGTTGAGAATAAACAAGTATGCATAGAAACGAGATTCAAAATACCGTATGTATTAATGGGATAAAAATTCATGTCAGTTACAAGCTTTTAAAAAAATACATCGCGAAAACGGAATGTTTCCACACAGATAACTCTTCCCTTTTTTGGAGCGAACAACCTTTTCATTGATTAAAAGAGATATTGCTTGGGAAAGGTATATTTGAGATTAAGATACTCGCAAAGGTGGCTGGGGTGCTAGCCATTATTCATTGTAATGTGGTGCACTGCATCGTTGTGGAGGCGTATTTGCAGGTCAGCTAATTCTCTAGTAGCAACATCAGAGTCTAGTGCCTCCCATTCCCCCATCGTCAGTTTCCATCTTCTATAGGGAAAGACCATCGACAAGCTTTACATTGCAATATGGTATCTGAACACCACATTGTCAGCAACTACATAGCACTTGATTCCATCTCCCTAGTCGTTGACCACCTTAGTCTCCCATCCAACTACAAGGAATCCGTTGATCGCACTTCCCCCTTTGCAGTTCCACATTGTTGGTGTCTTGTGAACACTCTGAAGTCGAAAGATAAACACAAACACATGAAGAGACATAAACCATGTTATCACGGCTTTGTGGGAACCATAGACGCACTTCATTACTTCTTGCACATCCGCCTCAATTCTCCTTTTGGTTGCTGTGATCAAGGGATTGTCTGGCTTAGGCCATTCCAAACTCTCCAAGGTTGGTGCATGAACCAGAGAAAGATTACCTTACCCATTTTGCCTAGGTGTGACATAAGTATGATTATAAAAAAAAATGTCACGAGAGGCAAGCTCAGAGGATTGACAGCATGCATAGAGAAACTTGCCAAGCTCAGTGTGGATGGCCTTAAAAGTTCCTGTGAAGGACTCTATTGTCTCCAACTCTACAAAATCTGATGGAAAAACATTTGCAAACATGAAAAGGAAATGGAAATCTTACAGTCATCAAAAGCAATGTACAAGGGAAAAATACTAAATATACAACCTAAAAACTTGAAAGAGGAGTAAAATTACAGTTTGCAGGAAACCTTGATGGAGCCAATGTTGTCTCTAGCTTCAGTTGTGAAGCAACATTCCATTTCTACAAAGAAGTCTGATGGTATGTCTAGATTTGGGCTAAGGCAAAGTCAGTTGGGTCCATTAGTGCAAGAGGCATGAAGGATATTGTGCCAGTCATTGATGCAGAGATTAAGAGTCAACGAGTCTCCAATGTGTATGTGGATGGTGGGGCCGAGATTTGTGTTATGACAAAAAAATTGATGTACAGGTTGGGTTGGAAGTAAACCACCAGACTTCCTTACAAGCTAAGATGGCAAATAATGTGAGGGTGGCTTGTATGGGAAAGGTTAGTGGAGTGAAGGTTTCAGCTTTTGGTGTGGCAGTCTTAATTGATGCTTATGTGATCCCAACTAAGGGGAGAGCTATCCATTAATTCTTGGAAGACCTTGGCTTATGGCTATGAAGGTCAGGCAAGATTGGGAGACAGGTTCCCTTGAGTTGTGCCCAAGTCATAAGGCCGGTGGCAAGCAACAAAAAATTGTGTATGACATGAAGCAAGGTAGACAACAAGACTTAGATATGGAGACTTCGGTGGACGAATGGAGCAGAAGAAACTACTCTTCATCTGAGGGTGAGTCATCTGAGCAGGATGCTAGTTCTTTGGAGGTGATGTGTGTAGTACTACGAGACCCTGAAGGAGAGGGTAGTCAAGACTCTCTAAACAAGGAGGAAGTCACAGGCCTAGAAGAGATGTTAGCTAAAGACCTACCATAAGAAGAAAAAGGATCCTATTTGCAGGTACTAAAGAAGCATCCTAGTCTCTTCATAACTGATTATGAACACATTAAGGGAGTAATAGTGACTCAACAACATATCCAATTGAAAGAAGGTGCCAAGCCAGTGGTGCAAAGACCTAAGAGATTAGGGCTAGTGCAACAAGATGCGCTCTTAAAGGAAGTGAAAAGATTACTCAATGCAGGATTTATCTACCCAGTGGAAGATTCCAAGTGGGTGTCCCCGGTTGTGGTAACACTAAAGAAAAATGGGAAGTGGAGGTTGTGTGTTGATTGCAAGCCTCTAAATGCAGCCACAAAAAGGGACCATTTTCCTTTGCCTTTCCAAGATGAGATACTAAATGAAGTGGCTGGTCATGAAAGGTACACAGTGTGTGATGGGTACTCAGGCTACTTCTAGATCAAAATTGCAGATGAAGATCAAAGGAATACTACCTTCATAACGCCCTGGGGGTGTTTTGCTTACAGAGTTATGCCTTTTGGCTTAACTAATGCCCCAGCTACTTTCCAAACGTTAATGAACTTGGTGTTTCAACCCTACTTTGGTAAATCCATACGAGTATTCATTGATGATTTTTGCATTTCCAGCTCCAGGGAAGTGCATCTTTCCAAGGATGATGAAGGCTTCACCTGTCTGGCCCAGTTAAATAAAGACAAGTGCCATATAGGTGAGAGTAAGGTCACTCTACTAGGCTATGTTGTGTCTCAAGATGGTATTGAGGCTGACCCTGAAAAGGTAAAGACATTGTTAGCCTTACCTACTCCTTCAAACATGAAGCAACTAGTCTCCTTCATCCAAAAGGTTGGCTACATGGGACGATTCATACATCTCCTTTCTCAGGCAATCTATCCTTTGCAGTAGCTCACTAAACACACTACATTGGCATGGAGTGAGGAGGGTGAAAGGTGCTTTCAAGAAGTTAAAACCATTTTGAGCTCATTGCCAGTCGCCTTGCAGCCCACATGGGGTGAATTATTCTATGTGAATCCTAGTGTAGGCCCAAAAGCTTTAGGAGAAGTCTTGATGCAAAAAGACCCAAAGACATCTCTCATGAGACCAGTTTACTTCTCTAGTAGAGTGATGACAGCTGCTGAAAAGGGTTTCAGCGCAACTGAGCAATTGGTGTTAGCTCTTAAGTTTGCAGTGGAAAAGTTTCGAGCTTACTTGCTTCCGAGACAATTTGTGGTGATCACAAATGAGGAGGTCTTTCCATATGCCCTACAACACATGGAACTGTCTCAAAGAATAGCAAAGTGGGTGGTGCAGCTTCAAGAGTTTGACTACACACTACATGTAGAGGATTCCACCCGTGCTTGTTTGGTAGACGTCCTCACACAAAGGTGTTATGAGAAGATCAAGAAAGAGGCACCTAGTAAGGTACCAACTATCCCGGAGCCTGAAATTCTATTAGGGGCACACAATCTATATTTTGATGGAGCTTACAAGAGAACAAAAGACAAGGCATCAGCAGGTATAGTGATACTAGGTCTAGAAAAGGAGAGGATTTTTGCAAAAGGGTTTCACCTAGAACAAGTTCATTCTAACAATGAGGCAGAGTACCATGCCCTTGTTTTAGGTTTACAATGTTGTCTTTCTCAAGGCATCACAAAGCTAAACATTTTTGGTGACTCCATGTTAATTGTTAAGCAAATGGTTGGCGTATGGGCCTGTAAAAATGACAAATTGTCTATTAAGATGAGGGAAGCCAAGGCCTTGTTGAAGGGTTTTAAAAAAGTTCAAGTTCACTTTGTACCTCGAGATCAAAATCTAGAAGCAGATGCCTTAGCAGCTGAAGAACTACAAACTCTCATGGTAGGTGTTGTCCTTGTGAAAAGTCGTTTATACCAAGGAAAGGAGGAGCTACATGATTTACTTTACTTTCTTGAGCATTGTGAAGCGTCCTCTGGTATGAGTAAAAGTGAACGTAGGTGGTTGGCAAAAAAGGCTACGAGATATAGTTTGGTAAGTTAGGACTTGTATCGTAAGGGGAAAGATGCTATCATGAGGAGAGTTCCCTCATCCCAAGAGATCAAGGATATTTTGTTTAGTTGTCATGAAGGTGTGTGTGGTGGCCAGTTTTCACAAGAGATCACTAGCAGGAAGATCTTATAAGCATGGTTTATATGGCCTAGCCTCCATTGAGATGTACAACATTGGTGCCGCACATGCGAGGTTTGCCAAAAAGCCGGACCAAGGTGTCTTGATCATTGAAATCAGCACCCAATTAAAACCTACGGGCCTTTTGAAAAATGGGGGATAGATGCAATAGGGCCACTACCTTGCACTCAATAAGGAAAGGAGTACATCATTATGGGGGTGGAGTACATGACCAGATGGGTAGAAACTCGACCCACAAAGTGCATCACAGCCATGGACGTGAGTGATTTCATCTTTGAGTGCATTTGTTGCCATTTTGGCACACCTTTGGAGATTCTCTCCGATAGGGGACTGGGATTTCGAGCTGATGTAGTTGAGCAAGTTGAAAATCAAGCGGAGGCACTCAACGCCATACTATTCGCAATGCAATGGTCTTGTGGAGAAGGTAAATGGTCTTATATGTAAAATCATCACTAAGCAAGTGCATTTACATCTTGAGGCATGGGACAAGCACTTAGATGCAGCACTTTGGGCTTATAGAACATCCTTTAAAACATCCTTGGGGTATACACCCTTTCACGTGGTTTACGGGAAAGAAACGCTACTACCTATAGAAGTAGAGCTAGCAAGCCTCCGAGTTCTAAAGGCACATCAAGAAGATAGTCAAGAGAAGCAGGTGGAGAGAAGAAACATTGATTTGGAGAGGGTAGGGCTAGATCAAGAGTCAGCCAGTGAAATACTATGGGGCTCAGGTAGAGAAGAAGCGAAGGAAGTTCAATCGCAACCTTGTCAAGAAACACATGAAGGAAGGATCTTTAGTGCTCAGATACGACAATCACTTTGATCGCAGAAAGGATGGTAAGTTCTTGCTTAAGTGGGAGGGCCCTTTTGTAGAGATACAAAGTTTCTCAAATGGCAGCTACCGGCTAGGTGACTTAGATGGTAAAGTACATCAGACCCTAGTAAATGGTTGGCGATTGAAGGCCTACCACTGTCGTCTTTCACGGCCATATGTTGGTGGGATCAATGATAAGGTTGATTCAGGGGAGAGCTCATCATATTTGAGCTCCGAGTAAGATAACAACCATGTACATAGTTTACCTCAAAATAAAAAAATATAAAAAATGTTATCAGTAAGAGCGGATATTGACAATGGATGGGGTATGGCTTTCAAGGCTCTAGGAGACCAATTGTTTGTCATGGGTGGATACAATCATTCATTGAAAAAGGCTAAAAAACAAACAGGATGTAGCAGTCAAAGGGCAGCTACGTGGCAAAGGAAAGGGTCATGATAGAAGTCCAAGATATAACGTTCGCGTATCAAAGGCTTTCATCGACTGTTCAATTGCTTCAGGATTGCAGGTGCGTAATGCACTCCATAAAACACCATATTACAACACCTTCTAGGGCTAGAGGCATAAAATACCTCTAGCTTTTGGGGGAGGGCTAATGATAGTGGCTTTTTGTATACACCCCCACTTGGTATTTTTCATGTGTATCCTCTCCAAAGAAGCCAAATGCTTTTAGTGTATAAACCACCTGTAGCATTTCTATCTTTAGCATTTTTTTCCTACTAGTAGATTTGGCTTGTTTTTCCTATTTATCTTTCAAAAGTAAATAAAACCCATCATATTTATCTTAATAAAAGTGAGGAACACTTTCCACATCATTATCTATTTTTCTAATATTTTTACTATTTGTTATCTCATCACTAATTATTTTCCCTTCATTTTGCTATATGTTATTTCCTATTTTCTTTTTTCATTATATTTGCATATCTCTATCATCATCTTCTCTTGGATGGTTGCAAGGTGAGTCATGGGTATACATCATGCTCACACAAGGCATCGATGAGTCATCTTTGGAAGCACAAGGAAAGGTAAGGTCATATGGTCCACCAAAAAGACTTTTGGGATGTGGAAAATACATGTTTATTGGCTCAAATTTTAGCACGGAGCTCTGGCACCCCGAATTGGTCAGAGTGGCACGAATGAAAGTTGTAGCTTGTGAGCTCATATCTTTGCCAGTATTTTTATTTTATTTTTTGGATCTCTGAGCGAGGAGCTATGTCATAAATGGTGGGACCCTGTTGGCAGCTCACAATGACAGGTTTGTCCTACCCTGTTTTCCCTGCTTCCACACACACATAACCACTTTACCCTCAACCCTCCCTCACCAAACCTTGTAAAAAACCCCTCTTTCTCTCTCACCTTTGTACATCATTATACCTCACTTACCACATCATTTGGCCTCTAGCTAGAGTGGCAAATCACATGGCTAGAGGCATCTTCTAGGCCTAGTCACCTTTTGGCCATCATGCAAAAAACCAAAGTGGTGGGGAGGAGCTTCATCATCACTGCACCATCCACTTTGAAAAAGTTAATTGCAATTAGCAATTAAATCCATCTTAATCAAGCTTCCCCTCTCCTATATAAAGAGGCCTCTTCTACACACAAAACAACACAACACAATAGGGTAACAAGTTGCTAGAGGGTTACACTACGCACACCACCTCTTAAGACTTGGTGCTTGAGATTCATGCATACACTTGGAGTATCCATGGCTGCCCATTAAGTCTCTCTATTGTAAGTATGGTCTTGTGTTGATAGTTACATGGTTTCCTTATGCCATATTTCCACAAATCTCTCTCGTGGTTCTTACTCTTACTTATTGTGCATGATGTATTGCTTATCACTTGGTGGTATGTGAACTCCTAGCCCTAAAAATCCCTCTCCATCACTCTCTCATGATGGAATAAGTATACAATACCTCAAACGCAGTTCCATAACTCTCTCTGTCACTCTCTCTCTCTCTCTCTCTCTCTCTCTCTCTCTCTCTCTCTCTCTCTCTCGCTATTTGTTTATGTGTGTGTTCAAGGTCATGCAAATGGTCAAGATGGTTCCACTATCTTCTTCTCCCATGGTCTTGGGGATTAGTGAGTGATGTTTTTGTTTAGGGTTTTGGTAGAGTGCTCTCCCTCTCTCTCTCTCTCATGAGAAGAAGCATTCCATATGGTCCATTGCATAGTGTGTTACCTACCCACTCTCTTGCGTCCTAGCCGCACACAAGCTAGGTGGTGCCCCCTATCATTTTGGCGGATTTGTCTACCCCATTGCCATTGAGGATGATCGGCAAGGAGGTGTAGAGGCCACCCCCTGATGGCTCCGCATTCCGGCCCTCATTTTGGTGCCCCCACTGAGGAGGGCTACATAGATCTTCAGTTCACAAACAACGAAGGTGTGCAATTTTCAACATGGACGAGTGGCATGAGGAGTTTGCAAATTGGAGAACAGAGGAGGAGGAGGATCTAGAGGCCCGGAAAGCTTTCATCGAGATGTTGTTGCCTGGCTGTAGCATCATCGACATTCAAGAAGTAAGTTCCTCTCCTTGCCTTGTTCGTGATCGTCACCAACGAAGAAGAATGAGGAGAAGAGCTTGATTTACCTCTCCTCTTAACCTATGAATGCTCGAATAACCCCCGATGCACACACAATTGAAATTATCTACATCAATACACACGAAGGTACCGTAACGCACATTAAAGGAAGAGAGAGTACTACTTGACCTCTCTTTCCTAAAAAGGTAATTAAGAAAAGGAAGATCACATCCACACCTAAGTGGCCTAAAGCTGCAGCACGTGCTCAAGCGTGAAGGTGACATTTGGTATCATCTCATTTAGTGGGGGTTACATGACCACTTTTGGTAAGAAAAAGGCCAGTGAGCAACCAGCTTCAACATCAAACCTACAACCACGAATTTCACCCCCTAAACCCTCATGAAGCAAAGAGGCAGAGGCTCTGGCCTATAAGATTGCCGCTCGTATGCGTGTGCTCCCAATGCACTTTGTGAATCCAAATGCAACCAATCCTAAGCCAACCTCCTCTCCGTGCAAAGATTTCTTTGGATATTGTCCAAAGTGCTTTGGTGATCGGGTGAAGAGCCTTCCCGCTTTACCTTTGTTGGTAATTTTCAAGAAGTTATCTCAATCTAAAGAGACTGCCCTTGTTGGTGATGTTTTGCACATTAATGGTGTAACTTTTGTTCGTCATGCTGATTATGGAAATAGCATCCAACTACTACTTGCAAAAAGGCTCGGCATAGTAAGAAGTGTTGCCATCATCCCAAAGACAAGGCATCAGCAGGTATAGTGATACTAGGTCTAGAAAAGGAGAGGATTTTTGCAAAAGGGTTTCACCTAGAACAAGTTCATTCTAACAATGAGGTAGAGTACCATGCCCTTGTTTTAGGTTTACAATGTTGTCTTTCTCAAGGCATCACAAAGCTAAACGTTTTTGGTGACTCCATGTTAATAATTGTTAAGCAAATGGTTGGCATATGCGCTTGTAAAAATGACAAATTTTCTATTAAGATGAGGGAAGCAAAGGCCTTGTGGAAGGATTTTGAAGAAGTTCAAGTTCACTTTGTACCTCGAGATCAAAATCGAGAAGCAGATGCCTTAGCAGCTGAAGAACTACAAACTCTCATGGTAGGTGCTGTCCTTGTAAAAATTCCTGTATACCAGGGAAAGGAGGAGCTGCAAGATTTACTTTACTTTCTTGATCATTGTGAAGCATCCTTTGGTATGAGTAAAAGTGAACGCAGGTGGCTGGCAAAAAAGGCTACCAGATATAGTTTGGTAAGTGTGGACTTGCATTGTAAGGGGAAAGATGCTGCCATGAGGAGAGTTCCCTCATCGTAAGAGATCAAGGATATTCTGTTTAGCTGTCATGAAGGTGTGTGTGGTGGCCAATTTGCACAAGAGATCACTAGCAGGAAGATCTTATAAGCAGGTTTATATGGCCTAGCCTCCATCGAGATGTACAACACTGGTGCCGCACATGCGAGGTTTGCCAAAAAGGCGGACCAAGGTGTCTTGCTCATGAAAATCAGCACCCAATTAAAACCTACGGGCCTTTTGAAAAATGGGGGATAAATGCAATAGGGCCACTACCTTGCACTCAATAAGGAAAGGAGTACATCATTTTTGGGGGTGGAGTATGACCAGATGGGTAGAAACTCGACCCACAAAGTGCATCACAGCAAAGGACATGAGTGATTTCATCTTTGAGTGCATTTGTTGCCGTTTTGGCACACCTTTGGAGATTCTCTCTGATAAGGGACCCGGATTTCGAGCTGATTTAGTCGGGCAATTGATGAGCAAGTTGAAAATCAAGTGTAGGCACTCAACGCCATACTATCCTCAATGCAATGGTCTTGTGGAGAAGGTAAATGGTCTTATATATAAAATCATCCCTAAGCAAGTGCATTTACATCCTAAGGCATGGGACAATCACTTAGATGTAGTACTTGAGCTTATAGAGCATCCTTTAAAACATCCTTGGGGTATACACCCTTTCACTTGGTTTACGGGCAAGAGGCGCTACTACCTATAGAAGTGGAGCTATCAAACCTCCGAGTTCTAAAGGCACATCAAGAAGATAGTCAAGAGAAGTAGGTGGAGAGAAGAATCATTGATTTGGAGAGGGTAGGGCTAGATCGAAAGTCAACAGTGAAATACTATGCGGCTCAGGCAGAGAAGAAGCGAAGGAAGTTGAATCGCAACCTTGTCAAGAAAGACATCAAGGAAGGATCTTTAGTG
This sequence comes from Adiantum capillus-veneris, assembly GCF_014529385.1. Lineage (NCBI taxonomy): Eukaryota > Viridiplantae > Streptophyta > Polypodiopsida > Polypodiales > Pteridaceae > Adiantum > Adiantum capillus-veneris. Next base: position 115,574,817 of record NC_140938.1, on the reverse strand, counting down.
CTTAGATACGACAATCACTTTGATCACAGAAAGGATGGTAAGTTCTTGGTTAAGTGGGAGGGCCCTTTTGTAGTGATACAAAGGTTCTCAAATGGCAGTTACCAGCTAGGTGACTTAGATGGTAAAGTACATCAGACCCTAGTAAATGGTTGGCGATTGAAGGCCTACCATTGTCGTCTTTCACGGCCATATGTTGGTGGGATCAATGATAAGGTTGATTCAGGGGAGAGCTCATCATATTTGAGCTCCGACTAAGATAACAACCATGTACATAGTTTACCTCAAAATAAAAAAATATAAAAAATGTTATCAGTAAGAGCGGATATTGACAATGGATGGGGTATGGCTTTCAAGGCTCTAGGAGACCAATTGTTTGTCATGGGTGGATACAATCATTCATCAAAAAGGGCTAAAAAAAAAAACAGGATGTAGCAGTCAAAGGGCAGCTACGTGGCAAAGGAAAGGGTCATGATAGAAGTCCAAGATATAACGTTCGCATATCAAAGGCTTTCATCTACTGTTCAATTGCTTCAAGATTGCACGTGCGTAATGCACTCCATAAAACACCATATTACAACACCTTCTAGGGCTAGAGGCATAAAATACCTCTAGCTTTTGGGGGAGGGCTAATGATGGTGGATTTTTGCATACACCCCCACTTTGTATTTTTCATGTGTATCCTCTCCAAAGAAGCCAAATGCTTTTAGTGTATGAACCACCTCTAGCATTTCTATCTTTAGCATTTTTTTCCTGCTAGTAGATTTGGCTTGTTTTTCCTATTTTATGTTTCAAAAATAAATAAAACCCATCATATTTATCTTAATAAAGGTGAGGAACACTTTCCACATCATTATCTATTTTTCTCATATTTTTACTATCTATTATCCCATCACTAATTATTTTCCCTTCGTTTTGCTATATGTTATTTCCTATTTTCTATTTTCATTATATTTGCATATCTTGTGAGCTCGCCACCCCACCGTATAAAACGGCGGATCTGATGGTGAACTTGGTGTCCACTAGATCTATAGCGGAAGCAAAAAAAGTGGTTCAGGGTTCAACTAGCGGACGATCTCTCATCACAAAGTGAGTCGAGTTCGAGCCTACTAGCGATGAGATCTAGATCCACCTCGCAGGGGAAGCGTACTTAACCTATCTAGCGATCCTAAGACCCACCTTCCAAGAGGAGAGAAACCTCTAGTGCCTTTTTACCCATGTTTCAGAGGCACGTACACTTGAGACTTCGCCGCTCTAGGGCAATGAGTATTACTAGTATCGATTTAAACACTATGAGGACAGAGAGTTACCGACCAATCGGGACCACACTTATCATAGGCGTTGGCAACCTGAGCCAAGCCCCCATTTTCAACCCCCACACTCACGCTTCCTTGTGTGTTCTAATTACTACCACAATGATTTTTCAACATAAACATTCCTTGATTAAATTCCGAATCACAATGTTCATTAAGACAGCCCTTCAATCAGTATTGCAAAGCGGCACCAAGACAGTATTCTAGTAAAAATTCGACTCAAACTTATTCATTAAAATTTCAATGTTCTGGAGGTACAACATCCCCCCTCTAGCGAGAGTTTACTCCTCCCGTTGTCGCCTAGCTGCCCATACAACTAGGTATGTCCACCGTATAAAAAGCACGACATGGACATTCCCACCGCATAGAAAGCAAGACGTGGGTTCCCATCGCATAGAAAGAAAGTCTTTTGGGTATCACTGCATAAAAAGCAAGTCGTGGATTCAAGAGCCCTTAACCAGGGACTCTGCCCCCTGTGTGATCAGTAGGGGGATCAGGACTAATTCAACATTGGAAATAGAATGAACATGTTGAGCTAAATTTTCCCTAGCAGACATTCTTTCCTATTGCAAATAGTATATCCATAAATCATTTCTTTCCTACCTTAGACTTAAATGTACAATGAATTCAAATGCCGAGATTTCCGTCGGATTTCTCCAACATTTTTGGGGATATGTTCTTTCCTAGCTAAACGTGTGCAATGTTAATTAAACAACTGAATAAAATTGTGACCTACCTCTTCCATTTCTTCGTCAATGGCTCGTGAGATGGCCAGTGCTTGTTCGTCCATGGGAGCTTTTCCCCTTCCATTCACATTGCTCGTTCCCGCCTCGCGGTCGTGGGCACCACCGAAGCGAGTTCTCTTAACCGGGGCCATTTTATACTCACTACTTTAAATGATAAACTTGAAGAAAAAGAGCTAAGGTCCGAGAGCATCATAACAAACCAAATGGCAGATTAGAATCATTGAAGGGTACTTCTTATGTAAGGGTTTAGATTTTTCCTTCGAGACCTAGCAATTTTATGGGTTATACTTTACTTATCCTATGGGAACCGGCTCTAAAGTTAATTACTTGGCTTAGATGATTAAGGAATTTCAGAATTTTACTAATTAATTTACAAGAGAGATGGATTAAACAAGCTCAATCACTTTACTAGTGTAATAAGAAAGATGCAGAGTTACCGCATGCATAGGTGTTAGGAATTTTTTTTCTTAGTGGCCTAATGAAGGATTAATTTTACCTTAATCACATCTTAATATGTGAAAAAATTGAATCTAATTTAATTACAACACTATTGAGTGGTAAAAGAATGAATTTCATCAAATCAACATTGTTAGCGGCAGACAATTAATTAACTATGTTGCCTAGAGAGAGAATTCTCTTCTAATCATGTATTAATCATAGATTAAGAATGATGAATAGCTGAATAAATTAGCTAATTAGATGATGATTATGTAACGGAATATCGCTATGTAAGTTTAGAGAGCAGCTATTGGTTATTATAGCTAGGATTAAGCATAGTAGACGAGGTATTTGGAGAGTAATGAAGAGAATTAAGAAGAGTAGGAATTAAACCATGATTACTGTGATTAGGGGCTCAGAATCCTCTGGATTTTCTGATCCAAATGAATCCTCAAGGTGAGAATTTTGGCAGCACCTCCCTCCTTTCTTCTCATTCAAAAACTGTGTGTGTGCCGGCAACACCTCCCCAAGGTGTGTGTAGGTGTGTGTGTGAGCATGTGTGTGTGTGTGTGTGGGAGAACACCTTTAAATAGGCTCCTCAAGGCTGAAAATTGATCTGGGTTGCTATAAGCATCTGAATGAGCACTCCCTCCTTGCATTGGCAAGTCTAGTTGCCTACCCACCAAGTGTCCAGTTGGTCAGTTTAACTGGCTCTCACACCCACTCTCTAGCATGGAAACTCTCCTACAACCCCTACAAGGCGAGAGGGTGCCCCCTAGGTGCTAAAGCTGGCTCAGAGTGGCCTGGAACCTGCTCCCACACAGCCTCGAGCCCCGGTGCCTCCCCGGACAATTTTTAGGAAAAATTGGTTTTAGGCTAAAACGGGTCATACTAGTCGGAATTTGATGCCGAAAATTGCTATACTAAGCTCTAACTAAGGCGTACTGGTCCGAGTACCTGCCATATTTAGCAGCCCTCAGGGTCCAAAAATGCATTTTTTTCAAATTTGGGGTGCGGGTGCAGTTTTTCGAGACGGTCAAAACTGGACGGGTCGGGTGACCAAAAACGTTCTATTTTTGGAATTTTTTTACAAAAATTATTTTAATTCACATTTTGAAGCTTTAAAACATTCTAAACATCATGGCACTGACAGAATTCGAAAAACTGCTAAAAATAGTAACTTTTTCCATTATGTTCATTTCATGGTACAATGGTGCTCTTTTTGGGTCGGGTCAGAGACCTTAGAACCTCCCCAACGTGAAGAATTTGAGATGTCCTCATCTCAAGAATGTGTTTGGGTAATCTTTTGTGAGCGTTGGTTCGTCCTCCCAAGTTGCATCTTCTTGAGGATAATCCTTCCACTTTACTAGATGCTCCGTGATAATTCTGTTGCGTAACTTCCTTTCCCTTGTTTCAAGTACATAGTTAGGTTGGAGCTTGAGAACTCCTTGTGCTGGCATGACTATCTGATCTGAGTCCAAGAATTGATCAGGATTAGGAATATAGGGTTTGAGTAAGCTGACGTGGAATACATCATGAACCTTCAAGTTTGCAGGTAACTTTAGCTTGTAAGCCAGGTCACTCACAACCTTAACGATCTCGAATGGCCACAATACCTTGGGCTTAGCTTCTTATATCTACCTAGTGATAAGTTGCTTTTCTTCGGTCGGACTCGCAAAAAAACCTTATCCCCTTCTTTGAAAGTTATTTCCGAACGATTCTTATCTGCATAGTGCTTCTGTCTATCCTGAGCGGCCTGAATGTCTTGGCGAATAGCTCTAGTCTGAGCTTCCATGTCTTCTAACATCTTCCTAGAGGCTTCTACCCTGATGGTTGGATCTGAGAAGTTTAGTGGTGCTAAACAGTCCTATCCATAAAGAGCTTTGAAGGGTGACATTCCAATGCTTCTGTGTTCGGAAGAATTATAAGCATACTCTACCAAAGGTAGATATTGTAACCACTTATTTGGCTCTTGCGAACAATAGGCTCTGAGAATGTCTTCAATGACTTGATTAACCCTTTCAGTTTGCCCATCTGTCTGCGGATGGTATGCTGTATTGAAAGCTAATTGTGACCCAATAGATTGGAAAAGAGAAGTCCAAAATTTTGATGTAAACTTCGCGTCTCTATCACTGACGATACGCTTGGGTAGACCATGTAGCCTAAACATCTCCTTGATGAATACCCGACTAATATCTGAAGCAGTAAAGGTTGTCTTTACGGGTATTAGATGAGCCACTTTTGTGAGCATATCAACAACCACGAAAACAGAATCATAACCTCTTGTAGAAGGTAATCCTGTAACAAAATCCATACTGATGCATTCCCATTTCATCTGGGGTATGTCAAGAGGTTGAAGTTTCCCTGGTAACTTGATTCTTTCGGCCTTTATCCGCTGACAAGAAAGACACTGCCTCACATAGCGAAGTATGTCTCCTTTCATTCCAGAACAAAAATAACTCCTCTTGACATCATGAAGAGTCTTAGCATAGTCTGGATGTCCAGATGTAGGGCATATTCCTGTAATAGCTCTATCCATCGCCGTTGTCGCATATTGAGAATAGGTTGCGTAAAAATCCATTTTAAGCTCTTGTGATCTATCACTAGCTGAAACTTGCGCCCAAGAAGATAATGTCTCCATAACTTCAACGCATGTATAACTACTAAAAGTTCCAGATCATGAGTAGGATAATTTTTCTCATGATCCCTCAGCTTTCGTGAAGTATACGCCACTGGTCTTCCTTCTTGAGTAAGAACTCTACCTAAAGCAAATTTTCTAGCATCTGTCACTACTTCAAATTCTTTACTAAAGTCTGGAAGCTTTAAAATAGGAGCTGAGACCAAGAATTATTTTAGCTTAGCAAAGCTAGACTCGTGCTCGGTCTTCCATTCGATCCTCATTCCTTTCTTCAGAAGTTCCGTCAAAGGTGCAGCAATACGTGCATAGTCCTTGACAAATATCTTGTACCATCCCCGTTATTCCAAGAAATCCTCTTACTTCGCTGACGGTGGATGGTTGAGGCCAATCAACGATGTCCTTGACTTTGTCTGGGTCCACTGAAATCCCTTCAGCCGATATGACAAATCCAAGATAATTGACCTTAGGTGAGCAAAAGGTGCACTTTCTCTCTTTAGCGTAAAGTTGGTGTTCCCGAAGAAGATCAAGTACTTTGCGAACATGATCTTCGTGGTCTGCCTCGTTCTTAGAATAGATCAGAATGTCATCAAAGAAAACCAAGACAAAATCATCTAGATAAGGTCTGAAAATATCCTGCATAAGTCGATTGAAGCTTGCAGGAGCATTTGTTAGACAAAAGACATTACTGTGAATTCGTAGTGTCCATACCTAGTGTTGAAAGCCGTCTTTGGAATATTTGATTCCTTGATCCTGATTTGGTAATATCCTGACCTTATATAAATCTTTGTAAACATTTTGGTGCCGTGGAGCCTGTCCAAGAGTTCGTCAATCCTTGGAATTGGATACTTGTTCTTGACAGTTACCTGGTTCAGTCCACGATAGTCTATGCATAGCCTTAAGGTTCCATCCTTCTTCTTCTGAAAAAGAACTGGAGCACCCCAAGGAGAAGTATTGGGTCGAATGAATCCTTGCTCAATGAGTTGCCTAAGTTGTTCCTTGAGTTGGATGGCCTCTGGAAGTGACATTTTATAAGGTCTTTTTGAGATAGGTTCACATCCAGGAATAGTCTCAATCTCATGATCTACCTCCCTATGTGGTGGAAGATTCGTAAGGTCTTCAAGGAATACATCATCATACTCCCTCAACCAGTTTGGTCGAAGTGAGGTATCTGATTGGTCCACCTTGTTGAGCTTTACTGCATACATTTGCTGCCCCTTTCTTAGTCCCTTCAAAAGTCTGCTAGCCTTAACTAGAGTAGCCCTAGGTCTCTTATTTTCCCCCTGGATTAAGGCTTCATTACCCAAGTTATCTGTAAAGGTAAAGTTCCCTTGTGCACAATGGATGTGGGCCTTTTTGCTTTAACCAGTCCATCCCGAGTATCCCATCAAAGAATCCTAAGGGTAGGGTTCGAAATTGGACAGAAGTTGGGTGTCTCCCTAAATCAAAGTCGATTTTTCCTGCAGAGTGTTGAGATACTACTTCCTTGCCGTTTGCTAACTCTACAACTAGCTGCTTGTTGGATACTTATCTAGCTTTAGCTTCCTAATGCATCTCGGTGAAAGAAATGAAAGAGTACTACCACAATTTATAAGGAAGTTAACTTGTTCACCTCTGAGAGATCCTGGTGTATGAATGACTGCGTATTGCTCGCAACCATTGGGGTTGTCAATTGCAGCATGCAAGGTTGCTCTCTCCATTGCTTCATCACCCACAGTTGGTTGTACCACTGCGGCATTCACTCTGGCGGTGGCTCCACGCCCTCGCCCTCTTTTCATCCTTCCACGTCCTCCTCTTCCATTAGCTTGGCCACACCCATGGGTATTCAAGGGTATGGCATTGGCGTTGGTTGCCTGAGTGTTCCTGGGGCACTTGGATCTGTAATGTCTATATTCACCGCAACCATAGCATCGAACATCTGGGAACTCCATGGTTGTGGTGGTAGCCACAATAGGACGCTGGTCATATGCCTGATTGGTTGGTATAGTATTCCAAGCAGTCGTCCTTGCCCTTTTTGCCCAATGATTCCTCCTGTTTTGATTAACCTTTTGTACTTCAAGAGCTAGAGGTTTGGCCCTCAACAAGGCATCCTGTAGTGTTGTTGGCATGAGAGCTTCCAACCGAGCATTCAAAGGGTCGATTATCCCTTGGCAGAACCTCGCCACCTGTTGTTCCAAGGTCATCTTAGGAGCATATCTCCGACAAACTTTGCATAATACTCTTCGACAGATGAAGTCAACTGCCGAAGCGAAAAGAATTCATTCATCCTCAAGGTTTTATAGGCAGGTGGTAAATAACGTCCCATTATTGCAGCTTTGATGTCTTCCCAAGATTGGGAAGATCCCTTAATATCCAAGTCCTTGCAATGTTGCTTCCACCATATCTTGGCATTGCCAGACAAGCGGAACATCGCAAGCATAGTCTGATTCACGGGTTGGGTTCCCACAGCTTCAAAGTAATCGTCCATGGCTTCCATCCACACCTCCGCATCTCTCTCCACATTTGCCCCCTCGCCCTTAAAGAGTGGAGGCTGGGCTTGCTTAAGGAGGAGCTTCTTCTGTTGTGCTGCCGAGTATAGAGCAACAGGCGGTGCCTACATGGGTTATACGAGATTCTTGATACCATTACTTGGATTTCAAAATAGACATGAGACTTTAAATAAAATTCAAGATCCCACTTTATCAAGAGATAGAGATTCAGAGAGAAAAAGCACTTTATTGATGAAAATTTATTACAATCGAAACCCCTCAAGGCTTAGGATAACTGATGATCAACTTATTACATGGCTTTTTGGATTGCGCATAAGATACGCCTAGGAGATTGTGTTCACATGATGCACTACTTTGTTCATGAAGTAGTTTCTGTACTCATCCTTGAGTGGATAATAAACTAAGATATCAAGCCGGGATTCTTCTTTTGGTACTCCAAAAGTTCTAACTCTGTTTGCTGGGATTACATTGGTGACCTTTTCCAAGAGCCAGTCGTTGATGGTTTGATTGGTGTCGCCTAAGACAGTCAGGTCCAATCGAGTAGGCAGCAAGTACAATAACTCCACCACCCTCAACTCTTCTCCCCAACGTATCTTCTTCAAATCGGTAGCCAAGCATCCTATCTTCCAAGCGTTGATGTAGTAAACCCCTCCTGCAAGTGTCCAATCAAGTCCCCATCCTCTATTGATGCGAGTGGAGTGTGGCGTATGAGCCTTCATCAGTATCTCCATGACATCTCGCTTGAATTGGTAAACTGGGGATCGTCGAGCTCGCTCATAAATAAGCTCAAACACTTGGAACTTCCGATATTCTAGCACGGGGTCTTCCTGCAACACCAATGCAAGGAATTCGGATCAGCTACCTATATACTTTCAGTTCCTTTTTTAAATATTCAAAAAATACGACTTTATTTCTCAGCCTAACCTAGGCTCTGATACCAGGTGTGCGATCCCCACACCTACGTATCAAACGACGGATCTGATGGTGAACCTGGTGGCCACTAGATCTATAGCGGAAGCAAACACAGTGGTTCAGGGTTCAACTAGCGCGGGCGATCTCTCATCAAAAAGTGAGTCGAGTTCGAGCCTACTAGCAATGAGATCTAGCTCCACCTCGTAGGGGAAGCGTACTTAACCTATGTAGTGATCCTAAGACCCACCTTCCAAGAGGAGAGAAACTTCGAGTGCCTTTTTTCCCATGTTTCAGGGGCACGTACACTTGAGACTTCGCCACTCTAGGACAATGAGTATTACTAGTATTGATTTAAACACTATGGGGACAGAGAGTTCCCGACCAATCGGGACCACCCTTCTCATAGGCGTTGGCAACCTGAGCCAAGCCCCCATTTTCCACCCCCACACTCACACTTCCTTGTGTGTTCTAATTACTACCATAATGATTGTTCAACATAAACATTCCTTGATTAAATTCCGAATCACAATGTTCATTAAGACAGCCCTTCAATCAGTATTGCAAAGCGGCACCAAGAAAGTATTCTAGTAAAAATTCTACTCAAACTTATTCATTAAAATTCCAATGTTTTGGAGGTACAACATCCCCCCTCCAGTGAGAGTTTACTCCTCCCGTTGTCGCCTAGCTGCCCATACAACTAGGTATATCCACCGCATAAAAAGCACGACATGGACATTCCCACCCCATAGAAAGCAAGACGTGGGTTCCCACCACATAGAAAGCAAGTCGTGGGTATCCACCGCATAAAAAGCAAGTCGTGGATTCAAGAGCCCTTAACTAGGAACTCTGCCCCCTGTGATCAGTAGGGGGATCAGGACTAATTCAACATTGGAAATAGAATGAACATGTCGAGCTAAATTTTCCCTAGCATACATTCTTTCCTATTGCAAACAGTATATCCATCAATCATTTCTTTCCTACCTTAGACTTAAATGTACAATGAAGCCAAATGCCGAGATTTTCGTCGGATTTCTTCAACATGTTTGGGGATATGTTCTTTCCTAGCTAAACGTGTGCAATGTTAATTAAACAACTGAATAAAATTGTGACCTACCTCTTTCATTTCTTCGTCAATGGCTCGTGAGATGGCCGGTGCTTGTTCGTCCATGGGAGCTTTTCCCCTTCCATTCACATTGCTCGTTCCCGCCTCGCGGTCGTGGGCACCACCGAAGCGAGTTCTCTTAACCGGGGCCATTTTATACTCACTACTTTAAATGATAAACTTGAAGAAAAAGAGCTAAGGTCCGAGAGCATCACAACAAACCAAATGGCAGATTAGAATCATTGAAGGGTACTTCTTATGTAAGGGTTTAGATTTTTCCTTCGAGACCTAGCAATTTTATGGGTAATACTTTACTTATCCTATGGGAACCGGCTCTAAAGTTAATTACTTGGCTTAGATGATTAAGGAATTTCAGAATTTTACTAATTAATTTACAAGAGAGATGGATTAAACAAGCTCAATCACTTTACTAGTGTAATAAGAAAGATGCAGAGTTACCGCATGCAGAGGTGTTAGGAAATTTTCTTCTTAGTGGCCTAATGAAGGATTAATTTTACCTTAATCACATCTTAATGTGATTAAGGTAAAATTTTCTCACACATCTTAATGTGTGAGAAAATTGAATCTAATTTAATTACAGCACTATTGAGTGGTAAAAGAATGAATTTCATCAAATCAACATTGTTACCGGCTGTGACAATTAATTAACTATGCTGCATAGAGAGAGAATTCTCTTCTAATCATGTATTAATCATAGATTAAGAATGATGAATGGCTGCATAAATTAGCTAATTAGATGATGATTATGTAACGGAATATAGCTATGTAAATTTAGAGAGCAACTATTGGGAATCATAGCTAGGATTAAGCATAGTATAGACGAGGTATTTGGAGAATAATGAAGAGAATTAAGAAGAGTAGGAATTAAACCATGATTACCGTGATTAGGGGCTGAGAATCCTCTTGATTTTTTGATCCAAATGAATCATCAAGGTGAGAATTTCGGCAGCACCTCCCTCCTTGCTTCTCCTTCAAAAACTGTGTGTGTGCCGGCAGCACCTCCCCAAGGTGTGTGTAGGTGTGTGTGTGTGTGTACTGGGTGTGTGTGTGTGTGAGAGAGAGAGAGAGAGAGAGCACACCTTTAAATAGGCTCCTCAAGGCTGAAAATCGATATGGGTTGCTATAAGCATCTGAGTGAGCACTCCCTCCTTGCATTGGCAAGTCTAGTTGCCTACCCACCAAGTGTCCAGTTGGTCAGTTTAACTGGCTCTCACACACACTCTCTAGCATGGAAACTCTCCTACAACTCCTACAAGGCAAGAGGGCGCCCCCTAGCTGCTAAAGCTGGCTCAGAGTGTCTTGGAACCTGCTCCCACACAGCCTCGAGCCCCGGTGCCTCCCCGGACAATTTTTAGAAAAAATTGATTTTAGGCTAAAACAGGTCATACGAGTCGGAATTTGATGCCGAAAATTGCTATACTAAGCTCTAACTAAGGCGTACTGGTCCGAGTACCTACCATATTTAGCAGCCCCCGGGGTCCAAAAATGCATTTTTTTCAAATTTGGGCTACGGGTGCAGTTTTTCGAGACGGTCAAAACTGGACGGGTCAGGTGACCAAAAACTTTCTATTTTTGGATTTTTTAAACAAAAATTATTTTAACTCACATTTTGAAGCTTTAAAACATTCTAAACATCATGGCAGTGACAAAATTCGGAAAACTGCTAAAAATAGTAACTTTTTCCATTATGTTCATTTCATGGTACAATGGTGCTCTTTTTGGGTCGGGTCAGAGGCCTTACATATCTCTATCATCATCTTCTGTTGGATGGTTGCAAGGTGAGTCATGGGTATACATCATGCTTACACAAGGTATCAAGGAGTCATCTTTGGAAGCACAAGGAAAGGTAAGGTCATATGGTCCACCAAAAAGACTTTTGGGATGTGGAAAATAAATGTTTATTGGCTCGAATTTTAGAACGTAGCTCCACCCCGAATTTGTCAGAGTGGCGTGAATGAAAGTTGTAGCTCGTGAGCTCATCTCTTTGTCAGTATTTTTATTTTATTTTTTGGAGCTCTGAGCAAGGAGCTATGTCCTAAATGGTGGGACCCTGTTGGCATCTCACAATGAGAGGTTTGCCTACCCTGTTTTCCATGCTTCCACACACACACACCAACTTTACCCTCAACCCTCCCTCACCCAACCTTGTAAAAAACCCCTCTTTCTCTCTCACCTTTGTATAGCATTATACCTCACTTACCACATCATTTGGCCTCTAGCTAGAGTGGCCACTCACATGGCTAGAGGCATCTTCTAAGCCTAGTCACCACTTCGCCATCATGCAAAAAACCAAAGTGGTGGGGAGGAGCTTCATCATCACTGCACCATCCGCTTTGAAAAGTTAATTGAAATTAGCAATTAACTTTATCTTAATCAAGCTTCCCCTCTCCTATATAAAGAGGCCTCTTCTACACACAAAAAAACACAACACAATAGGGTAACAAGTTGCCAGAGGGTTACGCTACACACACCGCCTCTTAAGCCTTGGTGCTTGAGATTCATGCATACACTTGGAGTATCCATGGCTACCCATTAAGTCTCTCTATTGTAAGTATGGTCTTGTGTTGTGTTAACCCTCACGGCACACGGACACCCTATGATCTATAAACGTTGTATTATTTAGAGTCAGGTACCGGGCTTGTCGGACCAATAGGAACAGGGTAAGGGTGATCGCCGATGGTAGGCGCACTCTAACTGGAATATTCAATGAGTTAGTTGGCTAAGTATGGGCGCCCAAGTGTGAATGGGGTGAGCTCATATAAAAGCCACTAAACCTAATTTTTACTCATTCTCTCATTGTGCAATAGAAGCTGCTCTTGCTCCATCTCCACCTTCTCCTTCACCATCTCCTTGTGTGTGTGTGTGTGTACGTGTGAGAGTGAGAGAGTGTGAGAGTGTGTGTGTGATCGAGCGTTGCGGCGGCACGACGGCGGCGAGGCGGTTGAGCGCGGCGTAGCGGCGTCTCCCTCTTCTTCGCGGCGCGGGAATCCTTCATTCGCAACTACGCAGGACGGTGAGTGACACACCATTCTTCCTTGTGAGCTTGTCTGTTGTATGACTATGTGCTAGGAGCCTTTGTGGCTCGCACACGGCGCGTAGCAAGTCCCTAGCCTTGACATTTTTGGCGCCGCTGCCGGGGAGCTGCTGCGCGTGAAGCTCCAATGGCGACCTGTAAATTGTATTGAAGCTATTTTTTATGTAGGAAAGGCGCGGCTTAAGTTTGATTATTGTTGTTATGCAAAAATAGTAGAGAAAGACACAATGTTGTTGACTGCATTCAAGTTTTCTGTGTTCTGTTAAGCTCTGTTTTGCTAGTTCTATTAAGCTCAGATTTCAGCTTACACAGTTAGCATTTCTTGCGTTTCTGCGTTTTCTGCATTTTCTGGTTTGCACTGCACAGTTCTGTCAAGTTTCAATTTTCTGCATTTTCTGTGTTTTCTGGTTTGTGCACAGTTAGGCGCGCAGTTAATTAATTAAGCAGGTTAGTAATTAGGTGAACCACTGATTAGCAGGTCAGTAGGTAGGTGGGACAGTAAATAGTTAGGTGAGGTCAACGCGCACCAAAACGCGTACCAAATAATATCTCCAAAAAAAAAAAAAAGTTTAAAAAAAAAAACCGAAAAATAAAAACGTGAGTGAGGGGGAGGTTATAAAAAAAATCGAAAATATTTAAGTGTGAGAGACTGGGGGGATCACTAAAATTTTGATCGGGATCGGGATCAGGATCATTTCCCCAAGCCCAAACCCAACCCTCAGTCCTCAGTCTTATTATTATACTAGACTCACTCTTATATATATACCCTACCCCCTCAAGAGGGAATGAGAGCATGTGGGGCAAGTCCTCCACTCTCCTCCCTTCTCTTCCCACTTGCACCCTTAGACTTGCTATTTGGAGCCTAGTTCCCCGGCTAGGAAAAGACTGTTTCGGGATTTTCTGGAGCAAAATAGAACCAAACGGTGGGCTGTAGAGCACAGCGCGTCCCTCCTAGCGATACGCTCGTTTCGAGCTATCACACGGCCCATTCCACGACACGCTCTAAAAAATCTAGCAAAAAAACAAACAAAAAACACGCAAAAAACTAGTCACAAGGCCTCCTAGAGCAGCTTTTTGACACCTTAGGGTATCAAAAGCACATGCACTTACGCTCTGGGCGGGTGCTAGAACACGAGCATATTGAGGGTGCCTCTATTCATACGGACACCCATTACCCATCCACGATAGGCTCTAGACCCTCAGCGGGGACACAAGGTAGCACAACCCAAGACCCTAAAATAGCCGCTAGTGATTCCTCCTCCGACTCAGAAATCATGGAAGCATACCCTACCCAAAACACTGAGAGAGAAGGCCATGCACCTCCCGAAGCTCCACAGCCTAGTACTAGTATGTTTAGCCGTTTCATGGAAACATTAGGTAGAGCTACTCGCTCGGAACCTGATGCAAATGAAGCACACGAAGGGGGTGGGGAAGTGGACTCTCCTTTCACATCGCACGTGGACCCCACACCCCCAAAGAGTGTCCATGTGGATATCCTGCCAACTTCTTACCAAGAAGGCCCTGTTGAGCTGCCTCCTTCAGAAGTTCCCTCTAGAGTACCGTTGGTGACAAGTAAAACCACGGGGAGCAACATTGCTTCTACCTCACAAGAAACCGTTAACACGTCGACTCTAGAAGGATTGTTCATTAATGATCATTGGACATACGACCTCCACACTGAGGTGTTGACGGATCTACACTCTGGCCACGCCTACCATGTAGGATGGATAGAGATTGTACAATCCACCTCTAGTGCCACGAGCATCGAAGATCAACAGAAAATGATCTGTAATGTTATCCATGGCATTATTCAATCAGAAAGGCAAAACCGAGGGGTAAATATACTCTCAACTGGCCCCATGAGATTTCTGGATACGAGCAAGGCTCAATAGCCTACTCTATCACAAATGGAGACTCCTCTAATGAACCCCATGGACCCATCTTACGTCATTTCACCTGGGGTCTCTATGCAATCTGAGCCTTCGAGCGACAACTTTAGCTTCCCTAACTTGGCTCAACCCTTTATTAAGGAAAACACAGTGCTCACTCCAGGGATAAGCCTGACAGAGAATGTACCGATGACATCTACGGTTAGCGCAGTGCCACTACCTAGTGTCGTAGTACCTAATATGGGGCCTCGACTGTATGTGCCTCTAGCCCCTTATGCACACATGGCCCCCACACCTCCAATTGTACCACTTGTTTATGCTCCTCGAGTGCCACTCCCTAGCCCTTATCCGAGTGGACCTATGCCCGGTTATGTTCCATATCCTGCATCATCCACACATATGCCAAGACCGGTACCCGTCCCTCTCCCACATATGATTCCAAGAGTACCTCCACCGGCCCTGCCTCCTCACATAGGTGACTTGGCACCGTTTGCTCAAACCATAGGTCGATCTATCGCGGAAAATATGCGTCATGCATCTGATAGAGAGCCTAGAAGTAAGCCAGTACAAATTGCCAAACTCACGCAAAAATTCAATGGGGACGAAGATGCTAGAAAACACATTGAAGTATTTGAACAAGTATGTGATTCCTTAGGGGAACACAACGAACTACATAAGTGCAATGCCTTAAGCTTGACATTAAGTGGGAAGGCTGGAGATTGGTATAGAACCCTAAGGGTGGACGAGAAAACAATCTACCCTACCCTTCGAAGGTTGTTTCTAAAGGAGTACATATGAGAAGGTGTGCTTTGGGGTGTAGCATCTCAGCTACAGAAGCCGAACGTAAGGAAGGAGAGTCAGTAAGGGACTTCATTAGTCGTCTAAAGCACTTAAACTCTCGCTGCCCTGTAAATGAGCGCTTCAACAATAACCAACTGCTTGATCGATTCATTCAAGGGTTGAGGAATGAAGGAATCTATAATGGACTAGTGATTAGAGGTATCACAACCTGGGAAGATGTCACTGCCAATGCAATCCAATTAGAGGACAACTTGATGATAGCAGGCATGAGGGTGTCTACTGACACGAGATCCACTAGCTCACAAGCCATTGTGTATGAACCCATGACTGCAAAGCCCATTGCCAATGAGCCAAAGGTATTTGAGACATTCTTGACAGACCTCACCAAGGCAATCCAAGAGTCTCTTAAGGATAATCGACCCCCTCAAAATAGTCACATGTATCCAAGAAGGGAGCAACAATGGTGTTCCATTTGCTTAGGTCCACATAGCACTAGTGAGTGCCCTACGTTTAGAGTAAAATTTAATGGAACTTGCAACGCATGTGGTAGGTATGGTCCCCAAGCTAAGGATTGTTTAATGATCAAACGTATGATGGAAAATAGACCACCTGTAGCGTGGACGGATGCACCTCGAGCTCCTGTATTGATGCCTGCTCCACCTGTTGAGCAACTACCGCAACACATGGTCCCTAGATCTCAAAATGTTGTACAAGCTACACTGCTACCACCTCCTGTGCTAGGACCGCAGCCCCCGCATCCAAGAGTCGCCCCTATGAACCAAGTGGGTTGCGAGCCATCTAATGCTTATGCAGATGGCTGTGAGGAGGAAATAGACACTAGTATTGCCTACAGACTTGATATATTGGAAGAGTGTCCTATATACTACATGGAAGATTGTTGGGGGCAAGTCAAGCCGGTTTATCAAGCTGCTGCTCTCGCATCCAGAGGTCAAAATATCAACACCCAGGCTAGGAGGCTACCTCTTTAATGCTACGAGTGTGGTGGACCACATCGGGTAGCGGAGTGCCCTATTAGGCTGCAAAAGAATGCTGCACAGATGCAAATGAATCAAGGGAGAACGTCTGCAATGCCAATACTCACATGTAATCGTTGTGGCATAGATCACTTGATTGCCCAATGCCGCTATAACCCAAATGCGCCTAAAATCACACCCCTTAATTTGGTCGAAATTGCTAGTGTGACATCGCCAATACCACCCGTCGCACTCGCTTATGCGATTACACGGTCCATGCTTCAAGGGCCAGGCCATATCCTCGAAGAGAGAGATACCGCGTCAGTTATCCAAGCAAAGAAAAAAAAGACACGAAGGAAGAGGTCGCAGAATACGGGAAATTCAAAGCTAAGTTCCAAAACAAACATAGGAACAGGAGATGACCCCGTGTATATGAATGACCTCGAGGATGATTCAGATTCAATCGAGACAATGGAGACTAGAACCAATACCACAAAGGGAAAGACCGACAAAGAAAACCGTAACATGGAACCAAATGAAAACCGAATAAGAGAAAACCATAAAGAGCCTCTGAAAACACCACAAGTGTTTCCAAATCCAATCCAAGACCCCCAAGATAAACCGCAGGGGCAAAAAGGGAAGAATCGTAAAAAGAAGATTGGGGTGTACCCAAACCCAGTAGACGAGATTGAGCAGGTGAAACATGTAAGAGGTTTAGTGAAGGAGACTCAAAGGAAACTAGAACCAGAACCCATGCATGTCAAAATTCATGACACAGTGTTTCCCACGCAAGTTCATCCACCCCACATGAACCATAGACCGTTAGCCATATCTAGTATCATCCAAGAAGGGAGTGAGGACGGGATATCAGAAAGTGAGCATACACCTTTCTTGTTGGAAAGGATGTTTAACGAAGGAATACCTGATCCCATTGAGAAATATGAGATTCCATCCTCACCAGTTCCTAGTCAAGGATCTACACCCTGCAAAATGCCAATGAATGTTGCCAAACTAGTGGACTTCATGTCTTCTGAGGTCCGAACCACGATCATAGCAAAGCTGTATGGAGATCCTGAGTTACTCCTTGCACTTCGAGCATTCCTTAACGGAGAGCTACGAACGGGATTACCGCAGTTTGCGCAACCAAATAGGCCTGACTCGATTATGATTGATGAGGAAAATCATGTGCAATCACTTGACTTAGATGGACACGAGTCTGTGATCGAGGTACCCATTAACGAATTAGGGCAGTATTTTGAAGGCGACGAGTCTAATGCGACCCTACCCATCACTACCAAGGGATTAACTATAAAGGGAATTCTTGATGGTGGTGCAGGAGTTAGCATCGTTACAAAAGATTGTTGGGAATCCATGGGAAAACCCCACCTCAGTGTTACTAACATTGTGGTAAAGATGGCAAATGGTACCATAGCCAAACCTATGGGGATGCTCAAGGATCTTAAGATCAAAGTTCTAGGACACAAGGTACGACATACGTTCATTATAATAAATTTCTCTAAACACCTTATGTCATATGAAATGATTTTAGGAAGACCATTCATGAGGGAAGCACAAATGGTTCACGATTGGTCTAAAAATCATGTCTATTTGCAATTCCAAGACTCTGTCCTTAGAGTGGATTTGGTGACTGGTAAGGTACACCCCTTAGGGAGTAAAACCATTATTGATCATCGCTCTGACACCACAGTTCACTCGGCCCCACTACAATATTGTTACACTTGTAAGAAGGATACAGACATTGGCCAAAGATTCTCCTTACATGGATGTGTTACTGGGTATGACGGAATCAGACAACGTAGACTGGGTACACCTAGCTGCAACCATAGATACCTGGGGAAATAGAGGAACCACTTGGGTCACACCAGAGGGGAAAGAGGTACCACAAATTGCACCTCTGAACATGATAAGTGCGATACATGCATCTTCTAAGGGCAAGGCAATTGTAGACCAATCTGACAGTGACACCGATAGCTCAATAGAAGACTTTGACCAACACAAGTCAGACACTGACTCGCAGAGTGAAATGGATTCTGAATCTCATGAATTAGAGAGTGGAGCAAGTTCAGAGTCAAAACATTCGGAAGGACCGAGCACATCAACCGATGATAGCTCCTCCGAGAGTGAAGAGGACACCAACGAGGACTCCTTTAGTGAGCCAGATCTAAATGCAAATCAAAATCAGGTCTCAAATAAGAAAAAGAAAAACTTTAAGAGGCGTCAATATCGAGCCAATGTACATGCTAGGATAAAACATAAGAGATCCTCAGGAGAATGGCTCAGTTATATAGGAGCATGTGATGCTCATCGAAAATTGGTAGACGATTGGGGTGAATATCTCCAAAATGTTATGTGGTGTAGACCACGACCCCATGACATAGCCCAATTAGAGATCATAGACAAGCCAAAGTTGAGCCGCACTGCAAGGAGGCGTCAAAACCAAGAGTTAGCTCGACAACACAAGAAAGCAGAAATGGAAGCACAGACCAAAGCACAACTAGAATCCACAGACTTGCATCCTGCACCAGAACATTTCAAATCTTACACCACAGGGGAAGCAAAGGTTGTGTACACAAAAGCCCAAAGAATACCTATCGATGGGAATAATGGAATCTATGATGGTCCGGCAATAGTTAAAGAAATAGAATTAGCCGACCCCGGTGAAGAATCAAAACCTGTTTTTATTGCCCAAGACCTCACAGAAGTTGAAGAGGCGGTCCTCAAAGAGCTTCTCAAGGAATTCAAGGACATATTCGCTTGGACATACCATGATATGAAAGGTGTTCCACCTTCTGTGGTCCAACATACAATCCCTATGATTAGCACTGCGAAGCCCGTACAACAAAGACCCTACCCGATGAATCCTAAGTACGCAAGGATCATTCAAGAAGAACTAGAAAAGCTTATCAAATGTGGGTTCATATATCCTATTGAACACTCTGAATGGGTGTCTCCAATAGTTATCGTGCCAAAAAAGAATGGGAAACTCAGGGTGTGCGTGGACCTCAAAAAAGTTAATGCAGCTACTAGAAGAGACCATTACCCCCTACCATATTCCGAACATGTACTCGAAAGAGTTGCAGGCAAGGAAGCTTATAGCTTTCTAGATGGGTACTCAAGCTACAACCAAATCACGATAGTGCTAGAGGACCAAGCTAAAACTGCCTTCATCATAGAATTTGGCGTGTTTGCATTTCGTGTGATGGCTTTTGGCTTAACAAATGCCCCTACTACATTCCAACGATTAATAAACACTGCTTTTAAAGAATATTTGAGAGAGTTTTGTGAAGCTTTCTCAGACGACCTTTGTGTTTACTCTTCTTGGAAAGAACATCTATCATGTTTGCGGAAGGTGTTTGAAAAGTGTAGGTTATATCGTATCTCATTGGACCCGTTCAAATGCCAATTTTGGGTCAAGCATGGAGTTATTTTAGGGCATATAGTATCTAAGAATGGTATCTCAACCGATGAGAGCAAAATTAAAGTGATTCTAGAGTTACCACCACCAACCATTTACAGGGGAGTTCAAAGGTTCATGGGACATGTGGGTTATTATCGACGGTTTATTTTATTTTTCGTTGAGATAGCACGTCCTTTGTACAAGCTT
Organism: Adiantum capillus-veneris; assembly: GCF_014529385.1. NCBI lineage: Eukaryota > Viridiplantae > Streptophyta > Polypodiopsida > Polypodiales > Pteridaceae > Adiantum > Adiantum capillus-veneris. The sequence continues at coordinate 115,554,841 of NC_140938.1, read as the reverse complement.
CTCATTGAATTTAAATGGACTGAAGAGTGTGACCAGGCCTATGAACAATTGAAGAAAACACTAGCAAGTGCTCCGATTTTAAGGACACCTAACTGGGATGTCATTTTCCATGTGCATATTGATGCATCAAACTTTGCTATTGGGTGTGTTCTCACTCAACCAGGAGAACATAAATTGGACTATCCCATTAGCTTTGCAAGCCGTCAATTGAATGATGCTGAAAGGAACTACACCACTACAGAGCGAGAAGGTTTAGCAATGGTTTATGCAGTAAAGAAATTTCGCTACTACCTTCTAGCAAACAAGTTTGTATTTTATGTGGATCATCAAGCGTTGCTGTATCTGGTAAACAAGCCATGCTCCACAGGAAGAATCACACGATGGTTGTTAATTCTTCTGGAGTTTGATTTCACGATTGTAGTGAGACCCGGTAAAAGGCACGTCATGGCTGATCATTTGTCTCGCATACCCAATGGTGAAGCCCCTACAGGAGTTGATGATGAATTACCCGATACTTCCCTATTCATAGTTGAGACTATGCATGAATGGAGTGAGAACATTGTTAACTTTTTAGTTAATGGTTTTCCACCCAAGGAACTTCGTAAGGATATCGCTCGAAGGCTAGTAAAAGAATGTGAACCCTATTGTTTGATTGCCGGAACTCTGTATAGACTAGGCAAGGACGATATTCTTAGGCGTTGTGCCCACGAGGATGAATATTTGTATATCTTGCAAGAAGCACATATGGGCATAGCAGGAGGACATTTTTCAGGAGACCTGACTGTTAGAAAGGTGCTGCAATCAGGCTATTGGTGGCCAACTTTATTTAAGGATGCATCACTTTTTACAAAAGGGTGTGATGAGTGCCAACGTTACAAGACCACACAGCGCAAAGACAAAATGCCCTTACATCCTATTAAAGTAACCCAACCATTTGAAAAATGGGGCTTAGACTTTGTAGGTCCAATTAGTCCCGCAGCTCGCAACACTCAATCTCAATATATTCTAGTTGCTACGGACTATGTAACAAAGTGGACTGAAGCTAAGGCTTCACAAAAAGCTGACACGAGGACAACAGCTAAGTTTCTTTTTGAGAACATTATCACAAGATTTGGTTGCCCTTTTGAAATTGTTAGTGATAATGGTACCCATTTTATAAATGAGGTAATAAGAGAGCTTACCACGACCTTTATGATATCCCACCATAAGTCTACACCTTATTACCCGCAAGCTAATGGACAAGCCGAGAGCACCAACAAGACTCTAATCTCTATTTTAACCAAGACGGTAGAAGCTCATCACACTGATTGGGATTTGAAGTTGACATCTGCTCTATGGGCTTATCGTATTGCTTATAAAGTGGCTATTAATTGTACGCCATTCAAAATGGTATACGGCCAAGAAGCGGTTATGCCTTAGGAGTTTGTCATTCCTAGTCTTAGGGTAGCTTCGCAAGAAGGATGGAATGGTAACCCCTTAACCGAGCGTTTGTATATCTTAGAAAAACTAGACGAAGAGAGACAGTTGGCTGTGCAAAATTCTCTTGTGGAAAAGGATAGGAGAAAGAAGTGGTTTGATCGCCATGTGAAGGACAAGGACATCAAAGTTGGTGATAAAGTCCTTATGTATGGAGTACGTAAAGAGAAGAAAAAGTTGAAATATGCTGGTAAAGGACCATATAGAGTATGTGAAATTACCCCACAAGGTACCCTTCGTGTGGAAACTCTTGATGGAGTTGAAACCATTGGATTCCTCAATGGGAGTAAATTCAAAAGATATTATGATCCTTTAAGCCAAGAAGAACTACGGGCCATTCATCAAAAGAAGGCCGCCAAAGCACAAACCGAGTTAAAGAAGATACAAGCTCAAGTTGAGGCTAAGGAGCGACAACAACGTATAAGACAAAAACGAGAGGCTAACCTTGGAGTCACAAATGCATTCCACGTGGAAATCGAAGAGGATTGGTTGGACTCTGACACACCTCTACGATACCCTATTGAGTTAAATAGTGCCTATGGAAAAGTGCTATATAACGCCTTATTGGACACGGGTGCTAAATATAATCTGCTATCCTATGGGGTGTGGTGTCAGTTAGGGAAGCCACCTCTATCTGAGAGTATTATCCAAGTCAAGGGTGTCAACAAGAAAAAAACTACGTTTTTTGGAATCTGGCACACTTCTGTCAGTTATGACAATGGAATTGTAGCTCAAGACTTTTTGGTCATGCCTACTGGAACTATGGAGGGTAATATAAACCTAGGACGCACGTGGATGATAACCACCAAATGCACTATTGATTGGGGGACTGGGGGTGTCACAACGCAAAAACCAACTCTTATCCCTACCACTCAAGCCATAGTCCCTGAGATATTGCCTAAGGAAATAAAACCCAAGACATTGCATGTCCAGGAGGTTGAACCATACGTCCCCATAGCCCAACTCTCTAGATCTTCAACTGATGTAGTTGAAAGAAAGCTTGAGACACACAAGAACCATCCTAATATAACAAAGAAAGCATACAAGTGGGTCCCTAAAGCTTCTTTAGTAACCATGGCTGATGCTAAAAATCGTAAGAAACGTCCCACTCGCTCCAAGAAATGTAAGAAAACGTGGCGCTGGATTCCTAAACGACTATTAAAAGCCCAAGGATACTATGATGGAAATGAGCAAATTTGGGTACCTAAACGTAAAATGTGTCCTTCCCTATCGACAACAAACCCATATGAGTCAAACAGTGTAACACTAAAGCCAATGGCAGACCGTGGAAAGGGAAAGATCACAGAATGCTACACACCTAGTCCAGAGCTAGTTTGGGCTCCAAGGCAAACCCAATTTATTCCACCTAGCTCAGGAAGGGGGGAGTTCCATGAAGCTTCTAGCTCCTCATGTAATACATCCATAGAGGTAAAAGCTTCTACACAGCCTCCATCTATAGTAATGGACCTCAATGAAGCTACAAAAGAATCCACACCTCCCAGTGTTCAAGAATCACCTGATAAACCACTTCAAGTTCGATCCTAGGAGAGTACCTTACCACCCTTACAACTTGACGAGGCACCTAGGGTAATAGAAAACTAATGGAAAAAATCCTCACCTATTACCAATTGGAACAATTGGTTTCAAAGGGTGACAAGCTCATTTCAAACGGTATGATCTACCCAAGGAAGGGGGGAGTGTTTGTGGACATCCATCATTCACTTGCTTCCCTCTCAACCTTTCTCCCTGACCTCTTAATCTCTGATCTTAGGGAATGTATATATAAAGCCTTATACTCACAAAAACAAGATAAAAAAGTAAAAGAGCAAGAGCCATCACACAAATCATAAAAACAAATTATGCACAAAAACACGACCCTTGTATATATAAAGCCTTATACTCAGAAAAACAAGATAAAAAAGTAAAAGAGCAAGAGCCATCACACAAATCATAAAAACAAATTATGCACAAAAACACGACCCTTGTAATATTTGCACTCTAACCATCATCTATTTGCGTGTACAGATATGGCTAGTACGCTAGAGTCATCCACTCCTGCCTTGGGTGAGAGGTACCCTCGTTACTTTTCACAAATATTTCACATGGTCTTTCCAGTGCTTGCATGTGAATGGGATTTGATAGGTACGCTAGCATGTGAGAGGAATTTTGAGGAGTTAGAATGGCTGATACGTCTCTTGACCACGTCTGATCCATACTTAGTAGAGAGCATTTCTCCCATTGCACAAGCCTACCCTTTTGACCAAGATGACTATAGGCGTCTAGTGACCTTTTTAGTAAACATGGGCACCTATGATGAAGAAGAAAATTTACATGACTACACGGATGGCACATATGGTCTCATGGATGATGACTTTGTTTATCTCGATGACGAGGATAGGGGTTTAGCTTTAGGGTTTCCCCCCAACCTCTACAATATCCTATTCCCTTGACTCTTTAGGGGGAGTGCAAATAATAAGGTTAGGGTTCCTTATGTTTTTTGTTGTATTCAATAAGTGTTGGTACCTTTTCCCACTAATGTGCCTTCTGGAGGTATTCCTTTTGTTTCCTAGTGTGTACAGGAGCGTGTTGCTATTGATAGGATTTGGACCTTCATGGAACCTTTCTCTCGTTCACACTTCAAATCAAGTGCGACCATCAACACAAACAGGTGTTTTATGTCCATTAGCATTGCCCTTATCTTTTTGCATCCATGTTTGTTTGCTTTGATTGTGATTGGTAGCATAATATTCAGCGCATTTGCTTAGTATCAAACATTTAATTCAATGTAATGTTTTGTCATAATCACTTGTCTAGGTTTAAAAATCAAGCAGTCCGACTAAGCTAGTTTGACCAAGCTAGGTATTAGAAATCTTCTCTTAATACCATGGGGAATGCCTTCCTAATAAACAATGGTTACTTAGGTTCTTAATCCGATTTAGGCAGCATTGTGTGAAATGTACTAGGGCTTTCTAGTGGGCTTAACCCTATTGACCTTTAGCTTAAGTATTATAAAGGGAGTTTACTAATGTGATGAGCCTGGAGAGGGTAACAGTGTTATATGACCCCCCAAAGTTACAAAATTAAAATGCTGAAAATGAACAAACAAAAAATCAAAGTGCCACAATGTAAAATTTTAAGCTGGAAGAGAAATCCCTGCTTAAATTGGTACTTCACTCACATGTATCGCCTATGGTACTAGAGCCCTAGAGGTTCCCAGTGTGGGCGCTTTTCCTTGAAAAGAAAAAAACCCAAGGAATACAAAATAAGCACACACATCAAAATTGAATCAATGTGAATAGACTTTGGGGGGTCAAAGAAAAGGTAATCAGTCAGGCGATGATTTCATGAGAAATTCCTTTTATCGTAGCTTAACTACAAGGTCTTCTAGGTATAGCCTCTAGTCAGCCCTCGAACATCAAATACTTGGCTCTCGCGATTAAACAACTTAATTGACCAGAAAGAATTGAGAAGTTACCCATGGTATTAATAGTCGAGCTCTAGTGCCTTTTGACCGTTAAATTAGCGACCCCGGACTTGTTTAATTTTTTACCTTTACATCTGTTTATGCATTTGATTATATTGCAATTTAATGTTTATTGCTGACAAATTGTCTAAAATTATGTTACCAATCACTTTGTCTGTCTATTGCATATGATTTTTAATTGTATATGAGAATGCAATTACTGTGGCAATGTTGTTTGATTTTGCAGTGATTGAAGAAGGCTACGCACATCCATGTCGACTACTCTTCCATCTCGACGAACGAGCTTCAACTGGATAGCTTTCGAGGACGGAATCTACATCAGGAAGGGGGGCATGTTAACCCTCACGGCACACGGACACCCTATGATCTATAAACGTTGTATTATTTAGAGTCAGGTACCGGGCTTGTCGGACCAATAGGAACATGGTAAGGGTGATCACCGATGACAGGCGCACTCTAACTGGAATATTCAAGGAGTTAGTTGGCTAAGTATGGGCGCCCAAGTGTGAATGGGGTGAGCTCATATAAAAGCCACTAAACCTAATTTTTACTCATTCTCTCATTGTGCAATAGAAGCTGCTCTTGCTCCATCTCCACCTTCTCCTTCACCATCTCCTTGTGTGTGTGTGTGTGTGTGTACGTGTGAGAGTGAGAGAGTGTGAGAGTGTGTGTGTGATCGAGCGTTGCGGCGACACGACGGCGGCGAGGCGGTTGAGCGCGGCGTAGCGGCGTCTCCCTCTTCTTCGCGGCGCGGGAATCCTTCATTCGCAACTACGCAGGACGGTGAGTGACACACCATTCTTCCTTGTGAGCTTGTCTGTTGTATGACTGTGTGCTAGGAGCCTTTGTGGCTCGCACACTGCGCGTAGTAAGTCCCTAGCCTTGACATGTTGATAGTTACATGGTTTCCTTATGCCATATTTCCACAAATCTCTCTCGTGGTTCTTACCCTTACTTATTGTGCATGATGTATTGCTTATCACTTGGTGGTATGTGAACTCCCAGCCCTAAAACTCCCTCTCCATCACTCTCTCATGATGGAATAAGTATACAATACCTAAAACGCAGTCCCATAACTCTCTCTGTCTCTCTCTCTCTCTCTCTCTCTCTATTTGTTTATGTGTGTGTTCAAGGTCATGCAAATGGTCAAGATGGTTCCACTCTCTTCTTCTACAATGGTCTTGGGGATTGGTGAGTGATGTTTTTGTTTAGGGTTTTGGTAGAGTGCTCTCCCTCTCTCTCTCTCTCTCTCTCTCTCATGACAAGAAGCATTCCATATGGTCCATTGCATAGTGTGTTACCTACTCACTCTCTTGCGTCCTAGCCGCACACAAGCTAGGTGGTGCCCCCTATCATTTTGGCGGATTTGTCTGCCCCATTGCCATTGAGGAGGATTGGCAAGGAGTTGTAGAGGCCACCCCCTGACGGCTCCGCATTCCAGCCCTCAAAGGTCCAACATAATTGGCTTGTGGCTCTTTAGATGGTCCAACGGATTTTGCTTGAGGCCCTTTGTAAAAGGTTCAGCTGATTCTGCCTGTGGTGTTCTAGAAGGTTCAGTCTCATCTTTTTCTTTTTCCTTGGGTTGGCCATGACTGGCTTCCTCCTCTGGTTTCTCTTCTCCTTTTGTTTCCTCACCTTCGTTTGATTTGTCTGTTGGTGAAGGGCTTGGACTAGGACATGGTTGATCTTCTTGTTCGGTAGCTGGTGAAGGTGATCTTGGAGACATCTCTGCTTGTTCTTGTTGTGGTTCAGTTTGTTGTGCAACTTCTGTTTGCTGTGTAGTCGACTCTTCTCTCACTTTTCTTTACGCTTCCAAAGCCTCCGATATCTTTAGGGCTTTGCATACATCCTCTCCAGCAGATCCTTCGGATCTTCTTGGATCTTCTTCATGGGGTTCTTGGTTCTAGGACCCTTGATTTCTCTTTGACTTCGTGATTCTGGGTTCTCTCTCGCAGCTTGGTGACTTCTTTCATAAGATTCTTTCGCTCTTTTGAAACTTGCTTTTTTCTGTCGAGGTTCTTCCTGATGAGCAGCCATTGCTTTTCTTTTCATTTCTTCTCTCCTTGCCCTTTTTTCTTCATTTTGTCAAAACCCTCTTCAGTGCTATGGGCTTCTGATGAGCTTTCTACCAATTCTTCATCTGATTTATAGATTTTTTTTCTTCTTTGATCTAGTGGATCATGGAGAGGGTTGAGCTGTGATTATCCATGTATTTTGATCTGGGATAGTGGCAAGTTATCGGCCATCCCAATGACATGGTATGCAATCCGGGTTAGAACTTCTAGAGCTCCTAGATATGTTACTCTTCCTTCCTTCTTTGCGCTCTTGAGTGTTGTAATAACTACATACTGAGCATTATCTATTGTTTGTCTTCTTGTTGACTTCAATACCTTCATGAAGGTGGTTGCAACTGCATGATTTGGAGTAGTGTATCGTGGTGACTCTTTGCGAGGAAGTGGAAGTGCTAGTGATAGAGATGGACAAGATCCTCCACTTGCTTTAGAATAAGGTCAGAGAAGGTGGCGGTACCTGTATCCTTGGTGAATGTCTAGCTATCTTCCTGTGTCTGGCCCTCATTGTCATACTTTCAGTGGGCAGTTTTAGTGCTTCAGCCACTATGTCTTTGTTAATGACCACTTTGACTTTCTGTCCTTGCTTATCCATGATTTGGGCAGATCCATCCTCTTTGATTGTTGACAATAGTTCATAAGCTCTCTGGAAGTCTACTCCACATGGCTCTTGATCGTAAAATTCTCGAAGTCCTGACCTTCTGTTGGCTTCTTTTGTTGCTGGCTTTGTGGCTACATCATAGAATTCTTTGGGTAGCATCTGCAACTCTACCTGATTTCCATCTTCACTCTTGAATCTACGGTGAAGACTGTGGTGTTTTGTTCTTCAAGCTGTTCCTTTGAATGTATGTTACCTTGGCCGTTCTTACTGAACCTGGCTCCAAATGATATGGTGGCAATTCTTGCAGCTTTTCTTTCTGGGTCATCCTCTTCTTCTTTGCTTTCTCAGCAGCTTGCATTGCACCTATTAGGAGAATTCAGTTCAAAGTTAGAAAATTCCACAAATTTCGCTCTGAAATTCCCTGTGAATTGCTGGCAAATGATGTCCATTTTGGTTCAAATCAATTTTGGAGCATGCATAGATGCATAAAAACATGTAAAGGTCAAAACCATTCAATCCAAACAAAATTTGCAACCAAAGTAAATAATCATGATTATTTACAGTAGGGGAATTTTTCAAATTTTTTGCACAAAATTTTGACTTTATAGGCTTGAAAAACATGTGATTTAGATACTCTGAGTGAAGTGTGGGCTCAATTTGAGTTCACAGGGTGGAAATGGTGCCAGATTTAGGCTTCAATCTTTGAAAATGTAGATATGAAGGGATTTTGGATTTTTGTGATCCAAATGTGACCAAACTTGATTCGTGGGCTTGTGACATCATGTACTTTGGTCCCATGAGGTCAAAGATGAAATTTGGACTCATTTTGGTAAAAATGTAAATAATCACGATTATTAACATTTTCATCAAATTGGACATTATTTCTTACAAATTGGTTCTAAACATGCTATAGACCCTCTTTGTAAAATATGGGATGATTTGGATAAAAAAATGTGACAACAATTAGCTCGAAATTTGGACAAAAGATCCTTTAGTGCATTTTTTGACAAAATATGAGATTTTCTTGATCTTTTGGGCTCATGTTTGACATGTGGCATGAGATAGATGTGTACAAGTGATAGGTGAAGCAAAATGATGAATTTCAACCCAATTGTGTACAAAAATAGATAATTGCAACTATTCACAACAATTAAATTGTTTGCTTGAAAATACCATTTTATTACCTACACATCTTATTACATCTAAAACAAGTCTTAAAATGAGATTGGTAAGATTTGGTCATGTCGGCATCACTTTGTGCTCTTTTCGACTCTAAAATCACCGGTTTTTGTTACTACTTGGTGTGTAGAGTTTTTTGGTCACTTTAGAAGCCATGGACTTGTCCGCTACATAGTCTTGATGCTACTAATCTAGTTTGGGCTCATTCGGAGTCAGTTTGATTCCATATGTCAAAATTGACGCTTTGTAGTCTTTGAGCTATTTCTTGCTGTTAGAGAGCTTTCCTTGACTGTTTTCTTGAAATTATCTAGGTACATTGTGTATAGACCTTGTCTATAAGTTGTCGTGGAGTCAGAATTCAATTCTAGCATGAGACAAAAACCTAGATTATTTACTTGGGGACCCCTTGCCAAATGGTAATCTAAGGATATGGAAGTGTTCTACTATCTAGGGGCATGCTATAATTCAAGTTTTGTCCAATTCGGTTGAGCTGAGAGGCCGCTATGGTCATTTTTGTGTCGTAGGAATCCGTTCACAACTGGGATTCTAGGGTTTTTTCTTGGGCCTAGACCTGCTACCCGACTGCATAGAATTTTTCTTTGATGAGTTTAGAACTTACCCTCATGTCTCATGTGAGAGGGTGTTGAAAATGGGCGATTGTGGACTCTGGAAATCGTGCGTGAAGAAGGTAGAGAGCTCTCTTCTCCAAGAGTGGCTAGTGGAGATGAGGTGATTTTGGGCTACCTAAGATATCCACACTCGGACTTCCCAAACTACTTTTACTCAAATTCCCTTGTAAGTCCTACTATGCCGTGAAATCTATGTTAGACTCAAAAATTTCCTCGATCGGACTCCGTTAGCTCATTCTGCAAGAATTGCAAAAACAGGCCCTAGCGGCCTACTTAGGCCTCCCGCTTTCGTCTATCGTTTCGATTGAAAATTTTTGTGCTTGTACGTCCTGTTCTTCTAATCATCAACATCTCTCCATCTGAGCTCATTTGCTATTTATTATGAAATTTTGACATGTTTATTGAAAAAATAAAAGAAAATAATAGAATGAACTAAAAAAGAAAATTGAAAAATCAACAATTAAGAAAATCCATTGAAAAACACTATTTTATTACTTTTTGGTGGATTTCTTTATTTTTAAGCTCCAATATCATGAAAAATTAATAAAAATAAGCAACAAATCTCTTTTTTGATAGTATATACACTATTTACACTCATCGGGGAGATGTTATCAGTTGAAATTCCCTTGTTGATGATTTTTAAGGGTATTATTAGGTAACATCTAACTTTTTCCTCCCTCTTCAAACATTGCCCTTAATTAATCAAGTTTCCTTCCACCCCTCCTAGATATAGTACTCTTGGATGATTGTGTTCAAGGGTTGAACAATCGTGTCTATGCATAGCCGTAGTTGGCTCTATCATGCTTTGAAGGTCAATGCAATTCAAACCAGTATTATGCGGTGCAAGAGTTTGGTCTTGAGTACTTAACTCAAGGGTTTCCGTGGTCGAGGTTTCTTATTGTTGTTTTCTAAATAGAAGATCTTGTAGTTTGTGTGCTCTTTGTCTGATTGTACCATCTGGATGCTTTGGCACACTGACTTCCTGAGTTGTAGGTATCAATGATGATGGTTCTTGAGATTTAACTCTCCATTGGTATTTTGGTTTTTCGTTGATGAACTGTTGTGTTGAGTCTTTTGACATCTAACTTTCCACTAATTCATCGGCTTTACAGTTTGTGGATAAGATAAATGCTCCTTTGGTCTTTAAACCCATCTAGTGATAGTTTCTCTTTTCTAAAAGATTTTTTTCTTTGGGTTGTTGGGTAGATGAGTTTTTGGGCACCCAAATTTGAGACGGATTGTCCTTGAGTTGTGCTTTTGGTACCCAAATCTGCCTGACTCCTTGCATGCTATTTGTAGAATTTGCTTGTCTAGAGGTTGACGTAGATTGATTATTCCTTGGTTTCTTTTGTGGGAAACCTCTTTTCCATTCCTCTTTGCTCGGTGCAATTGGAACTAAGAGTTGTCCTCCTTTAAGTGATAGCTTGAGTTGATTGGTGTCCCAATCTGGTATTGCCTTGTATGTCCACATCCATAAGATTCCAAGAATCATCCTTTCATTCATATGCTTGTCTGGTATGCATACAAATTGATGAGGGCATGAGAATCCATTTATTATCACATTCAAGTTAACCACTCCCAATGCCGGTGTTGGGTTTTTGTTACATCTTTTGATAGAAGATATTCTCGATGCTAAAGAAGAGTGATTCGTAGCTTTTTTGTAAGTGGAATAACTGACTGCATTCATTTGAGCTCCACTATATACTAATGCATTTGTGCTATGATTGTTCAATTGTACTATGATGCGAAGGTCAATTCCATCCAACCATTCATCATCCATTGATACTGCATCATTCTGTGATTCCCATAGTCTTTATCTGGTTCCAAAGTGTTGATGGGAATAGGTGCTTGTTATTTCTAAAAGCAGCTTTCCTCTTGAGTACTCAAAGTCAAGCTTCCTCTTGAGCTTTATCAATAACTTACTGTCGTTTAATCTTTCTCTCCTTTGCTGCATGCATTTTCTTTAGCAAATCATTGGTTAGTGGCAAATGGTACTTCTTTAAGCGGCATCCACTAATCCAATTAGCCATTGGTTCACCATCTATAGTGGACAACTTAACTGCTCCACTTGGAGATACGTCTTCAATGATAAACGATCCATTTCCTTTTTTCTTGAATTTGGGAATGTGTTGCTTAAGGGAATAAACTAAAACCAGGTCCCCTTTTTTGAAGATTTTTGTGACTAGATGTGAATCAAAAAATTGTTTTTGCTTTTGTTTTTGTGCATAGATGTGAGCTAATGCTGTTAGCTTTTGTTCGTCAAGATTTTCTAAATCTTCAAGCCTCTCTTACAGTTCATGTCCGGTCCTCTCAAGATCTTTAGCTACCCTTAGTGTTGACAATAGAAATTCTATCGGTATTATGACATCAAGACCATAAACAAGGTTAAAGGGTGTATCATTTAAAGCTGTCTTGAATGAAACTCTATAAGCCCATAGAGAGGCATGTAGATTCATTTCCCATAGTTCATCCTGAAATAAGTACTTTAGTAAATATCGAGCTAAGAATTTTATTTGTGTGCTCAGCTTGTCCATTAGCTTGTGGATGATATGGAGCGGATTTGTTATGGATGAGCATAAATTCATTCAACATATACTCAATTACCTCTTTGAGGAAATGAGTTCCCCTATCATTGTTGACACTTTCTATTAGAAGTCCATATCTTGTGAATACATTCTCATGCAAGAATGTGGCCATGGTTTTGGTGTCATTCTTTCTGGCTGCCTTAGCCTCTGTCCACTTGGTCAAATAGTCCGTAGCTACAATGATATATTGAGCTTGAGCTCTACAAGCAGGTGGTCGTATTGGTCCAAAAAAATCTATGCCCCATTTTGCAAAAGCTCTAGCCCCCCATCATTGGTCTTAAAGGCATACTATCTACCCTGGTTGGCAGTTTTGCTCGTTTGCATGCAGCACACCTTTGAACATATTCTTTGGCATTTGCAAAAAGTGTTGGCCACCATATGCCTGCCATAAAAATTGCTCTAGTGGTGGTTTCACTAGAAAAGTGACCTCCAACTAATCCATCATGTGCTTGTTCTAGAGATGCAAATGTTGATCCTTTCCTCTTCGATACAATTGGATTCCAATAAGAGCATAGTCTCTTGCTTTAGTTTCAATAGATCTTTGGTGGTGTTTACTTATATCCTCCAAAAATGTTCTGCTTGATAAGTAGGTAACTATATAGTTACTCCACTTAGGAACGAGTGAGATTTGAAATAATGTCACATGAGGTATGGCTGTTTGTCTCTTGCATTGAAGAATTTTTTTTACAAATGAGTAAACGTCACTCCTCATGGTTGGCCAAAATACTCCAAGTCTCAAGATCCATTGCATAGTTTGGTTTTCCGCAAAGTGAAGTCCTACTATGGTAATGCGTGCTTGACTTAGGTATTGGGTTTCCTCCTCATGATTAATACACAAAAGCAATATTCCATCTCGATTTCTTTTGTATAGCCTTCCAACTAGTATTTAATACATAGCCGATTGCCAAAATAATCTTGGTGTAATAGGAAGTGGTATTTGAGAATCCACTTGAGCTATGGTCATCAATGAAACCATATTTTTAGATCAACGGGATATCATTTCCACGGAGAACAGATATACATCTGGTAGATCATCGTCTACCCCTTTTGGTGGTTATCCTGAAATAATCCTTGCTAAATGATCTACTCTTTGGTGTGTGGTGCCCTTTTTACAACTACAGTGAAATCAAATTCCAAAAGAATGACGAACCATTTCACTATTCTCCCTATGTTGCATGGCTTGTTGACCAAGTACAATAAAGCTTGGTGGTCCACAAAGAACACAAATTTGTTGGCTAATAGGTAATGTCTATACTTTTTACGACATAGATAATACCTAATCCTTCTCTTTTGGTGGTTGTATAATTCTTCTCTGCCACATTCAACTGTCTACTAGCATAAGAAATGGGAAAATCAAATTTTCCATCTCCTGGTTGAGCTAATATACACCCAATGGTAAAATAGGAAGCATCAACATGTATATGGAATATCTTATTCCAATCTGGTGATTTCAATATTGGGACTAAAGTGAGAGCTTGTTTAAGCTTCATGAAGGATTCTTCACACTCATCAGTCCATACAAAGAGTGTAATCAGGCCATACATTGGTTTTGCTATTATAGCATACATGTAAATGAATTGTTTGTAATATCCACAATGTCCCATGAAATCTTGAACCCCTTTGACTGTTGTTGGCCTAGGAAATTCAACAATAACATGAATTTTACCCATATCGATCGCTATGAAGTTTTTAGACACTATATGTCTAAGAATTTTTCCTTGTCTATCCATAAATGTGAACTTTTTAGGATTTAAGCAAATCCTATAAAGTTTACATTTTTTGAATACCTTTTTGAGGTGTTCAAGATTAGCCCCGATTGATGAATGTACACATAAATCATCCATATGTACTTCTAGGAAATTCCTAAGATATTCTTTGAAAACATGGCTCATCAATATTTGAAAGGTGGCAGGAGCATTAGTTAGCCCAAAAGGCATAACCATATAGGAAAAAATACCCCATTCAGTTGCAAAGATAATTTTTGTTGATCTCTAGGATCGACCAAAAGTTGAATGTACCCCAAAAAGCCATCTAGAAAACTGTAAGCTTCTTTTCCTGCAACTCGTTCTAAAACATGCTCGGTGATTGGAAGAGGGTAGTTATCTCTAATGGTGGCCGCAGTCACTTTTTTGAGATTGACACACACTCTTAATTTTCTATTTTTCTTGGGTACCACCACAATTGGAGACAACCAATTTGTGTGTTCATTTCATAAATGCATTTGGCTTTCTTGAGCTTCTCTATCTCTTCTTTGATCTTTTTGGCAAATTTTTCATTATAAGTATATGGCCTTTGTCTACTTGGTTTTGGATCATCTCTCATAGGTATGGTATGTTGACAAATTTATGGATCAGCACCCTTGAGATCTTCATAAGACCAAGAAAAGATGTCTTGGTATTCTTTCAGTAAGCTTAGCAAAATCTCTTCTTCTTCTTCTTCAGTCAAGTCGTTTGCTATGTAGGCAGGTCCGGGCTTTTCTCCTGTTCCGGCTATATCTATTTTCTTTGCATTTTCAGGTCCTTCATATGAGTCACCCTGGTTTTTTAGTTCCCTTACAGGTTGTTCGAATATTATCTTTCAATCTTGGAGAGTATATTTCTTATAATGGATGGAACACTCATTACATCTTTACTCTCTTCCTCGGTCGTTTCCATTTCAATGGTATACACCTCATTTAGAGTTTTCTTCAACTCTTGATATTTTTTCTTTCGTTCAACCTGTGTTAAGGATGATTCATCATCCTGGTGCTTAGATTTTGATTGAGTTTCCTTTCTCATTTTCCTTGATGTTTTTGATGTTCCTTGTTTGTTGTCTGAAGGATATCTACCTGTGATTTTGTCTTTGACACAATCATGTGCATCTATCTGCATCAAAAATTGTGTTATGCTAGAAACTGATGGCATAGGTCTAGATTTCAAGTTTTTGTTTCTCTTTTTCTTCTATACCATTTTATCTTCTTATTTTTTGGTTGGAAAAGTCAAAAAGCTTTTCCTCTCCTCCTTCTAGGAGTAGTTTGGCTCTCACATGTTCTTTTTCTTACCCAGAATCATCCGATGTAGCTGAGCGTTATTGAAACTCGTCACAGTAGTATCATAATAGAGGTTTGAAAAAAGACTTGTTGAGATTTCAATAAGTCTTTGGGTTTCTGAACTTCATCTTCAATGTGAAGGGTTGAGATCATTTTTAGGGGAATTATGTCATAACCATCCTCATTGCAAAATTGAGTAGACATATACATATTCACACATACACCCATTGTTGCCAAAATTTGAGTCCATTCAAATGGCTCAAACAAATTCTCCGAAAAGGGTTCAGGTACATATGCTCCATCTGTGCAATCCCTTTCCAAGATACATTCTTCTCATTTTAAACTCCCATTTTTTGAGGCTCCACACATCCAAATAGGTGTGTCTTTGTTTAACCAAGATGGAAGCTTTGATTCAACTGAAGAGACTAAATCAAATTCTTAAATGGGTGTTTTCATCTCTACTATAAGTGTGATCTTTCAAATTGACCCTTCTGGCTGATCCCACTTGCTTCAAGTATAGGTAATTGTTTCCCCAATCTTGAATGAGCTGTACTTGCCGCATGAATGGCCTTCCCAAGATGATTTCATAATTAAGTTTCTTTCCAAAATCCACATGCTTGCCTCAGTGTCCAGTATTGCCATGGTCTATACACCATTATATCTCATCGGAAGGGTTGTGTTTCCTTCTTTCCCTTCATAGTATTCTCCAACTTTGTTCATAGGGACGGATCAAATCTCCTTATTATCCAATTCATGTTTCAATCTACCAATTTTTTTTTGCGATTAGCCCTGTTATCCCCACCTTCTCTAGAGTTTTTTGTAATTTATTTTATAAATATGGTCTGATTTTTAACAGTTCTCCCAAGGTTAGAGTACATTGAATGGGTGTTGACATGATTGAATGGATGTTCTCTACCTCTAGGGTCTGTTCCGCTCTTTTTACCTGAGTGGTTTTGCACACTATGGATTATTCTTCATTGTCTCCCAAGTAAGAGGGTAGTGTTTTTAGAGTCAATGGTTCAGACATTCCTGATGCTTCAGAGCTACAATCGCCATACAGGGATTGTATATCAATGCCCATATCAGGAGGTAGATTGTCTAACCAAACTCCCCCTATAGTAGCCGACTTCAAAGTTATGCTCCCATCATTAATCTCTCTTACTTTTTCCCATAAATGTCCTAGCTAGTCTTTCTCCACGAACGGAATTCCAACTAAAGCATCGTCACTGTCATGCACTATGAGTTTTGGCTCTTTAGTTTCAAGGTGGGTTTCTACCATCACTTTGGACTTCTCTTTATTGGTTTCTACCACAAGCTCCTCAAGTTTTGCTATACTCTCAAGCTTGGGTACGTATTTACTCTTGCACTCAAAGGAGAAGCTCGCGAGTGGTTTGAAGGTTTAGAGAAAGATAAAAAGCAATCATGGGAGCAGGTGAAGCAGGCAATTTTTGACAGGTTTGGAAAGAAGCTAACCACGATAGAAACAATGACGAAATAGAGAGGTTTGCAGCAAGATGTTCATGCTAACTTTAAAGAGTTTTTGCAACACTTCAAAGGAATTTGGGTGCAATTAGAGGCGGCATCCCAAGTACATACAGGGGATTTCTTTAAAGTGCGTCAGTTTATGGATTGTCTCCATCCAAGTGTAAGGGAGAAGGTCGATCAAGAGGAGCCTGTTACATTTGAAAGAGTTGTGGAAATTGCCAAGGCCAAGAGCAAGAAGATCAAGAGAAGGTGGGAGCACGGCATGACACATGCTGAGCCAGTTGTGGTGTAACCAATGGTCCTCGTGTGTGGTAGCAGTAAATAGAGTGGAGCGAGTGGTTCAAGGTTCGGATCCCATTACGACCCGGGTTTTGCATGATCTTGCTGGTCAGTTGCAAGAATTAAGAATTAACATAATGAATAGAAACCAAAGAGAAGAGCGGCTAGCTAGGAGAGGTAGGGGACGAAGGATACAAGGCAGATGCTACAATTGTGATGAAGAGGGTCACTACACCCCTGATTGTCTTGAACCACCAAGAGAGAGAGGAGGGATATACCCCTTATATGGGCGTGGTCGAGGGAGAATAGAAGAAAATCATCAAGAGCGGGCACAAGAGGCACCACCATGCAGCGGGTGAGAATGCCTATTCGATCATTTTAAGGAGGCCATGGCTTATAACCCTTGGTGCTAAGTAGGATTGGGGCATGGGCTTGATCACCATCCCTGACCAAGAGAAAGGAAGGACCATTGTATACAACATGAAGACACATGAGAGCCATACACAGCCCCTATTGGAGATGCAAGACAAAGATTTGACAGAAACTACATCATACAATAGCAGTGATGCTTTGTCTACGACATCAGAAGAAAGTGTAGAGTAAGGCTTGATGCAATTATGTCCTAATCTATTTGGGATAAGTGTCAAAAAGGAGGCATAGATGCATGATGTGAAGATCAAAGAGGAGAAGGATAGTATAAAAGAAATTGTAGAGCATCCCAAAGTGAATGTAAGGAGCATGTTAGGAGAGGACTTGACACAAAAAGAAAAGAAGGAGTATGAAGACATGTTCATAGAGTTTCTAACGCTATTTGCCATTGAATATACAGAGTTGCAAGGAGCTAAAGGGGTCAAGCATAGAATCAATCTAAAAGAAGGTGCCAAGCCAAAGGTTCAAAATCTTAGGAGGTTGGGGGTCATTCATGAGAAGGCACTTCGTGAAGAGATGACGAAGCTTTTGGAAGCATATTTCATCTTTCGAGTGGAGGAGTTTGAATGGGTCTCTCCAGTTGTTATTTTGCCCAAGAAGAATGGAAGATTTAAGATATGTGTTGATTTCAAACCTTTAAATGCTGCCACAAAAAGAAATCATTATCCACTACCCTTCCTAGATGAAATCCTCAATCAGGTTGCAGGTACTCAATCACGGATGGATTTTTTGGCTACTTTCAGATCTTGATAGCAATTGAAGATCAATTGAAGACGACCTTCATTACTCCTTGGGGTTGTTTTGCCTACAAAAGAATTCCTTTTGGGCTGATTAATGCATATGCTACCTTCCAAGGGTAGATGATGTGGGACGCATGTCTAACCTCACCATCCTATCTTATTGCAGTATTAGCAAGAACCACAATTAAATTGTCAATCCATGGGACAAAGCTGACTTGACTAGTACATAGAGGCTACAAGAGGTTGTCAATTTCTTGGAAAACAACTAACAACTCGCATCTAACTCAAGCTACACTCAAGTGATTGAAATCACCAAAAGCCAATCGCTCATCAGCGGCAAACAAATCACATCTATTTACAGCATCAAATGACATCCAAATGTAACAAAACTTCTAGGACATGTTTATAAGACCTAAGCACGCATGCTTCTCAAACCCCACTTTAGGTCAAGTTCCAAAATCGCGATTATTAAAGGCAGTGGATTTTTGACCTAGTCGTTTTCGACCTAGAATGTATCTAAATGCTTAGCAATGATGCCCCAATACCCCGCCTTTGATTAGTTTTTGATTTGAAAGTGTAATTCTTAGTTATGATGAAATTAGCCTGCGGGTCGGCGATGCCAAAAACTACGAAATATCGTGATGTGTTTACGTCAATGGGTAGAGCTCTTACCTGTGGTTGCAATGCAACAAACACGACTGCAATGTGATGACCGGGGAGGGATTAGGAAGTGCCAGAAGGAGAGGAATGAGCGCCGTTAGCTTACGCTGTGTATTTTATTATCAAAAACTTAACAATAACTTACAAAAATTGGCTTTATACCTCAGCCAAGGTTTTTGGTGGTCAAAACTAATAATCTGGGAGTTCTATCAAAGATGGGTAATGACAGGTTGATACAATCTGGAAGCTTGTAGCCTCGGCTTTTTAATTACAGATTTTGTCCGAGAAATATGAGTTACAATATTCTCGATTAAGTGTTTTACAATGAGAACTCCGAAAAATGGTATCCGTGTTAGCTTGCTGCTGATATTCCCCCCCTCCTCGCCTGTGTCATCCCTTGACACAACTTTATGGGCTGAAGTAGTCTTCGGAGTTGGCGACTGGCAAGGCGATATTTAAGTGTACTTAGTTCCTTTTGGTATCTAATCTTCCTTTCTTTATTTGGCACTTGCAAAAATTGCATAGTTACTCTGTTCTTGAGCTCCACCGTTGAGTAGCCTACACACCTTGATGTGAGGTTGTTGATCACTGGCGAAATAGTTTTGCTCGCCAGGTGAAGAATCCCGTGTAGAATGCTTCCTCGAACCTTTCCTTGCGCTTGTGGGCTGCGTTGGTATGCGTGTTTATCTCTTTCAAACCTGACTTGCTTTTGCACAGGCTCTTCTTGGTGTGCTGCCACGCTTTTCTCTTCATTTCCTCCCTTCATGCTCTCTTTTCTTCATTATCCGAGCTTTCACAGATGTGCCTTTCCGGTGAGCTTTTAGCCGATTCTTCATCAGATCTATAGGATCTCTTGGCAGATCTTGTAGCTTGAGGAGATGGTTGAGCTAACACTATCTAAGTGTTTTGGTCTGGGGAAGGTGGTAGGTTGTCGGCCATGCCAATGGCATGGTATGCAATTCTTGTCAATACCTCTGGTGCACCCAGGTAAGTAATATTTCCTTCTTTCTTTGTGCCTTTCAAAGTGGTCAAGACATATTGTGAGTGGTCCACCAGTTGCTTGGTTGTTACCTTAAGGACTTGTGTGAAGGTGGTCGCAACCGCATGGTTGGGTGTGGTATACCTTGGTGGCCTTTTAGCAAGGAAATGAAAGTGTTGGTGGTATAACCTGGTTGGATCTTCAACCTATTTGTGAATAAGGTTAGCAAAGGTGGCTGCGACAGTTTCTTTGGTGAAAGTACCTGTCGTTTTCCTATCTCTTGCCCTCAATGTCATTCCTTCTGTGGGCAGTCTGAGTACTTCTACCACTATTTCCTTGGTTATCACCACTTCAACTTTGTTCCCCCTGAGGGTCAAAAATCTGTGCAGTTCCATCGTCTTTGATCGTGGATAAAATCTCATAAGCTTTTTGGAAATCCACACCACATGGCTCTTGTTCATAGAAATCTCTGAGTCCTAGCTTGTGGTTGGCTTCTTTGGTCTCAGGCTTCGCGGCGCATCATACACTTCTTTTGGTAGGAGTTGCAACTCTATCTTATGTCCCTCCTCACTCTTGAATCTGCCGGGGTGAACACTGTGGTGTGATGCTCTTTGAGTTGTTCTTTTGAAAGATAGGCTGCCTTGGCAGCTTTGACTGAATCTAGATCCAGTTGGTATACGGGTAGCTCCTGCAACTTTTCTTTCTGGTTGAGCTTCTTCTTGGACCTCTCTGCTGCTTTCATGGCTCCTGTTCAGTGAATAGAGTGTCAAAGTTAGAAAATTTGTCAGATTTTCCTCTGAAGTATTCTTTAGTCTGAAATGTTGACAATTTTAATCCAATTGGCTTCAAATCAATTTTTGAACAAGCATAGATGCATAAAAATATGCAAGGAACAAAAATGTCAAGCTCAAAGAAAACTTTGCAACCAATGTAAATAATCACAATTATTTACACCTGAGTAATTTCTCCAACTTTTTGCAAACTTGGCATTTCAGGCTTGAAGTATATACCAAATACATGCTTTGAGTGAAATATGGACTCAATTGGATGCATACAGTGAAAATGGTACCAGCTTTTGGCTTTAGGTCTCTGAAACAGTAGATATAATGAAAATTTGAGATTTTGAGCTCCAAATTGGTTCAAACTTGGCTAGTGGGCTTAGCATATCATGTACTTTGGATGTGTATGATGGAAAAATATCAAAATTCTCCCATTTCGGCTAGAAAGTAAATAATCGCGATTATGAACATTTCTACCAAAACCAACATTTTTTGGTACAAATTGGTTCTAGGCATTGTATAGACTCTGTGTATGAGATAAGAGGTGATGTGAATCAAGAGATCTGGTCCATAACCCAAAATTGGCTTGCAAAGACTTCCTTGCGGTTTTTGGCAATTTTCCAAGTTATAGGTGCTCATTTTGGCTCATACTTGATTTTTGGCATGTAATAGGTGTGTACACATGATAGGTGAGGTAATGATACAATTTCCAAGCAAAAATAGTTAAAAAGTAAATAATCACGATTATTTACAACAATTACAAATTTTTTGCTAAACTTAAGAATTCTGACCTAAACACATTCTATACACCTAAAACAAGTCCTAAATTGAATTTGGTCAAGTTTGGTCTTGCCGGCATCACTTTGTGCTTTGTCGGCTCTAAAATCTTTGATTTCTGTGACTATACTGCCTGTTGGATTGGTCAGTCAATTTTGGGGGCTTTGGACTTGTCTGCAACATAGTCATGAAGCAACTGATCCAATTCTGGCTCATTTGGAGTCAGTTTGACCCCGTATGTCGAATTTGACGCTTTGTAGCCTTTGAGCCATTTTTTGCTTTTCAAGGGCTTTGCTTGATTGATTTCACAAAACCAATCATATGCATTGTATATGAACCTCGTAGGCAAGCTGTCTGTGGAGTCAGATCGGAATTCTGGCATCTACCAAAAACCTAGCTTTTCTACTAGGGACCCCCTTGACCCCTGTCGAATGGTTAATTGATGATATAGAAAGGTTCTATTATGTTAGGGCATGCTACAGTTCAAATCTCATCCGATTTGGTCGAGCTGACAGGCCGCTATGGTCAGTTTTTGGTCGTAGGTCTTCGTGCACTGCTTGGTTTCTAGGGTTTTTTCTAGGGGTTTAGACTAGCTACCGGCCATACAAAATGGATCATTGATGAGTAAAGAACTTACCCCTCATGTTTCATGTGAGACGACACTGAAAACAGGCAACAATAGACTCCGAAAAAGACGCGCGAAAGAGGTCGAAAAGCTCTCTCTACAAAGGCCACAAGTGGAAATCAGGTGGTTTTAGCCTACCTTGGATATCTATACCCAGACTTCCCGAACCAATTTTCCTCAAATACTCTCATTAGTCCTACTAGGCCATGAAATCTATGTTAGACTCAAAAATTTCCTTGATCGGATTCCTGTAGCTCATTCTGCAAGAATTTTGCAAAAGTAGGTATGGCCGCCTAATTTAGGCTTCCCGCTTCCATCTTCTGATTTCATTGAAATTTTTTGTGCTTGTCCGCCTTGTCTTTCTGATCACCACCGTGTCTTTCGTTTTTCTATCTGAGCTTCTTTGCTATTTATTATTAATTTTTGACATGTTTAGTTAAAAAATAAAATAAAATAACAAAATGCTCCAAAAAAGTAAAGTGAAAATCTAATAATTAAGAAAATCCACTGGAAAACATAGTTTTATTGTTTTTTGTTGGATTTCTCTATTTTTAAGTCTCATTATCGATAAAAACGATGAAAAATAACAAAAAAGGACTATTTTTTGATGTTTTTTTGATAGTATATACACTATTTACATTCAAAATGGTATTCGAGTTAGCTTGCTGCTAACATGCTCTTTGAGAGCTTTTACATTGACACCTATGCCACCATGTGTCCCTAGGGCCACAAGTTGCCCTCTATTCTGATGAGAGATCCTATGTCCTTATGGCCATAGGTGTCAATGTATAAGCTCAAGGGCCGTGAAGATATTATCAGTGAATTTTTCCTTGATGATGAATTATAAGGGCATTATTAGGTAATTTTGTAAAAAATCACACGTTAACATCGAACTTTTTCCTCCCTCTTCAAACATTGCCCTTAATTACTTAGTGCCCTTCCACCAATCCTAGATGGCGTACTCCGGGACGACTGTGTGCATGGGTTGAACAACCGTGTCTATGCATAACCGTGGTTGGCTCTACCATGGTTTGAAGATCAATGAAATTCAAACCACTATGCTGTGCAAGAGCTGGGTCTTGAGTAATTAACTCAAGGGTTTCTGATGTCGAGCCTTTCTGATGCTGTCTTCCAAAGAGAAAATCTTGTATCTTGTGTGCTCTCTGTTTGATTGTACCATCAGGATGCTTCAGCACGCTGATCGCTTGAGCTGTTGGTAGTACTCTTGACTGTTGTCGAGCTTTTTCTCGCCATTGGTAGCTTGGCTTGCCTGTGCTGTATGGTGTGGTGGAGTCTTTTGAGACTTAACTTGCCATTGCTTGATTGGTTTTACGGTTTGTGGAGAAGATAAGTGCTCCTTTTTCTTCCAAATCCATTTCAAGCTAGGTTCCTTGCTCGTCTCTGTGTTTTTACCCTTGGAACCTTCTTTTGTTTTATTGGTGATGTTTTGGACATCCATATTTGAATCTGCTTATCCTTAAGCTGTGCTTTTGGTACCCAAATTTGCTTGACTCCTTGCATGATACTTGTAGCATTTGCTTGTCGAGGGGATGGAGAAGATTAATTACTTCGTGGTTTGGTCTACTGATTTCTTCCTTTCCATTCCTCCTTGCTTGGTGCAATTGGAACAATGAGTCTCCTGCCTTTAGGTGATAGCTTGAGCTGATTTGTATCCCAATATGGTACTACTTTGTATGGCCACATCCAGGGAATTTCAAGAATCATCATCTCATTCATGTGTTCATCTGGTAAGCATACAAACTGATGAGGACATGAATATCCATGTACTATCACGTTCAAGTTGACTACTCCCAATGTTGGGTTGGGTTCTTGTTGCATCATTTGATTGTCGCTATTCCTGTTGTCAATGCTTGACTTGTTGCCTTCTTGTACGTGGAATAACTGACTGAATGTACTCTAGCTCTTGTGTCAACCAAAGCATTGGTGCTATGATTGTTGAGCTGTACTTTAATGCGCAGGTACATTCCATCTAACTAGTCATCATCTGTTGAAACTACATCTTTAGGTAATTCCCATTGTCGGTCATCTATTCCAGAGTGTTGATGAGAATCAGTATTTATTGATTCCTAAGAAAAGCTTTACATTTGAGTACCCAAAGCTGAGCTTCCTCTTGGGATTCATCAATAACCTATTGTCATTTAATCCTCCTTTGCATGGCTGCATGCATTCTTTCTAGAAATTCATTGGTTAGCGGCAAATTGTATTTCTTTAAACAACATCCACTAATCCAATTAGCCATTGGTTCACCATCTAGGGTAGACAATTTTACTGCTCCACTTGGAGATATATCTTCAATGATAAACGGCCTGTTTTCCTTTTTCTTAAACTTGGGAATGTGTTTCTTAAGGGAATAGACTAAAACTAATTCTCCTTTCTTGAAGATTTTTGTGATTAAGTGGGAATTAAAAATTAAACTGCTTTTGTTTTCGCTTTTGCATAGATGTAAGCTACAGCAGTTAGCCTTTGCTCATCTAGCTTTTCCAAATCTTCAAGTCTTTCTGACAATTCATGTCCAGTCCACTCAAGATTCCTTGCTACCCTTAATGTTGGCAATAGAAATTCTATCGAAAGTATGGCATCAAGACCATAAACAAGGTTAAAGGGTGTAGCATTAAAAGCTGTTTTGAATGTGTTAGAAGATGGACACACCCCACGGCACCTAACTACTCGGCGGATTATTATTTTTTGTAATTAGTCATTCATTGAGGAAAACCCGGTTTTTCACCTTGTAAATATTGGGACTTACAGAAGTTTCCAGATTGTATCCGAGTTTTGATAGTTAGAAGGAGTAGATGGATGATTTTGGAACTTTAGGGTTTGAGAAGTTGTAAGGTATATATATCACTTTTTGACCTTAATGAAGGACCTTTTGTCATTTTAAACAAGTTTAAGTTTGTGAGTGAGCGTACTGTGTACGTGAGAGAGAGTGTGAGCTTTGTCTTGACGCTACGTGTGCTATGGTGGTCGGAATCGAGTGCGGAGAAGTGCAGCATGAAACAGAGACCCAAGAGATCATGTAGCAGCCTTTGTACGTGTGATTAGAGCTGAAGAGGTGTTAGACTTTCCTACCCAATTCGCAGGGTTTGGACTAACCCTAGAGGATGATGCTGCAACTTGGTTTGACTCTATAGAGCGTAGAGACTTTGAGTTGATGGAGGAAGTGTTTGACGAGTTTATTGAGGAATTCTCTCAAAGGGGAATAGCTCATAATACCGTCTCACAAATCCATAAATTCAAACAAAAAGATGGAGAATCTGTACAGAAGGCAGCCCTAAGACTAAAGAGATATGTTAAGTTCTGTCTTGTTGAAGAAATGCCAACTCAGTCCAGACTTATGCTGATATTCATCCAAGGACTAAGGAATGCAGATCTCCAAAAAGACTTACATATGAAGAGGAGCACTACGTTGAATGAGTTGACCAAGGAATCTTTGTACCTTGTGGACAATTGTGCGGTCTACAAAGAAGGGGAGTTCAAGGACCTTGATGACGATTCATCTTCACAGCAAAGTGGGAGCAAGTCCTCCAAGACAACACTGAAAGGAGAAATAGCGGTAAACCAAGAACATCTTGTAGATGAAGTGCTAAAAAAGATCAACTTGTACGCCAAACCCCAGGATAAACCGCCCAAGTGGTGTGCTATTGAACAAAAATGGACAAACCATGGGACCAAGGAATGTTACTATAACAAGGGATATGTGAGGGAGAGACCTTATGCTCCCCAAGCTCCTGTAGCTTCCCCTCAAGTTCCACCTATGCCTAGATATCAAGCAAGAAACTTGCCAGGACCTGTAGGTGTAGAGAGACCACAACCGGTGTTGGGGCAACAACCACCCCTACCAGGATTACAACCAGTTGGTGTAAGATACACCCCAACGGTAACTGAACCAGAAGAAAAGGCTTTGGTGCCTATGCATGCATACTATGAGGATCCCAATGGATATGCGGCGAACCCTATCTATTATCCACCGGAGGAACCCTCGACACCAGATCCATGGAGCATGATAGGGAATCAAGGACCTCCAACTGCTATACAGGCCGCAGGAGAAGGAAGATATAACTTAGATGAACGAACATTGTTGTTCATAGCCAATGGAGGCATGGGCGGACAAAGACAGACTTACCAGCAACGGGGAGCTCAAGGAGCACCTCAACAACCCAAGGGCTCTTGTTACAAGTGTGGCGGAGACCATTGGCTGAGAGACTGTCCCCATGATGAAATCATTAGAGTCAATGCGTATTGCCCAGAATGTGGAATTACTCATTTGATTCCCGATTGCCCTAAAAACCCGAGTAAAGGAGCAAAAACCACCTTGAACCTGTTGGAAACAGTACCTTCCAGTGGAGTATCAGAAAGTGAAACAGTCATACCTGTTCAGGCGGTGACACGGGCCCAAGCTCAAAGAAGGACGAATGAACCCATAATAGAAGAACCAAAGACGGATGCCCAAAGTTCAGAAATGAAAAATCCGAGAAGCACTTGGAAGGCAAGAAAGGCGCGTAGGAAAGCCAGGAAAGAACGAGAGCAAACCGCCCTATCCGATGAGTTGAAACATACAAAGAACAGGTTGGAGCGGTTAGAAGATCTAGCCAGCCTAAGCTCACACACCACAGCAGCCATAGCACCAAAGGAAATAGCTGAGCCCAAAAGTGCAGGATCAGGAGGATCTGTGCTAGCAGACAAAGTAAACGAGCAGCTGGATGCGCTTCTAAGAGCTTATGAAGCTCGGCTTAAAAAAAACCAGACCCAGGAGCAAAGATGAATGACATATCCATATGCGGAAATAGAAAAACAAAGGTTGGATATGTGTAAAAAGATGATCGAGACGGCTCAATCATTGATGGAAGACCCGTTGGGAAAACCGGCAAATTGCCATGATGTGCCAGTTCCAACCCCTATCCAACCAACAATAGAGAAACATGAGGAAACAAAGGAAAGACTCACTAATGAATATGAGTCCAGAGGAGAGCCTATCATAGTGCCCAATACCACCGAAGGGGCAAGTGACGGGGTCCATCCTAGAATATCGACAGAGATGGGAAAGGACGGTAATGGTCTAGATGATCTGTGGAAGCAAATCAGAGAGGCCAACGAGGCTAATAGAATGAATGACCACATGAACAGCACGAGAAAAGGAAAGAATGTGATCCTACCTCCTATTGAAGAATTTGAGGCAAGATCACAAATAAACTTTGAGGTGCATTCACAAGGGGGAGACCAAGGATCTATTAGTTCGGGACACAGCCAACCAGACTCTTTGAGAACTTTACCCTCTTACCTAGGAGAATACAAAGCTAAGTCGAAAGTGAGGGCAATTCCATCTCAAAGATTTTCTTCTAACAAGGTGATGGACTCACAAGGATTGATTGAGCTGTTAGCCACCCCGATGGCATGCACAATCACGTTAGCAGAACTCCTAAAGCTAAGGCCAAACATGTGAACCACAGTAGGAAAATGCCTCGAAAAATTTGGAGTAAAAGACCCCACCTTGAAACTACAAGAAGGAATCAGGGAGTTGGACAGGAAGCAGAGGGAAATGTCACAAAACCTTTTGTGGAATTTTTGTCCCGTGGAGATCTACTCGATATCTTTCGGAATCACATTTCGGACACTTCTCCATGTCTATGTATTCCCCTCTGAAAAGAATGCAGTCATTAGGACAAGCGTGGATAGAATTGTAATCCATCCCCAAGTTTCGCAAAATCTTTCTTGCTTCATCTCGGGAATCTGGCATCACATTGTCAGCTGGTAGTATGTGCTCTTTCAGCAATCTACACAACATAAAAATATGATACAGTCGTGTAAAAATCTATCAGATCATTATACATTTAGAGTTCTATTAAAGTAAACTAATTAATTGTAATAGATCACCTGAAAAGCGTTGTGACGCTAGTGTCACTCCATCCAAACTTTGCCTGCATGTTGAGAAGAACCAGGAGTGCTTTCAATCTAGACATACGTGCTCCATTATACAATGGCGTATCGGCTTCACTTTTCATATCATCATAGATAAGCCTTTCTGAATCCATGATCGTCTCGATCATTTCATCAATCTCGGGCTCAAACATTGCCTCGTTGGGAATGTGCTCTGCATGATCATCCCCCGAGCTGTCAGAGGCTACATCTTGTGGCCTCACATATGCTGCTTGACCAAAGCGCCTGCTTTGAAGAAATCCATTGTCTATTCAATAAATTTTGCATAAACGGTTTCTAAAAACATGACTTGCTTAACACTATTATCGTGGCCATTAAGCGTAATAGTTGGCACGGACTCAAACTTGATTATAATTCTCTCATCGACTTGATAAGCATGGATCTACATCCAAATCATTGAAAATAGTGCTTGGGAAAGGTGGACATGTGTGCGTGCACACACACACACACACACACACACACACACACACACACACACACACACACACACACACACACACACACACACACACACACACACACCTACTAAGCCTTTTTTATCAGCCTACTTTTTGAAAAACCATAAAGAAAAACTATTTTACAAAGGTAGGTCTTTCTATAATTCTTGACGACCAATGATAAGTCTTGCACTATATTCTTAGAATAGATCTATAGTGCCCTACAATTCTCCTACCCCAACAATGATTGTAGTGGTACTGGAGATCTCATTCTACATGGAACTTTGGTCCTTCCTGGTGGTAGCTTCTAAGGAAAACATAACAAAATCCTTGGGAATACACCATAAAAATTTATTGCTTAAAGTTTTCTTCAGGGGTACTGGCTGATGGTGGGACTTGCACTTTATGGTTCACCTAACTTTTGAAAACTAATGTCCGGCCCCAAGTTTGAGCCTTGAAGTTTTTTCTATCTAGATGATGTGAGTGTAACCTTCTACACTACATGATTGGATTTGATATTGGTGGAAAATTGCAGATATGATGGCTTCATACTTCCTCCAACCTTCCACCTCTATATATAATGCGGGGGATCCTTCATCCCTCACATAGACTTTGATTCGGTTCATGTTGCTTGTTCCACACACACACACACACAGAGAGAGAGAGAGAGAGAGAGAGAGAGAGAGAGAGAGAGAGAGAGAGAGAGAGAGAGAGAGAAGAAAGGATCTTATCTCTACTAAATTTTTTCTCTTTCGTGGCCTGGTGTTGAAGGCAGTACCCGATTATGGATCTAGTTGAAAAAGTTTCCTCTTTATAGGTTAAATTCTCTTGTCCTTCTAATAAATTTGTTTTAAGAAACTGAACCTTGAATAAGTTTATATGGTTGAAAAAGGGGGTTTCTATTCTGCTCTACGTTGTGATACTAGCTCCTTTAATTATGATAAGACTAACTTTTATGCTGTTGATGCTTTTCTAATAAGTAAATTATTCCTCCTCATATAGATTGGACTATTCTAATAAGTAAATTAGTCCTCCTCATATAGATTGGACTACTTGTGTTCGTTCTAACTTAAGAATTGTTTCCTCATAGCGAGTCCCAAACTTATCATCCATACAGTGATAGTTATGTTAAGGCTCTTTGGTTTTTTTTATGATATTTTGATTTTCTGGACCTTGAGGGCTTGTTGGCTCCTTGCTCTAATTGAAGGATGTTATAAATGTTGGTAGCTTTGAATTTAGTGATTAATAATTTTTGTGTGATGCCTTTTGTTACTATGACTGTCGATTCAACATAATGGATACTTACCTGGTTATACTTCTTTGCTAGAATGATATACTTTGCTAAAGTTCTGGTAGATGCCTTGCACTGTTTCGTATCCACATTAGGTGTGTACTCCTCCATATATCTTGATCACTAAGTTTGAATTGATTATCCCAGCGGGAACCATGCTGCTGTGTATGACTTATACTACAACGAACAAAGGTTATGAGTGGCCGTTCAAACGTTTATAAATAAAGTCACTTGCTAGTCGTACATTGCAAACTTACCTTGGTCGCGCAACCCCGAGAGTACTCCCACTCTTCTTCAGTCACTTCGTCGCCGCATTGTTGTGCGCTTTTCAATTGGTTGTGCAACCATCTTAAGCTCATGAAGGTTGGTAGGCTCTCCAGAACCGCTGGATAGTGCATCGGTGGTCGTCTTCCCTGTCTCCACTCGATTCGTGCCCTTTGTCGCTCTTGCTTTGCATCCTCATATTGTGAAATCCACTTTTGCATCACTGGATTGTGAAGCATGCAAAATCGGTTGATTTTAGCCTCTAGATCTTCCGTCATCTTCTTCTCAACACCGAGATTGCACATGACAATCCCAGATATGCGCTCATCATCTATGGTTCGCCATAGCGTGTCCTGGGATTTATCAAATCCGTCTAGCCACTCTCCAATGTACACTACGGACTCCGATACCAACCAACCTTCTGCCATGCTACCCTCCGGACGTGCCTTTTGACGCACATATCCCTTAAGCGTTTTCATGAAACGCTCTAAGAAGAACACCCATCTGGAATGAACTGTGCCAACTATTTCCACCTCATCAACTATGTGAACAAGAACATGCACCTGAATGGTTAGCATTGTAGTAGGAAAATGTTTCTCAAACATGCACACAAGCTCCGCAGCATTTAGTTTGGCGAATGGTATGGAGTCTACGTTGAATATCTCCTTTTGTGAGATCCATTGCACCAACTTTGCAAGTTTGTAGATTGTGTTACGGATGTCGAGAGACAAACATCCCTCAATGGCAACCGGTAAAATAAACTGTAAAGTATGTGCAGCAATGATATTAAAGTCCACATTTTATGCAATGATATTAAAGTCCACTATGAACGTACCTGACACATTTTATGCCAATCGTGTGACTTCAAACCGGTAAGCTTTCCTTCTTTAGTAAAACACGTTCGGAGCGAGTGCATTACGCCAGTGGGGGTCCACAAAGATCGAATGGTCTCTTTTACTTTGCGTTCTTGGGCTCCTGTGAAAATCCATGGTGCTTTAGGGAGTTTTATCGATCCATCAGACGCTGTTTGCGGCCAATATTGCTCCATACGATCCACATTTCTAAGGTCAACTCTGGCTCCCAAAGTATCTTTCTTGCCACTCAAATGGTCCCATAGTAGATTACCCACATTCTTGAATATGTGCATTGGATCGAGCAAGTGATTGATCATGAGTCGGGGCCAGTATGGTAACTCGTACCATAGAGATAGTCTCTTCATCCCTGGAGGCAATCCGTCATCGCACATCTCCTTCTGAACATGGTCGGATTTTGCCAGGGAAGCTCGAAATTTGCGCTTAGGCCTGGCTATGGATGGCGTAAATCCATTTGGTCAAAGATCAACATCTTACAGTGTATGGCCCGTTGTCATCGTCAACTACAACATTCCCCCGTGGTTGACTACGAAGAAGGGGCACCTATGGCTAAGCTTGATTGTGCTAGGACGATATAAAGTGGGGAATATGGATGTGTATCTTCATCCACTATTGGAAGAGCTACAACAATTGTGGATTGGCATAGAGGTGGTGGATATGAGCCGACACACAGGACGACGGAATGCTTTGATCAGAGGCATTCTAATGTGGACCATGCATGACTATCCCGGGCTAACAGTATGCTCAGGTGATCTATTGACACTCCTCACTCAGAAACTGTAAATCTTGTTTTTTCCCATAGTTGATCTATTATCATGTGTATACATGCAGGGCTTTAAACAAGCGGATACAGAGCATGTGTCACATGTGGACCTAGACTGAATGCACGTAGGGCACCCTCACTGAAGAAGCAAATCTACGAAGGTCATCAAGCGTATCTTCCAGAGAATCATGTGTTACGCGACGGCTTTTTGGGAAGAGAGCCACCAAGGATGTCTGCACAAGCATGAGCTGCAGTTGGCAGATGGTTTCATGGAGAAGCCTCTCAGACTCTTGGAAAAGGTAATTGTCACTTCGTGCGGGATCGAGTATGAGCATACATTTGCAATAGTCGATTTCGACAAAAAGAACAATTATGAGATAATCTTGGGACGACTATTCATGCGACAACTGAAGATGGTCCAAGATTGGGGTTATGACCACAGATACCTCAGACATGGCGAGACGACAACTAAAATACACTTGAAAGACCATAGTTACAAGGATGTAAACCAAACACCTGTGGAAGAGTTTGATTCGGCTACAATAGCAGGATCAGAACTACCAGCATGGTTGGGGCAACCAAAAGAGCTATGGATGTGCGGAGCTTCACATTGTGGAAGCTTAACACTAGGTTGGTAACCTTACAGGACATAAAAGTGTCCTTTCAGGGTTTTGAAAAAAACCTCCAAAACCATAGTAGATCCACTCATTTTGTAAAATCCTTTCATGAGGTTATAGTTCAAGGCCTACTAAACATGGAAAAATTAAGAAACTTGTAAAATTTCTCATCTTTTGGTCACACCAAGCCTCCAAAGTTGATGGACTAGTGAATTTTCAACAAAACAGTCATTTCTTACGTTTTGTTGCATAAAAATAAGATTAGGGATTTTTGTAGGACTTGAGATAAATTCCCTAGTTAACTTCAATGGGTTGGTGATCAGAACATATGATTGATTCTCACTCACTATTTTTTGTTTTGCCAAAATAAATAGGTACAAAAAAGTTGAATTTTTACCATTCTGCAAACCTAACATCAAAGTTTCTATAGCCATACTCAATACAAATAATATATGCATGTTTTCTTAGTTCCCTATTGTCCTTTATGTTCATAAGGAGCCATGGAGCATGTCAAAAGAATAATACATCTCTTACCAAGGGGAATCTTGGGGACAAAGATGAAGTGTTAATTACAGCAAACATGAAAAAACTGGGTTGAACATTATGAGTTGTAGAATCCCATGGAAACTATTCAATATCTAGCCAAATTTGATCCTTATGACTAGATATGGTTACTACCTACAAAATGCATGTAGTTGTCACAAGAAACTAACAATATTGAAAAAGCTATACTTGATATACTAGAATGTTTCGTTTTCTTCCATAATTGAAACAATAAACCATCGTTGTGTACTATGCAAAATAGCGTATTAGGTGCCCCAAAACTCAAGGAATGTTAGCTTTATGTTACAATATGCGACATAGAAAATCAAAAATGAATTTGGATATCATGAAATCCACCAAAAAATTCATAGAAGAGCTAAAATTGGCTAAAAAAGAGGATTTGACAATTTTTGTAATTTGGTCATAACTTAGAACTTTAATATTTATTTCTCCCTAGAAGCATCAGGACATGTTGAGGACTACTAAAGATAGTTCTCTAGCATTATAGACCTCACAAACATGAATTCTAGAGTGGGATAGTTGCAAAAAGTTGAAAAAAGCCAAAAACAGGACCCGTTTTTTCACACAGTTTAGGTTGTGAAATGTTGTGCAAGGACAATGTTAAAGATGGAATTGATATTCCAAAAAAATGTCGAGTTTTTTTCAGCTCATGAGACAACTTTCTAGATAGATAGCACCTCAAAATCCATTTTGAAACTCTTGACATAATTCAAGGAAAATGGTCACTTCACAGGACATAAAAGTGTCCCATGACATAAAAGTGTCCCATTACCAACCTAGTGTTAAGAAAAGAGGATTGCATCTTAGAAAGAGAAATTGAAGACAAAGAGTATATTCCGGAGCCATTCCCTGAAGATGCCTTGGAGCCTCTAGAATGGAAACACATGCTGGCAACGTTAGATGTATGTACCATTACTGACAGTCCAACAACAAAATTTTGCAATAAGGATGGTTACGATGTGCTACCCTATTACATGGTAAGCGTGATGCCAGAAAAAGAGACGGTAGCACTTCCAGAACAAGAAGAGTTTTACAACTCTTTTGAGCAAGTGGAAGTAAATGATGAGGCAGATAATGAGTGTTCGGACACCTCCAGTGAGCGTGGGAATGAGCAGAGAATATCAAGTTTTATGATTTTGCTAATCAACACCCTAGACGCCAAGAACGCTATAGGAAGAAAAGAGCCGAAAATAAAGTGAGACAGAACCTGATGCCCATGATAAAAGGAAAAACTCACTATTTGATGCTTATAAAAGCAGAGGATTGTGTGAAAGATCAAATATCAGGAAAATTCTCAGAAAATCGAAAAGAACGAATGCGAGAACAAGCGAATCGGGGAAGAAAAGCTCGGGCTCAAACAAAATCACAAAAATCTGAAAAAACAAAAAAAGAACCAACAAAATACCAAGAGTGGACCAAACTAGAGCGTAAACAGAAATACCAAGAACTCAAACGGTCTTTGAGGGAGATCTGGACCACTGAAGAGGATAGTGATGGTAAAGGGGAGTCAGAAAAGGGCAACATGAACGTAACACCTCACTATAGGAAATTTACTATCCAGGAAAGAAAAATCATCTTGACACCACCAATCAGGGAGAGAACCAACCAAGAATCTTACAACGGGCCTGAAAACGCAAAAAGAATAGACCTCGCAGAACCAGGTGAAAAGCCTCAGCCGGTCTATATAGCTAATGATTTAGAGCCTGAGGAGGAAGCACAGCTTACACAACTTCTAACGAAATATAAAGATGTGTTTGCTTGGTCCTATAAAGACCTTAAAGGAGTTGATCCATTAATATGCCAACATACAATTCCTTTAAAATCAGATGCAAAACCTAGCAAACAACGTCCTTATACATATAATGACACATTTGCCAAACGAATCAAAGAAGAGATTGATAAGCTGATGGACGCAGAGTTCATCTATGAAATTGAACATACAGACTGGGTTTCACCCATTGTGGTCGTTCCGAAGAAGAATGGAAAACTGCGAGTGTGCGTAAACCTCAAAAAGGTGAATGCGGCAACCGTAAGGGATAATTATCCCTTGCCAATTACAGAACATGTCCTTGAGCGAGTGGCCGGGAAACGGGCTTATTCCTTTCTGGATGGGTTTTCAGGATACAACCAATTGGCAATAGCAAGGGAGGATCAACACAAAACAGCTTTTGCCACAGAATGGGGGATTTATGCATATCGAGTTATGCCATTTGGCCTAACAAATGCACCAGCCACTTTCCTGGAATACCTAAGAATATTCTTAGAAATTTACATGGATGACCTATGTGTACACTCTCTTCTGCGAGAAGAACATATTGACCATTGGCAAAAAGTCTTTGAAAAGTGCAGAACATATCGAATCTGTCTAAACCCGGAAAAGTGTGTATTTATGGTTAAGCAAGGACGAATCTTAGGACACATTGTCTCAAGAAACGGCATAACCACAGACCTGGACAAAGTCAAAGTCATTGTAGACCTACCCACACCTACTAATGCAAAACAAGTGCAATCCTTCATGGGGCACTGTGGATATTATCAAAGATTCATATACATGTATGCGGTTATCGCACAACCTTTGTATCGTTTGCTAGTCAATTTCGAATGGACCAATGAGTGTGAGACTTCATTCCAAAGGCTGAAAGAAAACCTTATATCTGCACCTGTGCTACAGGCACCAGATTGGGACAAGATATTCCATGTGCACATTGATGCTTCTGCATATGCCATTGGTAGCATTCTAGCTCAACGTGGAGACGGGACAATGGATTTTCCAGTTTGCTATGCGAGCCGACAGTTAAACAGTGCAGAAAAGAACTACACAACCACCGAAAGGGAAGGGTTAGGAATGATTTATGCTGTGAAGAAATTTCGGCATTATTTGCTTGCAAACAAATTTGTGTTCTTCACGGATCATCAAGCTCTTTTATACCTAGTAAATAAACCTTGCAATACAGGGAGAATCGTACGCTGGTTTATTATATTGCTAGAATTTAACTTCACAGTGGTGGTCAAAAAGGGGAAAACTCATCTGCGAGCTGATCATCTTTCAAGAATACACAACGGGGAAGCCCCTCAAGGGTTAGATGATGACATACCAGATGCTTATCTTTTCAACATCGAAATGGTACCCAAATGGTCTTAGGAAATAGTTAGCATTCTATCCTTTGGAAGTGAGTTTGATAATAGAGGATGTAGAAACAAACAGCGAACAATTCTACAAACAAAAAACTTCCAGTTGATACCGGGACGGCTGTATCATCTTGAATCTGACCTAATCCTACGATTATGTATAAATCCGGAAGAATTCAAGTGCTACCTGGAAGAGGCTCATGTCCAGGGTTGTGCATTTCATTGTTCAACAATGAAAACACACCAAATACTGAAACAATTAGGAGTTTATTGGCCAACTATGTATGCGGATACACATTCTTACGTTACCAATTGTACAGTATGTAGTGCCAAGCGACCAGTGGATCACGCAACATTGTTTCGGGTGAACATAGCACCTGCATGGAGTCAATATATCATTGACTTTCTAACCACCAGGACGTTCCCTGAGAACACTACAAGAGCACGGGAGAAAGCTATAGAGCTGGAAGCTCGTGACTTTCAGTTAATTGGAAATCAACTCTATAAATGAGGCAAGGACAACCAACTCCGAATCTGTGCAAGTGAAAGCGAATACCTGCTGATTCTAGAACATGCACATAGCGGAGTAAGTGGAGGCCATTTTTCGGGCGATAAGACGGCGAAAATTGTCTTAACTGCAGGAATCTGGTGGCCTACATTGCACATGGATGCCGAAGAGTTTGTCAAACGTTGTGATGCATGTCAATGCACCAAGGTACCAATCAAAAGAGATGAGATGCCATTAAGGCCAATGATGGGGGCAAGGGCATTTGCAAAGTGGGGAATTGATTTTGTGGGACCTATATCACCCCCTGCATATCGCACCCATACCCAATATATCATTGTGGCTACGGATTATCTCACAAAGTGGGTCGAAGCCAAAGCAACACAAAAAGCTGATGCACGCACCATGGCTCAATTTTTGTATGAGAATGTTTTTGTACGTTACGGGTTACCGATAGAAATTGTCAGTGACCGTGGAACACACTTCCTCAATGAAGTCATTGAATATCTACTAGAGGATTTCATGGTCATACATCGAAAATCAGCACCATACCATCCACAGGCCAATGAGCAAGCGGAGGCCACAAATAAAACACTATGCACGGTCCTCACTAAAATAGTGTCACATTCAAGGACCGACTGGGATCAACAGCTACACTCAACACTATGGGCATACAGGGTAGCTTACAAAACCTCAATAGGAACAACACCATACAACATGGTGTTTGGGCTAAACGCTATACTACCCATAGAGTTTTTAATCCCAACTCTACGCGTAGCAACAAACTTGGAATGGACAGGGCATGAACTCTCTTCAATAATTAATGATCTTGAAAAGCTAGATGAACTCCGCTTACGAGCGGTCGCTTTGATCTATGCTAAAAAGAGAAGGCAAAAGGAGTTTTTTGATAAACATGTACGTACCAAAGAGTTTAAAACAGGAGATTACGTACTTGTTTATACATTGAAGCAACATTCCAAGAAACTGAAAAAGCGAGGGATGGGACCATTTGTGATTCATGATCTATCACAAAGTGGGGCCGTCAAGCTTGCTACATTAGCAGGTGAAGAAATGCCAAACTGGATTAGTGGGTGTCGACTAAGGAGATATCACCTTCCACTCACACAGGAGATGCTCCAACAAATTCATCAAGGAAAGCAAAGAATGAAAGAAAAAGAGAGAGTACGGGAGGAAGCTCAAACCGAAGCACAAGAACGCATTGCAAAAAGACGGCTTCTGCGACAACAACAACAAAGTAAACCACCATTGAGAATCAATGCCATTCGACTCATGAACTTGGAAGAAGACACAGTCGAGCCAATAATTACAGTCAAGGTGGGCAATGATCAAGTTGAATCACCAGCCTTGCTCGATTCGGGTGCTCAAGCAAATTTGATCTCTTACGGATTATACCAACAGCTCCAAGTCGCAGATCAACCTCATCATACTCCCCAAGTGCTGGAAAGTAGCACATCACATCCATTGAAAACATTAGGGTGGATTATATTGCATATACAGTTACATCAATATATTTACCCACACAAATTCTATGTGGTGACAGATGAAAGCACACAACAACCAATGCTGCTAGGACAACCTTGGCAAAAAGCATATAATCTCCAA
This sequence comes from Adiantum capillus-veneris, assembly GCF_014529385.1. NCBI lineage: Eukaryota > Viridiplantae > Streptophyta > Polypodiopsida > Polypodiales > Pteridaceae > Adiantum > Adiantum capillus-veneris. Next base: position 115,517,017 of record NC_140938.1, on the reverse strand, counting down.
ATAGACTGGAAAGCACAGGCGGTCAAAATCCAGCATGAAAACGAACAGCAGGTGGTAGCTTTTAATTTGCTGAAAAGGAACATCCGGATCAAATGCAAGCCATGCAATCACTGGAAACAAATACCAAAGAACAAATACCCTCAACGATCAACACGAAACCTGAGACCAACTACCAGCTAACGGCCAACCATGCTCATCACAGACAGTTGAAATCACCGACTACACTGCAAAAATCTAGACTACCACAACAAGGTAAACAAGTATGGATGCGGAAGGATAGAAACGCCATGAGGGGGAAAACACAATGTTACAACCGAATTCTAACAAAGTAGATGGTGCAACCAAAAACCAAGGTAACCAAGCAGATATGGATTCCAAAGAAAATGCTTAGCCAAAACCCTCATGTCACTCACATTTGGATACCAAAGCAAAAGACAAAGCAAATACCTACAGTACAAGCAACGATGGAAAGTAGACATCTACAGGTCAACCGGGCAAACAAATATAAGTGGGTGCCGATGACAAACCAACAAGGGGCAAAGTTGGCCGCACCACACTACCAATGGAAAGCCAAGGCCATACGGCCCATAGCTATCACATCCTCCGAAATAGCTACGACTCCATCAACAGTGTCGGCAACGCAGTTGCCTCTGACCAAAAAGACCATTAAACAAAGAGCAGTAGAGTTACAACTGCTACTTGCCAATAAAATAGGAAACCTCGACGGCGAATGCCAATAAGCATCTTGCTTATTCCCTTCTCTTACACAGCATTAATTTTTCCATGCATTGACCGAGTATGCATAAAATAGGGCCTCATTAATCGGCCACGCATTAGCACGACTTTTTCAACCTATGCACGGCACATACTCCGAGGCGAAACCTTGTCGTCCGGGAGGACTCCGACTAGGAGGGGGGGAGGCATTCTCAATGCGGAACCAATAACAGAAATAGCAAATAAGGGCACAATTTTTGACTATTTTCAGGGTTGACGTTTGATTGCGAAATTTTCTGGAGTAACCCAAGTATATATGCCCTTATACAGCATGAAGCTACAGGAATATGGGGCCAAACGCCAAATTAAGCCCCTAGGTGTGTGTATATATGTAGAAATAGCCATTTTTCAGGCAAAATATTGGTAAAACGGAGAAATCTGGCCACAAAAATTGCATGAGAGTGTGTATAATGTGTTGCGGTGATGTTTGTGATCTATTATGAGTTATGGGGATTTTCTGGGTTTGATTTGCTATTTTCCTTTTAATTTTGCTAATTTTTGGCAGAAAAACTTCAAAAATACAAAAAGCAGGTGAAAAACAGTCGTAATGAAAAACAAAAAATATGGGGATGACAAGTGACTAAAGAACAACCTATGGTACAGTGGGGGTGCAATTATGAGACTGAAGCGGAAAGTGTGTTTTGGCCAGGTTTTGGCCGAAATGACAAATTTTTGGTAAACAGAGCAAATGGAGTCCAAATCAAGAATTTTTTGAGCCTAAACCGCATCTTGCAGAAAGATAGGAGCACATGTCAAATTTCATGAAAAATGGTTCGGGGACCTCCATTATAAGAATTTTTCACCCCATTTTTAGCTCATTCTCACTATTGACCTTGTGGAGAGAGCTTTTGCCACCTAGAGCGGATCAACCTTCCAGCAGCTTCTACGACGCGCACGTCTACCCGACCAGCTCCAGACATGAGAGGTAGGCTCACCACCTTGAGCTTTTCGCGCATGTTTGTCATTCTGTTGCGAAAACTAGCGTAGAGGTCACACACAAAGCGAACGGTAGAGACCTACAAGTAGAAATGGCGGCCTCACGGCTAACCCGAAAGCAACAAGACTTCATCAGCAGCTTACCCTAGTCTAGGAGACCCTTCCTAGATAGCCAATGGCAGTGGGAAAACATCGGGAAAAACCCTAATTCCCAGAAACCCGCAAGAGGCCACCAAATGGGAAATCAGCGAAACGGCGATCAAATGCTACCAAAATTTACGGGTAGGAGCATATCGACATGCTCGACAAGTCCATATGACCCGCATGACCAAAAAGTGACCCGAAGCGGCACTAAACCTCAGAAACGACATCACACAGACAAAGCGTCAAAATGCATTTGTGGCCAAACCGCAAGTCCGTTTGCCACCAAACTTCACGAGCGGCTTTCCTAGACCATCAACAACCAAGTCCTATGGTGGTGGACCACCACAAATCATCAAAGGTATGTAAACGCCTCCACGGGTGCTTCTAGAGCGACAAATTGCCAAATGAAGCTCCGGTGAAGCCAAAGTCGACAAAAATCATACGGCAAGGATCCCCAAAGGATTTGGAAGCTATGAAGACCAACATCGAGGAATTTCATCGCCAAAAAGCACTCCAAAAGTCAGAAAATGGCCCAGAGGCTCTGAAGTCCACACAGGGAGTTTTTACTTACCCAATTGACTTTTTTGTTGAAATTAGGCTTAAAAGGGACTTAGGGGAGCAAAGGGCATGCACTGGGAGCACTAACAAGAGAAAAATCACCAGGAGACATCCTACGCGTAGGATGTCTCAAGGGCAATTCTTGGCACAAAACCCAACAATTCTTGCCATGCACATGTTCTGAATGATATTCACAAGCCCTACACCAAATTTCATCACCTTTGGAAGAGATTGGACCTCATATGCATGGAAAAACGCAAGGATAGGGCATAAAGGCACTAAAGGGCCATTAACCTACCAAATATTTTCCAAATCTCATGAAATTTGCACAACACATTCACATACACATCAGCTAACTTTCTGTGTGTTCTGGGAGCAAAAATGAAGAAAAAGACATCCTACGCGTAGGATGTCTAATGGACCTTTTGGGCATGAAGGAGAAGTTTTGTCATTTCAGAAGTAATAACCTCATCAACAAGAGCCCATATGTCAAGCTTGAAGCCCTTCTAATCACTTTTGACCCCCAACACCTTCAAGATACATTTTTTGAGCCCAAAAACACCTCATAGAGCCCTACAGGCATCAAATATTATCCAAATACAAATCCAAGAACATGGCTATGTTCCACTGGTCAAGGACAACCCACTGATCAAGTTTCATGCAGTTCTGAAGAAAAAGACATCCTACGTGTAGGATGTCTTAAGCTTAGATTTAGACTTCTGTGCAAGAAATGACATCATAGGAGCTAATACCATGATGCATTGAGCCCATATACCAAGTTTCAACCCATTTGGATATCAATTGCTTCCCATGATGGACAATCTACCAAAATTGTGACTTAAAGCCTAAATCAGCCCAAAAATCCACTTTTTGACATCCAAATTCAAATCCAAGCTTATAACCATGTTCCATGACTACCTACAAGTCAAGTATGAACCAGTTCTGAAGAAAAAGACATCCTACGCGTAGGATGTCTAGATGGATTTTTTTGGGTCAAATTTGCACTGTGAGCACATGCACAGCTTCACAAGTTCTTTTTGAGCTATGATTTCAATTTTCAAGTCATTTGGATAAGTAAAACTCAGTTTACCAGCTGATATAAAAAAAAAACGCTAAACTTTGGATTGCTGAGTACAACAGGGTCTATGGCAATCTCGAAGTCACCGGCAAAGAAGAAGAGAATGACAATCAAAGACTATCTGGACGAGGTGGAACCATTTGTCATTCCAGAGGGAACATTAAAGCCTACAAGCACCTGGATACAGGAAGATCTACTAGAGTCAAACGACCTAAAAATCTACCAAGGAGTATTCAAGGACAATGACGGAAATATAATAGAGCTACCAATGCTGCCAAGGGAGCTCAATGAATTTGTCCGGAGCAAAATGGCCAGTTACTTGGAGAAAATTGACCTCCATAACTATTTTGAAGCAATCCGAGTAGGGGTGGACGTCAAAAGAGTATGGGAGTTTGTGACCAGCATTAGAGAAGATGGAGTGGCCAAGGTGACGGATTTGCACGGCAGACCCAACACAGAGATCATTATTACGGAAAGGGTTGTCGCCCATGCACTAGATCTCTCCAATCAGGGAGACAGTGTGACAAAGAGAAGGGATGAAGTAAAGGTGTACAAAGAGAAAAAGGTTAATTACACTTTTGAAGACATCGCCAACCCAAAGGTGGCGATCATGAGCCAATTGTACAACCAATACTTCCACATGTGCACGAAGAGGCCGCAGAAGTACAGGATGCCTCTAGGTGTAATTGCCACAACCTTTACTTGGGCAATGACGAAGGGCACCCCAAAGATAATCAATTATGCGGCATACATACAACACAGCCTGGTAAAGATGGGAAACAAAAAGCCAACCTACATAGTGCCAGGAGAGATGATAACCAAGGTAGTTTATGCAGCACTACATGCCAAGGGAAGGTGGCCTGACCCCCCATCTCAGAATGACTGGCTAAGGATAAAGGAAGACAAAGAAGACGAGCCACAACGAGCACCAAGGGTGGATACAAGGTTGAAGAGACGACTGGAGCCAGTGGAAGAGGAGCAACCTGAGCAGAAGAAAGCCAAAAAAGAATCTGCTCAAGTGCCAGCCAAAGAGACTCGATCACAAAAAGCGGCTAGACTCGAGAGGCTAATGGAGAGTTTCCGAGCAGAGCCCTCAAGGGCAATCTAAACGAATTATGGAAGCCATCCCTTGAGTCGATGTCCGGATCCTCAAGAAGAGTGCAGAGGGACCGCTTCGAAGACTATATCAAGAATTTCAAGATTCTTGATGTTGCGGCGGAAAACATTCCACACATCCCTTTCACCGAGGAAGAAGTGGAGAAAATACGGCAAACGTTGCTAGATGAACAAGAAAACAAGGAAAGATAAAGAAAGACGAAAGCAGATAGGGATTTCAAGGGCAAACCTACAACTTTACCAGGTAGCCCTAAACCTAGCCCACCGCCATCACCACCTCCTAGCAGCCCTCCTCCAAAAGATCAGAAGGCCGGAGACAAGCAAGAAGAACACCAAGATGAAGAGCAAGAGCACAAGACAGAACCTAAACACAAAGAAGAAGCCAAGCCTGCATCTGAACAAAAAAAGCTCGAGGAAGCATACTATGCATTTTTGGACCTGCTAGCTGCAGGCTATTCAAAGGAAGAAGCCGCCACAGTCGCATTCGACTTGGCAAGGACACGAAGTGAAGAATAGCTGCCAGGCATCCGGCTAGTTGAACTTAAGGAGATTGCTACCGACACGGTAGACCTGCACCCGCCCTCGAATGATTGGGATGTGGTGATGACAATGCTAGCTGGAATAAGGGCACAATCTGTGGCATCAGACGGAGAGTTGATAACTCTAAGAGCCACTGAAGTAAAGACAAAAATGGAAAGAGATCTACTACAGGCAAAAAGCCAAGGACACAAGGATAGAGAAGCTGACCTCCAGGCCAGCCTAGCCACTGCTCTACAAAACTGCCAAACAAAGGAAGAAGCAAATGAGGCAGAGACAAAGAAATTGCAAGCAGCTGAAGAAGAGTGCCTGCAACTCAGCAAGTCATTGCGAGATGCAGAAAAAGAAAGGGATAATCTGACACTCCAGCTAGCAGAAGAAACAAAAGAAGTAGAGGCCTTGAGGAATGCTAAGGAGAAGGCGGAAATAGAACAAGAAGCAAGCCTGGATGAAGTCCTTGAGCTCAAGGACCAATTAAAATTCAAAGATCAAACCATCCAGAGGCTGAGAGCATCACCTGCGCGAGTTAGAGCTACAAGCTCAACTCAAATTATTTCGGAGAGTCAAATGTATGAAGAGAAAATGCAAGAACTCCAAAAGCAGTTGACTCTCGAGAAGAAGCAGAGGGTGATCATGGCTGAAGGTTCTATTGCAATGCAAACCAGATTGGAGGATAGCCAAAAGGCCCTACAAGAAGAATTGACAAGCATCAAGATAAATCTCAAGGAGGCAGAAAAAGTAAATGCTGAACTCAATGACCTCCTCGTGACTATGGGCGGCGAAGCAGAAGCGGAGAAGCAGACACTCCTCACGCAAATAGAGGAGTTGAAAAGCCGACAACAAGCAGAACCAGAGAGCTCAGGGCCAGCTGCCAATGAGGGGATCGACCTGGACAATGTGTCGGATCTTGTGGACACACCCATGCCAGAGGAAAGCATAGCAGGCTCCTCTCAAGATCCCCAGGATCTAACACAAGAAGAAGAGGAAAAATTGCGAAAAGCAATAGAGGCAGAGCTCAGAGAGAGCACCAAAGAGGCCTTGGAATGGGAACAGAGGGTTTTCAAATCAATGACAATTCAGAAAATCGACGCCAGCAATCTCAGGCGTGAATGTCTACAACCCTCTCTCCCATATCCATTGCTTAAATATGAAGCGGCAATAATAAACCAGCGGATCAGAGAAGAACCAACGGTCCCTCTCTACAACGCAGACACCTCGAGGCCAGAAGGAGTAAGGCTGATAGTAGATTCTCAGCCCAAGTGGAGGAAATCTTGGCTTACCAAGTACCCGCAGTACCTAATACACTTGGTAGAGGTACCTAAACACATCAGGGACAATCTCAGCTTTTGCCCTCTACCAAGGGTTAGGACGTGGAAAGCACACGAAATCTTACAGAGAAGCCAACCCACTTGGCTGAACTACCCAAAGCTGCCAGGCGTGAAGGCAGCAGAGAGAATAAGTGTACAATACATGGTGAAAACCCTAACGGGCGCCATAAAGTTGTTCACTGGCTCACCTGACCTTACATGCATCATGATGAGAAAGATCTGCAGAACCATCCTAGCAGTGTTTGAAACCTTCAAGCTAGGACAAGTGACTGACATCATATTCTTCTTCCAGGACACATACAGATGTGCGTATGATATGTGAGGTCAACCTTCCAAGGAGGTGATACATGCATTATATCAAAGAATCATGTTTCTCCCATCTTATCACCTCCAGGTGTTTGAAGAAGCTTTCTACACGGGGTTCTTTACCATGCATATAGACATCTTTGGGCCAACAATGCTGCATCTACATGCACGGTACGAATCGCTGCTAAAGATGCGAGAGACCATAAGGTGAAGCAAAAAGATCAAGGCCATGTCGGGGACAACATGAACGAGGAGGGGGGGGATGTTAGAAGCTGGACACACCCCACAGCATCTAACTACTCGGCGGATTATTATTTTTTGTAATTAGTTATTCATTGAGGAAAACCCGGTTTTTCACCTTGTAAATATTGGGACTTACAGAAGTTTCCAGATTGTATCCCAGTTTTGATAGTTAGAAGGAGTAGATGGATGATTTTGGAACTTTAGGGTTTGAGAAGTTGTAAGGTATATATATCACTTTTTGACCTTAATGAAGGACCTTTTGTCATTTTAAACAAGTTTAAGTTTGTGAGTGAGCGTACTGTGTACGTGAGAGAGAGTGTGAGCTTTGTCTTGACGCTACGTGTGCTACGGTGTTCGGAATCGAGTGCGGAGAAGTGCAGCGTGTTGCCCCCGACTAGAGCTACGAGCTGATACCAACATTGCGCGCATACGGTCCGGCTTCGGGAGCTTCTTCTATGAGCTTCATCGGTTGTTTGGGTGAGCATACGTTGTCCGATTTTGCATTGCAGCATATCCACACGTTCACATTGATTAGAACCACACATTAGGCACTTCAAATTTTGGAAACGAAGACCTGCAAATTTCGGCCAGACATCCTACGTGTTTTTGCACCGGGTGTTTTGGGTCGTGACTTTGGTTCACAGACCTTAGGGAGAGTGGCCTATAGGTATTCGTAGGGTCTCCTTCAAGTTCTGTGGTGTTTCGGAAGTGTTTGATAGGTGTTCGGCTCTAGCAAGCGTTGTAGGAAGCATCCTCTTTTGTTCTCTTGAAGACTGTGACTTAGACAATTGGTAGGGGCCTCTGTAGGAACTAGTTAGGAGTTGGTCGAGTGTAAGTTGACACCTTATGCTTGTTTCCACGCGCCTGCAGGTCGAGCTTCGTCCTTAGCTGACATTACTTGTTAGGTGAGTTCTCGCTGTGCTGACGTCCGTCGCGGCGTATCCGTCCAACAGAATGAAACTCGTTTAGCCCATAGAGCAGCATGGAGATTCATTTCCTAGTCTATCCTTCCTGAACTAACCACTTTAGTCAGCACCAAGCTAAGAATTTTGTTCGTATGCTCAGCTTGTCCGGTTGCTTGTGGGTGATAGGGAGCTGATTTGTTATGGATGACCATAAACTCATTAAGCAAATAATCGATTACCTCATTGAGGAAATGAGTTCCCTGATCACTGACAATTTCTATTGGCAGTACATATCTCGTGAATACATACTCATATAAGAATGTGGCAGTGGTTCTTGCATCATTCGTTTGAGTTGCTTTAGCCTCAGCTCACTTGGTCAAACAGTCCATAGCTACAATGATATATTAAGCCTGGGTTCTATAAGCAGGTGGCTGTATCGGCCCAACAAAATCTATACCCCATTTCGAGAAAGCTCTAGCCACCATCATTGGTCTTAAGGGCATGCTATCTACATATGTTGGCATTTTTTCTCGTTGACAAGCATCACACCTTTGAACATATTCTTTGGCATATGCAAAATGTGTTGGCCACCATATGCCTGCCATTAAGATTGCTCTTGCGGTGGTCTCACTAGAACAGTGACCTCCAGCTAATCCAGCATGTGCTTGTTCTATAATCGGAATATACCCGTCTTCATTTGCACAAAGACACAAATGTTGATCTTTACCTCTCCAACACAATCGGTTCCCAATAAAAGCATAGTCTCTTGCTTTATTTTCAATTTCTCCTTGACGGCGTTTACTCATATCCTTAGGAAATTTTTGGCTTGATAAGTAAGTAAACAGATAGTTACTTCACTTAGGAACATGTGACAATTGAAACAATGTCATGAGGTATGGGTGTTTGTTTTTGACATTGAGGACAATCCTTTACAAAAGATTGAACATCACTCCTCATAGTTGGCCAAAATACTCAAAGTCTCAAGATTCATTGTATAGTTTGGTCTTCCTCAAACTGAAGTCCTACTATGGTAACATGTGCTTGACTTAGGTACTGTTTTTTTTCTTCAAGATTAATGTATAAGAGCAATATTTCATCTCGATTTCTTTTGTATAGCCTACCAGATAGTAATTAATACATAGCCAATTGCTCGATTAATCCGATCGTAATGGAAAGTGGTATTTGTGAATCCACTTGAGCTAGTTGTCATCAATGACACCATATTTTTCGACCATCAAGGTATCATTTTCATGGAGAACAAATAGGCATGTGGTAGGTCATCGTCTACCCCTTTAGGTGATTCTCCTGAAACAATCCTTGACAAATGATCTGCTCGTTGATGTGTAGTGCCCTTTTTTACAACCACAGTGAAATCAAATTCCAAAAGAATAATGAACCATCTCATTATTCTTCCTGTGCTGCATGGCTTGTTGACCAAGTACAACAAAGCTTGGTGGTCCACAAAGAACACAAACTTGTTGGCTGATAGGTAATTTCTATAACTTTTAACGACATAGATCATTCCTAATCTTTCCCTTTTGGTGGTGGTGTAATTCTTTTTTGCCATGTTCAACTATCGACTAGAATAAGAAATAGGAAAGTCAATTCTCCCGTCTCCTGGTTGAGCTAGTATACAACCGATAGCAAAATTGGAAGCATCTACATGTATGTGGAATATCTTATTCCAATATGATGCTTTCAATAATATTGAAGCTGAGGTGAGAGCTTGCTTAAGATTCATGAAGGATTCTTCACATGCCTCGGTCCACTCAAAGTTTGTAATCAAGCTATACATGGGTTTTGCAATTATAGCATACATGTAAATAAACCGTCTTTAATATCCACAATGCCCCATGAGGGCTTGTACCCCCTTGCCTATTGTTGGTCTAGGCAAATCAGCAATGACATGAATTTTTTCAATATCAGTAGCTATGCCATTTTTAGACACTATATTTCCAAGAACTTTTCCTTGTCTATCCATGAATGTGCACTTTTCAGGATTTAAACAAAATTTATAAAGTCTACATTTTTTGAATACCTTTTTGAGGTGTTCAAAATGATCAGCTCAGATTGATGAATGTACGCATAGATCATCCATATATACTTCTAAGAATTTCCTAAGATATTCTTTAAAAGCATGGCTCATTAACCTTTGAAATGTGGCTGGAGCATTAGTTAACCCAAACAGCATAACCCGATAGGCAAAAATACCCCATTCGGTTGCAAAAGTAGTTTTATGCCAATTTTCTTTTGGGTTAACCAAAAGTTGATTGTATCCCGAAAATCCATCTAAGAAGCTATAAGATTCTTTTCCTGCTCAGTGATTGGAAGAGGAAAGTTGTCTGTAATAGTAGCTGCATTCACTTTTTTGAGATTAACACACACTCGTAATTTTCCATTCTTCTTGGATACTACCACAATTGGAGACACCCAATTTGTGTGTTCAATTTTGTAAATGAATTCGGATTCCTTTAATTTTTCAATCTCTTCTTTTATCTTCCTGGCAAATGTTTCATTATATGTGTATGGCCTTTGCCTACTTGGTTTTGCATCATCTGTCATGCTGACAGATTTCTGGATCAACACCCTTGAGATCCTTGTAAGACCAAGCGAAGATATCTCGGTATTCTTTTAGCAAGCTCAACAAGAGATCTTCTTCTTTCTCTGTTAGGTTGTTTGCAATGTAAGCAAGTCTAGGCTCTTCTCCTGGTGTTCAACCAGGTCTATCTTTTTAGCGTTTTCAGGCCCTTCATAGGACTTGCCCTGTTTTTGTAGTTCCCTAATAGGTTGTTCGACTATGATTTTTTGATCTTGGAGAGTATACTTTTTGTAATGGGATGGAACACTCATTACATCCTTACCATCCTCTTCCGTGGTTTCCATTTTGGTCGATATATCTTCTTTATAGCTTTTTTCAACTCTTGATGTTTCTTTTTCCGCTCAACTCGTGTCATGATTAGCTTCTTATCCTGTTTGTTTGCTTGAGTATCCTTCCCATTTTTCTCGATGTTTTAGACATTTCTGGATTTTTGTTTGAAGGATATCTACCAGTGATTTTGTCCTTGACATAATCATTTGCATCTATCTGCATCAAAAATTGTGTTCTATTGGAGACTGATGGCATAGGTCGTGTTTTCGCGTTTCTGGTGTCTCTTTTTCACCTATACCATTTTTGTCTTCTTGATTTCTGGTTAGGAAAGTCACAAAACTTTTCCTCCCCTCCTTTCAAGAGTAGCTTAGTCCTCACATGTTCTTTTTCTGACCCCGAATCTTCTGAGGTAGCTGAGTGTTCATCTAACTCATCTGTTGCATCGTAGTAGAGGTCTGAAAAGATTTGTTGAGCTTTCATCAACTCCTTGGGTTCCTCATCTTCATCATCAATGTTGAGGGTTAAAAAAATTTGGATGGGAATTATGTTGTAGCCATCCTCATTGCAAAATTAAGTAGGCATAGACGTATTCACACATACATCCATGGTCGCTAAAATTTGAGTCCACTCGAATGGCTCAAACAAATTCTCTGGAAAGGGTTCAGGTACATAGGCTTCATCTGTGCAATCCCTTTCTAGAATACATTGTTCTCGTTTTAAACTCCCATTTTTTAAATCTCCACACATACAAATAGGAGTGTCTTTATTTAACCAGGATGGAAGCTTAGTTTCAGCCAAAGAGACTGAATCAAACTCTTGTATGGGTGTTTTCAAGACATCTCTATAAGTGTGATCTTTTAGATTTACCCTTGTTATAGATCCCACTTGCTTCAAGTACAGATAATTGTTTCTCCAATCTTGGATAAGTTGTACATGTCGCATGAAAGGTCTTCCCAATATGATTTCATAATTGAGTTTTTTCCCAAAGTCTACTATGGCAAAAGTGTGTTGATATTCAATTCCACAAGAATTGACTATCACTTTTTCAAGCATCCCTAATGGTCTCTCAATGTGTCCGTCAACCAATTGAAATTTCATTCAAGTTTGTCTAATGGCTGGTTGTCCCCAAGATTCCCATACTGCTTTTGTGGCTATGGCTATGCCTGCTCCACTATCTAGTATTGAGATGATTTCAATGTCATTATATTTCACTCGAAGGGTGGTGTTTCCTTCTTCCCCCTCATAATATTCTCTAACTTTGTTCATTGGAACAGATCGAATCTCTTTGTTGTCCATTTTGTTTTTCAAAATTTCCAATTTTTTTGAGATTAGCCCCATTATTCCACCTTCTCTAGGGTTTTTTGTAGATCATTCCATAAATAATGTCTGAGTTTTAACAATTTTCCCAAGGAAAGAGTGCATTGGATGGGTGTAGACATGATTGAATAAATGTTTTCTACTTTTAGGGTCTGTTCATCTCTTTTTACTTGAGTGGTCTTTCACACTATGGATTCATCTTCATTATCTCCCAAGTAAGAGGGTAATGTTTTCAAGGTCAATGGTTTCGACATTCCTGAAGCTTCAAATCCACAATCCCCAAACAAGGATTGTACATCCATTTTCATATCAGAAGGTAGGTTATCCAACCAAACTTCCTCTATAGGAGCTGACTTTAGAGTTAGGCTCCCATCATTGATCTCTCTAACTTTTTTCCATGAGTGCTCTGTCCAGTCTTCCTCTACAAATGGAATTCCGTCCAAGGAATCTTCGTTGTCCGTCACTATAAGTTTTGGTTCTTTTGTTTCAAGGTGGGGTTCTGCCACCACATCGGGTTTTTATTTAGTGTCTCTTACCACAAGCTCTTTTGGTTTTGCGATACTTTCAAGCTTGGGTTTCTGGTTTTCTATCATTTTGTCATAATAATCAATATTTAATTCTTCTAAATGATTTTCTCATGTTAAACTGATCATTTAATATGGGGAAGTCCCAGGGGAGAAAAAGATAGAATATTGGTTTAAGCTAGCAGACCGACCACAGTAGGGATCCAAAGGAGGGAAAATAGGGATCTAGGGGGGGGGGGGGGGGGGGGGGGGGGGGGGCAATCTGTAAAAGAGCCATGTGCAACAATGGGCTTAAAAGACCCTAAGGTTCAGACCATTAAGACTTCCAAAATGCTAAGGTTCCGAAATTCAAAGGTTGTGTCCAAAGGTCAAACATTGGGGGAATTGGATGCTTTGTGTGTGTCCCAAAACTCTTTGGCAATCCCTACATACGAGGGGGCGAGCCTTGCAAGTAGGGGATGAGAGAGAAACACACACACACACACACACACACACACACACACACACACACACACACACACACACACAAGCTCCCTTTACACAAAGGGAATGAGGGACACATGTAAGCTCCCTAGCCCAGATGCCCACAAGGTGTACCCAATTCCTACTGGATGGCCTTGGAGGTGGACAAATGAGAATTAGGCTAAAGTAAATCTAGTTTAATTAATTTAAAAACACTTAATAAAAGAACCAATAAGAATTAAGCTCTCTAGAAGACTATTGGACAATCTCCCAAGGGGACCAATGAGCATTCAGCAGCCCAATGGCTTGCCTGATTCCTATTGGCCAGGAGGCAAAGGGGTCCAATGAGAGTGTAGTTGAATTAAATAATTACCTAAATCTCTCACAAAAGGGGAAAGGGGGACACATGTCAGAAGGCTATCACTTATGCTTCTTAATTACCATTGGCTAAGCCTGGGGAGGTCCAATAGGATGCTAGCAAGAGCAAATAGAAAGAGGGGTCGATCGGGAGAGAGGGGGGTGATTTTTAAAAGGCATTATCACCTATACACACACACTAGCTCATGTGTGAAGTAAAGAAGACTCTCTCTCCTTCTCAATATTTAATGGAAAGCTTATCACCTACTCCAAGCTTGTGATAAGGGAGGCCTACACCAACAACCCTTGGCTTTGTGATGCAAATCCAACCAACAGCCAAGCTTCAATGCATGCTCATCTCCTCTACCATGCTAATTACTAAGCTAAGCTATGCTAATATGAGTGATTATGTGAGGAGATGTACATCTTTCTCGAAAGAATACTCCTTGTTCCTCTCAATCTACTCTCATACCCCGCTAGCTCTCACCATCTTCGAAGGTGTGTGAGGTCTTGGGTCTGAGACCGTGAGGGAATTGATGTTGTGTTTAATAACTGTTTTGCATAGTGCATGAAGTTTTCATCTTCATTGCACTAGCTAGTATTGAAGGAACACAAGAAATTGTATTGTAAAATGTCTCTCTTGATGGGAGAAACCATAATACAAAGCCTTTTGGAGGGGGGACCGGCTGCATGCAAATCCGGTCCTCAACTGTTGTCAATTGCTTAATTTCTCTCTCTTTTGAAGTATTGTTCATGCTATCTAACTAGGTGTTATGCTTTTTGTTGCTCTCTCCACCCAAGCACTCTTGTCATTCTCATTAGGAAGCTATTCTAATGAAATGCTCACTATGTTCATGCTATTTTTCACTAAGCACAAGTTACTAGACCATTAAATGTTACATTAATATCAAAGCACATGGTTTCTCTTTTCTTGCTCAAGAAGGGAGGTCCTCAAGATAGCAATAAATGGTTGGTACTATTAATTGCATGTGAATAAGTAGAATAGGGATTTTTCAGCCTTGCAGTGCGCCTGCCTTTGTGCAGTTAATAGGGCATCACCGTCGAGAGCTATGGTCTTAATAGTGGACTCCTACGGGGCTTGCCTACGGCTTAACCACTATTGAGCTATTAGAAGCTTGACGGGAGCCGGTGCTATTTTGGTGTTGAACAACCCTCTCTTCTATTCCTTGCAATTAATGGTATTCAAGCCACGGGTATAGTAGCTTGAGTGCTTTTTCTCAAGGGGTAAAGAGAAGTAGCAACTAGGGCTTGAAGTGCCAAAGTACACCTAAAAAGTTTACACCTAAAAGTTGTTAGAATGATTGACAATAGTAAAGAGAGTGAAGTTAATGTTGATAACTTTGATTTTGCTAATGAGCAAGCTACTAATGATGCCCCGATGCTTGTTAGCTATCTTGTTTCTAGGCTTCAACAAGCCATGGGCAATCCATCCCTCCAAAGTGAAGTGCAATGGCAGCTTCGTGCTCATGGGATTCTCCAAGCTCCCCACCATGATGAGAGAACACCTAGGAAGCCTCCTTGCGAGAATTCCAAAAGAGGTCTCTCTCCGATCCGAGAAGAAGAAGAGGATCCCTATGAAGGGCTCAGAAATTTGCTCCTTGATGACACATCTCCTTCTCAAAGGAGAATTCAAGAGTCTCCACCAAAGGAACGAGAAAGAAGTGAGTCTCCTGCCACCTCGGCGAGATGGCTCCACGAAGATGGCAGGCTAAACGCTCTCCATCACCTCCAAAATGGAGAAGACCATCGCATACTTCTCCACACCATACCTCAAAGAGGGATGACAAAAATCAAGAGAAGAAAAAGGTGAGAAAGAGGCACCCTCTTCTCCATCTTCTTCATCCTCTTCCTCTTATGAAAGTGACGGTCAGGACAACGAAGATCGAGGCAAGAAAAAGGCAAGAAAGAGGTCACCCTCTTCTCCATATTCCTCAAATTCTTTATCTTCTGAAGAAAGTGAGGTGCAACCTTTGAACCATCAAAAAGAAGAGGCCATAGGAAATCCTATGCCGCGTGGAAGAGGTCATTCAAGATCAAGAAGTTCAAAGAGGGAGGGAAGAGCATCTCTTTCTTTACCTACGATGGCACTTTTGGTGCTATGGACAAAGTTTTGGCCTTTATCAAACAATTCGATGCGGCGTTCGGAGATGAGGGCTTCACGGAGTCCTCTAAGCTACACCATGTAGCTATGCACTTTCAAAAGTCCGCCAGGCAATGGTGGTCTAGCCTACGGGCCAACGGTGAAGCTCCACGAACATGGAAAGCTTTAAGAGATTCCATTATGAAGCAGTTTTTGGCCACCGATGCCAAAGACAAAGTACTCACTGAATGGCGAAGCTCTCTCTCTCTCTCTCTCTCTCTCTCTCTCTCTCTCTCTCTCTCTATGAATCCATCCACAAACATGTAGACAAGTTTTGGGATCTACAACTCAAAGCCACTGTCTTCAAAAAGTTGGATATTGGAGAGCAAAAGCAGCAATTTTGTGCGGGCTTAACCAAAGAAATGACGGACTATGTCAACTCCCAAAGGCCACGCACCATATCGGTGGTAATACATCATACTATGGTGGCCTCTTGAATCAATTTCCAAACAGGGGCTAAGAGGAATTCTAAGCCCCCTGAAAAAAAGGGTTTCAATGAGCCTAAGGGGAAGGATAATGTCCAAAATTCTCCTAAGGGCAACTCCAACAAAGCTAAAGAGAAGGGAGTTTATAAAGGCAAAAATAAACTCTCTCCTAAAGAGCTTGACCATTATCACAAGGATAACAAGTGTTTCAAGTGCGGCAAACAAGGACATACGTACCGCGCTTGTCCCCAAAAGAACAATTGCCATGATCCTCTGTTAAAAGCTGGACACACCCTACGGAAATTGACTGCTCGGTAGATCATCATTTTTTGTAATTATTCAATTATTGAAAAAACCCGACATTTCAACTTGTAAATATTGGGGCTTACAGAAGTTTCCAGATTGTATCCCTGTTTTGACATTTAGATTGAGTAGATGGTTAATTTGGAACTTTAGGGTTTAAGAATTGTAATTTATACCACTTTTTGACCCTAATGGGAAAACCTTTTTCATTTTAAAAAAGTTTGAAGTCTGTGAGTGAGCGTACTGTGTAGGAGAGAGAGTGTGAGCTTCATCTTGACGCTACGTGTTCACTGGTGGTCGGAATTGAGTGTGGAGAAGTGCAGCGTGTTGCCCCCGATGAGAGCTACGCATCGATACCTACATTGCGCGTGTACGGTCCGGTTTGCGAGCTCCATCTACGAGCTTCATCTGGTGATTCGGTGAGCATACGTTGTCCGATTTTGCATTGCAACATATCCACGCGTTCACATTGAGTAGAGATACACATCAGGCACTTTAGATTACGAAAACAAAGCAAATTTTGGGCAGACATCCTACGTGATTTTGCACTAGGTATTTTGGGTTGGGGTTTTGGTTCATAGACCTTAGAGAGAGCGACCTATTGGTGTTAATAGGGTCTCCTTCAAGTTCTGTGGTGATTCGAGATTGTTTGATGGGTGTTTGGCTCTAGAAAGCGTTGTAGGAAGTTTCCTCTTATGCACTCCTGAAGGCTGTGACTTAGACATTGGGTAGAGACCTCTGTAGGAATTAGTTAGGAGTTGGTCGAGTGTAGGTTGACACCCTATGCTTGCTTCCACGCGCTTGCGGGTCGAGCTTTGTCCTTAGCTGACAAATCTTGTTAGGTGAGTTCTTGCTGTGCTGATGTCCGTCGCGGCGTATCCATCCAACATTGGTGCCACTGTGGGGACAAAAACCTTAGGTAGGTGACCGAGACTAGTCCTTGAGGATAGGGATTTCTTTGTTGCCAAGAGTCTCGTTTTACTTTTAGATAGGAGCAGAGGGTGGAGGACTCTCTAGGTCTTAGAGGGAGTCTAGGGAGCGTGTGTTTGGCCTAGATCCTTCGACTTAGGAAGGTTTAGGTAGATTGAGATAGTTTTAGATATTAATTGAGTTCTAGAGTAGGAGTTGGAGTGGTAGAAGCCGTGAGAGGAGAGCTTGAGAGTCCAAAGAGGCCAGGAAGCAACCAAAACACCATTATCACCATTTCATATAATGAGTAGGAGTAGAGTAAGTAGGACATCATGATTCAGGATCTAGAGCACTTCATGCATGTATAGTTGCTTGGTAGATTCATCACAAGGTTGTAAAAGACGCAAAAAGACGTAAAAGTGTGTTTGAAAGCTGAAGTGAAGTCCAAAAGTTACTGTGAGTGTTTCTGATAGAGCTGCAGAGCACCTGGAGCATTTCTGTCATAGAGAAAACAATAATTTTAAGCCAGGAGAAATCCTATGCGTAGGATTTCTATAGGCTAATCTGGTGGGAATTTTGGAATTTTGAGTTGACCAGTGTGTTCAGAAGGTGGGGTTTACCCTACTTTCACCTGGAAAGTGGAAATTTGACCATATCTTGACAGGATAAGGCCAGATAGACTGAAATTTCCAAACATCCTACCCAAATTGTGCCAAAGCATTGTTTTAAGACCAAAACCATAGGATGGCTGCATGAGCATGATCTGCATGATTTATTGAGTGACTGAGAGAGGTTTCACCTCATTTGGGTGAGAAAATTGGATTCTAAGCAGACTTTAGCACTTTTGACTGAAAAAGGCTAGAACAGCTAAAATTAGGGACTTTTGAAATCCAAACCAAAATCTAAGCATACCACTGGGTTGCTGACATCAAGGGGAAGTTGTGGGTCAAGTCTGGGGTCAAACATGCCAAAAAGACATCCTACGCGTAGGATGTCATCTGTGTGATTTTGCACTCCAAACTTAATTTTGAGCATACCAAAGTGATCAGCACCTCAAAGGGAGCCTGTGCTTTGAAATTGAATCTATTTTGGACAAAAAGGCATCCTACGCGTAGGATGTCTAAAGCAAGAAATTGAAGCCCGATACTGACTGTGGGCATAGCAAGGCGTTGTATAGCCTGAAGCAAGCCCCCTAGTCAATTTTGGTCCAAATTGGAGTTGATTAGATTGATCAAGACCAACAGTAGGCTGTCGGAATAGATTTCTGATCCATTGACCAGCTTATAAGTGTCCAAATCAAAAATTAAAAACAGCTGTGGACTCAGCACATCAAGGGGGATCCATGGTGCAAAAATCCATGCAAAACAGAGCAGGAGACATCCTACGCGTAGTATGTCTACTGGGACCTACTGAAGAGAAAATTTGACTGGGCTTAGACAGTGAGGTTCCATTTGTCTTAAGGGTTCCATAACTTCTTTCAGAAGTGAATTTGGACCTTGTTTGTCCATTTGACGGAGCAAAGACTGAATTCAGACTTTTTCACGTAAATTGACCAACATCCGAGGGAAGTACAGTTCCAAATTAGCAAACCTAATCCAAAACATCAGCAGTGTATAAAATACAGTAGTGGTTGAGATTAACTCTCCAGTTATACCAATCATTACTAAGATCATCTCTAGCAACAGTTAAAAGCTTTGATTCGATTGCCGAAATTAAACGCTTGTGTATAGGTATATTCAGCAGCAAAGCAAGAAGTTGTGCGGAGATTGATCCTTTGCCAGGTGAGTGGTTGTATTTGTGATAAATTGAATTGATAAGTTTGATGAATTTAAGGTCAGGAAGATACATTTTTAGATACCAAAAGGTGGTAGGTGACCAAGGTAGCTTAGTGTCCACCGAGGAGAGTGTAACAGATCCACTAGCATCGATTATTGAGGAAGGTAGTGATACTGACACTTCATCAGACAAATCCTTCTTCATGATGGGTAGTCAACAGCCAAGAGGTTTCACCTATGACGGACCTATGCCAGGAGGAAGCACCTCCCTAAATCCTTTGAATGATTCCAAGTTCACTGTGATCTTCTTAGAAGGAACAAACTCGAGGGGAGCCCTAGTCTATTCTGACTATCGAGGACGCAAGCGTATTTGTATTGAAGAAAGGCCGGCTCAAATACTGAGATAATTCGAGTCTATGATGATGGAGATAGATTTTGAGACGAAAAGGGGGACCACTATCTGATAGTTAGTAACCCTGAAGATTACAACAGATATGGAGATAATGTGGCAAAAGGGAAAATGGTTTCAAAAACTCAAGAACCGCCCCCAAACATTGATCGACCTAGAGCAATTTTTATGTATGATAAGAAAACAACCAGGGTTTCAACTTATAATGAGAACGTGGGAATCTACAAGCATGAGAGTGAGGGAATAGTCTCTTACTTTCGCTGCAAAGAACCATACTTAACCGAGTTAAGCAAAGACAAGATTCTTTACTTATTCTCTTATGAAACTACTATGGGGAAGGATATAGTTTTTGTTGATAGGTAGGATCGGGAATACCAACGTATTCTCCCAGAGGAGGTAGAAAACGCAACAGTTCCAGGAGCATCAACATATGCCCCAGACGAAGTCCCAAGAGCCACCTACACCCCTAGCAAGTCTACAGATCCCTTTTCAGAGGAGTATGGCGCTACCTCACATTCTACCCTACCACAGACATTCAACAATCAGAACCAACCAGCAACTCAGCCATCATTGCAGACATGGCTTCGATAGAATGCAACATTGGAACAAGACCAAAATCGAGATGGTTATCAAGTAGCACGAGGGCTAAGGGATTTGCAAGAACCCCCACTCTATTCAAGGTATCAAGGAGAGAGTAAGCTAAAGACTCAAGGGTCAACAGAGACTGGAAGACCAACCATAGAACGAGTTCGAAGAGATGAACCATCTCTGGCAAGAACTGTTAGAAATTATGGCTTAGGAGCACCACTGGGAGAGGAACTAGCCTACTACAGAAGACCAGAGGAGGTATATCGATTGCGACGTGGAGATCCAATGATGAGGTTTGTAGACCATCGTAGAATTAGACCTTCTCAAGTGCAAAAATGGATAAACAAGAAATACACACGAAACAGAGATCCAAGAGATCATGTAGCAGCCTTTGTGCGTGTAATTAGAGCGGAAGAGGTGTTAGACCTCCCTACCCAATTTGCAGGGTTTGGGCTAACCCTAGAGGATGACGCTGCTACTTGGTTTGACTCTGTGGAGCATAGAGACTTTGAGTCTATGGAGGAGGTGTTTGACGAGTTTATCAAGGAATTCTCACAAAGGGGATAGCTCATAATATCGTCTCACAAATCCATAAATTCAAACAGAAATCCGGGGAATCTGTGCGAAAGGAAGCCCTAAGACTAAAAAGGTATGTTAAGTTCTGTCATGTGGAAGAACTACCAACTCAGTCCAGACTTATGCTTATATTCATCCAAGGACTAAGGAATGCAGATCTCTAGAAGGACTTACATATGAAGAGGAGCACGACGTTGAATGAGTTAACCAAGGAAGCTCTTTACCTTGTGGACAATTGTGCGGTCTACAAAGAGGGTGAGTTCAAGGACCTTGACGACGATTCATCTTCACAAAAAAGTGGTAGCAAGTCTTCTAAGACAGCACAAAAAGGGGAAGTAGCTGTAAACCAGGAGCAGTTTGTAGAGGAAGTGCTAAAAAAGATTAACTTGTACGCCAAATCCCAGGCTAAACAGCCCAAGTGGTGTGCTATTGAACAAAAATGGACAAACCATGGGACGGAGGAATGTTATTATAACAAGGGATATGTGAGAGAGAGACCTTATGCTCCCCAAGCTCAGGTAGCTTCTCCTCAAGTTCCACCGATGCCTAGGTATCAAGCAGGCAACCTACCAGGACCTGTAGGTGTAGAAAGACCACAACCAGTGTTGGGGCAACAACCACCCCTACTAGAACTACGACCAGTCGGCATAAGATATACACCAACCATAACCGAATCAGAAGAGAAGGCTTTGGTGCCTCTGCATGCACATTATGAAGATCCCAATGGATATGTGGAAAACCCTATCTATTATCCACTAGAAGAACCCTCGATACCAAAACCATGGAGCATGATAGGAAATACAAGACCTCCCACAGCTGTAGAGGCAGCAGGAGAAGGAAGATATGTCTTAGATGAACGAACATTGTTGTTCATAGCCAACGGAGGCATGGGTGGACAGAGACATGCATTCCAGCACAGAGGAGCTCAAGGAGCATCTCAACAACCCAAGGGACCCTGCTACAAGTGTGGTGGAGACCATTGGCTAAGAGACTCTCCTCATGATGAAATCATTAGGGTCAACGCATATTGCATTGAGTGTGGAGTTACTCATTTGATTCCGGATTGCCCTAAGAACCCTAACAAAGGAGCAAAAACTACCTTGAACATACTAGAAACTGCGCCTTCCAGTGGAGGGTCAGAAAATGAAACAATTATACCTATTCAGGCAGTGACACGAGCCCAAGCTCAAAGAATGACCAACGAACCCATCATTGAAGAACCAAAAACTGATGCCCCAAGTTCAGAAACGAAAAATCAGAGAAGCACTTGGAAAGCTAGAAAGGCGCGTATGAAAGCCAGGAGTGAACGAGAGCAAACAGCTCTATCGAGGAGTTAAAACATACAAAGGACAAATTAGAGCGGTTAGAGGACCTAGCTAGCCTAAGCTCACACACACGGCAACCATAGCACCCAAGGAAATAGCAGAACCCAAAAGTGCAGGATCAGGAGGATCAATACTGGCAGACAAGGTAAATGAGCAGTTGGATGCACTTTTAAAAGCTTATGAAGCCAGACTAAAAAAGAACCAAACCCAAGAGCAAAGATGGATGACTTATCCATATGCTGAAATAGAAAAAAAGGGGTTGAAAATGTGTAGAAAGATGATTGAAACAGCTCAATATCTGATGGAAACCCGCTTGGTAGACCTGCAAATGGGCAAGAAGAACCAGCTCCAACCCCTATCCAACCAGCTTTAGAGGAACAAGTAGAAACGAAGGAAAGACTCACGCATGCCTGAGTCTAGGGGAGAACCTATCATAGTGCCAAATACAACAGATGAGGCAAGTGATGGGTTCCAGCCTAAAACATGGACAAAAATGGGTAAGGACTGTAACGGTCTAGATGACCCATGGAAACAAATCCGTGAGGCCAACGAGGCTAACAGGGGGAGTAACCACATGAACAACAAGAGAAAAGAGAAAAACGAGACCTTACCTCCTATTGAAGAATTTGAGGCAAGGTCACAAATGAATTTTGATATACATTCACAAGGGGGAGACTAGGGATCCATTAGTTTGGGGCACAACCAACCAAACTCGCTAAAAACTCTACCCTCTTACCTAGGAGAGTATGAAGCCAAGTTTGAAGTGAGAGCAATCCCATCTCAAAGACTTTCTTCTAACAAAGTAATGGACTCACAAGGGTTGATTGAGTTATTGTCCACCCCGGTGGCATGCATAATCACATTAGCCGAACTCCTAAGGTTACGACCAAACATGTGGACCACAGTAGGCAAATTACTAGAAAAATTTGGAGTGAAAGACCCCACCTCAAAGCTTCAGGAAGGGATCAGAGAATTGGACAGGCCTCAACTAAATACTAGGCCAGTATCTTTAAACAAGGTTGGAGAGTATTGCGAGGGAGAAGATGGAAACACCACGCTACCAGTAGAATTCCAAGGAGTAGTTTCCAAAGCCATTCTCGACAGTGGAGCGGGCGTTGCCATCGCCACCAAGGAAATCTGGAAAAAATGGGGAATGTTAAGTATGGAGCCTGATTTACCCTTGTAATTTTCTATGGTAAAAGCGCATATTTGTAAGGCCCCCATTATGAGGAGAAGCCATTGTGCATGAAGGAAAATCACTCACCGGAAACCAAAATTTTCACGGACAAGAATCAAGGGCCGGAAAGTGGTCGGAAAACAACCGGTCGGTTGGGCGGTGGCCGGTAGTCAATGGCCGGTGGCCGGTGGCCAAATTCAAAAGCGGACTTGTCTTCTCAAAAGCGGCCACACATGGGCGGATTGGAGGGTCCGATTTGGACTTATTTGCACAAGGGCGGCTACACATAGCTGCCTCTCATAAGAGAGGGCATCCCTTTTGGCCTATAAAAGGAGGCTATTTCTACACACATTTCATAGTGTGAAGTTGATGCAACAAGGTGAGTGTGAGGTGGTGAGAGTGAAGCAAAGCGGGAGCTCCATTAAGGGTATAATCCCTTTGTAAACTACTTCTTGTTTTGAAGTACTAAATCCATTGAGTGGCTGCTTTCCCATGGACGTAGCCCACATTGGGTGAACCACGTATATCGTGTGTACTCTCTCTCTCTCTACTCTATAATCTTGTGTATGTAAATCTGTCTCTCTCCATTAAGTAATCTACTCAATTATCTATTTAGCTACGTCTTATTTCCTAACAGGGAAATCCAGCTTTAAGAGCTACCAGAATGAAATTGCAATTGGCAGATGGGTTCATGGAGAAGCCTCTAGGACTCTTAGAAAAAGTGATTGTCACTTCGTGCGGAATCGAGTATGAGCATACATTTGCAATAGTCGATTTCGACAAAAAGAACAATTACGAGATTATCTTGGGAAGACCATTCATGCGACAATTGAAGATGGTCCAAGATTGGGGTTACGACCACGTATACCTCAGACATGGCGACACAACAACCAAAATACACCTGAAAGACCATAGTTACAAGGATGTGAACCAGACACCAGTGGAAGAGTTTGATTCGGCTACAGTCGCAAGAGCGGAACTCCCAGCATGGTTAGGGAAACAAAAAGAGCTATGGATGTGCGGAGCTTCACATTGTGGAAGCCTAAAAAGAGAGGAATGCGTTTTAGAAAGAGCTATTGAGGACAAGGAGTATATTCCATAACCTTTTCTTGAAGATGCCTTGGAACCTCTAGAATGGGTTTGCATGGTCCTACAAAGACCATGCAAACCCAGAAAAGTGCATTTTCATGGTTAGGCAAGGCCGCATCTTAGGACACATTGTCTCAAGAAATGGCATAACCACTAACGTAGACAAAGTCAAAGTCATAGTAGACCTACCTAGGCCTACTAATGCGAAACAAGTGCAATCCTTCATGGGACACTGTGGGTATTATCGAAGATTCATATATATGTATGCAGTCATCGCACAACCTCTGTATCGTTTGCTAGTCAATTTTGACAATACCGAGGAGTGTGAAACT
This sequence comes from Adiantum capillus-veneris, assembly GCF_014529385.1. Classification (NCBI taxonomy): domain Eukaryota; kingdom Viridiplantae; phylum Streptophyta; class Polypodiopsida; order Polypodiales; family Pteridaceae; genus Adiantum; species Adiantum capillus-veneris. Next base: position 115,492,494 of record NC_140938.1, on the reverse strand, counting down.
TCATTCGAAAAGCTGAAGAAAAACCTTGTATCAGCACCTACTTAAGCACCGGATTGGGAAAATATATTCCATGTTCACATTGATGCTTCTGCATATGCAATCGGGAGTATTCTGGCTCAACCTGGAGACGGAACATTGGATTTTCCAGTTTGTTATGCCAGCCGACAGTTAAACAGTGCAGAAAAGAACTACACAACCACCAAAAGAGAGGGGTTAGTAATGATTTATGCTGTAAAGAAATTTTAGTATTATCTGCTCGCAAACAAATTTGTGTTCTTCACAGATCATCAAGATCTTTTGTATCTGGTAAATAAACCATGCAACACAGGAAGAATTGTACGCTGGTTTATTATATTGCTAGAGTTTGATTTCATAGTGGTGGTCAAAAAGGGTAAAACTCATCTACGGGCGGATCATCTTTCAAGGATACACAACGGGGAAGCTCCTGAAGGAGTAGATGATGACATACCAGATGCTTATCTTTTCAATATTGAAATGATACCCAAATGGTCTTAGGAAATTGTTAGCATACTTTCCTTTGGAGGAAGGTTTGATAGCACGGAAGACAGATCCAAACAACAAACAATTCGACAAACAAAAAACTTCCAGTTGATTGCAGGACGACTGTATCATCTAGGATCAGACCAAATTCTACGATTATGTATAAATCCGGAGGAATTTGAGTACTACCTAGAAGAGGCGCATGTCCAGGATTGTGCATTTCATTGTTCAACAGCAGTGAAAACACACCAAAGACTAAAACAGTTAGGGGTTTATTGACCAACTATGTATGCGGACACACATGCTTATGTTACCAATTGTACTATATGTAGTGCCAAACTACCAGTGGATCACGCGACATTGTTTCAGGTAAACATTGCACCTGCATGGAGTCAATATATCATTGATTTCTTAACCACCAGGACGTTTCCTGAAAACATAACAGAGCATGGAAAAGGGCTATAGAGCTGGAGGCTCGTGACTTTCAGTTAATTGGGAACCAACTCTATAAGCGAGGAAATGAAAATCAACTTAGAATCTGTGCAAGTGAAAGTGAATACTTGCTGATTCTAGAACATGCACATAGCGGAACAAGTGGAGGATATTTTTCAGGCGATAAGACAACAAAAATTGTCTTAATCGCAAGAATATGGTGGCCTACATTATATATGGATGCTGAAGAGTTTGTAAAGCGTTGTGACGCATATCAGCGCACCAAGGTGCCGATAAAGAGAGATGAGATGCCACTACGGCCAATGATGGGAGCAAGGGGATTTGAAAAATGGGGCATTGACTTTGTGGGGCCTATTTCACCTCCTACATATCGCACCCATACCCAATATATCATTGTGGCTACGGACTATCTCACAAAATGGGCGAAAGCCAAAGCAACACAAAAGCAGATGCACGGACCACTACACAATTTTTGTATGAGAATGCTTTTGTACGATACGGTTTACCAATAGAAATTGTCAGTGATCGTGGAACACATTTTCTTAATGAAGTCATTGAATATCTGCTAGAGGAATTCATGGTCATACATAGGAAATCTGTTCCATACCATCCACATGCAAATGGACAAGCTGAGGCCACAAATAAAACACTATGCATGGTTCTCACTAAAATTGTGTCAGAGTCAAGAACAAATTGGGATCAACAGCTACACTCAACACTATGGGCATACAGGGTAGCTTACAAAACATCGATAGGAACAACACCGTACAACATGGTGTTTGGTCTAAATGCTATATTACCCATAGAGTTTCTAATTCCAACTCTACGAGTAGCGAAACGCTTAGAATGGACAAGGCATGAGCTCTCTTCAAGAATAGATGATCTTGAAAAGCTAGATGAACTTCGCTTGAGAGCTGTAGCTTCGATCTATGCTTAAAAGAGAAGACAAAAAGAGTTTTTTGACAAGCATGTGCGCACGAAAGAGTTCAAAACAGGTGATTATGTACTTGTTTATACTTTGAAGAAACATGCCAAGAAACTTAAAAAGCGAGGGGTGAGACCCTTTGTGATTAGTGATCTATCACAAAGCGGAGCTGTCAAGCTTGCTACATTAGTAGGTGAAGAAATGCCAAATTGGATTAGTGGGTGTCGATTGAAGAAATATCATTTACCACTAACACAGGATATGCTTCAACAAATCCATCAAGGAAAACAACGAATGAAGGAGAAGTAGAGGGTACGAGAAGAAGCTCAAGCAAAAGCACAAGAGCACATTGCAAAAAGAAGACTTCTGCACGACAACCACAAAAATGTGGAGCATCATTGCGAATCAATGCCATCCGACTAACGAAGTTGGATGAAGACACAGTGGAGCCAATAATTGCGGTCAAAGTGGGTAGCAATCAAGTTGAATCGACTTGAATTATGGCCATGCATCAAAAAAAAATCTTGTATTTGTCATTTTAGGGCCCCAGGGACCCTCAACATGAGGGACCACAAGGGCGCGCAAATTGGCCATCCAAAAATTTTGGATGGCCAATTTGCGCGCCCTTGTGGTCCCTCATGTTGAGGGTCCCTGGAACCCTAAAATGACAAATATAGGATTTTTTTAATGCATAGCCATGAGGTAGAATTGGGCAATTGAATGTATTCATAGAAAACTCCCCCCCCCCAAATGGCAAATAGCTAAACATTGTATCATGCCATGCATTAACAAAAAGCTTGTACTTGTCATTTTAGGGGCCTAGGGACCCTCAACAAGAGGGGCCACAAGGGCGTGCAAACTGGCCATCCAAAAATTTTGGATGGCCAGTTTGCGCGCCCTTGTGGCCCCTCTTGTTGAGGGTCCCTGGGCCCCTAAAATGACAAGTACAAGATTTTTTTAATGCATGGCCATGAGATAGAACTGGGCAGTTTAATGTGTTCATAGCAACCCCCCCCCCCAAATGGCACATACCTAAACCTTGTATCATGCTTATCAACCATTTTTTACTTCTTTGTGTCCATCCCCTGTTCTTGGAAATATCTTGGTCCCTATTTGTGCCTGGATGGCCATTCTACGCGCCGTTGTGGTCCCTCTTGTTGAGGATCCCTGGGGCTTCAAAATGACAAATAGGGGCTTTGTTTTAATGTATGGCCATGAGATAGAGTTGTAGTGTTTGATGTCCGGAGTATTCACTATGTAAAATTTTCCTATATCATTTGCGTTCACCACAATGGATTGAAAGTAGCCCTTATAGGCCTTACCTACACATGTTTCTGTAACTTTACAAGAATATAAATTCTCTTCTGTTGAACACGTGCTATGTTACATATACTTTAGTGAACTCCCAAGGTCAAAGGCCTCACAAATTTTGTGCACTCAGAACATTTAGCACTAGAAATCAACCAAACAAGGAGCCAATTTTTACTTCGTTGTGTTCACCTCGTGTTCTTGGGAATGTTTTGGTTAAGCCATTTCTTTGGTATTTGAAACCACATGTAACCCCTATTGTATGCTCTTGGCAATACCAAATAAATAGCTACCAATAGCGAATGAATAGGGATATTTAAGAAGGTTTGATACCAAAAACTTGTCAACACTACTCAAAAAGGTGGAAACTCGAAGGCTTTATAATATATATGATGAAACAAGAATCAATAATAAGTCACCCCTATATATCTACACATCCATCTCAAGTTGTCATTTCTTTAAGTCAAGCTTGGCATAGGCATAGTATGGAAACAATAACATTTTGGAAAGCAAGAATTTAGCTTTCTCAACTTTTGAAATGTTGCTATTGATATATATTCAACATTTCCAAATGAGGACATCTTGACAAAGGTTATGATCCACTTAATAAGAATAACCATTAGTGATTAAACTGAAATCAAAATATTGCATGATTTCTTCATGGTGGAATGATTAAGACTTGAAACTTCAAACATCTTACAAGCAAATCAGAATATCCATAAAAATCAATAATATTTCTCAAATCTGTATGAAACTCCAGTAATCTAAATTAAATACTCTCACTCAGTGCGACACCATTTAACAAAAAGAAATATTTATATTGCATTTATAGAGGAATCCAGCCTCATAAAAATAATTACAAATGGAGACAATGTTGTTGCTGTTAGGCTTCTCTTACAAGTATTTGTCTTTCTCATCTAGAGATTCATATACACGAGTATTTGTGTGTCTATGACACTAGGGAAGATAGTAGTACTATAGGGATGGCTTTTCTAAGAGCTCCTAGAGAGTACCTATTGGTTCAAGATTCTACAAAAATCCTACTATTCTTATCAAAATCTTTTAACACGGTAGTGAAAGGTTCCTCACGGAACAAAAATAGGGTGATTTCCATCTCTGCACATGGTTGCTTGCTCATGTCCTCTCAAAACAAGTTGACTCTGTAAGTAAACAACAGATTATGTGAGCACAAAGTTATAAAGTACAAAATGATATCATTCTAATAATCTAATGACAACTATACAAAGAATAAATTATAAGAAAAATCTTTGATGACTCTCCATAGATAGCACAGCTTACTTACATTGTGAGACTCAATCACATGCTACAAAACTATAGATGGCGCACCAAAGCCATCAACAAAATAGCACCACCCAATGTTATGAGGTGTGAAGCCTAAACATTGAAATCCATAAAGAGGTTAATTCCCTCCAGCATGATAAACTTAAAGATGGAGATGATCTTAAGCTCTGAATGTAAGATACAAGGGTAGTTTTCTCACCATTCTACCTTTATGTTGGAGATGAATCCTTGCAATGCCCATGCACTATTCACACCTCCTGTTCTTGTGGTATGCAAGTCATGTGAGTTGATTCTTTTTCCATCTTCGGGAGTAGAGGTTTCCATGTAGTGCGAGTGAATGAAAGTAGAAGGAGGGCTGTAATGGAGGTGAGAGAAGGGAGAGGAGCTAGCTTGGTGTGGAACTATGTGGTGGGCAAGGGGAAGAGATGGGGGAGAAGCTTGCTTGGTGCTACAATGGAGATGGGAGAAAGCTAGTAGAGAGATAATGTTGGACTATAGGGGGTGCATGTGGTTGTTGCAGCCATGGAGAGCTTGGAAAAGGGTTTGTAGAGAGAGAAAATCACTTTTTAGCTATAGAATAGGTTTGGAAAGACTTTGGATGGTGGAAAATGATGTTTTGAAATTTTTTGAAAAAATTTAATTTTTTAGAATTTTTAAGTGCACGTTTTTGACTTTTGGAGGTCAAAAATACTTTTTTGACCATGAAATAGGTTAGGGGACCTTTTAAGGAGGGAAAACTTGAAATTTGAATTTTTTTGAAAATTTGAAATTTTTAGTGTATTTTTAAATCCGGGCCAAAAAGTGGGGGAAAAAAGGTCAAAGTGGTTCCCCCCTACCCCCCCCCCCCCCCCCCCCCCTAGCCACCTCCCTTACCTTCTCACTAGGTAAGAGGCCATTAAGAGGTGTAAGGCTACCTTGTCCCCCTACTTTTTGGAGGGTATAGAGTGTGTCCACCACCCTCTTCCTATTGGCTGGCCTCTAATTAACCTTAATCCCAAAGGGCCCCTAGAGGGTTCATATTTTTCCTAATGAGCCTAAATCAGCCCAAAAATCCACTTTTTGATTCCCAAATCCAAATCCAAGCACATAGCCATGTTGTACAGGCCAAGGACCACCAGCATGTCAAGTATCACCCAAATATGATGAAAAAGACATCCTACGTGTAGGATGTCTAACTAAATTTTTTTGGCCATAATTGCACTGTGAGCACATGCACAGTTTCACAAGTTCCTTTTAAGCTTTATTTTAAATTTTCAAGTCATTTGGATAGTAAAAACTCAGTTTCTCAGCTGATATGGAAAAAACGCTAACTTCGGACTACTGAGTGCAACAGGATCTATAGCAGCCGCAAAGTCACCGGCAAAGAAGAAGAGGATGACCATAAAAGATTACCTAGAAGAGGTAGAGCCCTTCGTCATACCATAAGGAACTCTAAAGCCAACCAGCACACATGGATCCAAGAAGATCTGCTAGAGTCCAATGATCTAAAGATTTACCAAGGCGTGTTCAAAGACACCGAAGGAAATGTGATAGAGCTACCAATGCTACCGCAGGAACTCAATGAGTTTGTCAGAAGCAAGATGGCAGTGTATCTGGAGAAGATTGATCTCCATAATTATTTTGAAGCGGTGCCGGCAGGTATTGACATAAAAAGACTATGGGAATTTGTGACAACAATAAAAGAAGATGGAGTGGCCCGAGTTACAAATCTGCAGGTGTTGGACGGGTACGCCGCGACGGACGTCAGCATAGCGAGAACTCACCTAACATATAATGTCAACTGAGGACGAAGCTCGACCCGCAGGCGCGTGGAAGCAAGCAAAGGGTGTCAACCTCTACTCAACCGACTAATGACTACTTCCTACAGAGATATCAACTCTACATGCCATCGATTCTATGAATGTGAGAGTCTCCTATGATGATACCGCAAGCCAAAATCCCATTAGACGTTCTAAAAACACTACAAAACTTGAGGGATATCCTATCAACACCAATAGGCCACTCTCCCTAAGGTCTGTGACCAAAAACCTACCCAATATCCTCCGTGCAGAAAACGCGTAGGATGTCTGGCCGGTTTTTGTAGGTCGACGTTTCCAAAAACTAAAGTGCCTATTGTGTATCTCTACTCGCTCTGATCGCGTGGATATGATGAAATGCAAAAACGGACAACAGTTACTCAGAGAAACTCCAAAAGTAGCTCGTGGGTGAATCTGCCAAAACACAGACGAATGCGCGCGATGTAAGCATCAACGTGCAGGTCTCCTCGTAGGCAACACACTGCTGCTCTCCGTTTGCGATTCCGACCACCGTAGCTCCTGTAGCGCACAGACACACTCTCTCCCTCTCTCGCAGTCTCCCAACGACACAGAAGATCAGATTTATTAGAAGTCTTCTTACAAAGCTTTTGGTTTTGGCTTATATACTAAGCCTTAGAAAACCTAATGTCCGACCAAAATGACCTTATTTGTCTCTAGGATATAATAGAGCTTTATTACAACACCGTGAGCTGGCTTTGCTCATCCAACAAGCATCTGTGGCCTAAATACAATTGCCGACTTAAAATATGAAGTTCCCGTAAACATTACAAAAGTGGCCGTAATGGCTCAAAATAATAATAACGGGATATTCGATGATGTCCATGAGCTTGTATTTTCACATTACAGCATCCATCTTCGTCTTCATCACTTCATCAACATCTTTATTTGGAATCTTTAGAAAATCTTTGAGGAATCTTTATGGAATCTTTGTGGAAGCGTTGTTGAAAGATTGACCTTTCAACACTCTCCCCCTCCGAAGTCTTGTCGTCCCCGACAAGACCCTATGTCTGCAGTGGCCTTGACGAGTGCTTCATGTTGTGGTGTTGGTTGAAGCTTTTGTTGTTGCAGTTGCTTCTACCAGATGCTTTGTATGTTGTAGAGGTACCTTTTTATTGTACATGTAGTGTAGTTGAAGCCATAGCTCTCCCCCTCCGATTGGTTGTTGTAGCGTGAATAAGTCAAGTGAGGTTTGTTGTGGCAGCAAGGCTTTATCATAGCAGCTCTGTATTGTTTGTTCTTTGGGTGTCATCCTACATATGTACCTATAAACTTGAAGCCTTTTTGAATTTTTTCTAGGCCGCTCCCCTTTGATCCTGTAGTTGATGAGCATGCAGTTGTTTGGGGATGTCATTGGTCTTCTTTTCTGTGTTTTAATAAGAAGAATGGAATAGTAAAAATAAAATGTGACGTATATTACAAAATGAAGGTCTTGGATACCTGGATAGGACTAAAGGGAAAAACCCAGTGGGAAAAAAAATGCCTTTAGTCACCATTAAATGTGAGGCTATATGTACTTATGTTTGATGTAACCGAGTTTTGTTGAGTTAAAGTACTTATGGCCGTATGGCTACTATTACTGGATATACAATGGATAAGTGTTAGTAGCTTGAAGTCAGAGTCATTGTTGTTGAGCAAATGCTTATGAAACCTGTTACCGCTTCCTCATCGTCATTTTGTTGTGTAAGTGCATGGGTGGAACACAAATCGTGTCGGATGAAAATGTCCAATGATGGGACATTATATATGATTGCACAGATAGATGCATGGGAAACAATATGCGATGCGAGAGGAGTTTGAATGGGTGCTTCCAGGAGTGAACGTAGCTAGAGAAGCAAAAATATATTTGACTTCAAGAGCTTCCGTTACTCACAAGAAGGGTTTTTGTCGACGAGGTTTTGTCCACTCTCCTCACTGTGTTCATGTGCGTGAGTGTTTTCTCGACTACTCCGCCACTCCACCATTTAAAATAGTAGACTTCGACTCTTATGCTCACCTATTTAGCATGAGCGACTCAATTTTACAATATGCTCAACTCTTCCATCTTGAGCTATAATCTAAATATATAGACTCATAGACCACAAAAAATATTAAGACATGAAGCTTGGGTCTGACGCTTGCTCATTTTGTGGCTCAGCTGCCCGACTGTTGACTCTTATGCCATGATTTTTATGGCGACTTGACTTACTGTCGGGAGCTTTCAACGAAGAATAGGTGTTGAAATTCAAAACTCCCATCCTCGAAGAGAGGATTTGTAAAGGACCATACTGGCAATATTGGTTTCTTTTGCCATACCTGGGTGACCTTGGTTGTCAAAATTTCTTTTTGTTGTTGTTGGTCCCTTGGTTGAGAAGATTGGCTCGCTCCATTCCCCGTAACACTTTGTCTACCATGATGTTTTTGATGTCGTATTGAGATGTACAAGAGTGCCATTTTTTGGATTATTTATCGATGAAGTCCTATGTTGGTATGAAGGCCAGTTGGATTCAAAATTTCCTGCATCCCTTTGGCGAGCCTTGTTGGTTGGTCTCCTTTAGCGATATAAATATGAGCTTTGTTGCTTTTGGGGATGCTTTTTGAAACCTTTATCCACCACATAAGCCGAGGTATGTGGTTTTGGTAACCAAATTTTCTTTTGACCCTCATAATAGCCTTGCTCTGCTAAGCTGTAGTGGGAGGCTATCCATCCCATGTTTTTACCTTTCATCAATTGGCTAGGCTCATTTACCCATATTGGGTCCTTGACCTTGATTTCTTCAGCTTTTATGTAGACCTTTGAAGATTTTTGTCGACGATGATTTCGCAGTGTAGGGTATTTTGGTTGAAAGAATTTCTTTGGAGTCTGTCTTTCATGTGGAAGCATGTGGTCAGTTGATGTCGAAGCTCTGTCTTGAACTTTTCGGGGCTGTATTGAAGACTCTGATTTAAGGGGCTACTTCTGTTGGTAGGACATTTGTGGTCTCATTTTGACTTTTCCTTTGTCGAAAGCCGATAATCTTGGAGCAGTAGTAGGCTGGATTTCTTGAGAGCTAGTCGTGATGACCATTGTTGAAAATCCAGGTTCTTCTGCCAATGTTTTTGCCCAGTGCTTGGACAAAATCAAATGTGTATTCATTTTGGAGGAATCCACCACTAGGAATTTGTCTTTGATTACCTTTGACCGTAGTTTAAGGGTAGCTTTCGCAATCCCTAAACTTGTGACGGCTATTCCATGTGATATAGGAACCTGTACCTGAATTTCATACAGTTCTGGCTTACCTAGAAGTAACCATAGCCCATAAGACATGACATTAGTCGTGGCAGTGCAATCTATCTCTGCTGTAAAGTTGAATTTCAGTTTCTCATGCACACCCAACGAGAATTTAATCTTCTTGTTGGCTGCCAAGTAACTGATGTCCTCGTTGTTTTCAGTACTTTTCTTAGAATTTTGTGCCTTGAAGGCTTTGTCATCCTCTTGTATGTTGAACTTCTTTGTCATTTGACTGGTTGTAGCATGTCCCAAGTGCTTACTATCTTCTGTTGTAGCTGCTTGTTGGTGTTCATTGCTAGTTTCTGACTGTGGCGCCTTGATTCTTGATTTTAGAAGCTCTCTGTCACTATTTACTTCTTCTAGCACTTGAAGTTCATTCAATGGTGACTTTTCTTCTTGGAAATGTTTTGAAGCTTGTGTAGCAGGATGTTGAGGTTGACTCTCTTCTTCTGATGCAATGGTCGCCGTGGCCTTTGGTTTCCATTAGTCCATGGGTTTTTGTAGAGTCTCTTCTCGAAAATATTCATTCATATCCTGTATTGCTTGTCCTTGGTAGTCAATCTTGGACTCAGTCATTTCCCTTTCTTCTGCGCATTTTATGTCTTTAGTTACATCTTCTTTTAGCTTCTCATACTCTTTGATTTGTTCAATCACCAATGAAGAGTCCACAGTAGAGAATTTATTTGGTAGACTTTCAGCTTCATCCATTGATTCTATTTGCATGTCTTCCACTTGTGAGGTGGCACTAAGATTTTTTGTTACCTCTACCACCTCCTCTTGTGTTGGCTCACTATCGTCAGAATCTTGGTTTCTTTTGCTCTTGAACCTTGAACTGCAAGCTTCATCTTCATCACCTTGTGGATGCTTTGACTTGTCCTCACTGAGGTTCCTTAAACGATCTTGAATCAGCTGATTCAATTGATCTTTTTTGAATGCCTGATTCTCTATGATAATGTCGTTGACACCCTTGACTTCAAGCAACTGTGTCTTGAGCCTATCTTTTGTGCTCTGCGACAAGATCTGCTTCTTTTTCGGAGATCTTGTTGGGGATTCTTTCTTCCGTTCCCTTGTTGTCACTGCCTGAACTTTGCTTTTGGCTTGTTGCTTCTTATTTTCCATGTAGAGCTTTACTGGGCAGTCCTTCACTAAATGACCAATGGCACATTGGTCGCAATATGTTGTTATTTCAACATGTGCACCCTTTGGACGAGGCAGCTTTCCATAATACTGTTGATAATGGTTTCCTGTGGTATCTAGATATAGATATGACCTCTTCTTTGCATGCATGAACCTGTAGATTACGATTGACTTAGGTGTATCCACTAGCTTTGTCTCTTTATCCTTCATCGTCTTGTCCTTGAGAAGCTGAAAATAGCTTCCATTATTGCTTGCATACAAGATCAAATCACTATCCATGATTTCTAGCAGTTGTAATGCTAATTCTTCCATCAGTATATGGTCTTTGACGTGGGGTTTCTGCATAGCCTTAGGGCTATGTTTCCGAGTTGATTTTGGCGAGTTCTGCACCGAGGGTGAAGGTCAAACCGAATTTTTGTTTTCAGTTTCGCTTGATGGTGCTTTTGGACGGGGTCCAAGTATGTGACTTACAGGTTTCCCACAATTGCTAAACTCATCCATATTTTTCACATCGGCTATTTCATAGTGCCTATTGTATTTGTCGACCACAATGACATCTTGACTTGACCTTATACATTGGGCATTGTGAATTTCCAGTGGTCTCTCCTCCGGCTCGGCATCTTACAATGCTTCTTGAAATCCCACTTGGACTCCTGAAAAGGACACTGCTTCTTGTAAAGCTGGACTTCTTAATCCCACTCTTGAAGATATAGGGTCTCTTTGTTGAGTTTGAACTCCCCCCATCCAAGAGTGTTCCATATCTGATGTTAGCATCTGTTCAATGCCTAATGATATGACTTCTTGTGCTTTGTTAAGTAGCTCTTGAGACCGAGCTAGTTCTTTTTGAAGTTGTGCTATCTTCATAGGTGATACTTCCGGCGTATTCCCTGTTTGTGAAATTTGGTGTGTTTGAGCTTTGTCTTGTGCTGGTGCGGTGCACGAGACTTGTGTCGTGTCTTTCCATGTGGTGTCTTGTGTTGTGCCTTGTTGTGTGTCATGTGGTGTGTCACTCATTTGTGTAGTGACAGCCATAGGTGTCAATTCTTCCAGGTGCGTAGTTAGAGGTAAACCCATGACGAGATGGTATACATTACCACCTTTAGACATGTAGTCTTCTCCTCTTGAGCCAAACGATTCTGCTGTAAAGTAATGATTGTTTTCTACAGGAACTTCATGACTTGTGATAGCCCTGTGGTATCGACCGTCTTCATCTCCATAGAGGGTACCAAATTTCTGTTTTCCATCTTGTGCTTTGTACAGAAAAATACTTGGAGGATATGCGTAGAGTTTTGTAAGTTGATCCTTGTAAAACATTTCTATCTCATTGTCGATGTATTTTCCGTGCCTCATGTAAATTGATCCTAGACAGTCTTCCATGAAATTTGGATGTGGGTGTAGTACATTCTTCGCTGTTTCAACTTCCACATATTGAGATGTCCGAGTTTCCTCTGTATCTTTCTTTGTCTTGATATACAAATTCCGATTGACATCCTCATAGCATGGCAGTCCTTTGTAGTATCCAATCAGATAGATCCGAATTTGCTCTCTTGTAATTTCTGTGGATGTACTTGAAGCTTCTTCCTGACTGGTCTGATTCCTTTGAGACGCCATTGCTTTCGTCTTGACTCCCTTGTTGTACCTGTTCAGTGATAGCTCTAATTGCTTGCCTCAATGCTAATAAAAATTATTAGCACCCTTGTGTCGGTCTTTTTCGCTTGAGGTCCTTCAGCTTTTGTGGATTCCTTAATCTCTGAGTTTTTTGAATTGGGCTTTGCTTGAACTTCTTAGCTCCCTTGCTTGCCAAGGCTGATACTGACTTGTCTGGCTGCTTGCTTTGCCTAGAGCTTTTTAGCAGGCCTCGATCTAGTGGAAGCACTGTGATAAGTTCCTTACCACTATACTGCAATGACTGGTCCCTTTGTAGCGATTCTTGAGTCAACCTGTGTTCACTTTAGCACACAATCTACAAAATTCTATTTAGCTGGCAAACTTTTTCACAATGAATGCAAAAATCCTTGATTTACCTTTGACGGCCACACTTGTTCCTTGAGCACCTTCCAGCGGGTGACCAATGGTTTTCCCAAAAGATAATTTCAATCTGCTAACTTAGCAGTCTTCAAAATCGTGACCGTTTTCTCACAATTCTTTCGAACTGTCGGTTTTAGACACTCCTAACTTCCGGATGCATTTTGAGGCCTTAAACGATGTTTTGTTCAAAGTTGAACTAAATGGTTGCCGTCGGTATACATTTAGTTCATGTTTTGCTCTAAGATCTGTAGAGTCGCTCTCAGGCTACGTTTTGATATGAAAACTTTTCCGATCCGATACCATTTGTGAAAGTTATGGCCAAAACAGTGAATTTCACTTTAGAATGGTCAAAATGAAAAGAAGATTTGGGATCTCTCTGACACTGTGAACACTCTTGTATGGTCAAAATTACAGTTGGACCCTAAAACTGGCTTGGAGACATCCTACGCGTAGGATGTCTATATGCTCAGAATTGAACAAAATTTGGTCCAGAGACTCCCCTTGAGTCCAGCAACACAATGGTATGCTCAGAATTTCATTTGGACCTAAGAATGGCCTTGAGACATCCTATGCGTAGGATGTCTTTTTGCTCAGAATGACTTGAAATTTTCACCCCAGCTTCTCCTTGATGTGCTGATCACAGTGGTGTGCTCATAGGTTGGTTTGGAGTCCTAAATCAAGCTGGAGACATGCTACACGTAGGATGTCTAATTGCTCAGATTTTGTCCAAACTTGATCCCAAGATTCTCCTTGTGCTCAGCAACCCAATGGTATGCTTAGAATTTGAATTTGGATGCCAATAGGTCAAGATTTGGGCTGCATAAGCTTCTAGTACACTCCAATGTCTGACAATTCTTGTCTTTGCTTGGTAGATAGGCCAAACAAGGTCCAAATTCACTTTTGAAAAAAGTTCTGGAATCCTTGAGACACTGGGAAACTCCCTATATGGCCAAAGTAGAATTTTGACCACTTTATGACCTTGGAGACATCCTACACGTAGGATGTCTTTTTGCTTTGTTTCCGCTCAAACTTGCAATGTAGCTTCCCCTTGATGTGCTAAGCTCACAGCTACTTTTACTTTTTGATTCTGACACCTATAGGTTGGTCAAATGATCAAGAATCTCCTCCAGAAGCCTGATGTCTATTCTGATGAATTCCCAAGTCAAATCAACTCCAATTTGGACCAAATTTGCCTAGGAGGCTTATCTAAGGCTATATGATAGCATGGTGTGGTCACAGTAGAATTTTGGTTTCAGGATTATGCAATAGACATCCTACGCGTAGGATGTCTTTTTGCTCAGAATGAACCCAAATTTTAACCACAGACTCTCCTTAAGGTGCTGATCACTGTGGTATGCTCAAAATTGTTTTTTAGAGTCCAAAATCACACAGAAGACATCCTACGCGTAGGATGTCTTTTTGGCCTGTTTGTGTCCCAAAGCTTCCCCTTGATGTCAGCAACCCAGTGGTATGCTTAGAATTTGGTTTGGATTTCAAAAGTCCCAAATTTTAGCTGTTCTTGCCTTTTTTCAGTCAGAAGTACTAAAGTCCGCTTTGAACCCAATTTTTTCACCCAAATGAGGTGAAACCCCTTTCAGTCACTCAATATATCATTCAAGACATGTTCATGCAGCCATATTATGGTTTTGGTCTCAAAATAATGCTTTGGCACAAATTGGGTAGGATGTCTGGCAATTTCAGTCTATCTGGCCTTATCCTGTCAAGATATGGTCAAGTTCCCCCTTCCAGGTGGAAGTAGGGTAAAACCTACCTTCTGAACACACTGGTCAACTCAGAATTTCAAAATTTCCACCAGATCACCCTGTACATACTACGCGTAGGATGTCTTTTTTTCTCAGAATGGACTTACGTTTCTACCCAAGGTGCTTCTTGATGCATATAACAAGAATATGTGATCACAACGAATTTTGGATGTCAAAATTGCTCAGAATCACTGTTTCAGGGCAAAACTACTCCCCTGTTCATACTCACGAGCACGACACAGACAACATACTTATCATCCGATGACACGACTAACCCGTAGGTTCACTTAGGCAATCTCGTTAGCTTGTCAGGCTGAGACCAATCTACACATACGCTCTTTTATGATGCATCAATCATTAACCCTGGTAGAATGCAACCCACTCTATCCCTAAACGCTCACAACACCGTTTACACTTCCAATGAACTCGGAATCGCATCAAACTTACTAGGCACCATCCTCTCACTAGGATATACTTACCTATAAGTCTAATCTCACCAGATTTGAACCCTAGTTATCTCGAATACAGCCGCGATAGACTAACAGGTCATAATCCAAAAGTGGGCGAAACTTAAGTTTATGAGTATCTATGTGTAGCTAATCTCTTTCTCATTCCATAAAGCACTTGATTATTGAAAACAGACACTGTTTGTGCTACTTACAAGAAAAACAAGCTCGAGGAAGGATCGATCGTGATCAGCTCGAAAAGGTGAATGCGTGGCATGGGCGCGTAGCTCTCGGAGAGACTACCACGATGGTGTGGTCACGTCGTGAATCCGATGAGGGAGAAGCGCGTAGCAAAGAGGATAAGACACACTCACTCTCTCTCTCTCTCTCAGACTCGTACGACACAGAATTAATATTCAAATGTTGTTCAAAAATGGTTCTAAGGTGACTTTTATACTTTAGTCACCTTAGCTCAAAAATTTACATGGGGTTCTCTTACTCCTTATTACAAAGTGGGAACAAATCTGAGTCCTGACTAACTGATTAATCTTTACATAAACCAGACGAATGGATCAAAATGATAAGACGTCTTTGACATAAAATGGGAATTTGATATGCTTTACAAGATGGGCTCATTACAACAGTTGGACCAATGGGGCTTCAACACTCCCCCCCTCCTAATTCATGTCTACCACGACATGATCGTCTTTGTCTTCATTGTCATTGTCGTCTTTCTTGGTTGATTTGATTTAGAAACGCATCATATCGCATAGACTCGCTTGCCATTAATGGGCCAAATTTTTTTGACTTGTACATGAAGAAGCCTGTGTAAAATGCTTCTTCGAAGGTTTGTAGATGGTAGCTTGGTAGAAACATTAGCCATCTGAAATAGGCATACAATACTGGCTCTGTAGGTGGTCCACTTAGATCGTATGACAGCTCTGAGATGCTTCTTTTGGTATTCATATACTCTGACGTCCAGCTTTCTGAGAAGACTGTGAGACAGGCCAAAAAGGTTCGAGCTATTTTACATAGCATCTTGCAGGATAGGTCGGGAGAGCCTCCGAATTCTATGATGGCGCCCTGAAGGGTTTTCACCATGTAAGAACCGGATATTCTCTCTCCCTCTGCTGGCCCTGGCAGTACTGGATAATTTAGCCATGTCGGATTTCTGCTCTGTAGTGCTTTATGTTGGTTGTAGGTGTATGTTCGCGGAGTTGGGTAAAAAGTTTTGTCATTCCTCAGCTTAGACGGTGCGTTGACTAAGTGGATCAGGTTATTAGGATGATCCAAGAGCCATTGACGCCTCCACTTTGGTTGGCTATCTACTATTCTGTTTTGCTGTTCTCGATCCTGTACTTCTCCTTCAAACACTGGCACTTGTGCTTTTTTGAGCTGCCGTTGATGTGTTAGAGTTTCAAATTTCAGCAGAGCATATGGTAACATAGGGGCATTCCATTCCTTCCGTAGCTCTGCTGCTGTTTTGCCTGATCTGGAGAGCCCTTATAGCAACTCCTTTTCTAGTTGCATTGCCTTGTACCATATCATCTCTGATTGTTTTTCCATCTGCTCGGCCAGCCTCTGCTCTTCCAATCTCGTGACTGAATCTTCTTCTATTTCTTGGTCTTTGGAGCCAGTATCATCAGTCTGTGTATCTGGGTCCTCCTGTTCATCTGATTCTTCCTCGTACTCATCTTGACCCCCATATACTTCGGCGAGTCCAGCCAAATTCGTTGTTGCTTGTTCCAGGTGCACTCGTACCTGTCCTTGGTGTTGCCTTGCAGTTTGTAGACTTGCGATTTGCGCAGCCATTGTTCTACTATTGATTTGTAGAGCTTGAAATTCCATTTCTTTTTGAGTTGCAGACTCCTCTAACTATTTTACCCTGATGTGCAAGTTTTCATTTTCTTCCCTGAGTGATTTGGAAACAATGCTTTCCATTTCACTGTAAGGAGCTGGTCCTTGTTGTTGTTCACTTTGTAAGTCAGAAATTTGCCTTTGTAGTTGATCCTCTGCTCTAAGCGCACTTTCGGCTATCATTAAGCGCTGTTTTCTTTCCAACTCCAGCTCCCTCTTCAGTGCAGCCACTTCTTCTTCTGGGTGGACTACCGGTGTTGTTGGTAGTGGCGTTTTTTGCTTCCTAGCTCGTTTGATTTCCCTTGCTTGTATATATGTTACTGCTCTCAAATCTTTGATTTCAATTTGTAAGTCATCGATGACGACTTGCAAACTTTTGACTGTGTCCAGCGCATCTTGTTTTTCTTTTTCCAACTTATTTATGTGTTCATCTCTGTCATTGACATGTTCAAGGAATACATTGATTGTATCTTCACATATGGCATTGAAGTCTTCAGACTCCTGTAAATTGTCTTTGAGGAGATTCACTGTGCTTTTGAGCCCCAAGATCTCAGCATCTCTGATGCTGATCAGCTTTAGAGTGTCCTCCCTTTGCTCCTGCAGTCTTTGAACGCATCTTGTTTTTCTTTTTCCAACTTATTTATGTGTTCATCTCTGTCATTGACATGTTCAAGGAATACATTGATTGTATCTTCACATATGGCATTGAAGTCTTCAGACTCCTGTAAATTGTCTTTGAGGAGATTCACTGTGCTTTTGAGCCCCAAGATCTCAGCATCTCTGATGCTGATCAGCTTTAGAGTGTCCTCCCTTTGCTCCTGCAGTCTTTGAACTTCTCCATGGGTTTGTTATAACCTCATTTTGTTGGACCTGTTCTGATCAGCTAGCCATTGACTGTGCAGTCTTGTTCGGTTTAGTATTGTTGCCATTGACTGCAAATCTTCATCTATAGTAGCTTCCAGCTCAATTTCTTGAGAGGAGGAAGCTTTATCTTTTGTCTGATCCACCTCCTTTTGCTTGCCTTTATCACTTTGTGATATGGTTCCAGTGTTCGCGTGACCATCCGTTCTTTCTTCTTCTTCTTCACTGGGAGGTGTATGAACTCTCTCATCACGATGTGAGCTTTCTGAATGCGAAGTAGAGTCAACAGGTGGGCTAGATTGCCTCTCACTTGCATCTGGCCTTGGAGATGGCGGATGTGTTTCCTGATCTCATGAAGTTGGCCTCAACTGATCTCTCAAAGTTTGGAGATCCTCCTCTTCTAGTAGCAATTCTGGTTTGTCCCTAGCATTTCTTTCTTGGATGTACCTCTCGAGCCAGTCCAACTCGAAAGCTGGGTTGTTTCTATTCTTCGTTCTCAGTGTGTAAGTGCTACTAGAAGGTTTCCAAGTGGCGCCTACATCGCCTCGTAGAGATCTCTCTAGAGCAAATCCTTCTAGCATCCTTTCCATTTTTGCTATCTTCTACAACCTGGTGTTGTTTTCCATTTCCACTTTTCACTTTTTTAGTCGGGCATCTTCCTCTTCTGTTCTTCTTTCTTCTTCCATCTTTTCTTGTATACTTCTTGTTACTCTTTCCAGCCTGCGTCCTCCAATGGTGTTAATAGAGGCAGGTACTTTCCTTTGTGATCTATCTTCAATATTCTCTCTTAATACCAGCCAGTCGTTCTGATGAGGGGCAGGTGGCAACTGATCTGCCGCGCCTATGGCCTGGTATATTACTCTGGTCAGGACTTCTCCTCCTGCAATGTAATTTGGTCTGTCCTACCTTAGCTTTGTCATTTCTTCAAACAGATATGACGCGTGATCTATATAGAACTCATGGGTCATTCCCATAGCCCATGTCAGTGTGGTTGAGATGCTCCTGTGTGGTGTAGTGTATCTTGGCGTTCGTTTGCTGTAGCTCAACAAACACTGAATGTAGATCTGTGTCAGTTCTCTTACTTCCGGGTTTGCTATGAGCTCGAAAGAAGGTAGTTTAGACTTTTGCAAGTAGACTGTGAGGTTTTTCCTTCTTTCTCTCATGTTTGCTCCTTGATCTGACAATTTCAATGCCTCTTTGATGATCTCTTTGGTGATCTAGATCTCATCACTTCATTATCCATGCCTGTCACTCTGCAAGTTCCATCTTCTTGGATAGTCTCAACTAGGTGTTGTACCCTCTTGAAATCTATCCCTACTGGTGGTAGTGATACAAAGTTCCACAAGCCAAATTTTTTGAGCCATGACCTTTGCGGTGATCTTTTCAAGTAATTCTCTGCCTCCTTGGGGATCATCACTATATCCACCAAGTTTCTTTTGTCATCCACATATGAACCTTGATAGATGTGAAAGGCTGCTGCCTATTGCACATCTGCAGGTATCCAAGTGGCTGCTGGCTTTAGGGAATTAGGTAGAAGTGCATAGGGTAATGCACCTTCCGTTGCCAGGTTCTTGCCTTTTATTTTTCCCGGAGAAGCATCCATGGATCCTGTATTCACAATTAACAGTTAATGCACAAACATAGTACTACTCTTCTAAATTGATTACCACTTAATCATGCATCTAGATGGGCCTTCTTAGTCCCCAGATTAGTTAAGGTAAAATGTTAGCAGATAGACAAGTTCTTCCATTGTGCGACTTTGACGGCTTCAAATTAGTGTTGTTGGTGAAGGTGGACAAGTCCAAATGCCTTGAAATTTTGTGTGGTGTATGTTCACAAGGCATGTAAGGTCACTCTATAAGCCCAAGCTCAAAATCTGTTCATTTGAAACTTTTTATCTGTCTATCGCGATAGACTAGACTTTTTTTTTTTGATCAGGGACCTATTTTGCAGTTGTGCCATCACCAATTGGTTTCCCATACCTTGCACATGATCTGATACCATTTTCACCTCAAATGAATGTCAAGTGACCCCTTTTTGGATCAACTCCCATTTTTCCAGATTCCTTCCACGGAGATGTTGGTCTATCTCCTTCATTTTGTGTTGTTTTGGGCTCAAACTTAGTGGGTGGTCCTCTTGCATCATGTTGAAGACAACTGTTAATTCAAAATTTTGATAAGATGGTCCAATATCCCTCTGCTTAGTCTATCGCGATAGACTGGTACTTAGTGTCAATTTGTCATTTTTTGGCTCTGTGATCATCTGTCTGCCTTCTCCCAGTTGATGTAAGGTTTCTTGACCCCTCACATGTGAATTTTACCTGTCTGCCCTTGAGATTTCCTGTTCTGACTCTGAGTTGTCAACATGTCTTTCTCAGCTTGCCATATGAGTCCATCCTGTCACCAAATTTGGTGTACTGCCTTCCTGTGCTTCCCCAAGTCTATTTTGTTAAAATTTTGAAAAGTCTTTCCCCCAATTATTGGTGTAGCAAGTCTATCGCGATAGACTAAGTTATTTGACCTAAAAAGATCCCTCTTGCACTTTGATTTGATAATGGTGGTTAATATTCCTTGTTAGCACCCCTCATGAAGCCAAAGTCAAAATTTCACTTGTCTAATTGTAAATTCAAGTCTATCGCGATAGACTAGTACTTGGTCAGTTTTACTAGTTTTTTTTTTATGTTAGTTGACCACAATGGTGTTAATAGGCCCTCCTAGACACACACATCAAGTTTTAATCAATTTAGAAGAGTGTACTCCCTGTTTGCAGCACTTAGCTGGTCCTGGAGTCGAAGTAGACCACTTAGGTGATGGTCGCCGTTCCTTTTGGTCATTGTATGATTCCGGCTGTCTTTTATTTCCTTTTGACCTTCCATCCAAGCAGTCAGTTGTTGTTTTGGTGTTTACAACACCAAGAATGACCATTTGGAAATCTTTCTGGCCTTTGCCGGCATTTGCCCTAGTGGAAGAGATTTTTTCCTAAGTGGACTTATCCATCTCGTAGCTGACCTCTTTTGGATGTACCTTGTTAAATTTGGTGTCATTTTGTCGCTTGGTCGGCCCGTTAGAGTATCGTGACGCTTTGTGCGGTTTTCTTCAGATAGGGACTTTAGGCTCCGTTTTGATGAACTTTTTCATGGTCTAACCCTTCAGTCGGTTTGTCGAGGTTATTGGCTTGCTGTCTATGAATTTTGGCTCATTTTCGATCACCTTGGTTTAGTTGCCCTTTTGCAGATCCTGTGAAATTAGGGTTTTCTGAGCGGCTTCCTTCACGCTTTCCCAAGTCATTGGCTCGATCCCTAAGCTATAGGCATTGTGCCTTTCAATTTTGGTTCCATTTGGTGGCCCCTAGGTCTCCCTAACAACCGGTCTACCGTATGTGTGCACAGGTTGTGATTGTGATGCCGGCGAGGTTTTGCGACTAACTGAAGTAAACAACACTTAGAATCAGTGTTGACAAGCATACCTCTCATATCTGATGTCAATCTGGTGACCGTGCGCGATGGATGAGCTTCTGGAAGTCTCAACTGCTGTAGGGAGCTCTCTCTCTCTCACTATGGAAAATGACTCAAATGAGGGATTTCTAGCCTAGCCTCTCTATATGTAATTGAGACTCCGACACCAAATTTTCCCATCTTTTACCTGTGGCCATAACTTTTTGCGAGATGCGGTTTAGGCTCGCAAATTTCCTGATTTGGACTTCGGTTGCTCCAGTTTTACCATTTTTGTAGATTTCTCCTGTTGGAGGTCCCTTCATGACAGTGGTCGTTTTGCCCTGTCACCTTTGCATTCCCTATTTTTTTTGTGTCTTCTTTACCTTGCTCCGATCAGGTGTCTCTTCTTCTGTGTTTCCATCTGGATTACGGATTTTTTTCTATAATTTTTGCTAGAAAATGGCTAAAATAAAGCAAATAAATCCCGAAATAACCCGAAAATAGCAATTCTAACCTAGAAAAATACCAATGAAAGGTAAAACACTTTGTAGCTCCCTTTTCTCTCATCTATGTACATTCTCGCTCATTATCGTCAACCTTGGCCTATTTTTTTGTTGTTTTTAGATAGTTTTTGGCCAGATTTGACTCTCTTTATAGTCTATACACATCCCTAGGGGCTCATGAATGATGATTTGGTCCCCAATTCTGATTAATTACAAGGGCATAATCTTTTTCCAAAATCACACAATAAAATGCAAAAATGGTTGAAAAATTGCTCACAAACATTGCCCTCTAATATATGACATGAGTCCGCATTTGGAATGCCTCCCCCCCTCCTAGTTGGAGTCCTCCCGAACGACAGGGTATCGTCAAGGGTATGTGTTGTGCATGGGTTTGAACTCGTGCTAATACAGGCCTTGTAATATAGCCCTATATGCATGTACGATCAATGCATGTAGAAAGAATTTATGCAGTGCAAGAGGAAGTTATAAGCGATATGCTTATTGGCATTTGTCGTTGAGGCTTCCTGTGGTAGCTTGAGTTGGCTGGCAGATTTTCTTTGCAAGGAGTAGTTGTAAATCTGCCACTCTTTGTTTGATTGTTTTTCACTGGTTTTGAATTGGCGTATGTGGTTCCTTTGAAGTCGATATTGTCGTATCTGGTGGAACATTCTTTCTTTCTGGTTCGATGACTTGGGTCTTATAGATCCTTGTAGTTTTTGTTGTTGATTATGTTTGTTTCCTCGTGCTGTTTGCATGATGTGGCTTGACCTTGACAGTTGTAGATAACTGCTCGATTGTCATCTTTGGCCTCCCTTCTTGTGTTGTTGGCCCGTTTTGAATTGGCAATTTTGGCCGCCATACCAATATAGTCCGTTGCGTATTCGACAGATTGACTATGGTTCTTTGAAGTTTTGCTGGATTTCTGTGTTTTTTCTGTTCTTCTGACTCCTTTTTTATAGGAATTAGGCTGTCGTACCTTATCCAAACTTTGTATTTCCTCTTTTGATGTAATTGTGCCTCGGTCAGCTCTGTACGCTGTACCCAAACTTGTTTGGTTCCCTGCATGGTTGTTGATTTTTGATAAGACGTTGCTGGACTTGTAAACTTTGTTTGTTGTTGGACAGATCTTTGCGTTTGTATTGACTTTTGTTTCCTCCTTGACCTGAATTGGTTATATGATAAGAAGGGTTCTGAAAATTTTTCATTTCTGAACAGTGCTTCATTAGTATCCAAATCAATGAATACCTTGTTAGCTTTCATCCATGACACTGCTAAGATACACGGCGTTGCTGATCTACTTGGTGTCAGTACATGGAATTTTGTAGTATACGGGTGTGCCTGCACTGTGATTGGTATTATAATAGACCACAACGTGGTCACCTCATCTCCCGATGCTACTTTCAACCGGTGTGTCTCTGGGATCGTCTTTATTGGTCCAAGTTTCTGAAAGAGCTCAAAGCTGATGACACTCATTTTTGCTCTAGTGTCAAGCAATGCATAGATTTCAACTTGTTTTGTGTCTGCATAAGCTTTTATGTAAGGACTACACCAAGTATCTTCCAAGTCGTCAATGATGCTATCGTCCTGAGCCCTAAGGTCTATCATGGTCTTTTCTAATTCGTCGCTTTGTATATCCACTTCGATTGGTTGGGATGTTGAAAGAGGATATTCATCAGTCATCATTGGGGTGAATATATTTATTGTCCTGAGAAATTGCTTTCGTTTAGCAATCCGTTCCTTTGCTTCTTGTTGTGCCTGGTCCTGAATTCTTTGTTGTTCTTGTCTATAAGTTTTTCCATAATGCAGTGAAACAACATTTCCGGTGTTAAAGGTAGATGATATTTTTTTAAACGACACCCACTAATCCAGTTCAGCATTTCTTTTCCATCTAGTGTCGACAGTTTTACTGCTCCGCTGGACGATATTTCTTGGATCAAATAAAGCCCCAGTCCCCTTTTCTTTAGCTTTTTGGCATGCTGTTTAAGGGTGTATACCAAGACATAGTCGCCCATTTTAAAGTCCTTGTTCTTGACATGTTTGTCAAAAAACTCTTTCTGTTGTCTTTTTTTTTGCATATATGGCCGCTACAGCATTGAGTCGTAACTCATCTAATTTTTCAAGGTCCTCTAACCGTTCTGAAAGTTAATACCCCGTCCATTCCAATTGTGTGGCTACCCTTAGTGTGGGGATCAAAAAGTCAATAGGAAATATTGCATTTAACCCATATACCCTATTAAATGGTGTAGCATTGAGTGTTGTTTTATATGCAACTCGATAAGCCCACAATGCCGAATAGAGCATCTGATCCCAGTTTCACTAACCAGTTTCATAAGAACTGTGCACAATATTTTGTTGGTCGCTTCCGCTTGGCCATTGGCTTGTGGATGATAGGGTGCAGATTTGCGATGAATTACCATAAACTCATTTAAGAGATGTTGGATAACTTCATTTACAAAGTGTGTCCCTCTATCACTCACCAGCTCGATTGGAAGGCCATAACGTGTAAACACATATTCATATAAGAATTGTGCCGTGGTTCTAGCGTCTGCTTTCGTTGTGGCTTTTGCTTCCACCCATTTGGTCATGTAATTCATGGCCACTATGATATATTGTGCTTGTGAACGATACGCTGGTGGAGTGATAGGACCAACAAAGTCCAATCCCCATTTAGCGAATGCTCGAGCACTCATCATTGGTCTTAAAGGCATTTCCTCTCTTTTAACTAGTACCTTAGTGCGTTGACATTCATCACATCTTTTCACGAATTCTGCTGCATCTTGAATCATGGTCGGCCACCTATACCTGCAACCATAATGATTTTTACAGTTCTCTCTGCTGAAAAATGACCTCTTGCTATGCCTGCATGAGCTTGTTCCAATAATGGAAAGTAGTATTATGAGCTATTACCCTTTGTGAGAATTCCTCGATAAACTCGTCAAACACTTCCTCCATCGACTCAAAGTCTCTTCGCTCCGCCGAGTCAAACCATGTAACAGCATCATCCTCTAATGTTAAACCGAATCCTGCAAATTGGGTAGGAAAGTCTAACACCTCTTCATCTCTAATTACACGCACAAAGGCTGCTACATGATCTCTCGGATCCTTGCTTCCCGTATATTTCTTGTTTACCCATTTTTGCACTTGAGAAGGTCTAATTCTACGATGGTCTACAAATCTCATCATGGGATCTCCCCGTCCTAGTCGATATACCTCCTCTGGTCTTCTGTAGTGGCCAGGTTCCTCTGCCAATGGTGCTCCTAATCCATAATTTCTAACAATTCTCGCGAGAGATGGTTCATCTCTCCGAACTCGTTCTCGGGGTGTTCTTCCAGGCTCAGCTGACCCCTGAGTCTTCGGCTTACTCTCTCCTTGATACTGTGCATAGAGTGGTGGTTCTTGTAAATCCCTTAACCCTCGTACGGTTTGATAACCCTCTCGGGTTCGGTCTTGTTCTAATGTAGCACTCTGTCGAAGCCATGCCTGCAATGACGGCTGAGTAGCTGGTTCATCCTGGTAGTTGGACGTCGGTTGTCGGGTAGAATGTGAGGTAGCGTCATACTCTTCTGAAAAGGGATTTTTCGACTTGCTAGGGGTGTAGGTGGCTCTTGGTACTTCGTCGGGGCCATAGGTCGATGCTCCCAGAACTGTTGCCTTTTCAACCTCTTCTGGGAGAATACGTTTGTATTCTCACCCGTATCTGTCAGCAAAAACAATAGCCTTCCCCATAGCAGTTTCATAAGAAAATAAGTAAAGAACCTTGTCTTTGCTTAATTCGTTTGGGTATGGTTCCTTGCATCGAAAGTAAGAGACTATTCCCTCGCTTTCATGCTTGTAAATCCCTACATTCTCATTATAGGTTGGGACCCTGGTTGTTTTCTTATCATACATAAAAAGCGCTCCAGGTCGATCAATGTTAGGAGGCGGTTCTTGGGTTTCTGAAACCATTTTCCCTTTTGCCACGTTATCCCCATATCTATTGTAATCTTCAGGATTACTCACTATCAAATAGTGGTTCCCCTTTTCGTCTCGAAATTTGTCACCATCATCATAGACTCGAATTATCTCTAGTCTCTGAGCCGGTCTTTCTTCAATACAAATACACTTGCGTCCCCGATAGTCAAAATAAACTAAGGCTCCCCTCGAGTTAGTTCCTTCCAAGAAGATTATAGTGAACTTGGTTTCGTTTAAGGGATGTAGGGAGGTGCTCCCCCCTGGCATTGGTCCTTCATCGTTGAAACCTCCTGGCTGTTGACTCCCCATCATGAAGAAGGACTTTTCCGACGAAGTGTCAGTATCACTACCCTCTTCAATGATTGGTGCTAATGGGTCTAGTCTCGTCTGAGTTACACTCTCTTCGGTGGACGTGGTGCTTACTTGACTTTTGACACTTTTAGCTCCCGACTTAACAAAGGCTCCTGACCTTAAATACATAAGAATGAAAGTTGGGTTGCAAACTTAAAGCTTACTTGGACTCCTTCTTCCTGTGTGGCTTTGTGATGATCTCCTTCTGGGATCTACACAAGCATGGTTAGTCTGTTTACAAGGGTTTTCCCTGAATCACCAAAAAATCTTTCAAGTATATACAAAAACCCCCTAGTCAGTCTTCTGGTGGTCCAATTTCAAATATGAAATGATGGCTGGGATCTATATAGAGAGTATGTCCTAGCAGTATAGTCACAAATTGCAAAAAGTGTCTGAATCACTACTTTCTTAGTCTATCGCGATAGACTGACAATTTGCTCAGCACAAGTCAATTCAAAATTGTGACTTTACCCTTGAGTTCCAATTACCCTCTATAGCCTATCCCTCAAGTTTTATGAAGTTTGGACACTTGGGTTGGGTTTTGGTCCCATTTTAGTATTTCAGTCAGAGCTTGATTCTCTATCTGACCCTCAGATTGATCTTCAGTGATCTAAATGCCTTGAATTTTGGTGTGTCTGCTATATAGGCCCTGATAAAGCTCTCCCTAGGGGAAATTTGAAAGAAAAGTTCCCCAGCAGCAGTTTCCTTGGTCTATCACGATAGAGTTGGCACTTTCTCCAATTTTAGCATTTTTCTCAAGTTTTCTCCACAGTTGGTTCAGCCTCCCCTTGTGTAGTGCATTGACCAATTTTGGCATTGTTTGGACATTTGGTCAAAGACTTCTTGCCCTTGTCTCTGAATTCAGACTCTAAACACCAGTTTTGAAGTTTTGTGGTCAAGATGGTATTCAAATTCACTCAATTTTTGTGAGTACCCTTGTATTGATGTGTTAAACCTGTGGTATAAAGGTCTTTTCTTTGTTGCTAGTCAATCACCACCTTCATCAGTCTATTGCGATAGACCAGGCAGAGAGCAATGGGGATTTAATTTTTTGTCTGTTTTTGCATAGTCTTGTTCCGTGTGCCCATATAAGTCTATCCCCCAAGTTTTATGAAGTTTGGATTTATCTTGACCTTAAACTCAAGCACTTCACAAATTTCACTTTTCTCTGACAATTCACAACTCCATTGCTCTTGAAGTGATGCAAATTTGATGACACTTCATCTTAAACTTGTGAACATCAGTCGTACCTCATGACACAGTCAGTTTACCCTAGGCTAATGGTTATATCTCTTCTTGGCCTCTTTAGGTTTACTTAGTGTTTCCTTATGACAATCACCTGTTTCTTTTTTGTTGGTTTTGGTCGCAATTTTTTAGAGTGTTGGATCATAAATTTCAATGTCGACTCTTTTCACCCCCTTCAAGGGTATATGGGGTGGGTTTTGCTTTCAAGGCAAGCAAACAACCTTATTGTTTCTTCTTTTTGTTTGTTTTTTGCGTTTTTACAGCGTTTTTCTACTTTATTTCTTCACAAGTATAACAAGCATTAAAAACAAAAAACCATAACTCCACATTATCCTACTTAACTAAATCTAACTAGTCGCAGACCTTCGGCAAGACACAGGCTTCCTGGCTATCCACTAGACCTCAGGATACTCTATCCTGGATCTTGTTCTAAAAGTTTAAGCTCTCTCTAGTCAAAACTAAAGTAAGCTAACCATCACACGAGTGACGTAGATCTCCTGACTTAAGGTTTTGTGTCCCCGGCAGCGGCGCCAATGTTTTAGGGAAAAACTACTCCCCTGTTCATACTCACAAGCACGACACAGACAACATACTTATCATCCGATGACACGACTAACCTGTAGGCAATCTCGTTCGCTTGTCAGGCTGAGACCAATCTACACATACGCACTTTTATGATGCATCAATCATTAACCCTAGTAGAATGCAACCCACTCTATCCCTAAATGCTCACAACATCTTTTACACTTCCAATGAACCCGGAATCACATCAAACTTACTAGGCACCATCCTCTCACTAGGATATACTTACCTATAAGTCTAATCTCACCAGATTTGAACCCTAGTTATCTCGAATACAGTCACGATAGACTAACAGGTCATAATCCAAAAGTGGGCGAAACTTAAGTTTATGAGTATCTATGTGTATCTAATCTCTTTCTCATTCCATAAAGCACTTGATTATTGAAAACAAACACTGTTTGTGCTACTTACAAGCAAAACAAGCTCGAGGAAGGATCGATCGCGATCAGCTCGAAAAGGTGAATGCGTGGCGTGGGCGCGTAGCTCTTGGAGAGACTACCGCGATGGTGTGGTCACGTTGTGAATCCGGTGAGGGAGAAGTGCGTAGCGAAGAGGATAAGACACTCACTCTCTCTCTCTCTCTCTCTCTCTCTCTCTCTCTCTCTCTCAGACTCGTATGACACAGAATTAATATTCAAATGTTGTTCAAAAATGGTTCTAAGGTGACTTTTATACTTTAGTCACCTTAGCTCAAAAATGTACATGGGGTTCTCTTACTCCTTATTACAAAGTGGGAACAAATCTGAGTCCTAAGTAACTGATTAATCTTTACATAAACCAGACGAATGGATCAAAATGATAAGACGTCTTTGACATAAAATGGGAATTTGATATGCTTTACAAGATGGGCTCATTACAACAGTTGGACCAATGGGGCTCCAACAATCACCACTTTTGGGAAAATATTTCTCTGAAAGAGTAACATCCCCTTAACTCTTAGTCTATATGTCCAAATGACATGAGCTTTGGTGTGTGTGTCCAACACAACATGCATAATATGAGTATGATGCCAAAACTTGATTTTTGCTTCCAGAATCACTCTTTAGACATCCTACGCGTAGGATGTCTACTGATGAAATTTGTGGCATAATTCATCCACAGGAATCCCCAAGTCTTGAGCACTACTTTTCAAGCATTCCTACCAGTTTTTATGCAAAATTGTGCTCATAATCTTAAGTTTCTTGTTTTCGCGTTTTTGACACTCCGTCTTTGGTCTTTTGGGTGTCAAGAGTTGGTCAAAACTTTAGTTTCAATGTGTACTTAGGGTAAACCCCCCCTTCTGAACACACTGGTAACCTCCCCTTCTGAACACACTGGTAACCTCAGTTTTCCCAAATTCCCTGCCAAAAGTGCCCTGGAGACATCCTACGCGTAGGATGTCTACTGTCTTAAAATGCAATTTTATTCTGACAGTAGTATTCCCTATGCTCTCTAGAGCTCTCAGCAATAATCACAGAAACTTTTGGACTTCAAATCAGCTTCCAAACACAATTTACCGTCTTTCCTACTTAGCGTTTTCCACTTTTCTAATGAGCCTAACAACAAAAAAGACATGCATAAAGTACTTTAGATCAGCAATCAAGATATCCTACTTACCCTACTCCTACTCATCAATGTGAGATGGTGATTTTGATGTCTTGGTTGCTTCCTAGCCTCACACGGACTCTCAAGTCAACCTACCACCACATCTACCACTCCAACTCCTACTCTCTTCACCACAACCAACTACTACCTAATACTACCTAAGACGAAGGATCTAGGCCAGACACACGCTCCCTAGACTCCCTCTAAGACCAAAAGAGTCCACCACTCTCCGATCCTATCTAAAAGAATGAATATACTTTGGCAAGCCAGAGGGACCTCTATCCTCAAGCTCTAGTCTCGGTCACCTACTTAGGGCTCTCGTCCCCGGCAGCGGCGCCAATGTTGGATTGGTACGCCGCGACGGACGTCAGCATAGCGAGAACTCACCTAACATATAATGTCAACTGAGGACGAAGCTCGACCCACAGGCGCATGGAAGCAACTCTACATGCCATCGGTTCTGTGAATGTGAGAGTCTCCTATGATGCTACCGCAAGCCAAAAGCCCATTAGACGTTCTCGAAACGCTACAAAACTTGAGGGATATCCTATCAACACCAATAGGCCACTCTCCCTAAGGTTCGTGACCAACAACCTACCCAATACCCTCCATGCAAAAAACGCGTAGGATGTCTGGCCGGTTTTTGCAGGTCGACGTTTCTGAAAACTAAAGTGCCTAATGTGTAGCTCTACTCGCTCTGATCGCGTGGATATGTTGAAATGCAAAAACGGACAACAGTTACTCACAGAAACTCCAAAAGTAGCTCGGGGGTGAATCTGCCAAAACACAGACAAACGCGCGTGATGTAAGCATCAACGCGTAGCTCTCCTCGTGGGTAACACACTGCTGCTCTCCATTTGCGATTCACCGTAGCTTCTCTAGCGCATAGACACACTGTCTCCCTCTCTCGCAGTCTCCCAACGACACAGAAGATCAGATTTATTAGAAGTCTCCTTACAAAGCTTTAGGTTTTGGCTTATATACTAAGCCTTAGAAAACCTAATGTCCGACCAAAATGACCTTATTTGTCTCTAGGCTTCTATAGAGCTTTATTACAACACTGTGAGCTGGCTTTGCTCATCCAACAAGCATCTGTGGCTTAAATACAATTGCCGACTTAAAATATGAAGTTCCCGTAAACATTACAAAAGTGGCCGTAATGGCTCAAAATAATAATAACGGGATATTCGATGATGTCCATGAGCTTGTATCTTCACATTACAACATCCATCTTCGTATTCATCACTTCATCAACATCTTTATTTGGAATCTTTAGAGAATCTTTGAGGAATCTTTATGGAATCTTTGTGGAAGCGTTGTTGAAAGATTGACCTTTCAACAGCAGGGCAAGCCAGGCACTGAGATTCTAATCACAGAAAGAGTAGTGGTAGCTGCACTAGACCTCTCCAACAAAGGGGATAGTGTAACCAAAAGAAGAGGACGAAGTAAAGGTGTACACAAAAAAGAAAGGCAACTATACCTTTGAGGACATTGCCAACCCCAAAGTGGCAATCATGAGTCAGCTGTACAATCAATATTTCCATATGTGTACAAAGCGGCCACAAAAGTACAAGATGCCGCATGCAGAAATTGCCACAACATTCACCTGGGCAATGCAGAAAAGCAAGCCGAAGGTAATCAATTATGAAGCTTATGTACATGATAATCTGGTGAAGATAGGCAACAAGAATCCCACATACATCGTGCCGGGTGAGCTAATCACGAAGGTGATATATGGGGCATTGCACGCTAAGGGAAGATTGCCCGACCCTCCATCACAAAACGACTGGCTGAGGCTCAAGGAAGATAAGGAAGACGAACAGCCCAAAGCACCAAGGGTGGCAACCCATTTGAAACGCCGGTTAGAAACTGTGCAAGAAGAGCAGCCAGAGCTGAAGAAGGGAAAGAAGGAATTTGCCCAAGTGCCAATAAAAGAGACGAAAGCACAGAAGGCGGCACAGCTAGAGCGGCTGATGGAAAGCTTCAAGGCAGAAAGAGCCCTCAAAGGAGATTTAGACGAGCTATGGAAGCCGTCTCTAGAAGTAATGTCGGGATCATCCCGAAGGGTGCACAAAGACAGATTCGATGATTACATTAAGAATTTTGAGATTCTGGATGCCACAGTACAGAATATCCCACATGTACCCTTTACAGAAGAGGAAGTGGAGCAAGTCCGACAGAAACTGCTAGAGGAGCAAGAAGGCCAAGAGAGAGAAAGGAAGACAAGGGCGGACAGAGATTTCAAGAAAAAGCCGACAACTCCACCAACCAGCCCTGAGTCTAGCCCACCGCCATCACCACCTCCTCGTAGCCCTCCACAAGAAGAGAAAGAGGAGCAAGACAAACCAGAAGACCAGGAAGAGTCAAAGCAAGAACAAAGACAAGAGAGAGAACCATAGGAAGAGGCTAAAGCCTAAGAGTGAGCAGCCAGAGCCAATAACAAGGTACAACACATTTCTAGACCTGCTATCTACCGGATATACAAAAGAAGAGGCTGCCACAGTCCCAGTTGACTTGGCAAGCACGGGGCCCAAAGAGAAAATGCAAAGCCTACGGTTAGTGGAGCTAAAGGAGATGGCCACTGATACAGTGGACCTGTACCCGCCCACCAATGATTGGGATGTAGTGATGACAAAGCTAACCGGACTAAGAGCACAGTCAATGGCCTCAGAAAGTGAAATGGAAACTCTCAAAGCCACGGAAGTGCGGATAAAGTTTGAAATCGACACGTTACAAAAGCAAAGCCAGAGGCAGATAAAGAGAGAGATAGAGCTGCAAGCCAGTCTGGCAAAGGCATTGCAAAGATTCTAGGTAATGGAAAGAGAAAATCAGGTAGCCAAGGAACTGAAGAGGAGTATAGACAACTCAACAAGTCATTGACTGATGCAGAGAGGGAAAGGGATAACCTAACCCTACAACTTGCTGAGGAGTCCAAGGAAGTTGAGGCCATGCGAAATGCCAAAGAAAGGCAGAAATAGACCAGGAGGCTAGCCAGGATGAGGTCCTTGAGCTCAAGGACCAGTTTAAAGTTAAAGAGCAAACCATTCAGCGGCTACGGGCATCTCCTATCAGAGTCAGGGCTACTAGCTCGACTCACACCACTACAGAGAGCCAGATCTATGAAGAATAGATGAAAGAGCTTCAGAAAGAGTTGACTTTAGAGGAAAAGCAAAGGTTGATGATGGCAGAAGGGTCGGTGGTTATGGAAACACACATGGAAGAAGAGCAAGATGAGCTAGAAAATATCAAGAGAAAGCTCGAGGAGGTGGAGAAGGTAAACGCCGAGTTGAACGGCCTCCTCGTGAACATGTGGGAAGAAGCTGAAGCAGAGAAATAGACACTCCTAAAGTAGATAGAAGAGCTGAGAGGACAGCAGGCAGAAGAGCAGGCAGGCACAAGGCCGACAACCATGGAAGGCATAGACCTAGAGAATGTGACAGATCATGTGGACACACCCATGCAAGAGGAAATCCTAGTAGGACCCTCTCAAGAGCCACAAGATCTGACAGAAGAAGAGGAAGAGAAGCTGCGCAAGGCCATAGAGGCAGAAATCAGAGAAACGGCCAAGGAAGCCTTGGAATGGGAGCAGAGGGTTTTTAAATCCATGACCATTCAGAAGATAGACGCCAGCAACCTCCGGCGTGAATGGCTACAGCCCTCTCTCCCATATACTTTGCTAAAGTACGAAGCCGCCACCATCAACAAGAGAATCAAAGAAGAGCCAGCAGAGCCACTCTACACAGTAGATATCTCCTAGCCTGAAGGGGCAAAGTTGATAGTCCTCCCAGCCCAGGTGGAGAAAGGCATGGCTGACGAAGTATCCACAGTACCTAATCCATTTGGTAGAGGCACCCAAAATCATCAGAGACAACCTAAGATTCTGTCCTCTACCAAGGATGCGGACGTAGAAGGCCCAGGAGATACTACAAAGAAGCAAACCCACTTGGTTGAACTATCCGAAGCTGCCAAGCTTGAAGGCAGCTGAGATAATAAGTGTTCAATACATGGTGAAAACCCTAACAGGCACCATCAAATTGTTCACTGGCTCGCCTGACCTTTCTTGCATAATGATGAGGAAGATCTGCAAAACTCTTTTGTAAGTCTTCGAGACGTTCAAACCAGGCCAGGTGACAGACAATATCTTCTTCTTTCAAGATACTTACAGATGTGCCTATGATCTGTCTGGTCTGTCTTCCAAGGAGGTGATACATGCATTGTACCAAAGGATCATGTTTCTGCCATCATATCACCTACAGGCCTTTGAAGAAGCTTTCTACACTGGCTTCTTCACATCAACACTGATATATTTGGCCCAACACTACTGGATTTACATGCAAAATACGAGTCGCTGCTCAAGATGCGCGAAACCATAAGATGAAGAAGCAGCTCAACAGCCATGTCGGGGATGACATGAGCAAGGAGACGGGGAGTGTTAGAAGCTGGACACACCCTACGGAAATTGACTGCTTGGCAAATCATCATTTTTTGTAATTATTCAATTATTGAGAAAACCCGACATTTCACCTTGTAAATATTGGGGCTTACAGAAGTTTCCAGATTGTATCCCAGTTTTGACATTTAGATTGAGTAGATGGTTAATTTGAAACTTTAGGGTTTAAGAATTGTAAGGTATTTATACCACTTTTTGACTTAATGGAAAAACCTTTGTCATTTAAAAAAAGTTTGAAGTCTGTGAGTGAGCGTATTGTGTACGAGAGAGAGTGTGAGCTTCATCTTGATGCTACGTGTTCACCGGTGGTCAGAATCGAGTGCGGATAAGTGTAACGTGTTGCCCCCGACGAGAGCTACGTGCCGATACCTACATTGCGCGCGTACGGTCCGGTTTTGCAGCTCCATCTGGTGATTCGTTGAGCATACATTGTCCAATTTTGCATTCCAGCATATCCACGCGTTCACATTGAGTAGAGCTACACATTAGGTACTTTAGATTTTGGAAACGAAGACCTGCAAATTTCGGCCAGACATCCTATGTGATTTTGCACTTGCTGTTTTGGGTTGGGGTTTTGGTTCATAGACCTTAGGGAGAGCGACCTATTGGTGTTAATAGGGTCTCCTTCAAGTTCTGTGGTGATTCGAGATTGTTTGATGGGTGTTCGGCTCTAGAAAGCGTTGTAGGAAGTTTCCTCTTATGCACTTCTGAAGGCTGTGACTTAGACATTGGGTAGAGACCTCTGTAGGAATTAGTTAGGAGTCGGTTGAGTGTAAGTTGAAACCCTATGCTTGTGTAACATTTAATGGCCTAATAACTTATGTGTAGCGAAAATTAGCATGAACATAGTGGGCATTTCATTAGAATAGATTCCTAATGAGAATTACAAGAGTGCTTGGGTGGAGAGAGCAACAAAAAGCATAACACCTAGTTAGATAGCATCGACAATACTTTCAAAAGAGAGAGAAATTAAGCTATTGACAACAGTTGAGGACCGGATTTGCATGGAGCCGGTCCCCCCTCCAAAAGGCTTTGTATTATGGTTTCTCCCATCAAGAGAGACATTGTACAATACAATTCTTTGTGTTCCTTCAAGACTAGCTAGTGCAATGAAGATGAAAGCTTCATGCACTAAGCAAAACACTTAATCAAACACAACTTGAATTATCCCCGTTCTCAGACCCAAGACCTCACACACCTTCGAAGATGGTGAGAGCTAGCAGGGTATGAGAGTAGATTGAGAGGAAGAAGGAGTATCTTACGAGAAAGATGTACATCTCCTCACATAATCACTCATATTAGCATAGCTTAGCTTAGTAATTAACTTGGTAGAGAAGATGAGCATGCATTGAAGCTTGGATCTTGGTTGGATTTGCATCCACATGCCAAGAGAGTGTTGATGTAGGCTTCTATCTCACAAGCTTGGAGTAGGTGATGAGCTCTCCATTAAAGCTTGGGAGGAGATAGAGTATTCTTTCTTCACACATGGTCAAGTGTGAGTGTGTGTGTGTCAATGCCAAGCAAAAATCAGCCCCCTCTCTCTCTTGGGCGAGCCCTTCCTGCTAAATTGGTCTGGCTTTTGCCTCATTGGACCTCCCCAAGTCAAGCCAATGGGTGTTAAGCAGCATAAGTGATAGCCTTCTGACATGTGTCCCCCTTTCCCCTTTTGTGAGAGCTTTAGGTAATTAAATAATTAAACTAAAATCTCATTGGACCCCTTTGCCTCCTGGCCAATAGGAATCAGGCAAGCCATTGGGCTCCTGAATGCTCATTGGACCCCTTGGGAGACTGCCCAATAGTCTTCTAGGAGACTTAATTCTCATTGGTTTCTTTTATTAAATGTTTTTAAATTAATTAAACTAGATTTACTCTAGCTTAATTCTCATTGGTCCACTTCAAGGGTCTTCCAATAGGAATTGGGCACACCTTGTGGGCATCTGGCCTAGGGAGCTCACATGTGTCCCTAATTCCCTTTGTGTAAAGGGAGCCTGTGTGTGTGTGTGTGTGTGTGGCTTTCTCTCTCATCCCCTACTAAATGGGCTCGCCCCCTCCTTTGTAGGCTTTGAAGAAGACTTTTGTACACACACTAAGCATCCAATTTTCCCTAGGGTTGACCTTTGGACACAACCTTTGAATTTTGGAACCTTAGCATTTTGGAAGTCTTAATGGGCTGAACCTTAGGGTCTTTTTAGCCCATTGTTGCACATGGCTCTTTTGCAGATGGCCCCCCCTTTTGATCCCTATTTTCCCTCCTTTGGATCCCTACTGTGGCCGGTCTGCTAGCTTAACCAATATTCTAGCTTTTTCTCCCCTGGCACCTCCCCACATTAAATGATCAGTTTAATATGAGAAAATCATTTAGGAGAATTAGATATTGATTATTATGACATCTTGCTTCCACGTGCCTGCGGGTCGAGCTTCGTCCTTAGCTGACAAATCTTGTTAGGTGAGTTCTCGCTGTGCTGACGTCCGTCGCGGCGTATCCATCCAACATCCTCCTAGAGCTACCTTGGTCGAAATCCAAGAGGAGGAAACTCACCACAAAGGATCTCCTCTATGCCATGCTTGGGGAAAGGTAAGAGAATATTATGCTTTTATTCTCTTTGACTCCGGTTCTGCTCACAATTTAATATCTATAGAGTTGGCCACCAAGCTAGGCATACAAGCCTATGAGATGGGAGATGTGCCCGGGGGATTCACCATGGAAAACTTACCACACCACGTAAGTGCAAGGGAGGGGGTTTTTTTTACAAGTTACATAAGCATATAAGTTAAGGGCAGCCCCCAATAATTTATCTCCCAAGTTTAAAAATAAGGGAGGGGATATTATATTTATTGGTTTTTTTTTTTGGGGGGGGGGGGGGGGTGTGGAGAAGTGAGAAAAGGAAAATATTTTTGTGTTTTAAAATTATGGCTTCCCAAAGAGTCTTCCCTTGAACTTTTGAGTCAATAGCTACAAAGATCCATGCAGGAACTAACACTGCTTTGTATCAATTTCTTGTTTTGTGACTATAGTTCATTTGTTGAGGGATGAAATCCATAAAGAGTTGTATAGCACAACTTTATGACCATGTTTTTTGAGTAATTTAGATGGGGTAGAATTGGACTATTAGCTAGAGTCCAAGTTGAGCGGGTACATACTTTGAAAGTCAAACTAAGACACATTGAGGGTACATCTACTTATCAACATTAGTGGTTCCTTAGTACGCTGCCAGTCACTATGCTGCTCGCTCTTTGACTAGTTTTACTCGGCTAGATCATCTGAGACCTAAATTTTATTTGTAAGATAGAGGTATGATAATTTCTTGCATTGATTGTCATATAAGCGTAGAAAGGGGGGTCATATTCCCTACTATGAGTCGTATATAGGGGTTTTATCAAAGTTGTTCGCTCACAGGTGGCGTCCCGGTTTTATATAGAGTGAATCCCCCGGGGAGATGTCCTACCCGCAGACGGTGCTTTCAAGGGGCAAGAAGCTTTAGTCACTCCCTTAATTGGGAAATTGAGGCTCCATGTCCAAAGCTATGTGGACAAAGAGGACTTCTTTATCTCTCCTCTTAAGCATGAGGATGTAATCCTAGGGGCACCATGGTTTGATTGCATGGTTTCCAATGTTAAATTCCTTGAAAGGAGGATCTCCTTTAAGTTCAAGGAAAAAGATATGTATATAGATGCTAAGGAAATGGGTAACACTATACCCATTGTACATACACAAGCTTTCAACGAGTCAATAAAGAGCTCTATTTCCGTGTACATGATTTTTGTTAAAGATTCTCAAAATGAACCTAATGTTTTAGCAAAAGAAAATATACACAATCAAAAGCAATTAGAGTTATCAAATTTTCTCAAGGGGTTTCAAGATGTCTTTATTGATGACATCCCTTGTGAGCTACCTCCTAAACGAGGCAATGATGACCATGCAATTGAACTTCTTCCAGGAAGTTCACCGCCTAACAAACCTCGTTATAGAGTTTCTCAAGCTCAACAAGAGGAGATTATGCGGCAAGTGCATGAGTTAGTTGAGAAGGGTATGGTTAGGCCTAGCTCATCTTCATTTTGTTCTCCTGTGCTACTAGTGCAAAGAAAGACGACACATATTGTATGTGTGTCGACTATAGAGCACTAAATAGGATCACTATCAAGAATAGGTTTCCCGTTCCACGGGTAGAAGACCTATTTGATAAGCTCCAAGGGTCCACTTACTTTAGTAGG
This sequence comes from Adiantum capillus-veneris, assembly GCF_014529385.1. Classification (NCBI taxonomy): domain Eukaryota; kingdom Viridiplantae; phylum Streptophyta; class Polypodiopsida; order Polypodiales; family Pteridaceae; genus Adiantum; species Adiantum capillus-veneris. The sequence goes on along the minus strand of NC_140938.1, from coordinate 115,454,538 downwards.
ATTGAACTAAAAAGTGGCTATCATCAAATAAGGATAGTTGATCAAGATATTGTAAAGACCGCATTTTGCACTACGTTTGGTCTTTACGAATACATTGTCATGCCTTTTGGCTTGACCAATTCACTAGCCACATTCAACCACTTGATGTAGAAGCTATTCAGGCCTCACCGAACCTTTACTGGAGTGTTCTTTGATGATATCATCATCTACCCTAATTCATTAGACGAACATAAGCGACACCTCTAGGTAATATTTCAAGTTCTAAGAGAGAATAAACTTTATGTTAATAGAAAGAAAAGTGAATTTTTTTTCTTGCAAGAGATTCAGTATTTAGGTCACATTATCTCTCAAGATGGCATCCAAATGGATCCATCAAAATTAGAGGTGATAAAAGGATGGCCTAAACCAAGGAATCTTCATGAGTTAAGAAGCTTTATAAGTATGTGCGCATACTATAGATGATTCATAGAAAAGTTCTCACTAATAACAGGACCATTACATGACCTAACAAAGAAAAACCTTAGGTGCACATGGTCTGCCAAGGAAAACAATGCTTTTGAAAAGTTTATCCCTCAACCTGTGCTTACACTACCGGATCTCTCAAAGCCATTTGAGGTCCAATGTGATGCTTGTGGTGATTGCCTTGGAACTGTTTTGCTTCAAGAAGGGCACACCATAGGCTATGAAAGTCAAAGGCTCGACCTTGTTGAGCAAGCTCTAGGCATATATGAAAAGGAACTCCTCGCAGTTCTACATGCCTTAGACTCATGGAAGCACTATTTATTGGGGACTCCTTTCATTCTATGAATGGATCACCAAAGTCTTAAGTACTTCATGACGCAGACCATGCTCTCCGACAAACAAATGAGGTGGGAAAATTTCCTTTTGCAATTTCATTTTCATATTGCTCACATTGCTGGCAAGCATAATCAGTAGTAGCCGATGCACTCTCAAGACGGCCAAGAGTGAATGCGGTTTCCATAGCAACACACAATGATCTATCTTCTATGATAGACGAGTATGCTATTGATCCCGATTTTTGATGTGATTTCAGCCCTTGCACTAGGGAAGAAAGAGGAACCATTTACTTTACAAGATGGTTATCGTCTCTATGGCAATAGACTATGCGTTACTAGCTCACTACGTAAGAAAGTAATGTATGAATCTCTGCTCCTCCTTATGCAGGTCATAGAGGGATTTAGTCTACCCTAAAGGGGATTGAAACATATTTCTATTGGCCTACCATGAAAGAAAACATACAAGAGTATGTTTCTAAATGTGTGGTATGCCAAAAGATGAAGTTTGATAGAGGGAAGCAACTTGGATGGCTTCAACCTTTGACAATCCCTAATTCACCATGGGAGAACATATCCATGGATTTTATCTTTGGATTGCCTAAGTCTATCCATGGGAATATGGGAATATGGATGATAGTAGACAGGTTCAGTAAACAAGGTCATTTTATACATGTCAAAAAGACTAGCAAAGCCCATCAAATGGAAACCCTCTTCAGTTCACAAATCTTCAAGTACCATGGCTTGCCAATGTCCATAGTGTCGGCGGATAGAGATTCTAGAATGACCAGTAATTTCTGGAAGGGTCTCTTTGAGAATTTAGGAACAAGGCTAAACTTCTCTTCGGCCTATCACCCACAAATGGATGGCCAAAGTTAAATAGCTAACCTAACAATTCTCGATCTACTAAAAGCCTATGTAACGGAAGTAGATCAAAGATCCCAATGGGAGAAGCCCTTACTGGAGTATGCCTACAATAACATTGTACATAATTCCACGAGAAAATCACCTTTTGAGGTAATTGAGGGAAGATAAAAAAGACCCTTGCTACTTAAGGTACACGGGAAGATCTTCGTTGCAGATGAGTATAGCCGAGACCTACAAGAATCTTTCCAAAAGATTAAGGATGTTATCTCTATCTCACAGCAAAGGAAAAAGGTTGTTGCTGCTGCTGACAAGCACAGAAGAGCCCAAGCCTTTAAAGAAAATGATTGGGCCTTACTCAAATTTCCCAAGGCTCGATTAAGGCACACAACGGGCAAGAATCCTACGGGACACCAAAAGTACTATGCTAAGTTAGCAAAAAGGTACTATGGTCCCTTCCAGATTCTTAGGCCAATCAATGAGATGGCTATCAACTCAAGTTTCCCAACCATTGGCTCATACACAATGCTTTTCATGTGAGCCTATTAAAGCCTTACAAAGGAGAGCCAACTCAACAACCAACTAGTGAAGACCCACCGGAGATCAAGGACCAACAAGAGGTGCTGCAACCCGAGTCCATTCTCTGACATGAAGACAAGGTACTAAGAGGCTGTAAGACTATCGGACGATATCTTATTAAGTTTAAAAATTATCCTTTTGAAGATGCTAGATGGATGCAAGGCATACAATTAAAGGATAACCTAAACCTTGTCAATGCTTACAATGCTTTCCAAGAGCAAGCAAATGTACAAATGTTAAAAATGTAAAAAAAATTTGTCTTACAAGACTCTCTTTTTCTTTATTGTGCACAAAAATGAAGTAGCATGCATGCTTAGATCAAGTTTGCGAAGATGACGTTGTGAGCGGGATGAAAACACACAGAACGCATCTATAATGACCCGACACACACACTCTTGAAAGGATACACACACAAACTATGGGGCACCACTCGGCTTACCCAACCAATGTGGCCGAGACAGAAAACACACCTATGGAGTGAGAGGAGAGAGACTACCCATTTACCCACTCCACACAGAGACACACTCACACACACACACACACACCCAAAAAACTCAGATCAAAAGAGGAGAATTTATGATGTTTAGATACAACTGAGCTTGGGCCAACACCAATGGGACAAATAGCTCACATAGTATGGGTAAAAATAAGCCAGATACAATCACAAACTGGAGCAGAACCTTCACTCATAGGAGAAACTTACACAGCCAAAACAGTAGAAAAACAGTGAGGAATTTGGCAAAATGGACAGCGCCATCGTGTCCAGAACAGCCCAAAACCCCAATCTACAATGTCAAAGTGCTCAAATCCGACCTCGGATGAGCAGTTTACGGCCAAAACAGGCTCCAAAAACACAATTGCGGCTGTTCCTCCTCTTCTCTCCACATTTTTTATGGTCTTCTCTTTGTTTTTTCAGTTCCCACACTTAGATTTATTAGTTGGGCACCCTTGGCCTTTTAGATGACCTCAAACGGACTCTTAACAGGCCAAAAACTGACCTCGCAGTGCAGAGTTGTCACCTTTTTGCATCATCCGCACACTTGGCTCAACTTTTCTCAATAATGCATCCCGCCACCACGTGAAGTGGCCCCAAAAGATGGTCCTCATGATGAACTTTTTTGCATAATTATCACAAGAAAACACCCACGTTGCATCCATACTTATCCACGTGCAAGTATTGACCCCATTCGGCCTCCTGACGCCACTTGATGCCATCTGACGCACCTGCTTACCTCATGTCGTCGGACCGCGGATAGCTTCCTCGAGAAGTTTTACGCTCTACCAAATCCTCATTATTATAGAAAAAACACACTGGTACCTGTACACACGTGGGCCCCACGTAACCACTTGCCTCTGGAAAATGGGCAATCCGTTATTCTATGCACCATGCATGTGTATGTACATATGCGCAATCCCTTGCTCCAAAAAACTCCTGACATAATTTGCCCATCCCCTAGCCTGCTAGATCATTCATGATCAGCAGAAACAAAGAGAGATATGCATTCCACCTGGATCCCACACAAAAACACTTTGCATTCCCTGCCTCAAAAACGTAATCAAGCTTCCACCTGGTTCCCAAGGAAAATGTGTAGAGATGCCATATATCAACCTTGCATCAAGAAAACCATCAATTACTTTGGTATAGACCTGCATGTGAAAATATATCTCCTTCTCCATAGCTGAGAGGTCTCCACTTATCAATTGTGTCATCAATTCCTGCTTCTTTGGCCATTCAACCTTGGTTTGCATCAACCCTTCAATCACTTCATAAGGCCCTTCACTTTCATCTTCAACCTCATTTGAAAATGCAACCAAACTAGACTCCTGCATTCCTTTGTCCATCAAAACAAATGCAACATCAACATCCTCGTCACTGCTAGTAGTACTATCACTGTCCTCATCAGACACTATGGAATAGTCTTCATCACTATACTCATCCTCATCTTCATAAAGCTCCTCCAATCATTTCCTTGTGTCCATATTATAAAGCTTCTTGGCACCTGTCTTTCCATAGAGGCTAATAGTACCACGTCGGCAATCTTGAACAACTCCCATTGCACATAACCATGGTCTACCCAATATAATAGGATATGCTCCCAACCCCGCTGGCATCACATGAAAATCAACCACCGCCTTTGCATCATAGGCCTCCACTTCTAAGCTCTTTACAACACCTAAACATTTTACTTTTTGATGATTTGCCAATCTGATCCGGAATCCTGACACCCTAGTCACTGTAAGACCCATCTTCTCAATGCATGAGTGTGTTATGACACATATTTGGGCTCCACCATCAACATAACCTTGTCCCAGATTTTTTCTTTTGTGCCACACATCTACTATTGGGCAAATGTCTGGTAGCTCATCCATCGCCAAACCTTCACCGAACCTCTCTCTGGCTCTTTCTCCATTGGGTTAACCATCCTCTTCCACTGTCGCTTTAGCTTAGGCACCATCTCTATAAGCTGCCCAAAAGTAACATATGCCTTCCTGCTTGTCAGATCCTCCTTCAAATCATAGCTTAATTGCCCATCCCCTAGTGGAAAATTTGAAACATGGAACTTGCGACGAGCCCTTCTGTTCCTCTTGGCCTTGACATCCTCGCCTTCATGGCTCTTTCCTTTCTTCTTACTAGGACATGGGGCACTTCTTCCTTCCTTTTCCTCTCTGGTCCTCTTCCCAATAGGCATCACTAATGTATCCTCTAGCTTTGATGCCTTCTCCAAGGTGACTACACTTATCACTTTTGTCTTTCCTTTTTCCTTCTGGGTTAACCCACTGGTTCCTTCTTCTCCCTTGATTTCGATGCCATAATCATTGGACCTAGTTAGCACCTGTCTTGGCAATGGATACATCTCTCCCCCCATCCTTGGTGGCTTATCACATTGTGGGCTGATGTGGCCCAACTCTCCGCAATTATAACATGTGGGCTTCTGCCTCCAAAACCTACCATTGCTTTGTCCAACACCATTCTTGGGTCTTTCTTCACCTCCTGGCTGATTTGCAAACCTCCCTCGACCTCGATTATTTCCCACTTGACCTAGCATGTTTAGGCTGAGATTCTTCATTAAATCTACCACCTGCCTCATGTCTTGCCTTAGCCCATCATCTTGCACTGCTGTAGTGACTACTGTTGGCATAACCTGAGGAGTAACAGAAACCACTGGTTCATGATGAACCCCTGGCATGTGACTTGGCAAAGAATCCATCGGCTGAAATTCAGACCTCATGGACAAAGACTCCACTCCTAATAACTGGCTCATTTTCCTCAGCTTCCACTCTTTGTTCCTTGCTACCTCTAGTGCATCTTCATATGTCCTAGGCTTTTTTAGCTCCACTCTCCAACGTATATTCTCCCAAAGACCAGCCAAGAAGCTATCCTTCTTCTTCATGTTAGGAGGGGGTACCTGTGGTGCTAAGGCCTTGCACATCCACTCCCATGCCAATGAGAACTTACGTATGTACGCATCTACTGGCTCACCTTCCTTTTGAACCAAACTCTGTACTTCCTGCCACACTTTGTTAGGATCTTTTGTCTTCACAAACTCCACTTCCAACCCATGCCGTAGATTGTCCCAACTCAATCTTACAGGTGGATCAACCACACGGAACTCCTCTTCAAATGCTTTGGACCAAACTCATGCATCACTCTTCAAACAGATTTGGAGAAGACGTAACATTTGCGCTAGGTCATGAATCTGGTTGCTAATGCAGGCAACCTCCATATTTTCCAAAAAGTCTTTCACATCTTCATCACTTCTTCCATGAAACTCCGGATAAGAGAAAGCCATGGTTACCCAAGTTTAATGCTTTAAGAACCCCTTCGAACACACGTGCAAGAACCCAAAACTTTTGACTGACTCAATCCCTAGAAACCTCAATGGAGCTCAACTTTAGATAAGGACAAACACATGCACATCAAATGAGTTTTCATAGTTGATCATCGGAATTACAACAGGCAAAGGACATTCCAGTATCTCTCTCAATCTTCTTGGCCCGAACATAAAGACTATGTGCTGCTGAAAAAAGATCTTCCTGGACACATGAACATTTATCTGGATTTTTTGAGTTAAATGAAAAGGAGTGAATTGAGGGCCATTTTGATCATCCATTAAAGTCAACCACGTAGCTCCCAAGAAAGCACACCTGTCTTATCCTCTGATTTTGCCAAAATTTCAGCAGCATAACACCATAAATGGCTTAAAAAACCAAAAAACCAGCCATCACAACTTGGAAAAATTTTGCCAGAGTTTCCCCAAAAGTAGAGCAGTGAGAACCCAAAATATAGACTGTATATGTATGCATAAACTGTCAACAATAGAACCCGAACATCAAATAGGAATCACTAGTACATAGCCTATGGCGAGGTCACGAAAAGGGTGCTCTAGTTACCTATATCACCGAAAGGATCTCCACATTTGAGAATCCCCCAGCTCAATAAAACCTCACGCTATCGACCCTCACACGAAGGCTTATGCAAATCTGGTATAGTCAAGTCTCAGAAATGACTATCTTCCAGACCAAGTGTCAGAAATGGCTGGGACTGCCAAATAAAACCAAATATGGCTCCACAAAGGCGTACAATGGCAGTTTCCACAAGTAACGTACAATCCAGCAGACAATGCGCTCAAACAGGCGCCAAATGATGCATACCCACAAAAGCTGCAAGTGACACCACTGCTAGTATATCACTGTACTCCAGCTACTTGTACCTGTGTAAATCACCTGTACCTATACCTGTCCCTGTAACCTGTAACTTGTAATCTGCAACCTGTAATCCCGAATCTCGAAGCTTGAAGCTCGAAGCAGAAGGTATTCGAAGAAGATCCTTCGTGGGGGTGCCAAAAGAATGTGAGCGGGATGGAAACACACAGAACGCCTCTATAATGACCCGACACACACTCTTAGAAGGATACACACACACACACACACACACACACACACTATGGGGCACCACTCGGCTTACACAACCAACCTGGCCGAGACAGGAAACACACCTATGGAGTGAGAGGAGAGAGACTACCCATTTACCCACTCCACACAGAGACACACTCACACACACACACACACACCCAAAAAACTCAGATCAAAAGAGGAGAATTTATGATGTTTAGATACAACTAATCTTGGGCCAACACCAATGGGGCAAATAGCTCACACAGTATGGGTAAAAATAAGCCAGATACAATCACAAACTGGAGCAGAAGCTTCACTCATAGGAGAAACTTACACAGTTAAAACATCATAAAAATAGTGAGGAATTTGGAAAAATGGACAGTGCCATCACGTCCGGAACGGCCCAAAACCCCAGTCTACAATGTCAAAGTGCTCAAATCCGACCTCAGATGAGCAGTTTACGGCCAAAACAGGCTCCAAAAACACCAAAAACACAGTTGCGGCTGTTCCTCCTATTCTCTCCGCGTTTTTTCTGTTATTCTCTCTTTTTTTCAATTCCCACACTTATATTTATTAGTTGGGCACCCTTGGCCTTTTAGATGACCTCAAACGGACCCCGAACAGGCCAAAAACTGACCTCACAGTTCATAGTTGTCACCTTTTTGCATCATCCGCACACCTGGCACTCAGCTTTTCTCAATAATGCATCCCACCACCACATGAAGTGTCCCCAAAAGATGGTCCTCATGATGACCTTTTTTGCATAATTATCACAAGAAAACACCCACGTTGCATCCATACTTATCCACGTGCAAGTATTGACCCCATTCGGCCTCCTGACGCCACTTGATGCCATCTGACACACCTGCTTACCTCATGTCGTCGGCCCGCGGATAGCTTCCTCGAGAAGTTTTATGCACTACCAAATCCTCATTATTATAGAAAAAACACATTGGTACTAGTGTTAGTAAAAATTGATGCACTATGTACATGCTGTCCTACCTGTACACACGTGGGCCCCACGTAACCACCTGGCTCTGGAAAATGGGCAATCCGTTATTCGATGCACCATGCATGTGTATGTACATATGCGCAATCCATTGCTCCAAAAAACTCTTGACAATGTCTCCAAAACACCAAGTAGAGCTTGTCACTCTACTATGGAATATGATAGGACTAATGTGCAGACATGCTTGCGGCAGCCTCAGGCTCTCAAGTGCTAAATGGACTAGTCATCCATTGTGGAATGATGTCGTAGGGTAACATAGGGATCCTCTACCCTCTAAAAAAAAGACTAATGAATATGCTTTATCTTCTCTACCCCATAGTCAAGGACGACTATGATTTCAAGAGAGAGGTAATGTCATAATAATCAATATCTATTCTCCTAAATTATTTTCTCATGTTAAACTAATCATTTAATATGGGGAAGTGCCAGGGGAGAAAAAGATAGCATATTGGTTAAGCTAGCAGACCGGCCACAATAGGGATCCAAAGGAGGGAAAATAGGGATCCAAAGGGGGGGCCATCTGTAAAATAGCCATGTGCAACAATGGGCTTAAAACAACCTAAGGTTCAGCCCATTAAGACTTCCAAAATGCTAAGGTTCCAAAATTCAAAGGTTGCTTCCAAAGGTCAAACATTGGGGGAATTGGATGCTTTGTGTGTGTCCCAAAAGTCTTTGGAAATCCCTACATAGGAAGGGGCGAGCCTTGCAAATAGGGGACGAGAGATAAATTCACACACACACACACACACACAAGCTCCCTTTACACAAAGGGAATGAGGGACACATGTCAGCTCCCTAGCCCAGATGCCCACAAGGTGTACCCAATTCCTACTGGATGGCCTGGGAGGTGGACCAATGAGAATTAGGCTAGAGTAAATCTAGTTTAATTTATTTAAAAACACTTAATAAAAGAACAAATAAGAATTAAGGGGTCCGATGAGAGTGTAGTTGAATTAAATAATTACCTAAATCTCTCACAAAAGGGGAAAGGGGGACACATGTCAGAAGGCTATCACTTATGCTTCTTAATTACCATTGGCTAAGCCTGGGGAGGTCCAATAGGATGCTAGCAAGAGCAAATAGAAAGAGGGGTCGATCGGGAGAGAGGGGGGTGATTTTTAAAAGGCATTATCACCTATACACACACACTAGCTCATGTGTGAAGTAAAGAAGACTCTCTCTCCTTCTCAATATTTAATGGAAAGCTTATCACCTACTCCAAGCTTGTGATAAGGGAGGCCTACACCAACAACCCTTGGCTTTGTGATGCAAATCCAACCAACAGCCAAGCTTCAATGCATGCTCATCTCCTCTACCATGCTAATTACTAAGCTAAGCTATGCTAATATGAGTGATTATGTGAGGAGATGTACATCTTTCTCGAAAGAATACTCCTTGTTCCTCTCAATCTACTCTCATACCCCGCTAGCTCTCACCATCTTCGAAGGTGTGTGAGGTCTTGGGTCTGAGACCATGAGGGAGATGTTGTGTTTAATAAGTGTTTTGCGTAGTGCATGAAATTTCCATCTTCATTGCACTAGCTAGTATTGAAGGAACACAAGAAATTGTATTTAAAATGTCTCTCTTGATGGGAGAAACCATAATACAAAGCCTTTTGAAGGGGGGACCAGCTCCATGCAAATCCGGTCCTCAACTGTTGTCAATTGCTTAATTTTTCTCTCTTTTGAAGTATTGTTCATGCTATCTAACTAGGTGTTATGATTTTTGTTGCTCTCTCCACCCAAGCACTCTTGTTATTCTCATTAGGAAGCTATTCTAATGAAATGCTCACTATGTCATGCTATTTTCCGCTACACAAAAGTTACTAAATCATTAAATGTTACACATTTGTTGCGTGATTCTTACCAAATTTTGATCATCTTCCAGCTTACCTGCTTCCATGTCTGGAGAAGGATAGTTTTTCCATTTGTTTTCCATGTTTTGGCCTGCTTTAATTCCTGCTTGGTAGGCTTCCAAGGCTGCATTAATAGGCTTAAAAATTTTATCAACCAAAATGGATCCTCCAGATTTCACGGTTGTTTCCTTGACTTCACTTCCAGTTTCTTTCGTCTTTTCTTGGAATAGCTTTTTTGCTTTCTCCTCGATTTCAACCCGTTGTTTTTGTTTTCTCATCTCATATCTTTTGCTTTTGCTTCTTTTGATCCTTTGAGAGAAAACTTTTGTATTTTCCGAATCATCAGAGGAGTTGTGTTTCTTTTTCTTAGCCTAGGCTCTAGTGATTACCTTGATTGGAACAATCGGTTCACTCTCTGATGAGCTAGTAGGTATCACTTGGACTATGTTTACTACTATTTTACCCTTGTTTAAAGGATTTTTAGGACAATCTTCCGGAAAGTGTCCTCCCTCTTTGCAACATTGTATGCAATAGGCTTCAACTGGCTTAAGGTTTTTGATAGGCTCTTGACATTCATTTTTCCAATGATCATCTACACCACAGTTGTAATAGTTTTTCCATTCTTGGCTTAATCATGGGTCTGACCATGGGAGGTCTAACACCTTGATTAGCTACATAATACATTGGTGCGAGCTCTAGTGGAGCATAAATCATGATTTCTTCCATTGGTGGTGGATGTTCCATTGGTGGTGCATGTGAATTATACCAATCTCCTTCTACCATCACTGTAGATGGACTAGGCTCTGCATAGGGTGCCAACATGTACTACTGCTTGTTCATCTATGACTCCTTTGGAGTGCATGTACTTTACAGGCATTGCATTATGTCCTGGGTACAGAGGTTGTTGACCCAACATAGGTTGAGGTCTTTCATACCCATTGGTGGTCTTTGAGCTTAAGCCATATTAGGCTGATATCTATACATGGGTTGTCCTTGTGGCCTCATAGGCACATACTGAACATTTCCATCATACTTTGGTCGGAAGTAGTACTTGTGGGTCTCATGGTTGGTTCATTTACCCTCAACTGCAGATCATTTTTGTGGCTTAATTGGTTGTCCCTGTTGAGGTATCCCTTGTCCTGGTTCCCTCATAGGTGCTTTTTTCATGTTGTTCATCATGTCGTCATACTTTTGATCATATCTTCTATGGTTGAAAGTGGTGCTACAACAACCGTTCCCACTTGTGCTGGTTTAGTGGATGCTGTTTTCTCGCTTTGGTTATCCTTAGGGACATCTTCTTCGTTAAAAATATCACAATTGTCTCCTAAGTCAATAGCATCTGACACACAGTCTTCTAGGGTTGTATGCTTTTTACTATAGAGTATAGCATGAAGTTCTTTGTTTAGCAGTCTCTTTAGAAACAAAGATACAAGTCGTTTTTCTATAGGTATCTCTAGCCCTGGGCATCTGGCAATGTATTGTTTCATTCGAGTTGCACAATCCCTAGCAGACTCACCATCACTACAACATAACATCAAGATATCGACGCAGTATATATTGACGGCTGTACCTTTCCACGCAGATATCAACGTTCTTTTAGCCCGTCGATATATGCGTCGGAATAACCGTCGATATGCATGTGGAAATACGCATGGCAAGGCATGCTTTTCCACGCGTATATCAACGGACATTACCACACGTATATCGATGCACATTTCGACGCTAAAAAATTGGGGGAAAAAAAGGAAACCCGCGCGTAGGGGCCATTTTCGCCTAAACGCGCGCGCTAGGATCTTGGCCGAAACCTGCTGCGCAGGTATTATGGAACTCTTCCCCCCCCCCCCCCCCCCCCCCCCCAAACCTCTCTCTCTCTCTCTACATAGTGTGTGTGTGTGTGTGTAGGAAAGAGATAGATAGAGAGAGAGAGAGAGAGAGAATTAATGTATACGTAGAAAATTAAAATTAAAGAAAGAGAAATTAAAGAGAGAAATGAAATGAAATGTTATACTACCGTCTTCAAAAGGCCAAAGTGACCTATGAGACCAGAAAGTTACAATGTGGTGGATCTGATACAAAGTCAGAATAACAAGATGACAAAACGACAAAATAAAATATTATGGAATCCCAAACTGCTGGGTGTGGACTAAGAAGCTAAAACAGCTAGCTGGGATAGGTAGATCATAGGAGATCGAGCATCTGTCATCGCTGGCGGACCTCATCAATCTCCTCCATGGCCAGTAGTCTGACCGGGCGTTGTGCATGTTGAGCCAAAGTGACCTGGATCCTCTGATGCAGCCTCTGTCGATGTTGTGTAGTCTGGCCTCCACAGTAGTGGGCGTCTGGATCTCCCTAGCTCAGTCGCTCGTTCAATCAGTAGAGAGATAGGGAAGTAGAGAGCGAGAGAGAGAGAGAGAGAGAGAGAGAGAGAGAGAGAGAGAGAGAGAGAGAGAGAGAGAGAGAGAGAGAGAGAGAGAGATAGGAAAATAGAGAGAGAAAGAGATAGGGAATAGAGAGAGAGAAAGAGAGTGATATATCTATATATATATATATATATATATATATATATATATATATATATATAGAGAGAGAGAGAGAGAGAGAGAGAGAGAGAGAGAGAGAGAGAAGTGGAGAGCGAGACAGAGAGAGAGAGAGATAGGGAAATAGGGAAATAGAGAGAGAAAGAGAGATAGCGAGAGAGAGAGAGAGAGAGAGAGAGAGAGAGAGAGAGAGAGAGAGAGAGAGAGAGAGAGAGAGAGAGAGAGAGAGAGAGAGAGAGAGAGAGCGAGATCGAGAGAGAAAGAACGAGAGATAGGGTACGTAGACAAAGAGAGAGAGAAATAAAGAGATAGAGAGTGATATATATATATATATATATATATATATATATAGAGAGAGAGAGAGAGAGAGAGAGAGAGAGAGAGAGAGAATTAACTAGAGATAGCTACAGAGGTAGAGAGAGAGATAGATAGTAGATAGAGAAAGAGAGAGAGAGAAATAAAGAGATAGAGAGTGATATATATATATATATATATATATATATATATATATATATATATATATATATATATATAGAGAGAGAGAGAGAGAGAGAGAGAGAGAGAGAGAGAGAGAGAATTAACTAGAGATAGCTACAGAGGTAGAGAGAGAGATAGATAGTAGATAGAGAAAGAGAGAGAGAGAGAAAGAGTTAGGTTGGCTGACCAATTGTGTGAAAAGGACAAAAACTCTCTCTATCTCTCTCTCTCTCTCCCTCTAGAAGAAATTATGGAACTAAAAGAGGCAAAGGGGTTTTGCCCGCTACATGCATTGCCATGTACACCTAGGAGTGCATGTATGTGTTTACCCATATAGGATTTGACCAATAAAGACAAGATTTTGACCTGATGGTCCTGATCTCTGTACATCTCTGGACCAAGGTGTACTGAGATTGGGCAAGACTAGAGAATGCGAGGTAGTTTACATTGTGAGGAGTATATATATTAAAACAACATTCATAATCATTGTAGATGGCAACATCATCAACTAACATGGAGGAAAATATTGCATGCTCGTGCACGCTCTGCAAGTATCAAATCCTGCGCAAGCGTAGGATATGTAATGAGCATGTACACAAGTACGGAGAGTTTGCTATAGAAACCATACAGAATCTACGATACGACTCCTATGGAACGGGCATTGATTTTCGCAACATAGCACCTACATCTGAGAGAGAGAGAGAGAGAGAGAGAGAGAGAGAGAGAGAGAGAGAGAGAGAGAGAGAGAGAGAGAGAGAGAGAGAGAGAGAGAGAGAGAGAGAGAGAGAGAGAGAGAGAGAGAGAGAGAAAGGATTATGCGTGAAGGTCCGACCAATATAGAGCCAAGGATGGAAGCAGAAAAGGGCTTATAGACAGAAGACGACGGCATGGAGGAGATGCTGGATGCCTTCTTCCAGACAAGCGAGGAGAACGTTAACAAAGCAGAACCAGAAGCCGTGCGCCTATCTCCTGAAGACATGTTGAGGAAGTTGGCATGTCAACCAATCTATGAAGGCGCCAAAATATCTGTGCTTCATAATTGTCTAGCGTTTTTGAATCTTCAGTCAGTGTACGGGTGGTCAGATGCAAGCGTCACTGCTTTGTTTAGGTATGAAATTTACAAAAGAGATTTTCCGATTGCAAAGGTGACGTGCTTGGAGAGCTTTCTAATTTAATGTGGCTTAAACAGGTTGTTGCGGGAGAAACTTCTCTCGGCTGGCAATGAAATGCCCCCCTCCAAGCCAGACGCGAAGCAACTATTGACCTCAGTTGGCTTGGACTACAACAAGATTCATGCATGTCCAAATGATTGCATTCTTTTTCGCAATGAATTTGCAGATTGTCTGTCGTGTCCTAAGTTCAGAGCAATGCGCTACAAACAAGATGCAGTTGGCGAGACAGTGCCAGCTAAAGTGTTGCAGCATTTTCCTATTATTCCTAGGATAAAAAGCATGTTTCGTTGTGGTTCCATTGCAAAGTTGATGCGGTGGCATTCTACGAATAGATCCACTGACGCAACATTTAGGGTGCCCGTTGATTCAAAGGCTTGGAGGCACATTGAAGATACCTGGCCACATTTTAAGAGTGAATCACACAATTTGCGTTTGGGCATGGAAATGGATGGAGTCAATCCATTTGGCTTCAGAAGCTCGTCATGGAGCACTTGGCATGTGTGCCTTATCAATTACAACCTCCCGCCATGGCTTGCCATCAAGAAGGGTCATTTGATATTAAGCTTGATTGTACCTGATAAGTTCAAGGCAAAAAACATGGATGTTTATCTAGCTCCACTAGTTGAAGAGCTCCAGGAGTTATGGCATGGGATCGACATAGCAGATGCGGTTGAACCAGTAGGACAACAACATGCAAGGATCCATGGACTTCTTATGTGGACTATGCATGATTGGCCAGGATACGGAGAAGCTTCTGGTAATGTTTCTTGATTTACAAAATTCTCGCTATTCGCAAGCACTTTGCCTTGGCCTGAATCATGCTTTAATATATGCAGGGCTAACAACTTCGGGATACAATGCATGTCCAATTTGCGGGGAGTCTTTGGATGTGCGCTATTCTACCTCTCTTTGAAAGACAATTTATCAAGGCCACCACCGTTATCTTCCAGATGGCCATTACTTGCGCGAAGGTCAGCTTGGTCGCGTCGAATGTCATCCTATGCATGTACAAGAGTGGCGTCGCCGATGGGAGCAACATGAGGGGCAACCTGTTCCAAGAATGAAACGTTTGTCCATTCTCCATACGTTGCCGTACTGGGGTGATCTACTAATTAACCATTTGCTAGATCCAATGCATATATTCAAGAATGTGGGAGAGCTCCTCTGGAAGACAATCATGGGAATGAAAGACAATCGAGCTTCACGAGATGATTTGCAGTCAGTTGGAAAGATGCCAGAGCTGTGGCCTTTCACCAATGCAGCTGGCCAAAAAAAACTTTCAAGAGCGCCATGGGTATTGCTAAAAAGCGAAGAGCGACAAGTTAAAAGGGTGATTTTAGAGTTCAGGACGCCAACAGGATATATGCGATGTCTCAAGACAGCTAACACCCGTGACGATCAACTGTCAGGACTGAAATCACACGACTGGCATAAGTTCTTGCAATTCATTCTTCCAATTGCAATCAAGGGGTGTTTAACGAAGGAAGTGCGGACCTGCATATACAAGATTTTAGAGCTAGTGCGGTGGATCTCTTCCAAGGAGATACGCGAGGAATCTATTGCAGTTGCAAGGGCTAACTCCATTGAGGCAGGTTGCATGATTGAGAAGTATCTACCCACGAGCTGCCTAACTATCCAAATGCACTTGCTCGTCCATGTAGTAGATGAGGTTGCAGTGGCAGGTACAATCCACAGCCATTGGATGTTCTTTCTAGAGCGGTTCATGAAAACACTTAAGGGTTTTGTTCGCCAAAAAGTACGTCCAGAGGGGAGCATGGTAGAAGGATGGCTGGTGCAAGAGTCTCTTGTCTTGACGACTGAATTTCTATCTGTTTCTAACCCATAAATGCCTCGACTGTGGAGCGATGAGGAGGATGCAAGACTGGTGGGAGAGGAGCCGCAAGGGCAAGGGGTGCCGAAGAAAATGAACGACGCTATGCGAAAAAAGATCATGAAGTTCTATATACTAAATTCAGCGCCAATGAAAAAATGGCTTGAAAGGTACAAAGAAGAGAAAGAGAGACGCAATAGGGAGCGACACGATTTCAGGCAAAGCAGAACGACTAGAGGCTTACCCTTGCCAGACTATCTCGCTCCTCTACCTGAATTCCCTACAATGGCATGGTTGGACAAGACAGTGAGAGCAGCTCGATAGATCGGAGAACCCATATCTCTAGAAGAGGAAGAGTTGGCTATTGGATGTGACTGGAAGTATCATACATACATGGCACTATGTTCGCATGGAAAGCATTTCAGAACACAACAAATTGACAGTAGAAGAAACACGTTTGACAGTGGGGTAATGGTTAGTTTCATGCAAAAGAGCAGGGCCAGTGCCAGAGACACGAATGAGAGCACTAGAAACCTGGATTACTGTGGTCTGGTGTCAGATATCCTGAAAGTCAGCTTCATGCAGTTTGAGATGTTTTTGTTGGATGTGAAGGGGTTCATTGGTGATTACTTCTGGTCGCAATGCAACTGTATGCAGAGATGGAACCAAACTTGTGCAAATAGATTCTACAAAGGTTTGGACAGATGCGAGCGACACATTTTCTCTTCCCGAACATTGCGAGCAAGTGGTCTTTGTACCGTACCCTCGAGAGTGACAATGGTGGTTTGTGGTTTAGGTTGCTCCAAGAAATAAACAAGTATTTGAAGGGCAAGAGCTCCTGGAGAAAAGTTGGTCAGACAACGTCCATACTACTGTGACATTAGATGAGATGGACAAAGGTATGGCAGAGGAAGCTGACGCATATACGAGGGATGACGCAGACGAGGCAGAATTAACACTTGTAGATGAAGATACAATGGATGAAGACAATCTGCCAGAATGAGTAGGGGCAGAGTTATGTTTGCAATTAGAGATAGATGATGATACAGTGCAAGATCTTATAGATGATGCCTCACTCGTCGAGGCCTAGGCCTGTAAGTGTTTGTGTGAAGACGTTGATTTAAAATTAAGCTTAAAGTTAATTTAAACAAATGTGTTCTGACGCTTTATTTTACTTTCTTTGTGCAGGACTTTAGTATGGCAGACCAGTTTCCAGATCCCGCTTCTATGAGTGCAAATGCATTTATGGGCTTCGTCACACGGATGACGCCCAGTCAGATGGCAGAGGCTTCTCAGTACTGAGTAGCCAGAGGCACGGGTACTACTCCTCCGAGCTTCACACCTGAGGGTCCGATGCCTATGGGGGGGGGGGACGCCTACGGGTATGAAGCCTGCGAGGTTTCCCATCACGGCCGCTTTGACACCTAGGGGTGCGGTAGAGGCGGGTACGTCCTCATCTCCACAGCACAGGCGCACTCGCCAATCTCGCCGATCGTCAAGTGGAGGTGGTGGTTGCTATGGAGGAGGGTCCACAGATGCTTCGACCCCTCCTCGCTCATGACCCTCATCCTACCCAGGCACACCTCTTGACACACCTCTTGGCACACCTTGGACACCTTGGGGGGGCACACGATCCTAGTGCCTCCAAGCTCTATACTGTATGGGCAGATGGTTCTGTTGACATGGATAGAGTCGGGACTGAGATGAGAGACAGTGGATTCGCCAGATCGTAGAGTTGCAATTTTCGACCAGCATTCTGACGCCTTAGCCTGACCAGGATGAGGACAAAGTCAGTTATATAGTGGAGACCATCATGAGAGAGTACCAGCTTGCTCCAGGTTCAAAGGCTGTTCCGAGGAGGTGGATCAAGGGTGTTGCACGGGACAACGTGAAACATCGACGAGATGCAGCTCGACAGGCTTTCAGGACCGTCTTGCCGAAGCCTTCGTGCATCCCACACGAGATGTGGCAACAGATCAGGGAGGATGAGCCGACAGCGGAGACGCGGTTCAGAGAGCAGTGTCAGGCCGCGCAGATACGACAGATGACCAGGGGGACATCTCATCTTGGCAGCGGAGTCTTCGACACCTTTCGCTATGAGTTTGTGAGTTTCTAATCCAATCCTAGCTATGGCATTTTTTAAAACATGATGAATCATGTATTCTTATTACTTTGATATTTGTATAAACGTAGAATCTTGCGATGCATTGAACCCTGACACGCCAGGAGGAGACAAATGGATATCGCAAAGGTATCTATGAAGTATTGAATGATCTTGATGCTTCAGGAGAGCCTGTAGACTGGGAGGCCTTAGAGTCTCGTTGATTGCTTGAGGTGAGACGTTAATATGTGTGAGTTGATTTAATTAAATAAGTATATGTGAAGTAATATCAATACTAATTTTGTGACTTGTCCTATGTGCAGGTTGTGACGCCTAGTCATCAGTGGATTTCATATATATGCTTTGTGAGACACAGACACACTTCTGTTTTGTATAGACATATATGGTTATGGTTATTGTTCAGACAGTTATCGTTTTCCTTATGGTTATGGTTATTGTCATTGTCATTGTATAGACATGGTTATTTCTCCTATTCTTGTATAGACATGGTTATGGTTCTTGTTTTGTTTATGGTTATGTTTAACTTTCTGGTTATGCTTATGGTTATTGTTTTGTTTATGGTTATGGTTATCTACATTATGGTTTTGATCAAAGTGGTTATGGCCGGTTATGGTTTTAATTTGGTTATGGTTTTGCACAAATTAAGTTCGTTATGGTTATGGTTTTAAGTTGGTACGGTTATGGTTTTGCACAAAGTTCATTTCATTTCTTTCATAATATTGGCCTTAAATCTCATGTGAGATCCTACATGGATAGCATGTAGGAGGCGTATACATGATATGGTTTTTTTTTTTAAAGTTTATGTAAAAACGAAGGGAACTCTGCCGAAATTTCTACGGGAGCACGGTTGATTTTGGTGTTGCTCGCTTTCTTGGGCAGAGGACAGACAGTCTGTGGCTGTGTCCATCTTTTCACTGGGCACAAGCCAGGCTGCTTGTCCTCTGTCCAAGAATTTTTTTTTCTGCTATGGTCGTCGCTATAAGCGTCGCTAAGCCCGTCGAAATATGCGTCGATAATATTACCTTTCAACGCGTATATCGATGCATATAGAGACATTTTTGTAGGGACGCATATATCGACGGGCTTTTTGACGGGAGGCGTCGAAACCTGCGTCGAAGGTCCCCTTTTTTGTTGTAGTGCATGTTTCTGTTTAAAGTTGTAGATTTGAGCTACCGTATTATGTTTGATCCTCGTTTTGGAACAAGCAGCTACAATCCTTGAGCTAATGTGTTCAAGTCCATGATTGACCTTGGTGGAATGTTTTGGAACCATGTCAATGCTTTTCCTTCTAATATCATTCCAAACCCCTCAAATTGAGTATGGAAATTGAATATACATTCCGCTCTTAGCACTTGCTTAAAGCTTGCTAAGTGGTCGTATGGATCCCCTGATCCACTATATTTTCTGATCCATTTCTGAAAATCAGCTGGTTTGACGCGTCTATTTGGTTCAACTCCCGGTCTCCTGGCAGTTGGTCTTGTTTCGAGTCTTTCAAACTAGTCTGTTGGAAATAGTGACTCATGTAGCCCTGGACTAGCCTTAGTGTCACTAGGTTTTCTTCATAATGAGGTGGTTTCTGGTTTCTTAACATTACTCTCAGATGATCTCTCATGGTGTTCATCTCTTGAAATTGTTTCTGGTCCTTGTCGCAATATCCAATCCTTTATGGAATACCCTTGGTATTTGGTTTGTTCTACCTCCTCAGGAGTCATCATAACAATGTTATAACAATCCCTAAACAGGTAGGTTGGTAGGTCTCCTGATCCCTTATCTTTGATCTTGAAGATATAGATGATCTTCATGGCCGTTAGTTGTCTTGATTTGGCATGCAAAGTCCACAGAAGATCTTTTACGTTTCTATCCTCCCAATAATAGACTCCTATCCTAGGATTATCCGTACTAAGCCATTCAAAGGCTTCAAATCTACTTGATCGTATCCCTCAAATTCTAAAGTTGGTGGTCCTTCTTTTGCTGATATATCTAGGATTATGGTTTTTACTTCTAACCCCCATTTGTCTATCACGTCAGGATTTTTGACTTGTACATACTGAGTTCCGTTTCTATCCATGTACATTTTTCCTTGTTTGTTTGCCCTAATCTCTTCTTCGAACTCAATACCATGGTCATCAATGCAAATAGCATACTCCTCGTTAGGGTCCAGGTAAACCTGAGCTCCATGGCGGTTAGTCTTATAAAAAGAGAGTATATTCTTATAGCGCATTGTCGTTACGGTTTCCAAGTGAGTCGAGTAAGAAGACATTTCAGATGTTGAATCTAAATTTTTTTTGAGACTTCTTCAAGGATTGTGTGCAAGGAATTGCCTTGATTCACGCTATCTTCAGTGGATACTCTACTGGAGGTTTCTCCGAATATGCCTTGATTTCCTAGTACACGACCAGCCCTGGTCGTGTAGTAGGAAATCAAAACTGGTGAAGCCCTGGATAGAGTACTTACCTTTGGATTGACTTGTCGTCAATTTCCACTTGACTTGATTGCAACCTCTGTTGAATTGCCGATTTCCAGTGTGCAACCTGATTCCTGTACAAATTTGATCAAGTTAGCTATTCTCCTATAAAGACAGTAGAGTTTTGGCTAATTATCGTGATTGGTCTATGTGTATCACTTCAAATTGAGCTATGGGAGTCAGCAAGTGACTTTTAGATTCGACTTTAGCAAAAATCAAAAGATTAATCTGCAACCTCAAAACTAAGTGAACATGTACCAATTTGGATCCGATTGAATCGAAAATTGCCCAGTGGCTTTGTATTATGCTGATCTAACACTTTACAAGTTGAAAAGTCAAAACTAATGTCCCTGGGTAGCAGTAGTAAATAATCGCGATTATTTACTTTTGCTAAATTTTTTTCACTTTTTGGCTTGGTTTGGAAAGTATACAACCTGTTAAAGTCCCTGGACAAGTTTCAACAAGTTTGGACAAAATCTAATTAAGTTTATAAATTGTTTTGTGTTCGCAGACTCTGATTTCAAGAATTTGGCTTAAGTCTCACTTTTGTGATCCAAATTTCACCAAAATTGATTTGTGGGGTCTACTAGATATGCTTGACCTTGTGGTATACTCAAATTTGCAAAATTTTCAAGTTTTAAAGCAGATGTAAGTAATCGTGATTATTTACTCCAACTAATTTTTTGCAAATTTTTGTCCCAACTTTGACACAGATCTGTTAAGCACTTTCAAGTTAAGGACCCTAGCCAAGCTTCATCAAGTTTGGATAATTTTTGGTCAAATGGTCTCATCAATTTTCTGTCCGTAGACTAACTTTGTAAATTTGGTCACAATTTTCAATCTAGTGATCCAAATTTGGTTTGTGGGCTTATTACAACATGGTAAAACTAGTGGTATGCTGACTTGGTCAGAAAATTTGAAAAATGGGACAGATATAAATAATCGTGATTATTTACAAGTGGCAACTTTTTGCATCTTTTGGTCAACTGAGCATGTACACATGTTTATCACATCAATATAAGCCTATGAATCAAATTTCAACAAGTTTGGACAAATTTTTTCCCAATTTACACTCAAGATTCAGAAAGTCAGTATAAACTTTAGTTTGTACCCAGTTTTTTGCCAGTTTGGTGATCCAAATCTTTTGTGCCTTTACAAAATTTGTTTGTACACATGCATTGAGTCAATGGTATGAACCTCGGTCAAATCTGAGCTAAAAGTTAATAATCGTGATTATTAACTTCAAGCTTGAAATGAACCAATTTTTGCAATTTTTCAATGGACAGTCTTTTTATGAGCTATTTTAAGCCTATGAATCAAATCAAAACTTAATTTGGCCTAAAATGTCAAGAAAAAATAAGTAATCCGAGTTTTGGCCAACTCTTGAAATTTTTACCTCAAAGTATCCTTGAGCCTACCAACTGGTTCAGACAACTTTTAAGCTTACTCTCCAGTTGGATTGGATGGTTTGGAGTCTTTTCGGGCTATTTCTAGCCATAGACCTGAAATTCTGCAACTTCCAATAACAACTCACAATGATTCTTTGAGAGAGAGCAATGTTCTGAAATCCACCTTGGATCCTACTTACCCTACTCCTAGATTCTCATGTAATGGGATTGTGGAAAGTGGCCACAAACACTCGTTTTCTTGTCTTTAATGGTTTTCTTAGCATTGATCTTAAGACTTGTCTTGTCTACCAATCATTCTCAAAATCCTAATCTATTTCTACAATCCTACAATCCTAAAGGCACTCAGCAAGTACGGTTACTTTCAAGCTACCTCTACACAGCATAAGACGACAATCTCAGGCTATGCGATTTCTAAAGGAAAATTTTGAACTCTAGGCAATCCTAGAGGAAGTTGAAGGATAACTTCACAAGGCGCTCGTGTTTTTCCCTAGTTTAGGTCTCTTCGATCCCGTTAGTGGCACCAAATGTGGGACACATGTCTAATCTCACCATCCTATCTTATTGCAGTATTAGTGAGAACCATGATTAAATTGTCAATCCATGGGATGAAGCTGACTCGACTAGTCCATAGAGGCTACAAGAGGTTGTCAATCTCTTGGAAAACAACTAACAACTCGCATCTAACTCAAGCTACACTCAAGTGACTGAAATCACCAAAAGCCAATCGCTCATCGGCAAATAAATCACATCCATTACACCATCAAATGACATCCAAATGTATCAAAACTTCTAGGACATATTTATAAAACTTAAGCGTGCATGCTTATGGTCTCAAACCCCACTTTAGGTCAAGTTCCAAAATCATGATTATTAACCGCAGTGGATTTTTGACCTAGTCGTTTTCAACCCAAAATGCATCTAAATGCTTAGCAATGATGCCCCAATACCCCGCCTATGCTTAGTTTTTGATTTTAAAGTGTAAATTCCTAGTTATGATGACATTAGGTTGCAGGTCAGGCACCAAAATCTACAAAATTTCGTGATGTGTTTACATCAATGCGTAGAGCTCTTACCTGCGGTTGCAATGCAACAAACATGACTGCAATGTGACAACAAGGGAGGGAGTATGAAGCGCGAGAAGGAGAGGAGTGAGTGTCATTAGCTCACGCTATGTATTTCATTATCCAAAACCTAACAATAACTTACAAAAATTGGCTTTTATACCTTAGCCAAGGGTTTTGGTGGTCAAAACTAATAATTTGGGAGTTCTACGAAAGATGGGTAATGACAGGTTGATACAATCTGGAAGCTTGTAGCCCCCTTGTAGCCTCGGCTCATTAATTACACAATTTATCCGAGAAAATAGGAGTTACAATATTTCCGATTTATCAAAATAATAAGTGTTTTACAATGAGAACTCCGAAAAATGGTATCTGTGTTAGCTTGCTGCTAACAGATGAATAGGTGTTTGGTCCCTACTTGGGTAAGTTCATTTGAGTTTTCATGGATGACATTGGATGTTATAGCTCCAAGGTCACACATTTGGAGAAGCTAAGGTTGATTTTTAAAGGCTTCAACAAGAGGGTGGGAAACTCAACCCAAAGAAGTGTAAGTTTGCTCATGCCAGAGTCCATTTGCTAGGACATGTGGTTTCCCAAAATGGAATAGAAGCCGACCCAGAGATAGTTAAGGAATTGTTTCTTATGGATCCAACCAACAACACAAAGGATTTGGCATCATTTGTGCATAAGATCAGGTACATGTTACGTTTTTTATGGATGCTATGTCAGTATGTGTATCCTCTCCAGAAATTGAGTCAAAGAGTTCAAGGGGGTTTGAGTAAAATGAAGAGGCTTTCGATGGTATCAAGGAGGTATTGTGTACTTTGCCAACAGTGAGTCCTCTTGACTTGCAATCAATTTTCTATGTATCTATTAGTGTGGGGTCATTAGCTTTTGGGTCGGTTGTCTTACAAAAGCAGGGAAGGAACTTCAAGCCAATCTATTTTGAGAGAAAGATGAAGAATATAAGCGAGTTCTCCAACACCAAAATGGAACAGTGGGTCTTTGCCTTGGTTCTTGCTTGTTGCAGGTTCAAAACCTATCTGTTGCCCCAAAAGTTCTATGTGCTCACCACATCAAATCTTTTGTCGGATGTAGTACAATAGTTGAAGCCTAGCAAGTGCATCTTAAAGTGGACTTTGGAGCTTCAAGAGTATGAGTTTGAGTTTTAAGTGGATCATTCTGTTAAAGCTCACTTGGCGGACATAGTGGTACACAAGGGAGGGGAGCTTACATCTTACCCAAGGGTTGACAAGGATGATCATGAAGAGGAAGTAGATATTACATATGCATATACAATGATGTTTGTGATGGTGCATACAAGAAATTTCTTCAAAAGGCAAGTGGTGGGGTAGTCATTAAGAACCCATAAGGCGATGTAATCTTTTCTAGAGTTTAGGATCTTGATGAAGTTGAAAGTAACAATGAGGCCAAGTAGGTTGAAGCAGTGTGTTGAGTTTGGATTGAAGAGGGTCATTGCAAAAGGGGATGCGTTGCTAGTTATGAATCAGTTGCTTGGCTTGTGAAATGTTAAGAAAGACAATTTGAAGAAATGGTTCTATGGCATCAAGAAGCTTTTGCATGAGTTTGAGAAGATATAGTTTAAGCATGTTCCTTGTGAGCAAAATAAAGAAGCTGATGAGTTGGCTAGGGACAAGTTGGATGCCTTGGTAGCTCCTTTAAAGGTCAAGGAATCCTTGTATGAAGGAAGGGAATCATTGCAGGATGTAGAAGTATTTCCTGGTAAAGGGCAATTTCCAGAGGGCATGTCAAAGGTTTGGAGTAAGAGAATAGTTGCAAAAGCAAGAAACTACCCATTGATAGGTGAGGATCTCATGCTTTATGTCAAGGATAGCATTTTGAGAAAAGTGTCATACAAAGAAGAAATAGGCTTGATTCTGGAGCACTGCCATGAAGAAACATGCCATCAAGGCAAGGATTAGGTTGTCTTTTGTATTTTGAGAGCGGGTTATTATTGGCCCTCTATGACGAGAGATGCTTATTTTCTGTGCAAGTCATGCCAAGAATGTCAAGTGTTTGCAAATTTAAAGCTTCTGACTGACCTCAAAAATCTATAATGTTGTTTGATGCATTTTCAAAATAAGGAGTGGATGTTGTAGGTCCAATGCCAAGGACCAACAATGGCAAAAGGTATATCCTTGTGTCTATGGGCTATTTGACAAAAGGGGTGGAGGCAAGAGCGGTAAAAGATGTAACAACAATAAGAGTGGCCTCTTTTTTGTATGAACAGGTGTGTTGCAGGTTTGGAGCTCCTATGGTTATCATTTTTTATCATGGACCAAGGTTTAGGGGAAAACTTGTTGCTGTGCTCTCATGGAGAAATTGAAAATTCAGCATAGGCATTCTTCTCCTTACTACCCACAATGCAATGGGCTAGTTGAAAACTACAATGGTCAAATTGTGAAGATGCTATCAAAGTATGCTAGAGAGCATCCTAAAGAGTGGGACTTGGACTTGGCAAAGTGTTTGTGGGATTATAGAATTGCATATAGGGTGTCGACACAATTACGCCATATGAGCTTGTTTATG
Organism: Adiantum capillus-veneris; assembly: GCF_014529385.1. Taxonomy (NCBI): domain Eukaryota; kingdom Viridiplantae; phylum Streptophyta; class Polypodiopsida; order Polypodiales; family Pteridaceae; genus Adiantum; species Adiantum capillus-veneris. The sequence goes on along the minus strand of NC_140938.1, from coordinate 115,428,918 downwards.
GAAAGGAAGCTCTCATGCCCATACAGGTGTAGTTGGATACCTTGAAGTTGTTGTGCAGAATGCAAGGTGCACATAATGACAAGTTGCAAGAAAGAATTCTTTCTCTAGAGTTGTTGCAAATGAATAGAGAGAAAGACAGTGATTATTAACTTCAACAAGCAGAGACAAGGATGGATAAAATGAATAAGAGGTTGCCAACAAAAGATATTAAAGAGGGAGATTTGGTGATGAAGTATGACTCTTGCTTGGATTTTACTTTTCAAAAGAAGTTGAGGGACAAATGGTTGGGTCCATACAGAGTGAAGCATGTATTTCCTAATGGCACATATGAGTTGAAAAAAATTTCAGGGGAACGTTTGCGCTATGAAATAAATGGTTATAGATTGACAAAATATTTTGCAAGGAATGTGGTTCTTGTAGATGCAAATAGTTTCTTGGTTGAGCATAAATGCCCTACCTAGAGGGTGGGCAATGATGATGGACCACTTTTGGCGTGTACAAAGTAGCGTGTATATGCATGGTCATATGTACAAAAAGTTGTAAATACATGCATTTGGGGGCTTTTCTAAGTGGTTTCAAGTTCTAAAAAAGATGCAACGTGTACACATTGTGAATAGTCAAGTTCACGTGCCAGCAGTCAGGGCACATGTACATGCCTGGATAGGATATCGGGGCCTTGCATATGGTGCTTGGTGGCTTCTTTTGGCTCTAGGAGACTTGGTTTCAAAAAGTCTCCCTCATCTTGAACACTCACGGCACCGTGAGTGATGTGGCAATTTGAAGCATTTTCACACCATTTTTTGGCCATGTTTTAACCTTTCTGGGCCCAATTTTGGCCGACGGGCATTTTTCGCGACAAAATCCCCAAACGGATTCCAAAATTCACAAAATTTGGTACACTTGATCCTTGATACCCAAATATATTTTTCACATCCCTGCATTCCATTTTTGACCACTTCTAGGGTGGTGCACGCATCACCGCAGATCAGGCACTACAAATAGATAGTTACTGCATGTGTCAAACTTCTCGGGCGAGATGAGGGTGCCCACACCTCCCACTTGCATTATTTACATTCTAGAAAGCTCAAACACATCTTTGTTACCATATACATGTGGTAGTGATGTGTGTGAACACACTAGGACCGCCGGGGCATTTTTTCCCTCTTTAGGAGGTTTTTCCCCCTGTGCATTGTATATACGCCCATCACTCTGGGGCTATCTATCTTTCCATTGCACAGTAAGTAACACACTCTCTATTGTGTGCCTTGAGCTTTCTTCATCTTCTCCAAGCTGTGTGTGTTTCTCTGCAACCCTAATTCCAACAATTGGTATCAAAGCAGGTCATGCCCTCCTGAGCTTAGTCGCCAGCTGCTCCAGCACACGCCTGCTCACTTTCTCCGATTTCAGTGAGCTTTGGTCTGCTCAGAATTTTGATTTGGGCTCATTTCGGCCTCCGTTTCCACTACAGGCAGTACTGCATAGGCTATTTTGTCATTTTGTGCAGAATTTTTGTCAGTGCCGTTTTCTGCATAACAGGTGCCTTATAGTCTTCTACGGTTTGTGCTATATAGCACAGGTTGTTCCCGCTCTGTTTCTCCTATTTTCAGGCAGTTTTCACATCATGTGCAACATTTACCATGGCTGACAACAACAACACAGATGTGTTCAAGATGTTTGCTGCTGAGGACAGGCTGGATGGGGACAACTACCCTATGTGGGCTTATATGATGGAACATGTTCTTGTGTCAAAGGGTGTCTGGAACATTGTGCAGGGCATTGATGTACGTCCTGGTTTTGAGGATGTAGGCGATGTTGAGGATGTTACAAGTCTTGCTGCAAGGATTGCAGCTGTTAGCGTTGTTTTGCCTACGGCAGAACAAGATCGTTGGGATGTTAAGGATGCGCAGGCTCATGCATTGATTGTGTTGTCTGTGAAGAGCACCATTGTTCCTCACATCCGTTCAGCAAAATCTGCAAAACAGGCTTGGGATATTCTAGCAGGTCTTTATGCAAGCCGCAATGAGGCTAAAATTGCTTTGCTGCGTAAAGAGCTGGAGTCAAAGATTATGCATGAGGAAGATGATATGGAAACTTTCCTTGCTAGTGTCAAGGATATCAATGAGCAGCTTATTTCTGCAGGTGAAGTCATTTCAGACAGTTCCTTGTGCAGACTGTTCTTGATGCCTTACCAGATTCCTACCAGACTCTTGCTAGTACTTGGAGACTTATGACCCAAGGAAATCCTGAAGTTGTCAAGTTTGATGCATTATGCACATTGCTGTTGCAAGAGTCACTTTCCAGAAAAAACAGGACTAGGCAGCGTGCAGTTGAACAAGCTTTTATTGCTTCTCATAGAAAGGGTGGTAACAGTAATGCAGCCACTTCTTATGGTACTGCTGCGAGTGGAAAAAATTATGTTCCTAATGCTTCTGCTGGCAGCACTTTGTCTGGCAATTCTTGTGATAAGGGAAAAAAGAAGATGCATTGCCATTATTGTAAAGCCAATGATCACTTGATCAAGTCGTGTCCTAAGTTGAAGGCCAACGAGGCTAAGAAGAAAGAGGGTGGTTCCACTGCAAATGCTGGTTCCACTACAAATGCAGCCATTGTTGAGTCTTCTGTGAAAGGAGACTGTAATGTTGATGTTGATGCAGAATGGGATTTTAGCGCAGAGTGCACTTACAATCCTGCTGTCCATGATGCACTTGCTAGACTTGGACTTGTAGTCAAATTTATGGATGACAGATGTACAGTTCATGATCTCAGTTTTGGTGATGAAATTGTTGCATTTGGCCTTTTGTGCCATGGGTTGTATAAGCTCACTTTGTATGACAAGTGTGGAAAAAATTTTGCAAATGCTGTTGCAGATTCAAGGGCTATTTCAGATGCAAAACTTTGGCATGCACGTTTTGGTCATCTGAATTATGCCAGTTTGCTGCGTTTGCAGAAATCTGATATGGTTGTTTCTTTGCCGCCTCTTGAAGCACCTGTCAAACATGTTTGTGAAGGTTGTATTTTGGGTAAGATGCAGCGTTCTAAATTTCCAAAGGATGGTTCATAGTGCTGGCCACATGCAGGTTGCAGCTTCTGCATAGTGATGTTTGTGGGCCCATGCAAACTCCGTCCTTGGGCAATTACCTGTACTTCGTGACCTTCATTGATGATTACTCCAGGCATGCATGGGTATTTCCACTTAAAGAGAAGTCCGAAGTTTTTATGTGCTTTAAACAATTTCTGGCTATGGCTGAAAATGTCTCGAAATGTACTATGGGCACCCTCCGTTCTGATCGAGGGGGGGAGCATATGTCTCATGAATTTAATGCATTTCTGGCTAGTCGTGGGATAAAACACCAATGTATAGTGCCTTATACACCTCAACAAAATGGTGTTGTTAAGAGGAAAAACAGGTCATTGACGGAAATGGCACGATGTATGGTCAAAAGTCAAGCTTTGCCGCATTCTTTTTGTCTTGAGTCCATTATGTGTGCCACTTATGTACTTAACAGGTGTCCTACAAAATCTTTGCAGTCTATTACTCCATATGAATCATGGCATGATAGAAAACTTTCTATTGAGCACATGCGTGTTTTTGGCTATTTGGCATATGCTTTGGTGCCACAAGTGAAGCGCAAAAAATTGGATGATAAGGCTGTTAAATGTATTATTGTTGGTTATAGTGCTGAAAGCAAAGGTTACAGGTTGTATCATCCGCAAACAAAACGTATTCTGGTTTCTCGGGATGTAGTGTTTGTGGAAGATTCTGTTCAGCCCTTGCTGTCATGTACTAGAGACAATAATGTAAGCTCACAGGACATTTATGACACTTTGTTGCCTCTTTTCAATGGTGGAAATATGAATGTAAGTTCCAATGAGGCAAATGTACAGCCTATGGGGGTTTCTGAAAATGTTTTAGATCAGCCTATTACTGATGCAGATGTACATGATGTACTTGATGAGGAAAGGGCTGAAAATGAGCAGGCTACAGGTATGCCAAAATGTCTGGTGCACACTTTGCGTGACAGTAAATTGGATGCACCTTTGTCTAGTCGTACTCGTTCAGTAGGCTCTCTCCATGCATCTTATGCATTAGATTGTTATGCTTTGGCTGTGTCTAGTTTACATGATGTTGAGGAGCCTCTATCTTTTGATGAAGCACAGAATTCAGAAAATTGGATGGCTGCCATGCAATTAGAATATGATGCACTTATAGAGAATGACACATGGACTTTATGTGATTTGCCTCCTGGCAAAAAGGCCATTGGTACGAAGTGGGTTTACAAGTTGAAACGCAAGCCGGATGGTGAGATCGATCGCCATAAGGCTTGACTTGTTGCAAAAGGTTATGCACAGCAAAAAGGCATAGATTATGAAGAGACTTTTGCTCCCACTTGTCGTATGACTACTGTGCGTTTTCTATGTGCATTGGCAGCTCATTTTGGTTGGGATGTACATCAATCAGACATTTTTACTGCTTTCTTGAATGGTGACATATTTGAGGAAGTTTATGTAACGCAGCCTCGTGGTTTTGTCATAAAAGGACAAGAGGACAAAGTGTGCAAATGTAACAAGGCTTTGTATGGGTTGAAGCAATCTCCTCGTGCTTGGTATGAGAAAGCTGACACTCATTGGTCAAACAAGGCTTTTGTAACAGTCCAACAGAAAGCACATTGTATGTAAAGCGTGAGGGTGATGTACTTCTCATTGTGGTTCTTTATGTTGATGATTTGCTGATCACTGGACCAAATGAGAGACATATTGCTGAATTTAAGGCTGATTTGAATGCTACTTTCAAGATGAAAGATTTCGGGATGTTGCATCATTATTTGGGTATACAGTTTAAGCAGTGTGACAGTGGTATTGCCTTGTGTCAGAAAAGTTACATAGAGACATTTCTATGTAAGTTTGGACTTGAGGATTGCAAACCTATTGCCACTCCCATGGAAACAGGTTTGAAGTTGAGTCTACATGATGCTGGTGATCCTGCTGATGTCACTCTTTACCAAACTGCTGTTGGCTGCCTCATTTATGTATGCAACATGAGGCCGGATATTCAGTTTGCAGTCTCATAGGTCAGCAGATTTATGCATAGCCCAGGGTCTAAGCATTGGCAGGCTGTCAAGAGGATTTTCCGCTACCTTAGTGGCACTTTACATCTTGGCTTGTTTTATCCCAAGGGGGGATCATTGCCGCCAGACTTACATGCTTTTTTGGACTCAGATTGGGCCGGTTGTTTTGACACGCGAGTGTCCACAAGTGGTTTTTGTTTCATGCTTGGCAGTTCATGTATATCATGGTTGAGAAAGAAGCAACCTACTGTGGCCACTTCGAGTTGTGAGGCTGAGTACAGGGTAGTCTTCATAGCTACGGTTGAGTGTGTATGGCTCAGACACCTTATGGCTGATTTGGGTGTTGAACAGGACAAGACACTGCCAACACTATCTACACTAACAGTCAGAGCGCATTGGCAGTTGCGAGGAACCCAATTTTTCATGCTCGCACAAAGCACATTGAGGTGCATTACCACTATGTGAGGGAGAGGCTCTCAACAGGAGAGATCAGTTTGTCTTATGTGCCAACACAGGACAACCTTGCAGATCTTTTCACAAAGGCACTTGAAGCTTTTCGCAAAGCTTTGGGCTTACTCCCCTTTGTGGACTGATTCTGTCCTCAGGGCTTGACACTTCCCTTTACTCATGTGCCAGCTCTCGTTCACCGCATCACTCCAGGGGGGATTTGTTACCATATACATGTGGTAGTGATGTGTGTGAACACACTAGGACCGCCAGGGCATTTTTTCCCTCTTTAGGAGGTTTTTTCCCCCGTGCTTTGTATATACGCCCATCACTCTAGGGCTATCTATCTTTCCATTGCACACTACGTAACACACTCTCTATTGTGTGCCTTGAGCTTCCTTCGTCTTCTCCAAGCTGTGTGTGTTTCTCTGCAACCCTAATTCCAACAGTCTTCGCACTTTTACCTCTTTGTGTGTGAGAGGAAGCAGGGTTCCTACAGGTGATCTAGTGCAGTCCCGTTGCGTTCAAATCCTGTTTTCGGGTGTGTGGAGGAGTGAATGAGAGATTTTTCTCTTCAATTTTTCACTTGGGAAAGTATATGGAAGTTTTGAGGTTTCCATGGATGTGTGTGTGCGGGGAATTGAGGGAAGAAGGTTCGGCTTTCTGCAAGACTATGTGACCCTCTATCGGTGCCATTAGGGTTGGCACTACTCCAAAGAGTCCAACAAAGTGGAGTTTGGTGAAGGTTTTGCAATGGCTTGAGAGAGGCCTTTTGTGGCTGGAGTTTTTTAGTTTTTTATGGTTTTTCTTGTATATTTGGTCACCATCAAGTGTGATTTCAAGTGTTGATCAACTCGACTCACCTTGTAGTGTCTATGGGTAGGCAAGGGCTTCTAGGTCGAGGCGTTTGGAGTTTGAATTGGGCTTGTGGGTAGAATTTTTATTGAGCTCTTGAGTGGTGGTGTGTGGGTTGGAATTTAAGTAAATTACTTGTGTGGTGTTGAGTTGTTTGGGTGTGTGAGGGTACACACGACGTCTTTTGCTCCATCACCCATTAGAAAAAGTTTGGACTAAAAAATGGGCCTTGTAAGAATTGTTGATGTGGCATAGCTTCCAAAAAGTGGGGATCGGTAATTTTTTTGCAAATAAAATCCAAACTTGTCGGAGGTTGGATATTTAGAATCTACTCTTCAAATGCTATCTATTGATATATAGCATGCATGTATTGGACATTGCCTTCATGTAGATCTAGAAAAAGGTGATTTAAGATGACCGTAACGGTAACAAAACCTGGCTGGTTGAAAAAAAATGGCATAACTTTCATAGAAGTCATCCATACTTTTCGGACCTTGGCTCTTTAGAATCCATTTTTCAAGAACTTTCGAATGATAGGTCATATCATGGGGTTCTAAGCAATATTTAGAGGGGTCTACCGGGTTGCTTTCTTTTGTACAACTTTGATGATGTGGCACTCTTAAAAGGCCCAAAAATGAGTTCAAATTTTTCCTAATGGTGGCTCGAATATTATTAATTGCAGGAATAGAAGAGAGGGTTCAACAGAGCCAAGAAAATACCGGTTCTTGTCAATCTTCTAATAGATCAATAATGTTTAAGACACAAGCAATCCCCGTAGGACTCCATTATTAAGACCATAGCTCTCGATGGTATCCCTATTAACTGCATAAATAAGACATGCTTCAAGGATGAAAAATCCCTATTCTACTTACTCTTTTGAAATTAATAACACACACCAACCATTTGTAGCAAGCTTGAGGACCTCTCTTCTTGAGAAAGAAAAGAGAAACCAATAGCTCTTCTTGAGCAAGAAAAGAGAAACCAATAGCTTTGATTCCAATGTAACATTTAATGCACTAGTAACTTGTGTGTAGCGGAAATTGATAACATAGTGAGCATTCCATTAAGAATAAGTTCCTAATGAGCAACATAGCAATTTACACCTAGCTAATTTGGCATAGACAATACTTGAAAAGAAAGAGAACTAGAACAATTGACAACAATTGAGGACCGAATTTACATGGAGCCGGTTCCCCCTCCAAAAAGGCTTTGTATTATAGCTTCTCCAATCAAAGGAGACTTTTGTACAATACAATATTTGTGTTCCTTGACAAAACTCATTCGTGCAATGAAGATGGAAGCTTCAAGCACCAAATTATGCTTGAAAAGCACACCTAGTGTCCCTAGCCTCAGTCCCAAGACCTCACACACCTTCAAAAATGGTGAGAGCTAGCAAGACATGAGGAAAGATTGAGAGGAAGAAGATGTATTTTACGAGAAATAAGTATTCTCCTCACATAATTACTCTAATAGCATAGCTTAGCTTAGTAATTAGCATGGTAGAGGAGATGAGCATGCCATTGAAGCTTGGCTCTTGGTTGGATTTGCATTCCATAGCCAAGAGTTGTTGGTGTAGGCCTCAACTTCTCAGATGGAGTTCTTCTTACACACATGAGTTGTGTGTGTGTGTACCATTGTGTTAGACAAAAATGCAGCCCTCTCTCTCTTCTTGGTCGACCCCTCTTGCCACTTACTCTTGCTGACCTCCCATTGGCTCCTGCAAAGCTTGGCTAATCACAAAATAAAAGCATAATTGATAGCCTTGTGACATGTGTCCTTCGTTCCCCTTTTGTGAGAGCTTTAGGTAATTAAAATAGTTTATTAAACTCTCATTGGACCCCTTGGTAGCCTGTCCACCAATAGTCTTCTTGGGAGCTTAATTTTTATTGGTTCTTTTATCAAGCATTATAAATTTAATTAGACTAATTTTACTCTAGCCTAATTCTCATTGGTCCACCTCTATGGCCATCCAATAATTTTTTGAGGGGATATTGGGGGCAACTGGGCTAGGATCTTGCCATGTGTCCATTCTTCCCTGTGGGGAGAGCTTGGGAGTGTGTGTGTGTGTGTGTGTGTGTGTGTGTGTGTGTGTGTGTGTGTGTGTGTGTGTGTGTGTGTGTGTGTGTGTGTGTGTGTGTGTGTGTGTTTCTCTTTTATCTCGTAGCATTAGGGCTCACCCCCTCCTTCGTAGGGATGTGGGAAAAAATTTTAGTCTTCCCATAACCATCCAATATTTTCCACCTTTAGCCATTGGACTTATTAGTTAATTTTTGGAACCTTTGCCTATGGAGGTCTTAATGGAGTTGAACCTTAGGTCTTTTAAGCTCCAGTGATGCACATTGTTCTTTTGTAGATTGTCCCTCTGTGGATCCCTATTTTCTCTCCTTTGGATCCTTGCAGAGACCGGTCTGGCAGCCTTACCAATATCTAGCTTTTACTCCCCTGGTAGTTCCCCATATTAAATGACCAGTTTAACATGAGAAAATCATTTGGTATGAATTAGATATTAGTTTTTATGACAGTTCTAGTTATCACCTTGATCGGAACAATAGGTTCACTTTCCAAAGAGCTACTAGGCATCACTTGGACTACATTCACCACTGCTTTTCCTTTGTTAACGGATTTTTTTTGACAGTTTTCAGGGAAGTGTCCACCATTTTTGCAACATTGTGTACAAAAATCTTCAATTGGTTTAATGTTCTTGTCAAGTTTTGGGCATACATTTTTCCAATAATCATTTGCACCAAAATTATGGTAGTTTCCAGTTCTTGGCTTAATCATGGGTCTTACCATTGGAGGTCTAACACCTTGATTAGCTACAAAGTACATCGGTGTAAACTTGGGTGTAGCATAAGTCACAGGTTTTTCCATTGAAGGTGGATGTGAATTATACCACTCTCCTTCTATCGTTACTGTAGATGGACTACGCTCAACATAAGGTGTAACAGGCACTAGTGCTTGTTCTTCTATGACTCCTCTGAATGCATGTACTTTATAGGCACTGCATTATGTCAAGAATATGGAGGTTGTTGGCCCTACATTGGTTGTGGTATTTCCATACCCATTGGTGGTCTTTGTGTTGGAGCCATCTTAGGTTGATATCTGTACATGGGTTGTCCTTGTGGCCTTTTAGGCACATATTGAACATTTTCATCATACTTTGGTCGGTAATAGCACTCATTGGTCTCATGGTTGGTCCATTTACCCTCAATAGCACACCATTTATGCGGCCTAATCGATTGTCTCTATTGAGATATCCCTTTTCCAGGTCCTCTCATAGGATTTTTTTGCATATTATTCATCATTTTGTTCATCCTTTTGAGCATGTCTTCTATGGTTGTGAGTGGTGCTACACTAACTACTCCCACTTGTGTTGGTTTTGTGCATGCTGTTTTCTCACTGTGAGTATCCTTAGGGACATCTTTTTCATTGGAAATATCACAATTGTCTCCCAAGTCAATAGGATCTGATACACACTCTTCTAGGGTCGTATGCTTCTTGCTATATAATATAGCATAAAGTTCTTTGTTTAGAAATCCTTTTAAAAACAATGACACTAATCTTTCTTCTGCTGGTATTTCTAATTTTGGGTATCTTGCAATGTATTGCTTCATCCTAGTCGCACAATCCCTAACATACCCACCCTGTTTCTATTTGAAGCTATAGATTTAAGCTACCGTATGATGTTTGATCCCAATTTTGGAACATGTAGGTACAAAGCCCTGAGCTAATGTATTTCAATCCATGATTGACCGCAGTGGAATGTTTTGGAACCATGTCAAAGCTTTTCCTTCTAAATTCATTTCAAATCTCTCAAATTGAGTGTGAAAATTAGATATGCATTCTTCTCTTAGCACTTTCTTGAAGCTAGCTAAGTGGTCATATGGATCCCAAGATCCACTGTATTTTTTGACCCATTTTTTAAAATCAACTGGTCTAACACGTCTGTTTGGCTCAGGTCCAACTCTTCTGGTAGTTGGTCCTATCTTGAGTCCTTCAAACCAATCTGTTGTGAATAGTGACCCATGTTGCCCTGCACTGGCTCTAATGTCACTCGGTTTTCTTCGTGATGAGGTAGGTTCGGGTTTTTTAACATTGCTCCCAAACGATCTCTCTGACTGAGTTCTTCTCTTGGAATAGTATTAGGTCCTGGTCCCAATATCCAATCTCTTATAGAGTACCTGGTTTATTCTACCTCCTTCGGACTCATCATAACAAAGTCATTGTTATAACAATCCCTAAATAGGTAATATGGTAGATCTGTGGAACCCTTGTCTTTGATTTTGAAGATATAGATGATCTTCATGGGTATTAACTCCCCTGGTTTGGCATGAGAGGTCCATAAAAGATCCTTGATGTTTCTATGCTCCCAACAATCGACTCCAATTCTAGGATTATCAGTTCTAAGCCATTTCAAAGGTTGCATATCAACTTGATCGTATCCCTCAAATTCTAAAGTTGGTGGACCTTCTTTTACTACCATATGCAGAATCATTGTATTCACTTCTAACCCCCATTTGTCTATCACATCAAGAATTTCAACTAATAGGTCCCGTTTTTATCCATATACATTTTTCCTTGTTTGTTTGCCCTTATTTCCTCTTCAAACTCTATGTCATGGTCATCAATGTGAATGGCATTCTCCTCATTAGGATCTAGGTGAACCTGAGATCCATGGACATTAGTCTTATAAAAGGTGAGTATGTGCTTATATCGCACTGTTGTTCCGGTTCCTGACTAAGTCGAATAGGAAGACATTTCAGATGTTGAGTCTAAATAAGTATCTGAGACTTCTTCTAAGATAGTTTCCAATTGATCACCTTGATTCACACTCTCTTTGGTGGATACTCTACTATTAATCTCTCCAACTTGACCTGAATTCAACTCCTATCAAGCTCTCAATTCCTTGCCTGCAGCCTAGTTCTTGTGTCAGTTTTAACCAAGTTAGCAATTTTCTCTCAAATACTATACAATTTTTGCTAACTATTGTGATTGGTATGTGTATATCACTTCAATCTGAGCTAAGTGAGTCAGCAATTGAGCTAAGTGATTCAACAAAGAGCTAAAAGACTAATCTTCAACCTAGAAACTGAGTTAGCATGTACTAATTTGGACCTGATGAAACCCAAACTTGACCAGTGGCCTTGTATTATGTTGTTCTAACACAGACAAGCTCAAAAGTCCAAAATCTTGTCTCCAGGACTCAAAAGTAAATAATTTGATTATTTACTTTTCTCAGTTTTTCTCACTTTTTAGAATTGTTTTGCCATATAAACATCTTGTTGTAGTCTCTTGTAACATTTAATGGCCTAGTAACTTGTGTGTAGCGGAAAATAGCATGAACATAGTGAGCATTTCATTAGAATAGATTCCTAATGAGAATAACAAGAGTGCTTGGGTGGAGAGAGAAACAAAAAGCATAACACCTGGTTAGATAACATGAACAATACTTCAAAAGAGAGAGAAATTAAGCAATTGACAACAGTTGAGGACCATATTTTCATGGAGCCGATCCCCCCTCCAAAAGGCTTTGTATTATGGTTTCTCCCATCAAGAGAGACATTTTACAATACAATTCTTTGTGTTCCTTCAATACTAGCTAGTGCAATGAAGATGAAAACTTCAAGCACTAAGAAAAACACTTATCAAACACAAGTTCAATTCCCTCACGGTCTCAGACCCAAGACTTCACACACCTTCAAAGATGGTGAGAGCTAGCGGGGTATGAGAATAGATTGAGAGGAAGAAGGAGTAGTCTTACGAGAAAGATGTACATCTCCTCATATAATCACTTATATTAGTATATCTTAGCTTAGTAATTAGCATGGTAGAGGAGATGAGCATGCATTGAAGCTTGGCTCTTGGTTGGATTTGCATCACAAAGCCAAGAGTTGTTGGTGTAGGCCTCCCTTTTCAAATGCTTGGAGAGAGAGAGAGAGAGAGAGAGAGAGAGAGAGAGAGAGAGAGAGAGAGAGAGAGAGAGAGTCTTCTTAGTCCACACATAGACTAGTGTGAGTGTGTAATGCAATAATGCCTTAAGAAAATCAGCCCCCTCTCTCTCTTGGTCAACCCCTCTTGCTATTTGCTCATGCCAACACCCCATTGGACCTCCCCAGGCTTAGTCAATAGGATTTCAGGAGCATAAATGATAGCCTTTTGACATGAGTCCCCCTTTCCCCTTTTATGAGAGCTTTAGGTAATTAACTAAACTCTCATTGGACCCCTTTGTCTCCTGGCCAATAGGAATTAGGCAAGCCATTGGGCTGCTGAATGCTCATTGGACCCCTTAGGAGACTGTCCAATAGTCTTCTAGAGAGCTTAATTCTTATTGGATCTTTTATTAAGTGTTTTTAAATTAATTAAACTAGATTTACTCTAGCCTAATTCTCATTGGTCCACCTCCAAGGCCATCCAATAGGATTTGAGTACACCTTGTGGGCATCTGGGCTAGGGAGCTGACATGTGTCGCTCATTCCCTTTTTGTAAAAGGGAGCTTGTGTGTGTGTGTGTGTGAGTTTGTCTCTCATCTCCTACAACTAGGGCTTGCCCCCTCCTATGTAGGGATGCATGAAGACTTTTTGGGACACACACAAAGCATCCAGCTTCCCTAATGTTTAACCTTTGGACACAACCTTTGAATTTTGGAACCTTAGCATTTTGGAAGTCTTAATGGGCTGAACCTTAGGGTCTTTTAAGCCCATTGTTGCACATTTCTCTTTTGCATATGGCCCCCCTTTGGATCCCTATTTTCCCTCCTTTGGATCCTTAATGTGGTTGGTGTGCCAACTTAACCAATATTCTAGCTTTTTCTCCCCGGGTACTTCCCCATATTAAATGATCAGTTTAACATGAGAAAATCATTGAGGAGATTTAGATATTAGTTATTATGACATTACCTCTCTCTTGAAATCATAGTCTTCCTCGAATATGGGGTAGAGAAGATAAAGCATATTCATTAGTCCTTTTCCTAGCAGGTAGAGGATCCCTATGTTACCCTATGACATCGTTCCAGAATGGATGACTAGTCCATTTGGCGCTTGAGAGCCTAAGCTGCCGCCGCAAGCATGTCTGCAAATTAGTCCTATCAATCTTCCATAGTAGAGTCGTCTCCACAAACTTGATCTAAGCATGCATACTACTTCACATTTGTGCACAATAAAGAAAAAGAGAGTCTTATAAGGCAAAAACTTTGTTCATTTTAACATTTTTACATTTGCTTACTCTAGGGAAGCATTTTAAGCATTGACAAGGTTTAGGTTATCCTTTAGTTTTATGCCTTGCATCCATCTAGCATCTTCAAAAGGATAATTCTTAAATTTAATAAGATATTGTCGGATAGTCTTACCACCTCTTAGTACCTTGTCTTCATGTCGGAGAATGGACTCGGGCTGCAGCACCTCTTCTTGGTCCTCGATCTCCATTGGGTCTTCAATAGTTGGTTCTTGAGGTGGCTCTCCCTTGTAAGGCTTTAGTAGACTCACATGGAAAGCATTGCGTATGAGCCAATGACTGGGTAACTTGAGTTTATAGGTTATCTCATTGATTGGCCTAAGAATCTGGAAGGGACCATAGTACCTTTTTGCTAGCTTAGCATATTACTTTTGGTGTCCCGTAGGATGCTTGCTTGTCGTGTGCCTTAATCAAGCCTTGGGAAATTTTAATAAGACCCAATCATTTTCTTTAAAGGCTTGGGCTCTTCTGTCCTTATCAGCAGTAGCCTTTTGCCTTTGCTGTGAGATATAGATAACATCCTTAATCTTTTGGAAAGATTCTTGTAGGTCTTGGCTATACTCATCTGCAGAGTCAAGATCTTCCCATGTACCTTAAGTAGCAGGGAACTTTTTAATCTTCCCTCAATTACCTCGAAAGGTGCTTTTCCCATGGAAGTATGTAAAGTTTTATTGTAGGCATACTCCACTAAGAGTAAGTACTTCTTCCATTGGGATCTTTGGTCTAATTCCGTTACATAGGCTTTTAGTAGATAGAGAATTGTTAGGTTAGCTATTTCAATTTGGCCATCCGTTTGCGGGTGATAGGCTGAAGAGAAGTTTAGCCTTGTCCCTAAATTCTCAAAGAGACCCTTCTAGAAATTAGTGGTCATTCTAGAATCTCTATCCGACACTATGGACATTGGCAAACCATGGTACTTGAAGATTTGTGATATGAAGAGGGTTGCCATTTGATGGGCTTTGATAGTCTTTTTGACAGGTACAAAATGATCTTGTTTACTAAATATGTCCACTATCGTCCATATTCTTGTATTCCCATGGATAGACTTAGGAAATCCAAATATAAAATCCATGGATATGCTCTCCCATGGTGAATTAAAAATTGGCAAAGGTTAAAGAAATCCAGGTTGCTTCCCTCTAACAAACTTCGTCTTTTGGCATACCACACATTTAGAAACATACTCTTATATGTTTGCTTTCATGGTAGGCCAATAGAAATATGTTTCAATCCCTTTTAGGGTAGACTGAATCCCTCTATGCCCTGCATAAGGAGGAGCATGAGATTCATACATTACTTTCTCACGTAGTGAGCTAGTAACGAATAGTCTATTTCCATAGAGAAGATAACCAACTTGTAAGGTAAATGGTTCCTCTTTCTTCCTTAATGCAAGGGCTGAAATCACATCTCTAAAATTGGGATCAATAGCATATTCATCTATCATAGAAGATAGATCATTGTGAATTGCTATGGAAACCACATTCACTCTCAGCCATCTTTAGAGTGCATCGGTTACTTGATTATGCTTGCCAGCAATGTGAGCAATATGAAAATGAAATTGCAAAAGAAAGTTTGCCCACCTCATTTGTTTGTTGGGTTGGAGAACTTGGTCTGCGTCATGAAGTACTTAAGACTTTGGTGATCCGTTCGTAGAATGCAAGGAGTCCCCAATAAATAGTTCTTCCATGAGTCTAAGGCATGTAGAACTGCGAGGAGTTCCTTTTCATATATGCTTAGAGGTTTCTCAACAGGGTCGATCCTTCGACTTTGATAGCCTATGGTGTGTCCTTCTTGGAGAAAAACAGCTCCAAGGAAATCACCACAAGCATCACATTGGACCTCAAATGGCTTTGAGAGATCTGGTAGTGTAAGAACAGGTTGAGAGATAAGCTTTTCTTTAAGCTTTTTGAAAGCATTCTTCTCCTTGGCAGACCATGTATACCGAACGTTTTTCTTTGTTAGGTCATGTGATGGTCCTGTATTAGTGATAACTTTTCTATGAAGCGTCTATAGTATGCACACATACCTATAAAGCTTCTTAGTTCATGAAGATTCTTTGGTTTAAGGCCATCCTTTTATTACCTCTAATTTTGATGGATCCATTTGGATGCCATCTTGAGAGATAATGTGACCTAAATATTGAATCTCTTGTAAGAAAAATTCACTTTTCTTTCGATTTTATGTTGTGATAGCGGCTATGAAGCCATGGCGGTGCAGATGGAGATGCAGTAGAAGGCGAGAGAGAGAGAGAGAGAGAGAGAGAGAGAGAGAGAGTTCGACAAAGCTTAAAACGCTAATATATTAATTCTATTAATGAGAAGGTCCTTACATAGCTTTGGTAAGGTGATAGAAACCACACCTTTTTCTTCATGCAAACTCAACTAATTTGATGGCCTATAGTTGTATGCTTTGACTCCTGTTCTCACGGGCTAACCGACACGGGCTTGAACCCAACAATCCCCCCCTCAAGCCCGAAGTGGACAAGAAACTCATGATACCTCGAGTTTTTGGTGTACTCGTCAACCGTGAGTTTTAGGTTTTCTCGCAACCAAAGGATTTCTGGTGTATCCATAACCTAGTGCTAGAACAATAACCCCCCCTTGAACAGATAGGGTGTAGGTCAAAAAAGTTAGCTACCAAAAATGGAGTTTTTGGTTCATTGCCAAACCTTGGGTTTAAGGTGTACCCAGTAACCTCATGAGGAGCGGACAAAATGGTACTTGAGAACAAAAAACTGATAAATTGGGAGGTCTTACCACTCATGGGTGGCAGTGTCTATAGCGTGTACAATTTATTTTGACTAAACAACATGAAAAGAGTTGATCTAATAAATTTCCTCATCAACAGAATATATTGGAGATTCAGTGTCTCCCTCAACCACATGAATTTGAGTTTTACCCTTTTGAAAGCACTTATTTGACGGATGATTTGTTTTACCATAGTGAACACAAGGATTCTTCCTGAAACAGTCTTTCGTCTAATGATTGTTGCACCCACAAATGGCATAAGATCTGGTTCCATTGAATGGTCGAGATGAAGCTGCTGTAGTAGCACATTTAGTGACTGCATATGCACTGGAAGTATCAGAAGAACTGGTGGGGAATACGGCATTCGAGACTGTATATGCATTGGGAATGATAGTAGAATTGGTACTAGGTACCCTGCGTTCTTCTTCCTGCAATGAATTGACAATACCATCTAAGGAGGGCAGCGGATCTTTTTCTTTTAAAATAGTAGCAATCTTATGAAATTTGTCAGTCAAACTTTTTAACAAAATGGCTATGAGATCTTCTTCTGGTAGTGAAGCGTCGACATAAACAAGTTGAGTTCTAATACTCTTCAGTCTATTGGCTAAAGCTGCAATGTTTTCATCTTGACGCATGTAGATGCAATATAATTCCATTTTTAAACTCATTTTTGAATACTTAGCTTTGGCACCGAAAAGCTTCTCTAACTCTATCCAGGCAGCACTTGAAGAATCAACATCGTCCAAATAATGAATAAAATCGTCTTCTAAGGAGGTTAGGATAATACCAAAAGCTTGTTCGTCTTTCCTTTGTAGCTCAGCAGATAGTGCCCTTGTAACTGCAGTGGATGTTCCAGATTCGTCGGCTACGAGAGGCTTGACCACATTCCATAAGTTTTTGCGCATCAAATAGCCTTTAACTTTGATCTGCCGAGTATGGAAACCCGTCCCGTTGTATTTGTCGACTTTCGACGCCATGTTGAGGTCTTTAAATAAAAGGTGAAGAGTTCAGTCAGATTTTACTTGTAGCAGAAAGATTTTGCGAGAGTGGAAATGCCCGTTTGCTGGAAATCAAAATAGGGTTAGGTTTTCCATCAACCGACGACTTACTAGACTTGGCTAATTTTCTTTCAGCAATAGCTTTGTGCCTCTTGCCTCCAAGATTTGGTGGTCCAATACTTTAATGCTCCACCAAGTTGGCTTCTAAGGTGAGAAGTACCTCTTCCATAGATGGTGGCCAAGAAATAATGGGCGGACATGCCTTGTGTGTGAAAAATTAACAAAGGGGAAAAACAAAAATAAACTGTCGATTTCTGTTGCAGCTGAACAGTGCGCGCGATGGCGGGTTACTTGTGCAGATCCTAGGTTGAGATGTCACTAGCAGGTCTAGGTGAACCTGCTCCTGGCGGTCATGCTCAAAATCCAAGCAGGTCGACGATGGCCAAAGTTCTTCTGCAAGCAGCAATTCCTGCCATGAGAATCCACAGCTCTGATACCAGTTGTTGTGATAGCGGCTATGAAGCCATGGCGGTGCAGCAGAAGGCCAGATATATATATATATATATATATATATATATATATATATATATATATATATATATATATATATATAGAGAGAGAGAGAGAGAGAGAGAGAGAGAGAGATAGAGGTTGACAAAGCTTAAAACGCTACTATATTAATTCTATTAATGAGAAGGTCCTTACATAGCTTTGGTAAGGTGATAGCAACCACACCTTTTTCTTCATGCAAACTCAACTAATTTGATGGCCTATAGCTGTATGCTTTGACTCCTGTTCTCATGGGCTAACCGACACGGGCTTGAACCCAACAGTTTATTCTCTCTTAAAACTTGAAATATTACCTGGAGGTGTTGCTTGTGTTCGTCTAATGAATTAGAGTAGATAATGATATCATCAAAGAACACTCAAGTAAAGGTTTGATGAGGCCTGAATAGATTTTCCATCAAGCAATTGAATGTGGCTAGTGCATTGGTCAAGCCAAAAGACATGACAATATATTTGTAAAGACCAAACGTAGTGCAAAATGCGATCTTTACAATGTCTTGATCAACTATCCTTATTTGATGATAGCCACTTTTTAGGTCAATCGTACTAAAGTAGGTGGACCCTTGTAGCTTATCAATAGGTCTTCTATGCGTGGAATGGGAAATTAAACCTATTCTTGAAAGTGATCCTATTCAACACACATACGATATGTTCCGTCTTTCTTTTGCACTAGTTGTGAGGCTGAGGGAAGATAGACATACCAATAACCACCCAAGCATACCTATATATAGGCCCTTGTCCCTCTGGCTCTTAGCTATATATAGCCCCTGTACCGCATGTGTATCCATTGGACCTTGGCCAGGGCCGTGCCCTCCTATAGTCCTACCCTTGGCATGGCATTACTCCCCCCTTGGAGAAGTGTTTTCGTCCGCGAAAACAAAAGTGGTAGGATCTTCATAACAACACTAATGTTTTCCACAGTGGTATCCCTCATGGATCCAACTGTTTGTTTGACCAAAACATGGCACAGTAGGAGGTTCAATGAAATCAAGAATAACATCTTGATTTTGCACATTGTTGTCCTTTTGGAACCATCTAGTGTGTAGAGTCCATTTAGAACGCACATGAGCATGCTTAAACGAGTTATCACAACAAAGATGTATCTGAAAGAGTACTTCTTTTCTCTTTCCATGAAAGTAACTTGCTGACCTAACTCATCAACCAAGTGTAAGTCCTTGACTTGTTCTCAAATTTCATCAGTAAACAACCCCACCGTAACTAGTGTTCAAGGTTGAGAACTTGACTTATACATGAAGAGACTAAACCTAGTCACAAACATGTTTTAATTGATGGTAAGCAAACTCCAAGTAGAGCAATAAATGCTTATTAATTGGATTTCTTGGTGCTAATTACGCACTTTTCATATCTTTTAGCACAAGATACACTTTGTAATATGTCTATCCCCTTGGATAACTGATAGTACTGAGGTGTGTTTCCTCCACAGTTTACAGATAGTCTTCCCAGATGGCTGGTAAACGGGGATCACAATATTATACAACATTGTTGAGGAATCAACAATTGCTTGAATAACCATCGTGGTTAACTTGGAAGATCCACAAGCAGCCAAACCAAGCCATGACCTCTATTGGTGATTGGGAGACCAAAAAGTAATCTCATAGAGATACTGCACATAGAGTGAAAAAATGCTTCATAAGCAACTGATGTGATGAATATACATGCCGCTCCAAATCAACCTTGGCTAAACACTAGGGCCCATAATACCTAGTGTGCATGAATTTAGCAAAAAATAGATCTGAACTTGTATATCCATAGTCGTCCTTGCCAATACGTTCAGCTGCAATCATTTGCAAGCCTTGCTAAAACTTTTGAACCATAATAGAAGGTGAAATAGTAATCACTTCTAGGTACAAACACTGAAACTTTTTCATTAACAATTCATAGCCTTGCTATATGTATAAACAACCATCTATAATGTTGTTTAGCAATACATGTGCCTGAACAAGTAATTCTAAATATCCCACAATTTCTGGCCACCGAAATTGCTCCTGATATGTCGTGCTGAAAATGGTCTAGAAATCAGATTTGACCAGCACCTAGGGACGTTGTTGTGACACATACTTGAATAGGGGGCACCAATGCCAGTCCCAAAGACTCATATTCTTCACATGTGGAATATGTCTCATGTAACAATGTCTAAAAAAAGAACATACTTCAAGTACAAAATGTACTTTTGCGTGGAGGTAACTGCAAACACTCTACGACGGGAGTGGGAGGGACCCTCATTATCCTTGCCGGCTAAACCAAACTCCTTGAGTTCCTGGACCATGTTGCATCCCATGTGACAACATATGCCAAATAAAACCCTACATGTGGATTCACAGCATAATGCAGAAAAATATATGGGACACGACGGCCCAAAATGCTTTGTTTTGACATACCCTTGGCATGTCTCTGAAACATTCAAGTGTATTTAGATGACTTGAAAAACCCCAGTAAAACATACTAAAAAATGGAATAACACCAAATCAATAGATGCGTATCTGAGAGTTGAGCTTAATGTTCACTTACCCATATTCAAATGCAAAGGAGCACTTCGCCAACCTGTGAAAAGAAATCGAACAACATTGCACTAGAAACCCTGGGTGTTGCCTTCGCAATCCAAACCCATTGGTTATAAGCTACGTAGTCAAACCCCTTGGTAAGACCCTTAGTAGAAACTACTCAACTAGTAGGTAATGATAACCAACATAGTCAACCGTGGTAGATTGTGGAATTTTTCCTTGAAAGAGTAACGAGAATTTCCGTGTTCGATCCTCCATCCAACCACCCTTTTATAGCCCCTTGGCTTGCAGGATCCCTTCTCCACTGGGCAGCTGGCCCTTGGCCAGGTCCTTGACCTCCAGGGTGGCCCTTGGCTTGACATTGTACCTTGGCACAAGGGAGAATCCTTGCTTCCTGTAAAATTGTCAAAGCACTTTTCTTTGCACAAAAGCAGTAGTTTTCAATCAAAGGTGTAAACATGGAGAAATAAACAAAACTAAACATGGTCTAACCTGGTCATCCTGCTGTAACCAGTTGTCTTCATATGTAAAGGAAAAACTCACTCAAATGCAGCTCATAGCCCTATCTGTTGCGCGAGAGAGAATTATTATGTGTATCATATACGCCCGTCTGGTATATAATGAAATAACCTACAATCATATTGCCAATTCCCCCGCCAAGTTTGTATGCTCATAGCATAGTCCAAAATGCAGGAATCTTCAATGCAAGATACCCAAATTGTAGCCAACAGATGCTGGTACCGACGTACAAAGATCATGGGCAAACGAGAATTGACCTTGTCAAGCAATTTCAATTGAAATTGGCTAGTGCCATGTGGAGAGCATCTTTGCTAGCTTCTGGAAGTAGTGATAGAAGTCGGCCATGCTGAGCTCTATGCACCCTTCATGAAGTCGAGCCACAGGGTGTGCCGATCGGGCCTTGAGATTTCATGGGCATCAAAATTGAAATGATATTGATCTGTGCAGCAGGTCAGGGCTGTGGGTACTCAAGCTATGCTTGAGTCATGTTGGCAAGTTAAGCATTGGTTCGATGCCAACAAAATTGTAATGCTTAAAACAACTGTCACAAGCCGTGCTTGTGCTTGGAGTGCCTAAAGTGCACTCCCCTCGATTGTGTGCGAGCCTTTCTAGAAGGCAATGCAAGCCTTGCTTGCCCGAAATGTTATGTAAATTTCACAGTAACAATGCAACATGCACATTATAGGCATAATTCAGTTGCATGTACAAGTGATGATCATGCATGCTAGCAAAGCCATCCAAATGAATGGAGCTTGATAACTTGTACAACAGTCTTGCTGGGACAAGAATCACTCATCATGTTTGAACAAATTTACCAAACAGCTTCAAAAAAAAAAGCATACCTCATCTGACTTGTGCCAACTTACCTTGCTAGCCACATGGCCTATGTGGTAGCTCTTCCATGATCCTTGCAACCCATGTCAAAACTTGAAGCTTGTCCTGCCCTCATGTACCCTCATGGAGGTCTCGGGGGGTGCACTATGTAATCACGTTAATGTATAACATGAGTTCGAAAGGAGGGGTTTTAAAAATTAAAAAAATTAGGCAATTTAACAGAGATACATTAAAATAAGGGGTTTTTATATTCAATTTTGGAAAAAAATACTAAAATAAGGGGTCATTTTATTCATTCAGACATGTTAAAAGAGGGTTTTTTTTTAATACCCCGCGAACGCACGCTATATAGGGGGGTACTAAATGGTGAACCCCCCGAGATGGAGGTTGGTTGCAAGTCTTCTCTCGAAATGCCTTGCCTTATGTGAAACTCATGGTGAAGAGAAATAATGGATTGTAAAGATAGCCGTGCTATCTTTCTTCATTATTATAGTACTCCACCAGAATAAATTCACGGATTTTTTGTGTGTGAATGTTTGTGCATATGCTTTTGTAAGCAATTGCATGGCCACATGCAAACATGCATGCTGCATGCAGTCCGATCTAAGGAAAATGGAGTGTGCTGTGACAACTACATGGCGATTCCAACTCATGACAACCGAGCCGAGGTTCGAGGAGTGTGACACCCTTGGCATGCTCGGGTTGTGTCGTCTAGCATGGGGATGGACCCCTATGGTGGCCACATAGCCCACTTGGGCGCCCACCAAAAAAAAAACCTATGGAGAGAAAAACAAAACCAAAGGGTAGCGATGGCCGCTACCGAGCCTGCGGAGGGGAAAAGAACGTCCAGTGCTAGCTGTCAAGGCCGAACCAGGGGCCGTCCACATGACGTAAAATGTGAAAAGGTTCAAGGAAAAACCCAAGAGGGTGATAACTCGCTGTTTCGTGCAAGTCAAAAACACAACGTCCATACGTGATGGGGTTCCTTCCCACGCGACCTCGTTGGCCCTCCTCAATTTTGCAGGGGTAGGTTTTTGTGGCCAAGAAATAACATACAAGCGAGAGAGTCGTTGCTTCCACGCCCTACTGCCCTTTGCGATGACCATGCATGCCTTGCTGCCATGGGACCTCAACGAGAGAGAGAAGGAGAGAGAGGCTGTGCCTCTTGAAGGAGAGAAAGAGAGACACCTTTTCCCCCTTCCATGGATCCTCCTTCCCTGAGATCTGATACCAATGTGAGGCTGAGGGAAGATAGACATGCCAATAACCGCCCAACCATACCTATATATAGGCCCTTGGCCCTCTGGCTCTTAGCTATATATAGCCTTTGTACCCCATGTGTATCCCTTGGCCCTTGGCCAGGACTGTGCCCTCCTATATTCCTACCCTTGGCATGACACTAGTAGCACAGGAGAACAAAATGGAGACGAGCTAGGCCTAACCACGCCCTTCTCAACTAACTCATGCACTTGCCGCATAATCTCCTCTTGTTGAGTGTGAGAAACTCTATAAGGAGGTTTGCTAGGCGGTGAACTTCCTGAAAGAAGTTCAATTGCATGGTCATCATTGCCTCATTTAGGAGGTAGCTCACAAGGGATGCCATCAATAAAGATATCTTGAAACCCCTTGAGAAAATTGGATAACTCTAATTCCTTTTGATTGTGTATATTTTCTTTTGCTAAAACATTAGGTTCATTTTGAGAGTCTTTAACAAAAATCATGTACACGGAAATAGAGCTCTTTATTGACTTATTGAAAGCTTGCATATGTACAATGGGTATGGTGTTACCCATTTCCTTAGCATCTATGTACATTCCTTGAACCAAAAGGAGATTCTCCTTTCGAAGAATTTAACATTGGCATCCATGCGATCAAACCATGGTGCCCCTAGGATTACATCCTCATGAGAGATAAAGAAGTCCTCTATGTCCACATAGCTTTGGACATGGAGCCTCAATTTCTCAATTAAGGGAGTGACTGAAGCTTCTTGCCCCTTGAAAGCACCGTCTGCAGGTAGGACATCTCCCATCTCATAGGCTTGTATGCCTAGCTTGGTGGCCAACTCTATAGATATAAAATTGTGAGTAGAACCGGGGTCAAAGAGAATAAAAGCATCATATTCTCTTACCTTTCCCCAAGCATGGCATAGAGGAGATCCTTTGTGGTGAGTTTCCTCCTCTTGGATTTTCACCAAGGTAGATCTAGGAGGATCCTGGTGGTTGTTCTTTTGGGGACAAGCGCGGTACGCATGCCCTTGTTCGCCGCACTTGAAACACCGGTTATCCTTGTGATAACGCTCAAGCTCTTCAGGAGAGAGTTTATTTTTGCCTTTATAAACTCCCTTCTCTTTAGCTTTGTTGGAGTTTCCCTTAGGAGACTTTTGGACATTATCCTTCCCCTTAGGCTCATTGGAACCCTTGTTTTCAGGGGGCTTATAATTCCTCTGTTTGGAAATTGATTCGAGAGGCCACCAGCCGATATGGTGCGTGGCCTTTGGGAGTTGACATACTCCGCCATTTCTTCAGTTAAGCTCGCACAAAATTGTTGCTTTTGCTCTCCAAAATCCAACTCTTTGAAGAGAGTTTCTTTGAGTTGTAGGTCCCAAAACATGTCTAAATATTTGTGAATGGATTCATAGGGAGAGAGCTTCAAGCTTCGCCATTCGGTGAGTACTTTGTCTTTGGCATCAGTGGCCAAAAACTGCTTCATAATGGAAACTTTCCATGTTCGTGGAGCTTCACCATTGGCCCGTAGATGAGACCACCATTGTCTAGCATACTTTTGAAAGAGCATAGCTACATGGTGTAGCTTAGAGGAATCTGTGAAGCCCTCATCTCCAAATGCCGCATTGAACTGTTGGATAAAGGCCAAGACTTTGTCCGTAGCACCAAAGGTGCCAACATAGGTAAGGAAAGAGATGCTCTTCCCTCCTCTTTGAACTTCTTGATCTTGGATGACCTCTTCCATGGGGCATAGGATTTCCTATGGCCTCTTATTTTTTATGGTTCAAAGGTTGCACCATCACTTTCTTCAAAAGGTGAAGAATTTGAGGAAGATGGAGAAATTTTCAGAACATTGAATGATTGGCTTTCACATCTTGTGATCCAATGAATTTTTTTTTGTAAGGATTCTGTAGAAATTGTATGGCTTAACCTTCAAATTCTTTAAGCCAAGTTGCACTCCAATGCAAAATTTGTCTGTCAGGCCGAATCTGGGAGATAATTTTTCTGACTTGAGGTTCAAAACCCATGTCTAGCATTTGATCCACCTCATCAAGAACAATCTTTCAAGATCCTTTGATTACTTCTGTGTGTGCTTTTCTTCATTGGGGACTTCTTTGTTCCTGCATCATTCTAGTCCCCAATGTCTGCTATTCATAGTCTTCTAACAAAGTTTGGCTTGATTTGGGCTTGTATTTGGCACTTTTCTGGATGTCAGTCTTGAAGATGATTGATGGGCATCGTTGGCACCTTTTGGTTTCCAAACACATGTAGAACCAATGATGATGACCAAAATTGGGCTTGATCCCTGGTTGCTCCTGCAGACATCTATCATGATAGATGATTAAATTGTCATTTTTGTCGCCCTTATTTTGTTTGTCGTACTGTTAGTCCCTTCTGTTTGTGAGGCTTCATTAAGTCACATACAAGATAGAAGAATACAGTCTAAAGGTCTACTTCCTGTACACAGCCTTGTAGTTGCATGAAGTGTTTGATAGGCAAATTTACACTTGATGGGTGCTTTTGTTTAGTCGCATCACCAACTTCCTTTTTCCTTGTAGTCCATCCCGAATTGTTATGACCATTCTCAATCATGTTTGGCCTCATGTTGTTGTTGAAGACTAATCGATATTCTTTTCTTACCTGTGACATTCTAGCCTTGTGCATATGTCTTTTGAGACATGCTTCATGAAGTGTCGTCATTTTCTTGAACCTTCTTCTCTTTGTACTGCTCTGCATCTCTTCAGTCTTTTCTTCATCTGGATTATGGATTTTTCCTGCCCCTTTTTTTAAAAATCTCAAAAATAACAAGATAAAACCAAAAATCAACTCAAATCAAAAAGAAAAATCATTCTAATAGAATTCTAAACGCTATGTACACTGTATAATGTTCCTAGGGTCTCATATATGGCTTTTGTCCCCATACTTCTCCTATAATGCTATTATGAATGAGAGCATATACTCTAAATTTTGTTGAAAAATGTCACAATCAATTGCAAAATTCAATACAACTCACAAAACATTGCCCTCTAATATTCATTTATTAGGTCCGCATTTATTATGCTCCCCCCCCCCCCCCCCCTCCTATTTGGAGTCCTCCTTGACAACAGGGTATAGCCAAGGGTATTATGTATTGTGCTTGGGCAATAAAAAAATGTGCCTATGCAAGCCTTGTAATGTAGCCCTATTATGCATACATAATTAATGCATGGAAAAGATTTATGTTGTGCAAGATGTGGGTATAAGCAATTTGCTGATTGGATGAAGCTTCATATTCTAAGAAATGTGATGTTCTTTGAAGCTCCTATGTTGTTTTCTTGATTGTAGAGATTTTCTCAAAGGCTTACTTATATGTTTGATGCCTCTTTGGGATCCATTTTAGCCATGTGGTTGGTTTTTGTATTTGGCATTGTCCTTCAGAGTGGGTTCTCTTCTAAATGTAATGTAACCATAGCAGGAATTGAAAGAACTCAAGTGGCGGTGCAATAACAACAGTGTTATTGATTTCCTTTGGAACCCACTTCTTTGTGATTACCGGTTGCTACGTTGATGCTGCTCATTTGGGAACCCATACTTGTCCCTACTTTGTTTGTGTTTGAAGAGACTTATTTGGGATCCACCTTGTCTTTGTGTGAGTCTTCATTGGTCTTTGCTTCAACTCTTGTACTCTTGGTTGGCAACAAAATTTAGAATCTGGAAGTTGACACTCTAGCTGTTTTGGAATCCAAATGAACTCTTGACCTCTTTGTGCTTGAATCAACTTCTTTGAAACCCAAATTTGAGTTGTGAAAGCTTGCAACTTTGCGATTTTCTTAGATGTTCTTGTAGGCTTGGACTATTTTTTTGTTGGCATTGGATCTTGCAATTTTTCATTAGACATCTATATCTTCTTGATCCATACCTTCTTTTGGCCAATCTAGCTTTTTAGTATCCATATTTGTCAAACTTTTTGGTTATGAATTGTTGTTCTTTGCTTTTGGCCTTCTTTGGCTATAAGTGATCATGATGACCTGAGTTGCTGGTAGGGGATGTCTTCAAAATCATCCCTATTGTTGCTATCCTCAACCAAGCTACCTTCTAGAAATTTCTCTTTGTGGTTTGGCTGGTTATGGAAATTTATTGTTTCCTTGCTCTTGGGTTGTTGTTTTTGGGATGACTTTTCTATCCAGTTGATTAGAGAATTGGTAGCTTGTTGACATGGTTGTGTTCTTCTTGGATGAGTCCTTTTCCATGTATGGGAGCCACATATGAGGATGCTTGTTGCAGTTGTAATTCCATCGAGGATTTTGGAATACACTTTTGATGCACTTTATGCTTGTAGTGATGACATTGTTTCCTGGGTCTTTGATCTGGACAATCATAAAAGTGTGCATTTATTAAAATTTTGTTTATGTCACTTGCTGGGTCATCTGGATTCCATTGTTGGCATCTTCTTGAAGCGCCAAGTGTTCTACAAAGTCGTAGAACTCGTCTTCTTCTTTGTCTTCACTTTCCTAGATCACACTCACTGCAAACTAAGGAACAACATCATAGCAATTTCATCACAAAACTTTGTTGTTGGATCGTCTTGAATAGCGCACACATCAAGAGTAGCCAAGATGTGTTCCCATTCAAGTGGCTCTAATTCTTCCTCTAGAAAGGGTTCTGGGATGTAATCTGTATCTTCAATTGCTCTTTCTAGTATGTATTCCTCTTGCTTTAAACTTCCGCATTGTGAAGCTCCACACATCCACAGTTCTTTAGGCTTACCCAACCATGATGGAAGTGCTGATCTTGCTATAGTAGCGGAATCAAACTCCTCCATAGGTTTTCTCATAGATCCTTGTAACTATGGTCCTTCAGATTTATCCTTGTTGTGGTTTCCATATGTCTCAAGTAGATATGGTCATAACCCCAATCTTGGACCATTTTCAGTTGTCGCATGAATGGTCTTCCTAGAATGAATCCATTCTCCCTCCACCTCCACCCTTCTCTCTCTCTCTCTCTCTCTCTCTCTCTCTAAGAAGTTTTAACCAACACTTCTGGTGGTATATCCCTATTTAAACCCCTGTGGTTTTCTCACTCTGTCCATCTTTGGAT
Organism: Adiantum capillus-veneris; assembly: GCF_014529385.1. Classification (NCBI taxonomy): domain Eukaryota; kingdom Viridiplantae; phylum Streptophyta; class Polypodiopsida; order Polypodiales; family Pteridaceae; genus Adiantum; species Adiantum capillus-veneris. The sequence continues at coordinate 115,400,837 of NC_140938.1, read as the reverse complement.
AATATTAGGCAACTTACAAACACTAGCTAGTAACCTAAAAGGTATTTTTTCTTGGTATAACTCTATATCGGTCTTTATCCATCTATATCCCTCTCTGGGAGTATCCTGGTCGAGATAATGTAAAATTTAGGTCAATACCGTTTTAGAAAAAACAATTCTTAAAGTTACATCCACTTCTCTCTCTCTCTCTCTCTCTCTCTCTCTCTCTCTCTCTCTCTCTCTCTCTCTCTCTCTCTCTCTCTCTCTCTCTCTCTCTTACACATTGGAAATCCAAACCAAAAATAAATGGAACCTTACTCAAGGTGGGTCACCTATTGGAAAAACTTAACATGGAGGGGGACAAATGGAATACGTTAAAAAGAGTTTAAATATATCATGAGAAAGTTACATCCACTTCTCTCTCTCTCTCTCTCTCTCTCTCTCTCTCTCTCTCTCTCTCTCTCTCTCTCTCTCTCTCTCTCTCTCTCTCTCTCTCTCTCTCTCTCTCTCTCTCTCTCTCTCTCTCTCTAGTACACATTGGAATTCCAAGCCAAAAATAAATGGAACCTTACTCAAGGTGGCTCACCTATTGGAAAAACTTAACATGGAGGCGGACAAATGGAATACTTTAAAAAGAGTTTAAATATACCGTGAGGTGCATGCCTGATAAGGAATATCTAATAGCTGGCACCTTACACTCAGTCTCTAGAGTGCATGGGTGTATTGAAGAGGTGGATTGGGAAACCGATGCGCGGTATTTATAAAAACGCAAGGTTGCAATACCAAAACTCCACCTAAAGCCCATACACAGACAAAGCGCTAATCACTATACTGTCAATGCTCTCATCTAACCTACGCACGTAGTTGTATCCCCTCACAACATACACACAGGCCAGGCGATTGCTACCTGGCCCTTCTCTTACACAGAAAGTAACCTGCACACACACAATCACATACAACTGGCGGCATACTATCCTATCGCACGAACAGCATTGAAGAATCCAAGTATTGGGATCGTTAGCAATTTTGGGTGGTCACACAACAATACATAAAGGAATTGGGCTCGTCATTATAGGTAATCAGACACTGGTTTTTCATTCTGCTTTTTTAAACCTTTGCATTTAAATATTTTTTAAAGTTATGTGAATAGACATGGAGAAACTGGGAGTAAATATTTATTCTGCATAGCATACTATATACTTGTTCTGTATTTGTATAAGGTCATAAGATGGGGGAACTATTCAAAAAGAAAAAATCCGCCTGGTCTAAGCACTATCCGCATGGTCTGGAACACCATATAATTCACATCGTTTGGAACACTATGTAATGAATATCTCATATGCATGACAATGGATGCTGGCTGGGGATACATAGCTAATAGGCAAGAAGCAGGTCAAACTAGCTCTTAATTCTCCATGCAATAAGATAGAGAACACCCTGGTTGGTAAACAGAAATGAAGTTATGCAAAAGTGATCGCATGGTGTAACAAATACTAGGATATATGGTGGTAAATCCATGAACGTGCATCTGATATACCATGTTTTGGTTTTATTTGAAAGATGTAATTTTTTGAACACTGGTTGACTGAATGTCACATAATGGTAAACATCTACTCATGAAATAGCATTTTGTATGGTCTTTTTTGGCAGCCTTACATTGGAAATCATTCAAAACGGATTTTTTTTCGTTGATGAACGGTTGTGGTTGAGTTTTTTGAGATTTAACATTCCACTAATTCATCATATTGCACTTTGTGGAGAAGATAAATGCTCCTTTGGTTTCCAAACCCATCTAGTGCTAGTTTCTCCTCTGCAAGATGTTTTTCTTTGAGTTGTTAGAGGTGAAACTTTCTTCAGTATGGTAGAAAAAATTTGAGACAGATTGTCCTTGATTTGTGCTTTTGGTACCCAAATCTGCCTGACTCCGTGCATGCTACTTGTAGCATTTACTTTTCTAGAGGTTGACATAGATTGAGTACTCCCTGGTTTCTTTTGTGGCCGACCTCTTTTCCATTCCTCTTTGCTCGATGAAATTGAAACTAAGAGTTGTCCTCCTTTAAGTGATAGCTTGAGTTGATTGGTGTCCCAATCTGGTACTGCCTTGTATGTACGCATCCATGAGATTCCAAGAATCATCATTTCATTCATATGTTCATCTGGTATGCATACAAATTGATGAGGGCATGAAAATCCATTTACTATCACATTCAAGTTGACTACTCCCAATGTCGGTGTTGGGTTGTTGTTGCATTCTTTGATAGCAAGTATTCTCGATGCTAAAGATTGATTATCAACACCACTGCAATCACACACAGCTGTTTGAAGGACACTGTTACCCTCAAACGTATCAGATGCATTATAGAACAATGCATCGATCTCTGGCTCAACTAATACCAATTGTGAGTGCACGAATGCGGAGAGTGCGAAGGGGAGAGACGGAGAGAGAACGACACAGGATGTGGGGTGGAGCTCCCAAAATTCTGTATGAGTACCATGTGAGAATGAGTGAGAGCTCTTTATTCTTTGTATGTATAAAGAATAAGGAGATAAATGTGGGCGGTCGGACACTTGCCAGTGGACACGGGCAAAGCACGGTGAGGCACACCGCCTTTACCTAACATCTCTCTCTCTCTCTCTCTCTCTCTCTCTCTCTCTCTCTCTCTCTCTCTCTCTCTCTCACACACACACACACACACACACACACACACACACATACACACATGGCACACACACAAACACACACACAAGGACATTTATGCTCCATTTTCTATCTCTCCCCTCTCTGCAAGCCCCTCCACCCCCTCTCTCTCTCTCTCTCTCTCTTTCGCACACACACACACACACATACAAGGACATGTATACTCCATTTTCTCTCTCTCCCCTCTCTACAAGCCCCTCCACCCTCTCTCTCTCTCTCTCTCTCTCTCTCCCCCCCCCCCCCCCTCCATCCCCCTTTTCTCTCTTTCTCTTGCACCTCCACCCCCCTAGTCTCTCTTTCTCTCTCTCCATTCATTCTCCCTCCACCTCCACCCTTCTCTCTCTCTCTCTCTCTCTCTCTCTCTCTCTCTCTCTCTCTCTCTGTGTGTGTGTGTGTGTGTGTGTGTGTGTGTGTGTGTGTGTGTCCACCCGTAGTCCAAGTGGCATGGCCACATGGACTACCTTCCACCCGTAGTCCACGTGGACAAAAATAAAAAATTAAAAAAATGAAAAGATTTTTTTAAAAAAAATTTTGGGCCACGTGGACTATAGGTAGCCGATAGTGGTAGTCCACGTGGCCATGCCAGTTGGAGAGAGAGAGAGAGAGAGAGAGAGAGAGAGAGAGAGAGAGAGAGAGAGAGAGAGAGAGGGTGAAGGGATAAAAAAAAAAGGAGCAAAATCAATGGTGACGACAATGTGGGATCGAGATATGTTTACCGAGGAAAAATAAGAGAGAGAGAGAGAGAGAGAGAGAGAGAGAGAGAGAGAGAGAGAGAGATAGTTCTATTATCGTCCTCGGAGGTCAAATATGACCTATGGGACCAAATGAACATGTCACGTGGTGTGAGTGGAGGTCATAAGTGACTCTCGATGCTCAAAAATGGCTGAAATGAGCGTCGCAATAGAGAGTCCACATTGTGGTTAGGAGAGGAAGGTATGTAGGGAGAGCTCATGGCTGAATATATGGGGGAAAGAGGAACTAATGTGGTCAAAAGCTGAGCACTCAAGTAGTGTGTGGTACTCACTCTCTCGCACTTGACGAGGGCATAAGGTGCAAAGTTGATGACACTCCTCGCCAGTGCCCCAACGTCCTGTCTCGCAGCGTAGAGAATGGGAGCTAAGACGAATGGAAGCAATGGTGCGGATCGCACTCAACGGGATGGGCTCAAGGATGTAGGGATGGGTTCGGTTACCTCGTTCGGAGAAGAAGAGAGATTTGTAGTTTGGGGCAACGTGTGTGGTGTAATTGCTGAAGCAAGAACCTCCGAATTTCTCCCAAGCCGTGATACATTGGCATTGTAAGAAGGCCTCATTAACTTGGGAGTCGATCGACGCATCCTTGACCAAGTGACATGCATCCCATCTTCCAAACCATTTCTTGATGTCAAGCATCCACCCCGAACTTAGTATTTTGCTCTTGCATGTCTTTTGAACCTTTTGACTTGCTTCATATGCGATTCTAGGAAGTCGATGCAAAGGGCTACGTTGTGTCTTACGCATGTACTCCACAACCCTTTGCATGCCCAAGACCTCAGTGGGAAGTGATACGGACTCAAGAAGTAAGAGCATGTAGGGTGTTTGTGTCTTGACTTCGAGAAAGTTGGTGAGAAAACTCTTTTGGACATTCTCAAACTCTTTCCAAGTAGACTTCCCGATGCTTCCACCCCACACCTCCACTCCATAAAGAAGCACCGGTGTCACCAATGTGTCAAAGAGGTATTTTTTGAGAGCCCAACACTTGATCTCTCCAGCATTGCACATGTTCTCAAATGCATAATAAGCCCTCTTTCCGGCTTCCAAGCGACGCATTGCACAATCCTTCCATTTATGTGATTGGATGGAGCCTCAAGGCCAAGGTACTTGAAGTGATCTACCACTTCCAGTTGCTCATTGTTGTATACAATGCATGGATTTCCATCATTGAGAGTCTTTACAAGCATAACCATGGTTTTGGATCCATTCACAATCAGCCCGCTATGTAGGCAAAAGCGTTCCAAGACACTCATAAGCTTTTGTGCATCTTCTAAGGTATGTGCCAAGAGCACTACATCATCGGCATAAAGCAAAATCATGATCACCGCATTTACGATCTTAGCCTCTTATATGCCTGCTTGCTGCATAAAATCAAGAACCATGAATTCCAATTCATCAATGAGTAGCCCAAAGATGGTTGGGGAAAGTGGGCATCCTTGTTTGACACCAATAGTGCTTGCAAAAAATTCTGAAATTCCATCTCCCATACATAATCGACATATCACTTTTTGGTAGATGCAAAAGACTGCATGCATAAATTCTCTCGGCCCTTGAAGGCTTTGCATACGTCTCCAAAGATTTCCTCGTGGTACCATGTCAAAAGCTTTCTTGAAATCCACAAAGCAACAATACAACTTTTTTCCTTTCAATCGAGACACTTCCATAAGAACTCAAAGAGTGACAAGGTGATCAATAGTGCTATGATACTTTCAAAAACCTGCTTGGCCAAGCGCACGTTTTCCATTCTTTTTAGCCCATTCACTTATCTTCATCTCCATGATACATCCAAATAACTTTGCCATCAAAGAACCAACCATTATAGTGTGATAGTTGTTCACATTGTTTACATCTCCTCCTTTGTGCAAAGGTTTGATCCAATTTGCACTCCAATCATGAGGCATGCCATACTGAAGTGCAAGGTTAAACATATTGCATATCCAATATCGTGTTTTCTTGCTTATCCATTTAATCATTTTAGCCTTGACACCTTGAAGGTCACGTGCCTTGCGAGTAGCAAGTTTCTCAAGCGCGCGGCATACATCTTCAATGGTAAAGAAGGGAGACATAAACAGAAGGGATCTACAACACTCCATCTTATCAACATTGGGTCGCTCATAGAGGTTCTTGCAATGCATATATATATCCTCAAGAGTCAAGTCACCTAAGCTCTCAACGTGCTTGCCTTTTAGATTTTGCCAAAACTTGCCACATGCATGTGCTTTCTCTTGCGCTAAAAGAAGTTGTTTTTTGACTTCCCACCTTCTCCTCTTCTTTTGAACAAGTGCTTTGTATATGTGTGAACATTCTAAGTAAAATTCCTTGTCTTTGATTTCATCCAATCTTAGCAAGTGTTTTCGGGCTTGACTACATTCCATGTCAAACCATTTCTTCTTGGTGCTACCCTTCTTAGACCTTTTGCAAGACATGTGTTTCCCCAAAAAGCATTCCTTCGCACAAGAGAAATTACTTCTTTGAAAACTTTCCACTTGCATTCTAATGTTGGGCTCTCTTGATGGTTTATCATGCTTAACATTTGGTCCACCATATCAGCATATATAAGTGCTCGTTTGAAGTCTAGACGTAGGTACAAATGATTCACATCATGATTGGAAGCTACATCATCGGGCCGTTTACCACACTTGAGGTCAATACATAACATCCTATGATCCGATTCCGGATTCCATTCACCAAGTGTAAAGCTTTGTATGCATTCTAGAGTGGCTTCCGAGAACAACATATAGTCAATCACGCTATTACCATTGTGCTTTCTACATGTAAAGTCATTGGTGCTTTGCCATAGAGATACACCATTTGCAATGAGCATTCCGGTACTATTGCACATATGTAGAAGTGACTTTCCATAGTGATCCAGTTCTTTTGCATCATTAGAACTTCGATTATACATGTATGAGTCATCCATTCTTCTTGAGACATGCGGCATGTCGACTTGTTGTGTGTCGTGTTGTAACATATTTGTGCGAGCATTCATGTCTCCAAAAACAATGACTTCACCTTGATCCTTGTAATGAGCAATGTCTTCCTTTAGTTCAACAAAGGGCTGATCTCTATCCATATTCAAGCGAGCATAAAAGTTGGAGTCATAGTGAGGAATGTAGGAACCAGCCACAAACATGACTTGACCATTTGGTGGGCAGATTTTCAGCCATAGTAGTGTTTATACTTATCTTGTTTGACAATGGAAACATCTTTCAAACCCTTTTTGGTCATACATGCTACGCCTCCTTGGCCTCTTCGTTGCTTTGCATTTTTGGCCCACATCAAAGAATGCACATCGTATTTGTCAAATCCAAGAATTCATTGCGCATTATGCTCCCATGTTTCCACAAGAAGTATCACATCGGAGTCATTGGTAAGCTCATCAATGACAATTCCCGAATTCCATGGATACCCGTTACAATTCCAAAAGCTTATTCGCAAGCGTGAGTTGGTCTCGTAGATCATGTGTCCCTATTTGTTGGGTGGACTTGTATCCTCCTCAATTGGCTTTTCTTCTTAAGATGATACCTTAACCTTCTTGCTTCTTTCCTCATATGCTTTGCGACGTACATTTTGTTGCATAAGAGTGCGATCCTCATATACATTACAACCTGTTCCTTTAACGTAGATCCAACCATTGTCAAGAATGATCTTTCTCTTTACCTCATCAGCCATGGTACATACAATAGGTCTTTCTCCCGAGCGAGGGGCTCCTTGTTTTCCAACTTGATGTGCACCATAAGCCATGATTCTTGACATGCCAAAGTGTGTAGCAAAAAACTCTTCAATAGCAATCGCAAGAGATTGGGGTGTTTCCATGCTTTCCTCCTTGATTCCACGAATGACGATGTTCTTTGAGCATTTTTGTCGTTCTTGCAATTCTTGAGTGTCCACATTCTCTATATTCTTTGCTTGGACAACAGCTTGCGTGATAGGAGATGTAGAAATCACATTATCCTTACATATATCAGCCCATGATTTGGATGCATTTCTCATCTCACATACATCATGTCGTATTGTATCTATCGTTTCCTCTTTTAATACATGATCACTCTCAACTTTGCTCAAGCGCTCTTTCAATACATTCATGTCAACAAGAGAGCATTTACATTCTTGAACTTCATTCTCAAGATGCATCAAGCGTGTTGTTTGCATTTCAAGAACCTTCTTGAGGTGCTCATTCTCCACAACAAGAACTCTTAAAGTGCCATTCTCCATTGCAAGTGCGCGCAACTCTTCACCTTGCTTGTTGACGGTTTCTTGTATAATGAGATCAAGTAATGATCATTGCTTCCGTTGTTGTAGACGATGTGGTTGGATTAGCATCCAAATTCCTTGGAGATTTTGCATCATTATCCATGGCGAGTGTGGCTTTTCCACCCTTGTGAGTTTTGTCTGACATTGCCTTCAAGTCAACAACAAAAATGAAAAGTTTTGACAGTTTTTTCAGTTCTGATATGTTGTTATAGCAAAGCCTTCCATTACACAGAAAAATTATGTCTTTACATCAATGAGTAGAGGGCTTCGTGCTCTTCGATTGAGGCTATAGATCACCTAAATCGGAGTTCGGATGAGCAAGTTATGGTCAAAAGATTGAATTGTTGTCTACTAGGTCAAAAAACGGCACAGAGAGAGAGAGAGAGAGAGAGAGAGAGAGAGAGAGAGAGAGAGAGAGAGAGAGGGAGAACAAAGTTCAAAAAAGAAGGGAGAAAGAATCTTTTTGAAATCTGCTTATTGGATCCAAAACAGGGCTCAAAATGCTCGCCAAAAAATATCCCCCTATTTCCCATAGTCTGTCATCTAGTTCCAAAGTGTTGATGGGAATAGGTGTTTGTTGTTTTCCGAAAGAAGCTTTCCTCTTGAGTACTCAAAGTCGAACTTCCTCTTGAGCTTCATCAATTAACTACTATCATTTAATCTTCCTCTGCTTTGCTGCATGAATTTTCCCTAGCAATTCATTGGTTAGTGGCAAATGGTACTTCTTTAAGCGGCACCCACTAATCCAGTTAGCCATTGGTTCACCATCTATAGTGAACAACTTAATTGATTCACTTGGAGATACATCTTCAATGATAAACAATCCATTTTCCTTTTTCTTGAACTTGGGAATGTGCTGCTTAAGGGAATAAAGTAAAACTAGATCTCCTTTTTTGAAGATTTTTGTGACTAGATGTGCTCAACTTGTCCATTTGCTTGTGGATGATATGGAACGGATTTGTTATGGATGACCATAAATTCATTCAATTACATCATTGAGGAAATGAGTTCCCCTGTCTCACTGACAATTTTTATTGAAAGTCCATATCTAGTGAATACATTCTCATACAAGAATGCGGTTGTGGTTTTAGCATCATTCTTCCTGGTTTCCTTAACCTCTGCCCACTTGGTCAGATAGTCCATAGCTACAATGATATAGTTCTATAAGCAGGTGATTGTATTGGTCCGACAAAATCTATGCCCCTTTTTCCAAAAGCTCTAGCCCCCTTCATTGGTCTTAAAGGCATGCTATCTACCCTTGTTGGCATTTTTGCTCGTTGGCATACATCACACCTACGAACATATTCTTTGGTATTTTCAAAAAGTGTTGGCCACCATATGGATTCTATTAATATTGCTCTAGCGGTGGTTTCACTAGAAAAGTGACCTCCAGCTAATCCAGCATATGCTTGTTCTAGAGTGGGTATATATTGATCCTCATTTGCACAGAGACATAAATGTTGATCCTTTCCTCTCTGATAAAATTGACTTCCAATAAGAGCATAGTCTCTTTATTTAGTTTCAATAGCTCTTTGGTGGCGTTTACTCATATCCTCTGGAAATGTTTTGCTTGATAACTAAGTAACTAGATAGTTACTCCACTTAGGAACGAGTGATATTTGAAATAATGTCACATGAGGTATGGGTGTTTGTTTCTGGCAGTAAAGACAATATTTTACAAATGAGTGAACATCACTTCTCATGGTTGGCCAAAATACTCCAAGTCTCAAGATCCGTTGCATAGTTTGGTCTTCCTCAAAGTGAAGTCCTACTATAGTCACGTGTGCTTGATTTAGGTATTGGGTTTTCTCCTCAGGATTAATACACAAAACCAATATTCCATTCCGATTTATTTTGTATAGCCTTCTAGCTAGTAATTGATACATAGTCCATTGCCCAATTAATCCGGGTGTAATAGAAAGTGGTATTTAAGAGGCCACTTGAGCTATGGTCATCAATGAAACCATATTTTTTGACCAACAGGGTATCATTTCCACGGAGAACAAATATGCATCTAGTAATCATCATCTACCACTTTTGATGGTTCTCTTGAAATAATCCCTGATAAATGATCTGCTCTTTGGTGTGTGGTACCCTTTTTTACAACTACAGTGAAATCAAATTAAAAAAGAATGATAAACCATATCACTATTCTCCCTATGTTGCAAGGCTTGTTGACCAAGTACAATAAATCTTGGTGGTCCACAAAGAACACAAATTTGTTGGTTAATAGGTAATGTCTATAGTTTTTTATGGCATAGATCATCCCTAATACTTCTCTTTAGGTGGTTGTATAGTTTTTCTTGGCTACATTCAGCTGTCTACTAGCATAAGAAATGAAAAAATCATTTTTTTTGTCTCCTGGTTGAGCGGAATATCATACTCCAATATGGTGCTTTCATTATCAAGGTTGAAGTGAGAGCTTGTTTAAGCTTCATGAAGGATTCCTCACACTCATCAGTCCATACAAAGAGTGTGATCAGGTCATACATGGGTTTTGTGATTATAGCATACGAAACGTGTATAATATCCACAATGTCCCATGAAAGCTTGAACCCCTTTGATAGTTGTTGGTTTAGGCAATTCATCAATAACATGAATTTTATCCATATCAGTTGCTATGCCATTTTTAGACATTAAATATCCAAGAATTTTTCCTTGTCTACCCATAAATGTGCACTTTTCAAATTTAAGAAAATCCTATAGCGTCTATATTTAGGCAGGTCTAGGCTCTTCTCCTGGTTGAGCTAAATCTATTTTCTTTGCATTTTTAGGTCCTTCATATGACTCACCCTGCTTTCTTAATACCCTTACAGGTTGTTCGACTATGATCTTTCAGTCGCAGGGTATATTTCTTGTAATGGGATGGAACACTCATTACATCTTTACTCTTTTCTTTAGCTGTTTCTTGATATTCTTTCTTTTGTTCAACCCGTGTCATGGACGATTCATCATCTTGGCCTTTAGGTTTTGATTGAGTTTCCTTTCTCATTTTCCTTGATGTCTTTGATATCCCTTGTTTGTTTTCTGAAGGATATCTACCCATGATTTTGTCTTTGACACAATCATGTGCATCTATCTGCATCAAAAACTGTGTTCTACTAGAAACTGATGGCATAGGTCTAGATTTCAAGGTTTTTGTTTCACTTTTTCTTCTATACCATTTTTGTCTTCTCGATTTTTGGGTGAATAGTCAAAAAACTTTTCCTCTCCTCCTTTTAGGATTAGTTGTGCTCTAACATGTTCTTTTTCTGACCCAAGTCATCAGATATAGTTGAATGTTCTTCAAACTCATCAGTAACATCATAATAGAGGTCTGAAAAGACTTGTTGAGCTTTCAATAAGTCCTTGGGTTCTTGACCTTCATCTTCAATGTGAACGGTTGAGATCATTTGTATGGGAATCATGTCATAACCATCCTCATTGCAAAATTGAGTAGACATAGACGTATTCGCACACACATACTTTGTTGCCAAAATTTGAGTCTATTCAAATGGCTCAAACAAATGCTCCAAAAAGGGTTCACGTATATATGCTTCATCAGTGCAATCCCTTTCTAAGATACATTCTTTTCGTTTTAAACTCTCATTTTCTAAGGCTCCACACATCCAAATAGGTGCATCTTGTTAGAAAATAAGACGTAGCTAAATAGATTTTTGAGTAGATTACTTAATGGAGAGAGATAGATTTCACACACAAGAGATTATAGAGTAGAGAGAGAGAGAGAGAGAGAGTACACACTAGATACGTGGTTCACCCAATGTGGGCTACGTCCACGGGAAAGCAGCCACTCAATGGCTTTAGCACTTCAAAAGCAGAAGTAGTTTACAAAGGGATTAAACCCTTGATAGAGCTCCCGCCTTGCTTAACTCTCACCACCTCACACTCACCTTGTTGCATCAACTTCACACTATGAAATGTGTGTAGAAATGGCCTCCTTTTATAGGCCAAAAGGGTTGCCCTCTCTTATGAGAGACAACCATCTGTAGCCGCCCTTGTGCAAATAAGTCCAAATCGGACCCTCCAATCCACCCATGTGTGGCCGCCCTTGAGAAGACAAGTCCGCTTTTGAATTCAGCCACCGGCCATTGAATTCGGCCACCGGCCATTGACTTCCGACCACCGGCCACCGGCCATTGACTTCCAACCACCGGCCATCGGCCATTGACTATCGGCCACCGTCCATTGAATTCGGCCACTGGCCGCCGTCCATTGACTTCCGACCACCGGCCACCGGCCATTGACTTTCGACCATCAGCCATTGACTACCGGCCACCGGCCAACCGACCGGTTGTTTTCCGACCACTTTTCGACCGCCGTTCGGCCATAATATTCCGACGAAAAGGAATATTCTTGTCCCTGATTCTTGTCCGTGAAAATTTTGGTTGCCGGTGAGTGATTTTCCTTCACGCACGATGGCTTCTCCTCATAATGGGGGCCTTACAAATGTGCGCTTTTACCACAGAAAATTACAAGGGTAAATCAGGCTCCATACTTAACAATCTCCCACTTGGAAACTGATCTCCAAACCAAACCTGTGACTGCTTTCCATTCTAGCTTCTTATCCTTGAATGCCGATTGAAGATGAGCAAAAGCTCAACTTCTCCTTGTTGACCACCTTTGTAAACATGTCTGCAGGATTTTCACTTGTATGCACCTTTCCTAGCTTTAGCTTTCCCTCTTCCAAAAGAGTGCGTATGAAGTGATATCTCACCTCAATGTGCTTTGTCCTTGAATGAAAGGCTGAGTTCTTTGCAAGATGGATAGCGCTTTGGCGATCACTGTACAAGACACAATTGTCTTGTTTGAATCCAAGCTCTTCTAAGAATCTGTGAAGCCACAGAATTTCTTTGCTTGCCTCCGTCATTGCTACATACTCTGCTTCCATGGTAGAAAGTGAAACCACTTTCTGCAGCTTTGAAGCCCAGCTTACTGCTGTGCCTTCAACCGTGAACACAAAGCCAGTAGTGCTCCTTTGAGTATCTTTGTCACCTGCCATATCTGCATCAGCATACCCTTCTAGAAAAATATCAGTTCCTCCAAAATACAAAGCATTTCTTGTTGTCCCTTTTAGATACCTAAGTATCCACTTCACAGCTTGCCAATGCTCTTTACCTGGGTTGTCCATGAACCTACTCACAACTCCCACTGCATGTGCAATGTCTGGCCTTGTCCAGACCATAGCATACATTAGAGAACCTACCGCTGCAGCATATGCAACTTTAGATATATAGGCTATCTCCTCTTGTGTCTTTGGACACATATCCTTCGTTAGTTTAAAATGACCAGCCAAAGGTGTAGAAACTGGTTTTTCATTTATCATTGCAAACCTTTCTAGTACCTTCTTGATGTGATCTTCTTGAGATAGCTTTATTGTCTTCTTCGTCCTGTCCCTTGATAATTTCATACCAAGTATCCTCTTTGCAGCACCTAAATCTTTCATTCAAAAAGATTTGGACAGCTCCTCTTTTAGGTCTTTGATGTCCTGCATGTTAGCACTTGCAATCAACATGTCATCAACATACAACATTAGGATGATGAATTTCCCATCTCCCAAATTCTCCATGTAGACGCAGTGATCCGAGTTGCATCTTGTGAATCCGTGATCCAACGACCATCGATCAAACTTCAAGTACCATTGTCTTGCTGCTTGCTTTAAACCATACAAGCTCTTCTTTAATCTGCAAACCATTTTCTCCTTACCTTTTACTTCATACCCCTTTGGTTGAAGCATGTAGATTTCCTCCTCTAAGTCACCGTGAGGGAATGCCGTATTTACATCCATTTGCTCGAAATTTAGATCATGAGCAGTCACAAGTCTTAAGACAAGCCTAATTGAGTTCATTTTTACAACATGAGAAAATATTTCATTGAAGTCAATACCTTTCTTTTGAGAAAAACCTTTTACCACAAGCCTAGACTTGTACCTTTTCTTCCCACCTTCTTCTTCCTTCACCTTGTACACCCGTTTGTTTTGAAGTGCCCGCTTACCTTTAGGCAACTCAACCAACTCCCATGTTTGGTTGCGATGTAGTGATTCCATCTCCACTTGCATGCTCTTCGTCCATTCTTCTTTGGATTCATGTTGCATAGCTTCTTCGTATGATTCTGGCTCTCCAGAATCTGAGATCAAGAGATGGTTGAAGGAAGGAACAAACCTTTCTGGAGGTCTACTTGCTCTTGTAGATCTTTGGGGAATAGGTTAAGGCTCCTCATTTGGTTGACGTTGTTGCACATTGTCACCGTTTGCAGTCCTTGAGTCTTCACCGTCCTCAAGCTCCATGTACTCATCACCTGTTTCTTTTGTTTGTTTTCTTTCCAAGTAATCTTTGTACATATTTTGTTCGTTAAAAATTACATCCCTACTCCTTAAGATTTTACCATCTTGAGGATTCCATAGGCGATACCCAAAGTCTCCTTCTCCATAGCCAATGAAGAAACACTTTTTGGACTTTGCATCTAGCTTTGATCTTAGGCTTCTATCTATGTGCATGAAAGCCTCACACCCAAACACTTTGAGAAATGCATAATTCACCGGTTTACCTGTCCATGCCTCTTCTGGAACTCCCCCATCCAATGCCATTGAGGGTGACCGATTGATTAAGTACACAGACGTACTTACAGCTTCCGCCCAAAGCTCAAGCGGTAGGCCTGCATGTAGCCGCATGCTTCGTGCTCGTTCCATGATTGTCCTGTTCATCCTTTCCGAAATCCCATTTTGTTAAGGTGTCCTTGGGGTTGTCCTTTGCCTCCGAATGCCATTGCTAGCACAAAAGCTTTCTAAAGCTTGGCTGCAATATTCGCCTCCATTGTCGGATCTGAGGCATTTAACCTTGGTACCTGTTTCATTCTCCACAAAGGCTTTCCACCTTTGAAATATGGAAAATACATCGGATTAATTCTTCATCACATAAACCCATGTTTTTCTAGTCGCATCGTCTATGAATGTTACATAGTACAATGAGCCACCAAGTGATCGTGTACTTGCAGGACCCCAAACATCAGAATGAGTCAACTCAAGTTTTTTTTTTTTCTTTCATTTCCTAATTTTTGAAATTTTACCCTCTTTTGTTTACCATAAACACAATCTTCACAGAACTCTAAGTCCACTTCTTTCAAACCTGGTAGAAGCTTCTTTGTTTGAAGGATTTGCATTCCTTTGGCACTCATATGCCCAAGTCGATAGTGCCACACTGCACTATCAACTTCTGTAGTTGCTGCACAAGCTGAAGTTTGTGTGCTAATAGTACACAAGTAAAGTGTACCGACCTTTTCTCCCTTGGCAACCCTGAAAGATCCCTTTGAGATCTTCACCGTTTGTTTCCGAATGCAATGTTGTGACCTTCATCGTCCAATTGTCTTGTAGAGATTAAATTTTTGTGAAGAGAAGGAACATGCCTAACTTCTTTAAGCTTCCATTCATTTCCGTTAGCAGTTTTGACAAAAACTATACCTTTGCCAGCAATCTCACAAGCTTCATCATCTCCCAAGTATACATACCCAAAATTACCTTTGGTGTAGTCTTGGAAATGTTGCTTGTGTGGTGTCGCATGGAATGAAGCCCCGGAATCTACTATCCAGGAATTAGACACATTATCTAATGAGAGAATTAGAGCATCTTCCTCTACTTTACCTGCCACAGTGGCCTCCGATGTTGGCTTGTTGTCTTGAGACTCTGTCTCCTTCTTCTTCTTGGAACAACAATCCTTCTTGGCGTGGCCCTTCTTGCCGTAGTTCCAACATTCAAGAACTGACTTTGTGCGTAACTTGCTCCGTCTTGAGCGATCACGACCCTTTTGGCTTTTGAACCTCTCCTTAGGCCTTCCTCTTGTTTCCACTGACAATGCAGCACTTGATGATTCTCCTGTGCTTCTCCTTCGTATTTCCTCGCTTAGGAGAACACCCTCAACATCATCAAACTTAAGAGTATTTGTACCAGAGATAGAATTACTTACAGCCATCACAAGGCTGTCCCAACTATCCAGTAGAGATGATAGTATAAGGAGAGCTCGCACTTCGTCATCGAAATTGATTTTTACCGATCGAAGTTGACTTATGTTTGTGTTAAAGTCATTTAGGTGTTCTGCAACTGAACCATTCTCTGCCATCTTTAGATTGAACAAGCGCTTCATAAGAAATACCTTATTGGATGCTGATGGTTTCTCGTAGAAGTCGTCAAGTGACTTCATCAAGTCCTCCGTGGTCTTCATCACCGAACATTGAAGGCCACCGTTGATGCCAAACTTCACCAGATTGTTCCCAGTGCCTTTCGATCAAGGACAATCCATGCTTCATCTACCATTGTTGCAGGCTTCTTCGCAAGACCGCCTAGTGGCAAATAGAGGTCCTTCTGGTAGAGATAGTCTTCAATCTGCATCTTCCAATGTTGGTAGTTTTTGCCGTTGAACTTCTCAATCTTGAGCTTCCCTTCCTCCGCCATAACTCCAACTCAATTCAAAGAATCCTTTCCTTGAGATAATTTAGCTATGAGCAAACCTTGCTCTGCTACCAGTTGTTAGAAAATAAGACGTAGTTAAATAGATTTTTCAGTGGATTACTTAATGGAGAGAGATAGATTTCACACACAAGAGATTATAAAGTAGAGAGAGAGAGAGAGAGTACACACAATATACGTGGTTCACCCAATGTGGGCTACGTCCACGGGAAAGCAGCCACTCAATGGCTTTAGCACTTCAAAAGAAGAAGTAGTTTACAAAGGGATTAAACCCTTGATAGAGCTCCCGCCTTGCTTAACTCTCACCACCTCACACTCACCTTGTTGCATCAACTTCACACTATGAAATGTGTGTAGAAATGGCCTCTTTTTATAGGCCAAAAGGGTTGCCCTCTCTTATGAGAGACAGCCATGTGTAGCCGCCCTTGTGCGAATAAGTCCAAATCGGACCCTCCAATCTGCCCATGTGTGGCCGCCCTTGAGAATACAAGTCCGCTTTTGAATTCAACCACCGGCCATCGGCCATTGACTATCGGCCACCGTCCATTGAATTCGGCCACCGGCCACCGTCCATTGACTTCCGACCACCGGCCACCAGCCATTGACTTCCGACCATCGGCCATTGACTACCGGCCACCGGCCAACCGACCGGTTGTTTTCCGACCACTTTTCGGCCGCCGTTCGGCCATAATATTCCGACGAAAAGGAATATTCTTGTCCCTGATTCTTGTCCGTGAAAATTTTGGTTTCCGGTGAGTGATTTTCCTTCACGCACGATGGCTTCTCCTCATAATGGGGGCCTTACAAATGTGCGCTTTTACCACAGAAAATTACAAGGGTAAATCAGGCTCCATACTTAACAATCTCCCACTTGGAGACTGATCTCCAAACCAAACCTGTGACTGCTTTCCATTCTAGCTTCTTATCCTTGAATGCCGATTGAAGATGAGCAAAAGCTCAACTTCTCCTTGTTGACCACCTTTGTAAACATGTCTGCAGGATTTTCACTTGTATGCACCTTTCCTAGCTTTAGCTTTCCCTCTTCCAAAAGAGTGCGTATGAAGTGATATCTCACCTCAATGTGCTTTGTCCTTGAATGAAAGGCTGAGTTCTTTGCAAGATGGATAGCGCTTTGGCGATCACTGTACAAGACACAATTGTCTTGTTTGAATCCAAGCTCTTCTAAGAATCTGTGAAGCCACAGAATTTCTTTGCTTGCCTCCGTCATTGCTACATACTCTGCTTCCGTGGTAGAAAGTGAAACCACTTTCTGCAGCTTTGAAGCCCAGCTTACTGCTGTGCCTCCAACTGTGAACACAAAGCCAGTAGTGCTCCTTTGAGTATCTTTGTCACTTACCATATCTGCATCAGCATACCCTTCTAGAAAAATATCAGTTCCTCCAAAATACAAAGCATTTGTTGTTGTCCCTTTTAGATACCTAAGTATCCACTTCACAGCTTGCCAATGCTCTTTACCTGGGTTGTCCATGAACCTACTCACAACTCCCACTGCATGTGCAATGTCTGGCCTTGTCCAGACCATAGCATACATTAGAGAACCTACCGCTGCAGCATATGGAACTTTAGACATATAGGCCTCTGATTCTTGTCCGTAAAAATTTTGGTTTCCAGTGAGTGATTTTCCTTCACGCACGATGGCTTCTCCTCATAATGGGGGCCTTACAAATGTGCGATTTTACCACAGAAAATTACAAGGGTAAATCAGGCTCCATACTTAACACATCTTTGTTTAACCAAGACGAAAGCTTGGATTCAATTGAAGAGACTGAGTCAAATTCTTGAATGGTGTTTTCATTACTTCTCTAAAAATATGATCTTTCAGATTAAACCTTGTGATTGATCCCACTTGCTTCAAGTACATGTAATTGTTTCCCCAATCTTGAATGAGTTGTACTTGCCGCATAAATAGTCTTCCCAAGATGATTTCATGATTAAGTTTCTTTCCAAAGTCCACTATTGCAAAATTATGGTGATAGTCAATTCCACTGGAACTAACTATCACGTTTTCAAGCAGTCCCATGGGTTTTTCTATGTGTCCATTAGCTAATTGTGATTTCATTTGAGTTTGTCTAATGGGTGGTTTCCCCCATGATTCCCATACTGCTTTTGTGGCTATGCCTGTGCCAGCCCCACTATCCAGTATTGCCATGGTTCTACATCATTATATCTCACCAAAAGGGTTGTGTTTCCTTCTTTCACTTTGTAGTATTCTCAACCGACTTACTTCATAGGAATGGATCTAATCTCTTTGTTATCCAATTTATGTTTCAATTTACCCTTTTTTTTGCGATTAATCCTGTTATCCCCACCTTCTCTAGAGTTTTTTGTAAATCATTACATAAATATGGTTTGATTTTTAACAATTCTCCCAAGGTAAGAGTACATTGAATGGTTTGCTGTCTTGTTTGCATGGATGCAGGTGATGACTCTATCCTTTCTTGGATTTTTTTTCGCTTAGCTATTGTCCATCAATAATATACTTGACTCTTGTCACATTATAAAACAATCATTGCAGATTACCCCATGTACAAAAACACTAGAATGAGACCTCATTCTCATATCTATGTACAAAAATAATCCAAAGACTGAGTTGTTTTTGTGCTACTCCATGCCCCTTGTCTAAAGCCAGTTGTTTTTTGAACTATTATGTTCTTTTGTGTATATGTATTAATTTAAAACATCAACACACACACACACACACATTATTAGTATACTAGAATATAATATTCACTTATTTTTACAGAGCCTTTACTATAGCCTCACTTATAGAACCTAAAAAAAATTCCCAACATCTTTTTGCTAGAAAAGATTGCATAGAGGTAATGGAGGCCCCTTTGGGAAAATTTTCCAACTATTGCATTGATTTATGTGAGGTTCCCAATCCCAAAATATTAGGGCGACTTGGTAGATGGCCTTCCTTTATTCTCAAGTTCCATTGATGACACTCTACTCAGTTTCCACAAAGCAGAGATATGAGCAATATAAGAGAAGAAGTCCTATATCCATCGTGATTGTGGTTGTAAGGGTCATACGCCATAGGCCAGGTCGATAAATCAAGGGATTCTAATGAAGTTAATTCCTATATCACAAAGATAAAGTCCTATTGACATATTTGGAGTCCATAAATAACACCTTTTTTCCCACGTTTAAGAGGCACGTCCGCCATTCATAAACCGTAAATATGATACAAAACTTAGTTTAAACTAAATAGTAATCTTGTAAAAAGTACCCAACTAATTGGGGCCACCCATCCATAGACCTGGATCCATTAGGATACTAGTCTCCCACTTTCCAGACCACACTCACCCGTTCTTCTTATTTTTTAATTACTACCACACACTGTTTTACAAATACAAACATGGTTCCTTTATTAGTTCCGAAGATAGTTTCATTCATACAGCCCTTTAAAAAATACCAAAACAATTCAAAAAATGCATAATGAAGAAAATATGTTGGCGGGTCGCCACGACGGATGTCCATAGCATAGCTCTCAAGCATCAACATATTTATCAATACAAGGGAAGCAACCAGGATGAGGCATGGAAACTCACTAGGGTGTCAATCCTAATGAAGTGAATTCAATGAGATGCATCTACTAACTCTACAAGAAAATCAAACGCACTATCTCCAAGTAATTTGACTATGTCCTTCTACACAGCTCTACAATCGTCACGCCCGTTTACCATGCAAATCTATTCGAAATCGCACAAAACTTGAAGGGAAGCTACAAGGGACTATCAGGATCATATCCTATCACTGTCACAACATTCTAGAGAGGTACAAAGATCGCGATCGTTCGTCCCAAAGTCAGTAAAAACAACAAACAGGTGATCCTAATGGGTCGTTTTAGGGTCCCTAAAGCCTCTCCTAGGGTCAAAACAACATAAAATATGCATATAGACACTCAAAACATCGATTTAAGGTCTCAAACTCGTAGTTAAAAACCTACACAAATCTTGAATGATTACACTTGAATGGAAGAGCAAAGTAAGAGGAACACAATGCAATAAACGATTCTGAATTTGGATTACCGTAGCCACAATAGCGAATATTACAAGTTGGAGCAAGAAGGAGCTCTCAAACGTACGTTGTCTTCTCAGTTTCTCCTCAAAAAGATAATGTTCAAACTTACAAAAAATGACCTTTATAGTTTAGGTCTTTACAAATGGCTTGTCCGGCCAAAAGCTCCTAAACTTCTAACTGGCTCTCTAATATACAACTGCTCCCAGAAGAATAATCATAAATCCTTTGACAAGTTCTCGGCTTAGAGATGCTCTCTTACAAAAGAATTTTACAAAGGTTTCTCATAAAAATATGACCGTTCTCTGGAAACGCCGCTTGTCGCTTCGTCTACCAAACACTCCCCCCTTCCTCGTGCATGTTCAGTGCTTTGGCCATTGATGTGGCTCCAATGAAGGAAGTGTTGCTGAAAATCTTCTTGTTCGAAGGACAGCTTCCAGGGCTTCTTGATGTTGTCTAAAAGGATTTTCACTTAATGTGTGTTAATATGTGTTAAGGCGGTTACGCCGCTAGCGGAAGCTAAATAGCGAGACTTCAACCAACAACAGAATTTGTCAGACGAGGACGGAGCTTGACCCGCAGGAGCATGGAAACAACTAGGTGGGTGTCAAATCACCTACTCGACCTTCTAATGACAATCACTACTAAGGAAATCAAATCTAAGTTCTAAAATATGCAAGTGACTGAAATCCGTACTACGAACGAATGCTATACGAAACAGGATCTAGAATCATTGAATCGATCTCAAACTCAAGGGGAAGTCTATACACTGGGTAAGAACAACACCCTAAAGACTTGAACTGCAAAATCAACCTATAACCACTCCATGCGGTAAACGCGTATGAAGACAGGCCGAAATATACAGGTGACCAAAACTTGACCCCGATGGTACTAATGTGTATCTCTACTCGTTGTGGTTCTATAGATATGCTGCACGCTCAATTCCGACACACGAGTTGGAAGAAAACTCACACCGAAGCTCGTAGGAACTTACCACACATAGAAGCCGATAGCATGCACTCTTGGTATCTGTGCGTAGCTCTGGCCGTTGCTAACACAATGGTGGTGTCTCTTCTCCAATGGCGGCTCCGTAGCTCACGTAGCAAGTAGATAAGACTCTCTCTCTCTCTCTCTCTCTCTCTCTCTCTCTCTCTCTCTCTCTCTCTCTCTCTCTCTCTCTCTCTCTCTCTCTCTCTCTCTCTCTCTCTCTCAGACACAGTCACGGCGCTCAAAAACTCACTTTGATTAATAATATGAATCCCTTAGGTTACAAAAACTTTGGCTTATATACCTCAGCCTTGGAGGTGAGAACATCTCTAACTAATTACATCAGCAAGTGAAATTACTTCGGGATTACAAGCTGGAAACTCAATTGAGTCCCGTTACTTAATGAATGGCTCCAATCAAAAATTAATGTCAGAAAGACATTTATTACAATCAATGGTTACAAAATGATGAGTGTGAGCAAAAATGTGGGTGTGATCCTCTGTTGGCTCAACACTCCCCCCCCCCCCCGCGTTCATGTCGTCCGTGACATTACTTTTATGCTTGGTCAATAAAGTCCTGTCATCTTGAACATCTGCAAATGTGATTCGTATCGTAGGTTTCCGATGGTCAAGGTTGGGCCGAATATTTTTCTTTCGTGGGTGAAAAAGCCGGTGTAGAAAGCTTCTTCGAATGTTTCCATGTGGAAGCTAGGCAAAAACATAATCAATTGGTATAGGAGGTGTAACACTTTTGGAGAAGGCTGCAATGAAAGATCATACATCATATCAGTCACCGTGTTGGCCGTCGATAGTAGACTCGAGGTCGTGGCTTTATCTGGCGCGAACACTTCAATGCAAGTTTAGAGAGTCCTGCAGATTTTCTTGAGCATCTGACATGAAAGGTCAGGAGAGCCAGTAAAGAGCTTGATGGTGCCCGTTAGGGTTTTCACCATGTAGGCTTTACCTATTCTCTCTCTTGCCTTTGGTCCTGGCATCCTCGGATAATTAAGCCAATTTGGCTTCTTTTCTGCAATCCTGCCATGCTCTTTCCAGTTTCTGACTCTTGGCACCGGGCAGAAGGTTGCATCCTCCCGGATCTCCTTTGGTGCCTCCACCAAGTAGATGAGGTAGGCTGGGTATTTGTTCAGCCAACCTTTCCTCCATCTAGGTTGTGAATCTACTATCTTCTTTGATTTTTCCTCCTTTGTGATGTCGCCTTCGTAAAGAGCGACATACTGATCCCCTTCTAGTCTCTTTTTCGTCTTTAGCACTTCAAATTTCATCAAAGGGAAAGGCAGGCTGGGTTGCATCCACTGTTCATGGAGCACTTTTGTGTCTAGTCCCTGAAGTCTAATGGAGATTAGGAGTCTCCTCTCCCATTCCATTTCCGCCTTGGCACTCTCCTCTGCTGACTTTTATATTTGGTCATGGAGCCTTTGTTCTTCTTCTTCAGAGATTCTTGAAGTCGAGGCCACCTCTTGAGCTGGGGCTGGATCTTCAATTGTAGTTGCCTCTCCAGTTTCTGGTAGCTCTATGGCTGCTCCACCTGATTCTTCTTGTGGTGTCTCTGTCTCTCTCCTTTGTTGCTCTTGTAGATCTTGGAGCTGTTTGCGGAGGGCCTCATTCTCTGTCCGTAGTGTTTGATTTTCTAATGTGAGCCTCTCTTGTGCGGCCAATGATCCCTCCGCAATGTGCAACCTTTGTACTTGCTC
Source organism: Adiantum capillus-veneris (assembly GCF_014529385.1). Classification (NCBI taxonomy): domain Eukaryota; kingdom Viridiplantae; phylum Streptophyta; class Polypodiopsida; order Polypodiales; family Pteridaceae; genus Adiantum; species Adiantum capillus-veneris. Next base: position 115,377,960 of record NC_140938.1, on the reverse strand, counting down.
TAATCTTAGCTCTCTTTGTAAGCTTCAGACCTGGTCTTCCAAAACTGGTACGATAGCTCCCTCTTGTTCGGTTCCTGCTCTGCTAGCTCTAGGGGTAGACCTGAGTCTAGTGATTGTTCTTTCTTGGAGCTCGACTCTTTCCCTTAGCTCAATGAGCTCATCCTTAGCCGCCTCCAACTCATCCTCTATCCGCTCCCTTGCTTCCTGTGCACTTGTTACTTGTCTTGAAGCCTCGGCTAGTTGGAGTATCAAGCCGTCTCTCTCGTTTTCCGCGTCATAGAGTGATGCTTTATGACTTTCAGATTCAGTCATAGCATTCTCTAAATTTCTCTGCAACTCCGCTTCCCTTTGTTTGGCTGTCTCAATCTCTACTTCCTTTGCCTTGGACCTTTCTTTTATCTTGCTGAGCAGTTCATGCACCATGTGCATGTCTTTTTCATCATCATCTGTCAACTCTAAAGCTCTTTCCGCCACCACCTCCACTGGCTTTGGCTCTTCTAGTACTTTCGGTTCGTCCAGTTTCTCTTCACTTTCTATTTTACTCTTTGTCTTTTTCTCCGTCCCTCTCCGTTCATCTTGTTTTTGTAGGGTGATCCCATAAACTGCCTCAAGGGCCTCTTCTTCGGTGTATCCTATCTCTACCAGATCCTCATAATCATTTCTCTTTTGCTGAACTGGATCTATCTTCTTTTCTTTGGTCTCGGCTTCTGGCTTTTCCAAAACATCTGTGTCCACCTCTACTGTGGTCTCTTCCACAATTTTTTCCGTCTTCTTCGGGCTTGGTACATCAGTCATAGAGGGATGTTTGTCCTCAGCTTCCTTGTCTTTCCCTTTGTCGGCTTGCCCATCTTTCTCTTGAGGCTTAGTAGACCCATCTACTTTCCTTTTCCCCTTGTCGTCTTTTTTCAGCTCAGCTTTTAATTGTTGTACCTCCTCTTCAGTGTATGGCTCGACAGGTTGCTGCTCCAAAATAGCCTCTGACTCCTCATAAGCTTTAATATATTGATCGTATTGATCAATATGTGGCCTGGCCGAGCTAGTCCCGACTTTAGTGGGGTCTGGCACCCACTTTTCTTCAAAGTCACCCTTTAGAGCTCTTTCCGCTCTAAACTGCTCCACTAATCTTTCCATCCTTGCCGCTTTCTGACTTTTGGTTTTCTTGGGAGCAACCCTCTTCTTTACTTTCTTCTTAAGTGGCTCGTCCACATCCTCTTTAGGTTCTGAAACCACTTCTAGTTTCCAGCGTGCTCTTGTGGATGCCCTCTTGGGTACTTCGGGCTGTTCTTCCTCCTCGTCGGCTTCTCTAAGCCACTCATTCTGGGAGGGAGCCTTTGGCCACTGATCTCTAGCTCCAATAGCTTCATAATCTATTCTTGTCAGAATTTCCGCTCCTCCTATGTATTTTGGCTTCTCGTTGTGCATGGCAATTACTTGCTCGTGGATGTGTTGAGCGTAATTCACCTCTTTTGGCATATTGCTCTTTAATGCCCATGTGATGGTGGTCGCAATGGCATGGGGTGGTGTCGTATATTTTGCGGTCTTTTACTACAAACATGAAGAAATTGGTTGTACAGTCGGCAAAGGGTTGCCGCTCTTGGGTCCGCCATATCTCCATAGGTCGCATTCTGTTTCTTGGGCCCATAGACCTCTATGGCCTCTCTTCTTTCCCTGACCGAGCTCCCTTTGTTGTGCAGCTTCAATGCGTCTGCAATTAGATGTGGAGTGATCTGTACTTCTACCTTCTCTCCATCCATGGCTGTCAATGTGGCTTTTCCATCCTTCTGAATGGATGTTGCCAACTCGTCCACTCTTCTTGTATCCACACCTGATGGTCTCGAGGTGAAGAAACTGTGCAAGTCTGCCCTTTCCAGGTACCTGCTGATGTCTTCTGACCTGCTATAATCTACCAATTCATGTGGGATCATCGGTATATCCACTGCTTGCCCTTGAGGATCTCTGAAAGTCCCCTGGTAGATCTTTATTCCCTCTTTCTCCAATACTGCTTCCTCCACCCAAGTTTTGGTTGGCTTGAGGGTTTCTACTGGAATGTCAAATGGTTTCGCTTCTGCAATAGCATCTTTGATTGTCGGTCTTTTTCTCTTCGTTGCCGATGACTTAGTGGAATCCATGGATCCTGTAACTCCAATTTCAGAAGTTAGCGTCTTTTTAGTACTGAAAGCCGAAATGAAGCTTTTAACTATCCAAATGACTTGAAAATTGAAACATGAGCTATTCAGGGCCTAAGGATGCAAGGTAGGTGAAAAAATATGCAAAGTGGGCTCAAAATCATGCTGGAGACATCATACGCGTATGATGTCTTTTGTGTCAAAATGACTTCATATTGGTTGGGCTTGTAGCTGATAGTGTATACATGATTATCATATGCTTGGATTTGAGTTTGGATCCCATTTGGTCAAGTTTTTGCCAATTTAGTCCAGTTCCGGCTCTTGGCAAAATTTTGAAAGGGAATTGGATTTTATGATCCAAATTGGATAAAACTTGGTGGTTCACTTTCAAATGGCATGTAGATCACTTCTGTTTGGTGGTTGAAGCCCTGAGGTGCCAAAATCACATAGTGAGACATCATACGCGTATGATGTCTTTTAGTGTATTTTTGGACCAAATTTCACTATAAGCTTGGATTTGGCTTTAGATAGGCTTATTCAGTGGATTTATGAAATTTGGATAGATTTTGGGCTAAAAATGGCTCTGGAGACATCATATGCGTATGATGTCTTTTTCATCAATTTTGCATGGGATTGGTTCTGTGGACTCCCCATGTACTAGTGAAGGACTCTCTCTACTCAGATCTTGGTTTGGACTTGAGTATGTTGGATTTGGGCCAAAAATAGGCTTTAGGTGAAGGATTTTCCCTCAATTGGGCTAATGGGGTGATCCTCTTGACCAAATGGTTCCAAATTTCATATGTAGCATGTATTAGATATATATAATGGATGTATGATGACAAATGAGCAGTTTTGGCTCTGTAAGTGCAAATAGACATCATACGCGTATGATGTCTTTTGTGTCAAAATGGTGCTTTTTGGTTCCAGATAGCTTGTAGATGTGTTTAACAACAATCCTACAAAGTTTCAATGAGTTTGGAGTTATTTTGACAAAATTAGGACCAAAAATCAATTTTATGACCTACTTTGCGTCTTTTTGGTTTTCCTTGGGTTTTCTAACTCCAATTCTCATGATACTTGGTTCATAGGATGTGATTAACATGTGGAATGAGGCTATGCACTCAAATGTTCAAATGGATGTGAAATTCATGCTGTGAGACATCATACGCGTATGATGTCTTTTCTTGAAATGTTGGTCCTTTTGTGCAAAGAATGCTTTGTGCTAGTGCCCTAAGCCCTGCTAACTAGTTTTCAACTTAAGAAGCCATCAGTTTAGCTAAAAAGCCCCCTTATAGGCATTTCAGTCTCCGAAGTCGTCTTTTTGCCTTGGAGTTGAATCTCTTCAACTTTTCTTCTCGAGAGTTGCATTTCCAGCTCATTGGATATGTTGTGAAGCCATCTATTTGGTTGAACTTGACTTTGGCTCCCCGTTCTCCATCTTTCTCCATTCGGTTTCCCAAAAGCGTCTTTTTCACCATCGGTAAGTGAATCAGCTTTCTTTTGGGTTTTGCTTGCAAACATAAGTCATCAATAGTTACTTGAAGCTGCTTGTGAAGTTTCATTTCATTCGGTCGTCGATTTCAGCCGTTATGCCAAAATGACGCTTTGTGTGTCTGTCGTCGAATCGGTTGTTTTGACCCACTTTTGGTGGTCCAAACCTGGAGATACTCCATGGTTTCATTGCCCTCGATGTTGTTAAGCTTCCTGAGAAGTTTTGTGTCGTTTCGACAACTTTTTCCTGTTTGCCTCTTGCAGGCTCTGTTGACCTAGGGTTTTTTCAGTCGTTCTTTCTCGAGCTTTGAGTGTTAGAAACCCATCTTCTATACTAGGGTAACCCACCTATAAGTTCTTGCAAGGTTTGGTTAGGCGGTTGTGCCACTACCTAGCATTCTACCGCATTCCCCGTCTGCTCTTGTTTCTTGGTTTTGGTCAGTTTTCGCGACAAAAGTTAATGATAAGCATCAAAAGCTTATGGCAACGAGTCTACCTCTCATGTCTGGTGTCCTCTGAGCTCTCGTGGAAGTCGTAGAAGGTCGTAGAAGATTTGTGCTCCTGTGGCTCTCTGCTCTTCTCCAAGAAGGTGATAGTGTGAATGAGCTTGAAAGTGACGTGAAAAATACTTAACTTCGGACTTCCCGGTTCACTTGCCACCAAATTTGTCATGTGATCCTATCTCGTTGTGAGATGCGATTTAGGATCTGAAATTTCCCAAATCGGACTCCGTTTGACCTGTTTTCTTAGAATTCCGTCCACTTGCCAAAATTCTGCCGTTTCGGACTTTCCGCAACTTTTTCAGAATTGTACCCAATTTTTACCATGGGTTGCCCTTGTCATTAGGACCATCACCGTCTATTCTTTTCTTTTTTTCGATCTCATTTCACCTGCCTTTTTTATTTTTCTTTTACTTTTATTAAGAAAATCATAAAAAATAAAGGAAAATAGCAAATTGAAGCCAAAAAATTCCAAACATACACAATAAATAGCTGGTAACCTTGTGTATATGAATATACACTTATTTGTGATTTCTGGACTTGGATTACCACTTTTTTCCACTTTTTAGCTCCAAAAACACTCTTATTTAGTGATATTTACACGTCTAGAGACCCAAATTCATCATTTGATCTCTTCTTGTTGCAAAACAAGGTATATAAGGGCATAAATATTATCAATATTCGCAATCAAACATAAAAATTGCAAAATCATGTAAGACACTGCCCTTGTAATATAATTTTTGTTTTTGTCTCTTGTAGCTGCTTTGTAGCTCCTGTATACCTGTATACCTCCCCCCCTCCTAGTCTGAGTCCTCCCGGACGACTATGAAGTGTCTGTGGGCGAAGCATTGTAGTTGTTTTGGTCATAAGTTCCCAATGCAATTGTAGAGCGATGATACAACAGTCTTTCCAATAAAGCTGCTCTTTGTTTGATTGAAGGATTGGTGGTCGGGTTTTGGGTTGGTTTTGGCACTTCGGTAGTAGAATCAGTAGATGGATTCTTCTTTACCTTCTTGTTCTTTTTCACAATCCAAATCTGCTTCCGCTTCGCTTGTGCTTGCCACAAACTCTTTGCGACCCAAACCTGCTTTGTTCTTTGTGTTGATTTCCTCGCCTTGAAATACCTAGGAGTTTCCGTGGATTGTACTGAAGGGCGTTCCTGTTTACAAATCCTTGGGATCCAAATTTGCTTGCTATAGCTTTGTGCCGGCATGAACTTCTTTGGAATCCAGATCTCTTTCACTGTCCTTGATTGTCTGGAATCACTCTGTTGTCTGGTATTGAAGACTCTGTTTTCCACCTTTGTGTTCTCTGGCACAACCTTTTTTTGTCTCCATACCAACTTTGACTCCGTTTTTTCCCAAGATTGAGTTGTTATATTATTGCTTGTCTTCCTTATCCAATGTTGAGAATTCCTCGTCGAAGAGTAATCCGGTTGTATAGAAACTTTTGGTTGCCATTGCTTCTTCTTTTTCTCTGGTTGTTGTTTACCTTTGTTCTTGGATTCTTCCTTTGGAGTTCGCTCTGCTCCTTTGGTGAACTTAACTGATTGACTTTCACCTTCGTATTTGATAAGCACTGATTTAGAACTCCAGTCAATCATTGCATTGTATTGCTTCTGCCATGGTTGTCCTAGCAATAATGGATGTTGTGTAGCTTGGTCTTCAACCACGTAAAACATATGAGGATACACATACTGGTTAATCTGTATATGTAAAACTGTGCATCCGACAGTTTTGATTGAATTCTCAGAGTAACTCTTTAACTCTTGCTTGGCAGTTTGTAATTTAGTGTCATTTGTCAATTGTCTATACAAACTGAGTGAAAGTAGGTTAGTTTGAGCTCCTGAATCCAATAGTGCTCTGGCTTTGATTTGGTTGGTTCCTACTTTGCATTCAATGATGGGTTCTTCTTTGTCATTATCCATTTCTGTCATATTGACTGCGTTTATTCGTATTGCTCCTTCATTGCGCTGTTTCTGACGCAGTAGTCTTCTTTTCTCCATTCTTTCCTTCGCCTCGGCTTGCGCTTCCTCCACAATCTTTTTCTTTTTCTGGACACGCAGCTTTTCTTGATGTATTTTGAGAAGCATGTCTTGGGTTAGCGGCAAAAGATACTTTTTCACTCTGCATCCACTAATCCAATTGGGCATTTCTTCTCCGTCTAATGTAGCAAGCTTGACGGCTCCACTTGGTGATAGATCTTTAATCACCAGAGGTCCCATCCCTCGCTTTTTAAGCTTCTTAGCATGCTGTTTCAGAGTGTAAACTAGGACATAGTCCCCAACCTTAAACTCTTTAGTCCTCACATGCTTATCAAAAAATTCCTTTTGTCACCTTTTTTGAGCGTAGATAGAAGCTACTGCTTTTAGGCGAAGCTCGTCTAGCTTTTCCACGTCATCTATTCTATCAGTTTCTTTTTCGAGTATAGTTCTCAGCATGAAGTACGGAACCACGTCGTACCCGTCCTTGTCGCAAAATTTCGTTGTGAGACCATCCGGAATTGCACAAACATCTAGGGTTGCTAGAATGTGTGTCCATTCTAATGGTTCAAGCGTGTCCTCTGGAAAGGGTTCTCCTATATAAGTTTTGTCTTCGATAGCCCTTTCTAAAACACATTCTTCTCGCCTCAGACTTCCACATTTCGAGGCTCCACACATCCATAACTCCTTGGGCTTACCTAACCAAGCTGGAAATTCGGATCCCGCCAAAGTAGCTGAATCAAACTCCTCTACCGGTGCTCGGTTCACATCTTTGTAGCTATGGTCTCTCAGGTTCACACATGTAGTGGTTTCCATATTTCTCAGGTATATGTGATCGTAGCCCCAATCCTGGACCATTTTCAACTGTCTCATGAATGGTCTTCCCAGTATGATATCATAGTTATTCTCCTTGCCAAAATCGACAATAGCAAAATTATGTTCGTATTCAATGCCGCAAGAAGTCACTACGACTTTCTCTAATAACCCCATAGGTTTCTCCATGTGTCCATCTGCTAATTGGAGTTTCAACCTAGTCTTCCTTATTGCTGGTTTCCCTCATTTTTTCCAGATTTCTTTTGTAGCAATGGCTACCCCAACTCCGCTGTCTAGTATTGCCATCGTGTTCACTCCTTGGAATTCAACTAGTAAGGTTGTATTCCCCTCTTCACCTTCGCAATACTCTCCGACCTTGTTTAAGGGTACAGGCTTAGCGTTCTTTTGTGGTTTGCTCAGCTCTTGTATACCCTCTTGCAGTCTCGATGTTGGGTCTTTTATCCCAAATTTCTCCAAGCATTTTCCTACAGTGGTCCACATATGTGGTCTTAGCCTCAAAAGCTCAGCTAGAGTGATAGTGCATGTCACTGGTGTTGACAAGATCTCTATCAATCCTTGCGAGTCCATGACTTTTTCTGATGAGATTCTTCGTGAGGGAAGTGCTCTAATCTCGGATTTTGCTTCATACTCTCCTAAGTATGAAGGTAAGGTATTCAGTGAATGAGGTTTGCTCTCCATTGTTCTAACAGAGCCCCCATCTCCCCAGTAAGATTGCAGATCCAAGTCCACTTGAGATCCTGCCTCAAATTCCACTATGGGAGGATTCCTGATGTCCTTTTCCCAATTTGTCTGATTAGCTTGGCAACTTAGCTCGTTTGCAAAGTTTGCCTCTCTCACTTGTTTCCAAAATTCATTGTAATCCTCATCTCTTCTGTAAATCCTCTGTATGACTGGATGAAAACTCTCTATCTCCTGATCGGTTGTGTTCAATACTATGCGGTCATCCTTGTGTGTATTTTCAGGCTTTTGTGCACTGGGAGTCTTTTCAGCTACCCGTGAAATGATAGTCTCTTGCTGAATTGGGTTTTCCGTTCCACAATTCATTGTTTCTCTTGGTGGTTCTAATAACGCTTGTGCAGTCTCGATCATTCTCTGGCACATTTCAAGTCTCTGCTTTTCCAATTCCGTGTTTGGGTATGTCATCCACCTCTGTTCTTGTGTTTGGTTGTTCTTTAACCTAGCTTCGTAAGCTCTCATCACTGCGTCCAATGGTTCGTGTACTTTGTCGACTAGCACTGATCCCCCTGAGCTTAATCTCGTTGTCTCTTTGATACTCTTTTGTTTCGTTCTTTCCGGGCTCATCTGTCGTTTCCCGTTTTGACTCTCAAGTTTTTCTAATCTATCTTTAGTTTGCTTTAGTTCCTCAGCTAGAATAGTGTCTTCACGTTCTTTTCTCAACTTCATGCGTGCTTTTCTAGCTTTCCATGTGTTTCTCTGACTCCGCGGTCCTTGACTAACCACTTCAGTCGCTAAATTTCCATTCTCAGGTTCTCTAGTGGTTTTCTTAGATTGAGCTCTAGTAACAACTTGCGTTGGTATCAGAGTTTCATTTTCAGACCCACTGCTGGTAGGAATAGTTTCTAGCATATTCAATGTCATCTTTTTCACTTTGTTTGGATTCTTTGAACAATCCTCAATGAAGTGAGTAACCCCACACTCAGTGCAATAAGCGTTAATTCTAATGATTTCCGTATGTGGACAAACATTCATCAGATGGTCACCTCCACACTTGTAACAGGGTCCTAGTGCTGGTCTTGGTCCCACTTGATTCGTCCTTTGTGGATAGGATGGTCTTTGTCCTGTTAACCCTCCATGAGCTATGAACATCAATGTTCTTGCGTCCAAATTGTATCTCTCTTCATCAGAAGCACTTGTAGCTGTTGGTGTTCCAACATTCCCAATCATGCCCCATGGTTCTAGTTGTTTGGGTTCTTCTGGTGGGTAATACACAGTTGGAGACACGTGTGCACCAGATTCTTCATAATAGGCTTGAACAGGCACTAAGGCTTTTTCTTCCTAATTCTCTAAGGTTGGTGCATATCTAATGCCCACTGGTCTTGCTCCTGGTAAAGGTGGTTGTTGTCCCAATACCGGTTGCGGTCTTTCTATCCCCATAGGTCCTGGTACATTTCCCATTGGGTATCGAGGTATTGGATGTACCTGAGGTGGTACTAATTGAGCAGGAGGTGCATACTGACGCTCCCTTACATACCCTTTGTTGTAATAGCACTCCTCTATTGGATGGTTTGTCCATTTTTGTTCAATAGCACACCATTTCAGTGGTTTTGGCAATGGTTTTTGGTATGGTGTCATCCTTTTTAGAGCATCTTCTATCATTTGCTCTACATTTGGAATGGTTGTTGTTTGAACAATTTTTTTAGTGGTAGTATCGCTCGCTATGGAGGAAGAGCTACTGGATGCAAAATCTGTATCCGCTGACACCTCTCCATAAACCGTACAGTTATCCACTAAGTACAATGCTTCTCTCGTTACTTGCTCGAAACTTGTTAGGAAATAAGACGTAGCTAAGTAGATAATTGAGTAGATTACTTAATGGAGAGAGACAGATTTATATACACGAGATTATAGAGTAGAGAGAGAGAGAGAGAGAGTACACACGATATACGTGGTTCACCCAATGTGGGTTACGTCCACGGGAAAACAGCCACTCAATGGCTTTAGTACTTCAAAACAAGAAGTAGTTTACAAAGGGATTATACCCTTAATGGAGCTCCCGCCTTGCTTCACTCTCACCACCTCACACTCACCTTGTTGCAGAAACTTCACACTATGAAATGTGTGTAAAAATGGCCTCCTTTTATAGGCCAAAAGGGCTGCCCTCTCTTATGAGAGACAGCCATGTGTAGCCGCCCTTGTGCGAATAACTCCAAATCGGACCCTCCAATCCACCCATGTGTGGCCGCCCTTGAGAAGACAAGTCCGCTTTTGAATTCGGCCACCGGCCATTGAATTCGGCCACCGGCCACCGGCCATTGACTTCCGACCACCGGCCACCGGCCATTGACTTCCGACCACCGGCCATCGGCCATTGACTACCGGCCACCGGCCAACCGACTGGTTGTTTTCCGACCACTTTCCGGCCGCCGTCCGGCCATAATATTCGTGCGAAAAAAAAATCCGGCCTTTAAAGTTGCCCCTGATTCTTGTCCGTGAAAATTTTGGTTTCCGGTGAGTGATTTTTCTCCACGCACGATGGCTTCTCCTCATAATGGGGGCCTTACAAATGTGCGCTTTTACCACAGAAAATTACAAGGGTAAATCAGGCTCCATACTTAACAATTTCCCACTTGGACACTGATCTCCAAACCAAACCTGTGAGTGCTTTCCATTCTGGCTTCTTATCCTTGAATGCCGATTGAAGATGAGCAAAAGTTCAACTTCTCCTTGTTGACCACCTTTGTAAACATGTCTGCAGGATTTTCACTTGTATGCACCTTTCCTAGCTTTAGTTGTCCCTCTTCCAAAAGAGTGCGTATGAAGTGATATCTCACCTCAATGTGCTTTGTCCTTGAATGAAAGGCTGAGTTCTTCGCAAGATGGATAGCGCTTTGGCTATCACTGTACAAGACACAATTGTCTTGTTTGAATCCAAGCTCTTCTAAGAATCTGTGAAGCCACAGAATTTCTTTGCTTGCCTCCGTCATTGCTACATACTCTGCTTCCGTGGTAGAAAGTGAAACCACTTTCTGCAGCTTTGAAGCCCAACTTACTGTTGTGCCTCCAACCGTGAACACATAGCCAGTAGTGCTCCTTCGAGTATCTTTGTCACCTGCCATATCTGCATCAGCATACCCTTCTAGAAAAATATCAGTTCCTCCAAAATACAAAGCATTTGTTGTTGTCCATTTTAGATAACTAAGTATCCACTTCACAGCTTGCCAATGCTCTTTACGTGGGTTGTCCATGAACCTACTCACAACTCCCACTGCATGTGCAATGTCTGGCCTTGTCCAGACCATAGCATACATTACAGAACCTACCGCTGCTGCATATGGAACTTTAGACATATAGGCTATCTCCTCTTGTGTCTTTGGACACATATCCTTCGTTAGTTTAAAATGACCAGCCAAAGGTGTAGAAACTGGTTTTTCATTTATCATTGCAAACCTTTCTAGTACCTTCTTGATGTAATCTTCTTGAGATAGCTTTATTGTCTTCTTCGTCCTGTCCCTTGATAATTTCATACCAAGTATCCTCTTTGCAGCACCTAAATCTTTCATTCAAAAAGATTTGGACAGCTCCTCTTTTAGGTCTTTGATGTCCTGCATGTTAGCACTTGCAATCAACATGTCATCAACATACAACATTAGGATGATGAATTTCCCATCTCCCAAATTCTCCATGTAGACGCAGTGATCCGAGTTGCATCTTGTGAATCCGTGATCCAACAACCATCGATCAAACTTCAAGTACCATTGTCTTGCTGCTTGCTTTAAACTATACAAGCTCTTCTTTAATCTGCAAACCATTTTCTCCTTACCTTTTACTTCATACCCCTTTGGTTGAAGCATGTAGATTTCCTCCTCTAAGTCACCGTGAGGGAATGCCGTATTTACATCCATTTGCTCGAAATTTAGATCATGAGCAGTCACAAGGCTTAAGACAAGCCTAATTGAGTTCATTTTTACAACATGAGAAAATATTTCATTGAAGTCGATACCTTTCTTTTGAGAAAAACCTTTTACCACAAGCCTAGACTTGTACCTTTTCTTCCCACCTTCTTCTTCCTTCACCTTGTACAACCATTTGTTTTGAAGTGCCCGCTTACCTTTAGGCAACTCAACCAACTCCCATGTTTGGTTGCGATGTAGTGATTCCATCTCCACTTGCATGCTCTTCGTCCATTCTTCTTTGGATTCATGTTGCATAGCTTCTTCGTATGATTCTGGATCTCCAGAATCTGAGATCAAGAGATGGTTGAAGGAAGGAACAAACCTTTCTGGAGGTCTACTTGCTCTTGTAGATCTTTGGGGAATAGGTTGAGGCTCCTCATTTGGTTGACGTTGTTGCACATTGTCACCGTTTGTAGTCCTTGAGTCTTCACCGTCCTCAAGCTCCATGTACTCATCACCTGTTTCTTTTGTTTGTTTTCTTTCCAAGTAATCTTTGTACATATTTTGTTCGTTAAAAAATTACATCTCTACTCCTTAAGATTTTACCATCTTCAGGATTCCATAGGCGATACCCAAAGTCTCCTTCTCCATAGCCAATGAAGAAACACTTTTTGGACTTTGCATCTAACTTTGATCTTAGGCTTCTATCTATGTGCATGAAAGCCTCACACCCAAACACTTTGAGAAATGCATAATTCACCGGTTTACATGTCCATGCCTCTTCTGGAACTCCCCCATCCAATGCCGTTGAGGGTGAACGATTGATTAAGTACACAGACGTACTTACAGCTTCCGCCCAAAGCTCAAGCGGTAGGCCTGCATGTAGCCGCATGTTTCGTGCTCGTTCCATGATTGTCCTGTTCATCCTTTCCGAAATCCCATTTTGTTGAGGTGTCCTTGGGGTTGTCCTTTGCCTCCGAATGCCATTGCTAGCACAAAAGCTTTCAAAAGCTTAGCTGCAATATTCGCCTCCATTGTCGGATCTGAGGCATTTAACCTTGGTACCTGTTTCATTCTCCACAAAGGCTTTCCACCTTTGAAATATGGAAAATACATCGGATTTATTCTTCATGACATAAACCCATGTTTTTCTAGTCGCATCGTCTATGAATGTTACATAGTACAATGAGCCACCAAGTGATGGTGTACTTGCAGGACCCCAAACATCAGAATGAACCAACTCAAGTTTTTTTTTTTCTTTCATTTCCTGATTTTTGAAATTTTACCCTCTTTTGTTTACCATAAACACAATCTTCACAGAACTCTAAGTCCACTTCTTTCAAACCTGGTAGAAGCTTCTTTGTTTGAAGGATTTGCATTCCTTTGGCACTCATATGCCCAAGTCGGTAGTGCCACACCGCACTGTCAACTTCTGTAGTTGCTGCACAAGCTGAAGGTAGCGTGCTAACAGTACACAAGTAAAGTGTACCGACTTTTTCACCCTTGGCAACCACCAAAGATCCCTTTGCGATCTTCCACCGTTTGTTTCCGAATGCAATGTTGTGACCTTCATCGTCCAATTGTCCTGTAGAGATCAAATTTTTGCGAAGAGAAGGAACATGCCTAACATCTTTAAGCTTCCATTCATTTCCGTTAGCAGTTTTGACAGAAACTGTACCTTTGCCAACAATCTCACAAGCTTCATCATCTCCCAAGTATACATACCCAAAATTACCTTTGGTGTAGTCTTGGAAATGTTGCTTGTGTGGTGTTGCATGGAATGAAGCCCCGGAATCTACTATCCAGGAATTAGACACATTGTCTAATGAGAGAATTAGAGCATCTTCCTCTACTTTACCTGCCACAGTGGCCTTCGATGTTGGGTTGTTGTCTTGAGACTCTGTCTCCTTCTTCTTCTTGGACCAGCAATCCTTCTTGACGTGGCCCTTCTTGCCGCAGTTCCAACATTCAAGAACTGACTTTGTGCGTGACTTGCTCCGCCTTGAGCGATCACAACCCTTTTGGTTTTTGAACCTCTCCTTAAGCCTTCCTCTTGTTTCCACTGATAGTGCAGCACTTGATGATTCTCCTGTGCTTCTCCTTTGCATTTCCTCGCTTAGGAGAACACCCACAACATCATCAAACTTAAGAGTATTTGTGCCAGAGATAGAATTACTTACAGCCATCACAAGGCTGTCCCAACTATCCGGTAGGGATGATAGTATAAGGAGAGCTCGCACTTCATGATCGAAATTGATTTTCACTGATCGAAGTTGACTTATGTTTGTGTTAAAGTCATTTAGGTGTTCTGTAACTGAACCATTCTCTGCCATCTTTAGATTGAACAAGCGCTTCATAAGAAATACCTTATTGGATGCTGATGGTTTCTCGTAGAAGTCGTCAAGTGACTTCATCAAGTTCTCCGTGGTCTTCATCTCCGAAACATTGAAGGCCACCGTTGATGCCAAGCTTCACCAGATTGTTCCCAGTGCCTTCCGATCAAGGACAATCCATGCTTCATCTGCCATTGTTGCAGGCTTCTTCGCAAGACCGCCTAGTGGCAAATAGAGGTCCTTCTGGTAGAGATAGTCTTCAATCTGCATCTTCCAATGTTGGTAGTTTTTGCTGTTGAACTTCTCAATCTTGAGCTTCCCTTCCTCCGCCATAACTCCAACTCAATTCAAGGAATCCTTTCCTTGAGATAATTTAGCTATGAGAAAACCTTGCTCTGATACCAGTTGTTAGAAAATAAGACGTAGCTAAATAGATTTTTGAGTGGATTACTTAATGGAGAGAGATAGATTTCACACACAAGAGATTATAAAGTAGAGAGAGAGAGAGAGAGTACACACAATATAAAGTAGAGCACTCAATGGCTTTAGCACTTCAAAAGAAGAAGTAGTTTACAAAGGGATTAAACCCTTGATAGAGCTCCCACCTTGCTTCACTCTCACCACCTCACACTCACCTTGTTGCATCAACTTCACACTATGAAATGTGTGTAGAAATGGCCTCCTTTTATAGGCCAAAAGGGCTGCCCTCTCTTATGAGAGACAGCCATGTGTAGCCGCCCTTGTGCGAATAAGTCTAAATCGGACCCTCTAATCCGCCCATGTGTGGCCGTCCTTGTGTAGACAAGTCCGCTTTTGAATTCGACCACCGGCCATTGAATTTGGCCACCGGACATCGGCCATTGACTTCCGACCATCGGCCACCGGCCATTGACTTCCGACCACCGGCCATCGGCCATTGACTACCGGCCACTGGCCAACCGACCGGTTGTTTTCCGACCACTTTTCGGCCGCCGTTCGGCCATAATATTCCGGCGTAAAAGAATATTCCGGCGACAAAAAATTCTCGGGGGCCTCCGCCCCCAAGGCCTTTAAAGTTGCCCCTGATTCTTGTCCGTGAAAATTTTGGTTTCCGGTGAGTGATTTTCCTTCACGCACGATGGCTTCTCCTCATAATGGGGGCCTTACAAATGTGCGCTTTTACCACAGAAAATTACAAGGGTAAATCAGGCTCCATACTTAACAAAACTTGTACAAGCTTTCAAGTACAAGTCCTTCTTGAGAGTGTCGTTTCTCAATCTTTCAATAAATAGAACAGATAGTCTGTCATCTTGTGGTCGTTCACGTACTGGACATCTCTCAATGTATTGTTTGAAGCGAAGTGAAGCTTCCTTCACTTTTTCCTGTTCTCTCTGTTTAAAAGCATATATTTGTGAGACCGTATTGTGCTTAATCCCTCGTTTTGAGAATTCCTCAACAAACTCTCTTAGCAAATGGTCAATGTCATGGAATCCCCCTCTGTTTAGTGGTTGAAACCATGTCAATGCCGTACCTTCTAGAGTAAGACCAAATCCCTCGTATTGTGTATGGAAATCTGTTATCTGCTCAGCTCTTAAGACTTGCTTAAAGAGTGACACATGTGCATACGGATCTCCTGAACCACCATACTTCTTTGGCATACACTTGGCTACTTGAGATGGTCTCATACGTCTATGGTCTGCTACCAATCTCATTGCTCCTGTGTCCCGGCTAAAGCTTTCTCTAGCATCATGGACTTCATGGGTTACCCTTGTCGGTTCCCCTGCCCTGAGTCTACCAATCTCATTGCTCCTGTGTCCCGGCTAAAGCTTTCTCTAGCATCATGGACTTCATGGGTTACCCTTGTCGGTTCCCGTGCCCTGAGTCTACTACTAGGAGGTAAATGTGATGGTTCCGCTTCGAACCTTGGACCTGGAGTGGTATATGTGGAGATTGGAACTGCACTACCTCGATTCGTATCCATTGACTCTCTGGAATGTAATGATCCCATTGGTCCGGGCTTCGAGTACTGAGGTTGACTGAAAGAGTCAGCAGCCTGAGTTCTTTGTCCTCCTGTTGTCATTGGGTTTTGCACTCCATTTGTTGGTGCTGGTCTTTGTGAGCTAGAAGTAACATAATACTGATGTAGTGGTCCCCCAAAGTATGTATACCCTTCTAATTCTTTCTTGCCCATTGTTGAGTATTGCCTCCCATACTTGTCGTAAGCGGCAATTTTCACTTCCGATCCCTCTGTGTAGGTAAAGACATAAAGTCTTTTTTGGTCTGTCAACTCTCCGGTGTAGGGTTCTTCACATCTATAATAGAGATCTTGCTCCCCATTATTATATTTGTATAGCCCCACATAGATGTTATCAGTGTTGATCCTTGTAGTTTCATTCTCTCTTCTTAACCTCGCATCAGGGAAGTTCATTATTGGTGCTTTCTCCTCAAGTTCTTCATCTACTTTGGCTTTGGTGCCCATCAATCCCCACTTGTCCACAATGTTAGGGTTTAGGACTACCAAGTACATGGTACCCTCGTCATCTAGATATCTATCTCCGCTATAGCTCACAGGCACTAAGTCCTTGAACTCACTAGGTCTATCTTCTATCTTTACACAATAGCGGTCCATTCCATCTTTGTAGATCTTGGCACCTTGCTCATTGTCGTACTGGTATTTTATGAACAATAGCTTCATTGTGGCGGAAGGGTTTGATGATCCTGCTGCCATATTTTCTCTGTTGTTCAGGTTCAAGTGTTCCAAGTGTTCGGTGAAAATCTCGTAAGATCTCTCCGAAGAAGTATCAGAAACACTTCCTTCAAAGATCGGCTCTAATGGTTGCACCCAACTTTGGTTTACACTTCCCTCGGTTGATATGACACTTGCTTGTTCCCCTTGTTTTGGTTGGTTATTCTGGAGATTCCTTCCCGATCTCAAATTCATCAATTCCCCTAAAGGACTTTAACTTTTCCATCTCGGCAATTTGTTTTCCCAAGTTTTTGTGGTCAGAATTGATCCAAACTGATTAATACTTGGTCAATTGTTTAATCTTGTCAGTTGGACAACTTCTATTTCATCAAGTGAGAATTTTGTTGCAGTTATGCTGAAAAAGACATTATACGCGTATGATGTCTTTTTTCACAGATTTGGACTATTTTGGTTATGCTCACTCTCAGTAGCCCCCTTATGCTCTGTCCACTCACAAAATTCAGTTTGAACTCTGTTTGAGCAAGTTATGGCTAATTTAGGCTTTTCTTGGCAATTTTTCGCTTTTGACTTGTTTTGGGTCAATTGTGATCCAAATGGGATGAAACTTGAAATATAACCTCTAGACAGCTATTACAATGGATCTGTGTTGGCAAAGTATCAAAATATGTCCAAAATTAGGTAAAAGACATCATACGCGTATGATGTCTTTTTCATCAATTTGGGTCAAGACTTGATATTTATGCTTTCTACAGTGTTTGTAACAATCTTGTCAGGTCAGATATCAAAAATAAGCAGTGGATGTGCTAAAAGACATTATACGCATATGATGTCTTTTGTCCCAGATTTTCACTATTCTTGGTTTTAAGCCTTCTCCAATGTTTATAATTGAGTTTCAAGTGTTTTTGTCAGGTTTGAATGTAAAAACAAGATCTGAATCCAAAATTTCCTATTCTTTGCGTTTCTTGGACTCCGGCTTGTCTTTTTGGGTTTCTTTGAGTGTTAATGCTCTTGTTTTAAGTTGAAATTAGGGTATAACCCCCCTTTTGAACACTCTGGTAAAGTCAAAATTTCTGTTTTGGTCTCTGTTTGGTCATTTAGACATCATACGCGTATGATGTCTAAAGTTGCAGATTTCCAATTTTTTGGCACAGAATCCTTCCTAAAGCTTTCTCAAGTGCTCAGCAACTCCCAGATACACAAAAAATTTCTCTGACTTTTGTTTATTGCAAGTTTCACTACTAACTCGACGGTTTAGTGATCTAACATGCAATCAACCATATCAAGCAAATACTCCAATGATTACTAGCTCTAGATCAGGATCAAATGAAGTCCTACCTAAGCTATTCCTAATCATAAAATGGGTTTGGTAATTGTGATTTTAAAGAGATCCACTGCCACTCACGGACTAGCAAATTCTTCTTCTATCAACAACTACTCAACACCAACAAAACAACAAACAAATCTAAGCTAAACTAAAAATACTGTCAACACGGAAGACCCAGGAATACCCCACTTCCCAGTATCTCTCGAGATCTTCGGAGTCCACCACTCCTAGATCTTTTCTAACTAAAGTATACAAAGTAGTTTATACGACTCACCTTGTAGGATTAGTCTAAGGTCACCTACTTAGGGCTCTCGTCCCCGGCAGCGGCGCCAAATGTTAAGGCGGTTACGCCGCTAGCGAAAGCTAAATAGCGAGAACTCAACCAACAACAGAATTTGTCAGACGAGGACGGAGCTTGACCCGCAGGCGCATGGAAACAACTAGGTGGGTGTCAAATCACCTACTCGACCTTCTAATGACAATCACTACTAAGGAAATCAAATCTAAGTTCTAAAATACGCAAGTGACTGAAATCCGTACTACGAACGAATGCTATACGAAACAGGATCTAGAATCATTGAATCGATCTCAAACTCAAGGGGAAGTCTATACACTGGGTAAGAACAACACCCTAAAGTCTTGAACTGCAAAATCAACCTATAACCACTCCGTGCGGTAAACGCGTATGAAGACAGGCCGAAATATACAGGTGACCGAAACTTGACCCCGATGGTACTAATGTGTAGCTCTACTCGTTGTGGTTCTATAGATATGCTGCACGCTCAATTCCGACACACGAGTTGGAAGAAAACTCACACCGAAGCTCGTAGGAACTTACCACACATAGAAGCCGATAGCGCGCACTCTTGGTATCTGTGCGTAGCTCTCGTCGTTGCTAACACAATGGCAGTGTCGCTTCTCCAATGGCGGCTCCGTAGCTCGCGTAGCAAGTAGATAAGACTCTCTCTCTCTCTCTTAGACACAGTCACGGCGCTCAAAAACTCACTTTGATTAATAATCTGAATCCCTTAGGTTACAAAAACTTTGGCTTATATACCTCAGCCTTGGAGGTGAGAACATCTCTAACTAATTACATCAGCAAGTGAAATTACTTCGGGATTACAAGCTGGAAACTCAATTGAGTCCCGTTACTTAATGAATGGCTCAAATCAAAATGAATGTCGGAAAGACATTTATTACAATCAATGGTTACAAAATGATGAGTGTGAGCAAAAATGTGGGTGTGATCCTCTGCTGGCTCAACAGTATGCTACGTACCGTGGCTTGAGGTCCTTCACCATAGGATGGAAGATCCTTGAGTCGATTTCGAAGAACACTGTGACGAAGGCCTCTTTGAATGTCTACAAGTAGTGTGAAGGCTTTACATTGTCGTGGCGATGAATCCTAGAGATTCCAACAGATCCCTCTGCGCCCTTCCAAGAACAGATTCCACGGATGACCGTTGCCTTCAGTGTCTTTAAACACCTGGATGCAGGTGATGATCATCCGGGCTATCTTTTCTAGCATTTGACAAGCCACGTTAGGGACATCGCGCAGCAAGGTGACTGTCGATTCCAATGTGTTGACCACGTAGGCTACTGTAGGAGGCTGCTATGCTGTCAAGACTGGGTAGTTCAGCTTTTGCTGCCTTGAGCCTTTCCATGTGGCAAAATCCCTCCACGTGCGTCTTCTAGGGACTGGGCAAAAAGTAGGATCTATTTGTATATGCTGAGGAGCGTTGTGATAGTTAGTTAGATCCTGTGGTCGTTTGTCCAACCACTTCTGCCTCCACTTTGGGTGGTCATCAACAAGTATCTGGGCTTCTTCCGCTGTCAGTGCAATGCCTTCGTATCCCCCATCTTTGTTTTGTGGCAGGGCTGGCCGCATCTTTTCCTTCCACAGAATTGCTTCATGGCATATCAGAGGGAGTGGTAGGTACTCATGGCCAAACCCTTCCACCTTCTCTTCTGGCTATAAGTAGGCTAGGGCCGTTGACTCCATTATCTTCTTTTTATAGAGCATGTAATCCTTTGCTGGTCCCTCTAGCATGTCCTTAATGCTCTCAGTGAGCTCATATCTAATATCCAGATGTGGCTCTCCAAATTCGTGCTCTTGTTCCCCTTGATGCGATGTTTCAGGAAAATCAGGCACTTGTTGTCTAGATAGCAGTTGCGGTTGACTCTGGGCTTTGTCTGCTCTGATTTGTTCTTGAAAAATAAGATCTTCCTTTTCCTGCAGTGTGTCACCGATCTACTTCTGAGTCTCTAATTCGGAGATTGCTTGTGCAAGTTGCTGCTCCAGTTCTTTTATCTTTTGCTCATTTGCCGCCGTCTGGGCCATCATTCCTGCTAAGAGCACAGACGGCCATCATTCCTGCTAAGAGCAGCTGTCTTTGAAGCTTTTCTTGCTCTAGCTCCGATTTCAGTGCCACTACGGTGTTCACTGTTGTTGTGGCATTGTCCGATGTAGAGACCAATGCTCCAGCAAGTTCCTCGTTTGCCATAAAGGTTGTCAGAGTGCTTTTGACAGTGTTGTACGAACTATTAACTCTCTGAAACATTGCGCTTTCATAAGCAAGCTGCTCCGTGCTTTCTGTACTCTTGTAGTCAATTCTTGGAATTCTTTTTCTTTGGCGATCAAATCTGTCCTGACGTCCACCAAATCTTTGATCAGAGACTGAGCCTGTTGTTGCTCAATGTCTCTTTCCTCTGTTGTGAGTTCCAGTTGTGCCCTCAGGCTCTCTAACTCCTCTTGCCCAGATGCTTGCTTTTGTTGGGCCTCCTGTACCTTCTTTTCCTTTTCTCTCAGCACCACATGCTGGCACTGGAACTGCCTTTCTAATTCCTTTAAAGTCTGCATGTCATCAAAACTAGCAACAGCCTGGCAGGCTTCGTGGTATCCGATTGCTTCCATAGGAGGTATAAACTCCTTTTGCGAGGTTGAAGGAGGAGGAGGTGGCGGTTTTTTGTTTGATGGAGAAGGAGGAGATTTCGGCGAGGGAGGAGGTGGTGATTTAGGTGAGGGGGAGGTGAGCTTGCTTCTTCTCGTACATGCCTCTTTTTGGAAGCATCTTCCCCTCGTTGTGAAGCAGATGCTTCTGCTTTTCTTTTCTTTAAAATCTTGATGATTCTTTGGCGGGTCAGATCCGCCGCCCATCCCACTTCCACATTCCTCTCTCTTTGAGTTTTCTTTAGCTGCTCTGCTTGGTTTGTATCATCAGCTGCATCTCTTTCCTTCGTTCCTTCAGTGGACTGCAAAGAAATGTCCACTTCTACAGCCTTTTGTTGTGCTTCTAACCTTTGCTTTTTAGCCCGTATGCGAGCTGCATTTTCTATTCTTTCTTGTCTTTCCTTCTCAAATCTTTGTTTTTGTGTTTGTTGCGTTGCAGCAACTCTTGCCTGTCTGTCAACCCGTAACTTGGTCCTTCTTTCCTCGACTCTTTGTTGGGCTTCTGCATATGCTTTTTGAAGGTCAAACTGCGGTATAGCACTTCTTTCCCTCCTTTTTCTCTCGAGCGGCTTTGTGGAGTCTTCCTCCTCGCTTTCTTCAAACTCAGATGGCCCTTTGTCTTTCAACCCTTGAGAGTTTCCTTCCTCATCAGTCTCGGTCTTTTCTTCATCACTCGAGATTTTGTTGGATGCCTTGGCTGAGCACGATGATGTTGCGCCAGGGGTCGTTCTTATTGAATGAGCAAACAAATTTTCTTTCTGAATTAGGGCCGTTTGAGAACTGGTAGCTGGCAGATCTTCAATCATTCCCAAAGCTTGGTATGTTATTCTTGTTAGCATTGGCCCTGCGTTCATGTAGCTTTTGTTTTTTGCCGAGCTTTTCAAATTTGCTTCGACCAACTTTTCCAAAATGTAAGAACCATAGTCGCAGCGAATGGTTCTATTTTTGGTTGTTGCTAGAGCCATGACCACGGCAATGTGCAGGATTGGCCCGGTGTAGCGAGGAGGCTTTTGTACTCTGAAATGCTGAGAGATCAATCTCATCGGTAATTCCAGCTCTCCGTATATCATGTCACTGTATTTGTATTTTTTTCATTTTGCCTTGACGAATGCCTTCTCGTTATCCAGTGACTTTGTCTTTGCCAGCAAGTCGTGTTGCCCTGGAAGGAAATGCAAAGCTTCGTTGATGATTTCTTTCGTGATATTTACTTTCACCTTCGATCCATCATTGTCCGTGAGCATCGCCTGCCCATCATATTTTATCGAGCTCATGAGCTCGTGGGCCCTCATGTAATCTGTTCCCCATGGCTGTAATCTGAAAAAATTCTCCAAATGCACAGCCCGCACTGCCTCTATTACCTCCGGCCTTCGGTGAAGATTCCATATTTCCCGTGGCATGATAGTCGTCTTTACCATGTCACCATCAGCATCCCTAAACTTCGATATGAAAATGTGAGCAGGGATCTGAGCTAGTATTTCATCCGAGATGTGAGCTTTTTCATTTGTAGCGAGCTCATCCACTTCATATGGTGTTGTTGTCCACTGCCTTTCTTTCTTTTGGCGAGGCATTCTGTGTCAGTAGAATCACAAGCTGTCATGATTTTCCTTTCGCAATCAGTCGCATTTAGACTTTTAGTAAAAAAAAGTTCAAAAGTTAAAACTGATCATAACTTGAACAAATGTCATCCATTCTTGTCCATATTTCACCAGTGGGACTAGGAAAACTAGAGCTATAACTGATTAAGATTTGAGCCACTTCTGGGCCTAAGGTACACCGATCGCGATCGTAGTACAGAGGCCAAAATTAGATTTGATCACATGAGTGGTTTGCTGATAGTTGGAGGGTCATTTTGGTCCACTTTGTGTTTCATTTGAACCACTTTTGAGTTTATAGGTCCCAATTTTGGGTTGCTAGGGAGTTTTGGACTAGACTTTGACTTTTCATGAGTTTTTGATGTCCAAATGGCTTGAAACTTGATGGGGTGACTTGAACAAGATGTGTACAAGGTCTGTTAGGTTTTGGTCAAAATCTGATGCTAAGGTACACCGATCACGATCGTAGTACCTGGGCTTTTTTGGGTGAAAACTGGATGGTCATGGACCCCTATGCCTGCCTAGCCCACTGATGATTTATTTCCAAGTTTGGACTTAAAATGAACAAATTAGAGCAATTTTTCATTGTTTGACCTTATTTTACTAAGTCTAACCATATTGGGTTTTCCTAATGAATTTTGGTTGGAGCCTCGAGTTAGTTGAAGTTAGTTTTAGAGCTTTCACTGCTTCCATGATGTGCTGCTATCATCAGCCTACTCCACTGTCTGATTTGGACTTGATCAAGCACTTTATACCCCGTCTTGGGAGATTTTCCAGCCTTGTGCATTTTTCAAGCATTCTTTGGATACCAATGTGATATTCGAGCATCCCTAAGTCACCTTTTGGTCTTTGGCATTGGTTCGGCCAAGATTCTCTCTTTGTGTGATCATTCGAGACTGAAATGATCATATAAGTACTTGTAGGAGATTCTGAGATCCATTCAAGGTTTTCTACAACTATACTAACTCCTAGTCAGACATGTATGCCCTTCAAACTATCCATCATTATTTTTAACCGGATTTTGGCAGTTGTAGGTCAAATTTTCCCGTTTTGGTTGTGTTTGACAAATTAGGCCCATTCTATGAGCAAAATTTGTGCATTTTCCTTGAAAATTCAAGAGAGTGTATCTTTAATTGAGTTCCAAGCCTGGGCCAAATCAAAAGTTGCAATACCTGCATTTGGGGGCACCGATCGCGATCGTACCACAGAGGCCAAAATGATTTTCGACACCTGCAGATTGTAGGCGAGGCTGAGGGGAGGTTTTTTGCAGATTCTGTCCCAAGTTTTGTCAGTGTCCCAAATTATTTCGTGATCGGTGTACCACCACGAAACTGATATTTGACCACATGGCTTTGTTCCTGACCTTGTGGGGAGCACATTGATGTGTTCTGTGCTTGAAAAAAGTTTTGTTTGGATGCCTCTAAGGGCCCTTGACCTATTTGACCCTATCCGACTTTGATTTGATCCCTTCGCCAATTTGTGCAATGATTCGTGCTTGCATGTGTAATAGACTTGATCTTTACTTGATAAGGAACATACCTGTGAAATCTGGTATGAAATGCTGGCTCCGACCGTCCGTACGGGGTAGAAATGTGGCAGCTCACTCTAGGTCAAGAAACTCTCTTCTTCTCTCTCCAAATGTAAAAATGAACAATGAGCTAGAATTTGGCCTACCCGACCTATATCTTCCCGAGGTTTTCGTGACATAGGGCTGATTTTCCTTACCTTTGATCCCAATATAATCTGCATACCACCTGTGGATCGAACCGCTTGTCATTCTAGCGTCGTATGACCATTTGATGCGATTTCGGCAAAATGTAGTCATGATTATTAAGGCTGAAATTCGACATCTTCAGATTAGCTTCATATCTTCCATGCTTGATAACCTTATCATGATACTTCCTCGTTTGCTTCCAAAACTTGATTCCGACACTTGTGAGTGATATTTTTTAATTTCTGATATTTTATTAACGAAAATCAAGCACACTAAATTGAAAATACTTATTAACTGGCAAAAATTAGCCAAAAATTATTATACTCATCCCTAAGCATATATTTTCACTAGAAGCATCCCAATGCTCCGGATTTTGTCATTACAACTCATTATTATTTTGGTCGGATGATAAAAATGCTAAAATGCCAGATTTTGATCAAATATATTCGAAATTGAACTCTAAATAATGAAAACACACACATTATGTTCACAGTTCAAGCTTCATTGAAGAAAACCTAGGTGAAGCGGTTTTGCTGTGAAGTTCGAGCTTCATTGAAAAAAAGTGGTGGTTTGGTTGCGGTGCAAGAGTTCAAATTTTGTGGAATTACTCACGCCAGGGAGAAGCAACTTCAAAGGGATGGCGTATAGTCGGCCAGTGTTTATAGGGAAGGAGGATGTGAAGGATTGGATTGCGGACTTCGAGTGGCATACTCTTGGTATGCACATTATGAATGACGAAGCCAAGCTTCATGTATTTCCTCTTGCGCTCAAAAGAGAAGCTCGGGAGTGGTTCAAGGTTTAGAGGAAGAAAAAAAGCAAACATGGGAGCAGGTGAAGCTGGCAATTTTTTATAGGTTTGGAAAGAAACTAACCGCAACAGAAGCGACAACAAAATTGAGAGGTTTGCAGCAAGATGTTCATGCTAACTTTAAAGATTTTTTGCAACACTTCAAAGGGCTTTGGGTTCAATTCGCGACGGCATCCCAAGTACCTCCAGGGGATCTCTTTAAAGTACGTCAGTTTATGGATTGTCTCCATCCAAGTGTAAGGGAGAAGGTCGATCAAGATGAGCCTGATACATTTGAAAGAGCTGTGGAAGATCAAGAGAAGGTGGGAGCAAGGCCTGACACATACTGAGCCATCTGTGGTGCAACCAATGGTCTCTGTGACAACGGATGATAGAGTGGAGCGAGTGGTTCAAGGTCCAGATCCCGTTACGACCCGGATTTTGCATGATCTTGCTGGTCAGTTGCAAGAATTAAGAATTAACATAATGAATAGAAACCAAAGAGAAGAGCGGCCAGCTGGGAGAGGTAGGGGACGAAGGCTACAAGGTAGATGCTACAATTGTGATGAAGAGGGTCAAAGGCTACAAGGTAGATGCTACAATTGTGATGCTACAATATGCCCCCTATATGGACGTGGTCGAGGAAGAATAGAAGAGAATCATCAAGAACGGGCACTAGAAGCACCGCCGCCGCAACAACAACTGCAACCGTTGCCTGCAAATGGAGAAGGTAGGGCTATTAACATCATTACCCTTGAGCATCAAGATGTGGATGTTTTGGCCAATAAGAGAGCTAGGCATGATAGGGATAAAGAGACGAAAGAAGAGAGGGAAACAAGAGCAAGAAAAGGAAAGGCTAAGGTAGAAGACAAACCAGAAAGTAGTAAGAGGCGGCGAAGAAGGAAAATTGGTCCAAAGGACTACCTCCTTGGCCAAGGTGTTGAAGACTATGATATTGTCGACGACATACGAAATCAAAAGGCAAATATATCTTTTCGTCAATTGGTGGCTTTGAACGCTAAATTGAGGAGGCAGTGGACCAAGTGTGTGAGTACGCGGCTTCCTTCCAAGAAGGAAAAGCATCAAAGCATGGTGTCATCTTTGAGGGTTGGTCACCCAGTGGATATGGTGCCAATAGTTGAAGCTATGATGGGAAAGAAAACGGAAGTGCAATCATATGTGGATGGTGGTGCCCAGGTGTGTGTCATGACCGAGGCTATCATGAAGGAAGCAGGTGTCAAGATGTCAGTGAATGCTTCGATCCGTATGAGAATGGCCAGCCACAAAAAGGCAAGGTGTCTTGGAATAGCTGAAGATGTGAAGATAAAAGTCTTGGGGATTGAGTGCTTGGTTGATTGCTACGTGATGCAAGAGGGTGAGAATGCGTATCCAATCATTTTAGGGAGTCCATGGCTTATAACCCTTGGTGCTAAGCAGGATTGGGGCACAGGCTTGATTACCATCCCCGACAAAGAGAAAGGAAGCCTAACCACTGTCTACAACATGAAGACACACGAGAGCCGTACACATCCCCCAGTGGAGATGCAAGATACGGATTTGACAGAAACCACATCATACGATAGTGATACTTCATCTACATCATCAGAATAAAGTGTAGAGGAAGGCTTGATGCAATTATGTCCTGATCTTTTTGGGATAAGTGTTGAAAAAGAAGCATCGATGCATGTTGTGAAGGTCAAGGAAGAGAAGGATAGTCCAAAAGCAATTGTAGAGCCTGCCAAAGGGAATGTAAGGAGCATGCTAGGAGAGGACTTGACAGAAAAAGAAAAAAAGGAGTATGAAGACATGTTTACAAAGTTTCCAAAGCTATTCGCCACTGAATATATAGAGTTGCAAGGAGCTAAAGGAGTCGAGCATAGAATCAATCTAAAAGAAGGTGCCAAGCCAAAGGTTCAAAAGCTCAGGAGATTGGGGGTCATTCATGAGAAGGCACTACATGAAGAGGTGACAAAGCTTTTGGAAGCAGATTTCATCTTTCGATGGAGGAGTCCGAATGGGTCTCTCCAGTTGTTATTGTGCCCAAGAAGAACGGAAGATTTAGGATATGTGTTGATTTCAAACTTTTGAATGCTGCCACAAAAAGGAATCATTATCCACTACCCTTTTTAGATGAAATCCTCAATCAGGTTGCAGGTCATGAACGTTACTCAATCATGGATGGATTTTCTGGCTAGTTTCAGATCTTGATAGCGATTGAAGATCGATTGAAGACGACCTTCATTACTCCTTGGGGTTGTTTTGCCTACAAAAGAATGCCTTTTGGGCTGGTTAATGCATATGCTACCTTCCAAGGATGGATGAATAGACTGTTTGGTCCCTACTTGGGTAAGTTCATTCGTGTTTTCATGGATGACATTGGGTGTCATAGCTCAAGGGTCACACATTTGGAGAAGCTGAGGTTGAGTTTTGAAAGGCTTCAACAAGAGGGTGGGCAACTCAACCCAAAGAAATGTAAGTTTGCTTATGCCAAAGTCCATTTGCTAGGACATGTGGTTTCCCAAAATGGAATAGAAGCTGACCTAGAGAAAATTAAGGCTTTATTGCTTATGGATCCGCCCAGCAACACAAAGGATTTGGCATCATTTGTGCATAAGCTCAGGTACTTGTCACGTTTTTTCTGGATGCTATGTCGGTATGTGTATCCTCTCCAAAAATTGAGTCAAAGAGCTCAAGGGTTTGAGTGGAATGAAGACATGCAATAGGATTTTGATGACATCAAGGAGGTATTGTGTGCTTTACCAACAGTGAGTCCTCCTGACTTGCAGTCAATTTTCTATGTATCTATTAGTGTGGGGTGAGTAGCTTTTGGGTCGGTTCTCTTACAAAAGCAAGGAAGGAACTTCAAGCCAGTTTATTTTGAGAGCAAGATGAATAATGTAAGCGAGTTCTCCTATACGGAAATGGAACAGTGGGTATCCGCCTTGGTTCTTGCTTGTCGAAGGTTTAAAACCTATTTGTTGCCCCAAAAGTTCTATGTGCTCACCACATCGAATCTTTTGCCGGATGTAGTACAACATTTGAAGCCTAGCAAGCGCATCTTAAAGTGGACTTTGGAGCTTCAAGAGTATGAGTTTGAGTTTAAAGCGGATCATTCTGTTAAAGCTCACTTGGCAGACATAGTCGTAGATAAGGGGGGCGAGCTTCCATCTTACCCAAGGGTTGACAAGGATGATCATGAAGAGGAAGTAGATATTATAGATGCGTATACAATGATGTTTGATGGTGCATACAGGAAAGTTCTTCAAAAGGCAAGTGGTGGGGTAGTCATTAAGAACCCAAAAGGCGATGTAATCTTTTCTAGAGCTTACAATCTTGATGAAGCTAAAAGTAACAATGAGGCCGACTATCTCATGCTTTTCCTTGGGTTGAAGCAGTGTGTTGAGTTTGGACTGAAGAGGGTCATTGCAAAAGGGGATGCATTGCTAGTCATGAATCAGTTGCTTGGTTTGTGGAATGTTAATAAAGACAATTTGAAGAAGTGGTTCTATGGCATCAAGAAGCTTTTGCATGAGTTTGAGAAGATACAGTTTAAGCATGTTCCTCGTGAGCAGAATAAAGAAGCTGATGAGTTGGCTAGAGACAAGTTGGATACCTTGGTAGCTCCTTTAAAGGTCAAGGAAGCCTTGTATGCAGGAAGTCTTTGTTGTTATAAGTTCTATTTTCGTTTTAAAATCTTGATTCTGGACTCCTCCTGCGCTTGAGCTTTTGTCGCATTTGCTTTGTTCTTGCGCTCCTTTGCAGCGTGTATTTTGGCAAGCATCTCTGAGGTTAGTGGTAGGTTGTACTTCTTTAGTCTGCAACCACTAATCCAGTTAGGCATCTCCTCTCCCTCTAATGTTGCAAGTTTAATGGCACCGCTAGATGATATGTCATGAATCACATAGGGTCCATTGCCTCGCTTTTTGAGTTTCCGGGAATGTTGTTTCAGGGTATACATTAAGACGTAATCCCCCGTAGCAAATTCCTTGCTGATAACATGTTGATCAAAGAATGATTTCATGTTTTGTTTTTGCACGTAGATTGATGCAACGGCTCTCAATCTAGTTTCATCCAGTTTTTCCAGGATATCTACCTGATTGGATAATTCATGGCCCCTCCATTCTAATTCTTTAGCGACCCGAAGCGTGGGGATAAGAAATTCAAGTGGCAAAATCGCTTGAATTCCATAAACCATGTTGAACGGAGTCGTTCTGATTGATGTTTTGTAAGCTACTCTATATGCCCATAAAGTTGAATGCAGCTTTTGATCCCAGTCAGCTCTCAATTCGCTAACAATTTTGGTGAGAATTATCACCAAACTCTTGTTCATACTTTCTGCTTGGCCTTTAGCTTGTGGGTGATAGGGAGCTGACTTTTTGTGAATTACCATGAATTCATCCAATAGGAATTCGATCACTTCATTGATGAAGTGAGTCCCTCTATCGCTCACTATCTCTATTGGTAAGCCATATCTGGTGAAAATGTTCTCATACAAAAATTGTGCTATCGTTTTTGCATCATTTTTGGTTGTTGCTTTCGCTTCCACCCACTTTTCTAGATAATATGTTGCCACAATAATGTATTGAGCGTGCATTTTATATCCAGGAGGCGCAATCGGTCCTACAAAATCTATTCCCCATTTCGCAAACGCTCTTGTCCCCATCATTGGCCTCAAGGGCATATCATCTCGTCCTCTAGGAATATTTGTCCTCTGGAAATCGTCACATCATTTCACAAACTCTTCAGCGTCCATGAATAGTGTAGGCCACCATATGCCTGCAATAAGAATTTCTTTGGCCGTTTTGTCAGCTGAGAAATGTCCTCCAGCTTGTCCGCCATGTGCTTGCTGTAAGATAGGAATGTATTCCTCTTCAGTCACGCACATTCTCAATTGATTGTCTTTTCCCCTCTTGTAAAGATTGTCCTCAATCAGTACATAGTTTTCTGCCTCTTTCGTGATCGTTTTGATACGTGATCTACTCATCCCTTCAAGCAGTATCCCGGTGGTGAGATATTTAACAATGTAGTTACTCCATCGGGGTGCTACAGATAATTTGAATAGAGTCGCATGTTCTATCAGCTTTTGAAATGTGCAGTTAACACATAATTTGATATGCACATGAACAATTTGTTGCATTTTCGGTCATTACACACCCATTCACATCAATCTTTGATACGTTGATAGACCGCTTTTGGCATGTACAAAGTAGTGTTTATATGCATGGTCATATGTACAAAAAGATGTAAATACATGCATTTGGGAGCTTTACAAAGTGGTTTCAAGTTTGAAAAAAGGTGCAACGTGTGCACATTGTAAATATGTGTGCTTGCGTGTCGGCAGTCGAGCATACGTACATGCCTGGATAAGGTATCGGGGCCTTGGATATGGTTCTAGGTGGCTTATTTTGGCTCTAGATAATGTGTTTGAGCTTTCTAGAATATAAATAATTCAAGTGACAAGTGTGGGTACTCTCATCCAGCTCAAGAAGTTTGACACTTGCGGTAACTATCTATTTGCGGTGCCTGATCTGCGGTGATACGTGCATCACCCTAGAAGTGGTCAAAAATGGAATGTGGGGATGTGGAAATGTGCTTTGGGTATCGAGGATCAAGCGTGAAAAATTTGGTGAATTTTGGAGTCCGTTAGGGGTTTTTCCAGCAAAAAACGCCCGTGAGGGGTCAAAACTGGGCCAAAAAGGGTCAAAAAATGGTCAAAAAAGGTGTGAAATGGCTTAAAATTGCCACATCACTCACGGTGCTGGTCCAGGCTGAGGGAGGACTTTGGAAGAGCAATATCAACACTTTCACCCCTCTGTGTGTGGGAGGAAGTAGGGTTCCTACAGGTGGTCTAGCGCAGTCCCGTTGCGTTCCCGTCCTGTTTTCGAGTGTATGGAGGAGTGAATGAGAGCTTTCTTTCTTCAATTTTTCACTTGGGAGAGTCTATGGAAGTTCTGAGGTTTCCATGGATGTGTGTGTGCAAGGAATTGAGGGAAGAAGGTGCGGCTTTCTCCAAGACTATGTGACCCTGTATCGGTGCCATTAGGGTTGGCGCTACTCCAAAGAGTCCAACAGAGTGGAGTTTGGTGAAGCTTTTGCAATGTTTTGAGAGTGGCCTTTTGTGGCTAAGTTTTTGGTTTTTTGATGGTTTTTCTTGTATATTTTTGTCACCATCAAGCGTGATTTCAAGTGTTGATCACCTCGACTCACCTTGTAGTATCTACGGGCAGGCAAGGGCTTGTAGGTCGAGGCGTTTGGAGTTTGAATTGAGCTTGTGGGTAGAGTTTTTAGGGAGCTTTTGAGTGGTAGTGAGTGAGGTGAAGAATTCAAGTAAATTCCTTGTGTTGTGTCGAGTTGTCTGGGTGTGTGAGTGTGCACACGACATCTTTTGCTCCATCAACGTTTGTGCATGCCCATTGTGAATCCCCGTTGTTTGTACATGAGCTTGGTTTAGTTTAGATACAATTCCCATTCACTCGATTCAACACAAAGCCTAAGGATTTGATTCGATCCCTGTTTGTATAGCCTTCCCGCCAACATTACCAATGATCTAGATGCTGCAATGGTAGATGGTTGTCTTGTCACATTCAATGACCCAATAGTCAACAAAGGAATTAAATCCTCGCTCCATCTTGGAACCATTTCTATGTTGAAAAGATATGCGTCTGGCAAATCATCATCAACTCCTACCGGGTTTTCTCCATGCATCATTCTAGATAAATGATCTACTCTTTGGTGTGTAGTTCTTTTTTTGACTACTATCGTGCAATCAAACTCAAGCAGTATGATGACCCATCGTACAATCCTCCCTGTACTGCAAGGTTTGTTTACTAAGTACAGCAGTGCTTGGTGATCAATGAAGAATACAAATTTATTGGAAAGTAAGTAGTGTCTAAACTTTTTCACCGTATAGATCATACCCAAACCCTCCCTCTCAGTTGTTGTGTAATTCTTCTCTGCATTGTTCAGTTGTCTACTGGAGTAATTGATTGGAAAACCCATGTTGTTATCTCCAGGTTGTGCAAGTATGCATCCTATAGCATATGCTGATGCATCTACGTGGATGTGGAATATCTTTTCCCAATCCGGAGCCTTCAAAATTGGAGCGGAAATCAACCTTTGCTTCAAAGTTTGAAAAGCTTTCTCACACTCATCTGTCCACTCAAATTTAGTCATCACCTTGTAAAGTGGTTTTGCAATTATAGCGTATGAGTAGATAAAACTGCGATAATATCCACAATGGCCCATAAATGCCTGTACCTCCTTTACCTTTACTGGTCGTGGTAGATCAACAATGACGCTGATCTTCTCCATGTCTGTCAAAATACCATTTTTGGACACTATATGTCCCAATATTTTTCCTTGTCTTACCATGAAGACACATTTCTCTGGATTCAGGCAAATCCGATACAGTCTGCATTTTTCGAGCACTTTGGTCAAGTGCTCTATGTGCTCCAATCTTACGAGAGAGTGAACGCACAAGTCATCCATGTAAATTTCTAGGAACTGTCTTAGATATTCTTTAAAAGCATGACCCATAAGCCTCTAAAATGTGGTCGGTGCATTTGTTAAGCCAAAAGCCATCACCCTGCATGCAAAAATGTCCCATTCAATTGCAAAAGCCGTCTTGTGCTGATCCTTTGTCTTTATTGCGAGTTGGTTGTAACCCAAAAATCTATCTAAGAAACTATAAGCTTCTTTACCTGCCACTCTTTCTATTACATGATCAGTAATGGGTAGGGGATAGTTGTCCCAAATCGTAGCAGCGTTTACTTTCTTGAGGTTGACGCACACTCTTAACTTTCTTCGGGACCACCACAATCGGTGAAACCCAATCGATGTGCTCAATTTCGTAAATAAACTCTGTCTCTTTAAGCTTATCTATCTCCTCCTTGATCTTTTTTGCAAACGTCTCATTGTAAGTATAGGGACGTTGTCTGCTGGGTTTGGCGTCATTCTTAAGGGGTATTGTATGTTGACAGATACTTGGATCCACCCCCTTAAGATGTTTGTATGACCATGCAAACACATCTCTATACTGTTTAAGACTAGCTACCAAAAGCTTTTCCTCGTCTTCAGTAAGATCTGTTGCAATATATGCAGGTTTTGGATCTTCTCCTGGCTCCACTAGATCTATTCGTTTGGCTTTTTCAGGACCGTTGTACGATGTACCAGGTTCCTTCAGTTCCCTCATCGGTTATTGCACTATGATTTTCCTATCTTGTATAGTATACTTCTTATAATGGGACGGTACATCCATCTTGTCAAAATTAGTGTCCTCATTTGTTTCCAATTCAGTCGTCCATATGTCTCTGAGGGTTCGCTTGAGCTTATTATACTCCGTTTTTCTCTCTGTTTTGGTCATTCCAGACCCTGTTTTCCCCCCTTTATGTGTCTTAGTCGTTCGCTTTTTGCGTCTGTGCTTCTTGTTGTTTTTCCATGGTTTAGTTTTGATAAACCGGCCAGTGACTTCGTCTTTGACACAATCGTCAGCTTTGACAAGCTTTAGATATCCCGTTCTATCATTGACAAGAGGCATCAGATTATGCTTATTCCCTCTTGATTTCCTTGTTCTCTTGGATTTATACCGCTCTTGTCGACTAGGTTTTTGGTTAGGAAACTCGTAAAACATGTCCTGTCTCAATCTGTATTTCCTATTCGTCTCTGATCCACTTGATCTTTCGTCATCAGCATCTATCATTTGGATTTCATCACCCAGTGATGGAAGGTCACCGCTTAGTGAATCTGTGAATTCCTCCTCTGTTTGATTCCTATCATTCACTACAGATATCTCATCAATTATTCTTTTACACTCAGTCTCATGTGGTGGTTCTTCTTGTTCCTCGCTCTCTAATCCTGACTCAAGGATGACGCTAGCCATTTGCAACGTTACTAGGTCGTATCCTTCATCATCACAAAATTTTGTAGGCGTGCATTCGTTAACACATACATCCAGGGTTGACAATATTTGAGTCCACCCAAATGGCTCAAATAAATGTTCGAGGAAAGGTTCTGGGAGATAGGCCTCGTCTTCTACGGATCTTTCCAATACGCATTCCTCTTTGATTATGTCTCTACAATCAGATGCTCCACACATCCAATATGTGCTTTCGTTTGTATCCATGCAGGTATTTCTTTTCCATTTACTGTGGTTGAATTAAATTCTTGCACTGGTGTTTTTGCAACATCTCTATAGCTGTGATCCTTCATGTTGATTTTCGTTATTAGCTCTTCGTGCCTTAGGTAAATTTGGTCGTACCCCCAATCTTGTATCATTTTGAGTTGACGCATAAAAGGTCGCCCCAAAATAATGTCGAAGTTGTTCGTTTTCCCGAAATCCACCACAGCAAAGGTGTAGTCATAGTTAATTCCACACGAAGTTACAACTATTTGGTCCAGGATTCCCAATGGTCTCTCTACATACCCATCTTTGAGTTGCAGTTTCATTCTCGTCTTTCTGAGAGCTGGACAGACGGTCCCATTTCTCCCAGTTTTGCTTTGTAGCAATCGCAACTCCTGCTCCACTATCTAGGATAGCTATCGTCTTTATATCCCGATACTCGACAGGTAAGGTTGTATTACCTTCCTCACCTTCACAGTAATCTCCGACCTTGTTTATGGGCACTGGTTGGGCTTTGGGTTGACCTTTCCGTTTTTTTTCTTCTCCCGTAGGGTTTGTCTGAAGAGGAATCTTTACTCCTTTGTTCTCCAAATATTTCCCCATGTCTTCCCATAAGTGTGGTCTGACTCTCAAGATTTCTGACAGTGTGATTGTGCATGCTATAGGCGTCGACAACATCTCTTGAAGAATTTTTGAGTCAATCATCTGTGGAATAGTTCTCATCTGAGATGGAACTAACCTTATCTCCCATTGTGCCTCGTGTTCACCTATAAATGAAGGCAGAGTTCACTTATACAGCCCACGGCACAAAAGGCCAGATGCAACAATTTCATCATCAAAACTGAGATCATGAACTATACATCTGTCATCCACAAATTTGACTACAAGTCCAAGTCTAGCAAGTGTGGATACAGACAAGAGATTCTTCTTGATCCCAGGTACATAAAGTGCATCAACAAGTGTGAAAGAACTGCCATTAGCAGTAGTAAGCACAATCTTTCCAACTCCCTGAACTGGATAAGAGGCATTTCTGGCACAAGTGACTGAATTCCATGAGGAACAGACTCGAGAGAGGTAAACAATACACGATGTGAGGTAATATGCTTTGTAGTACCACTGTCAAAATACCACACATGTGAATCTGCAGCAACTGACAAGCATGCATCATGGACAGCAGGATTGTAAGTGCACTCTGCACTAAAAGCCCATTCTGCATCAACATCAGCATTACAGTCTCCTTTTACAAAAGACTCAACAATGGATGCATTTGTAGTTGAACCAACATTTGCAGTGGAACCACCCTCTTTCTTCTTAGCCTCTTTTGCCTTCAACTTAGGACACTCCTTGATCAAGTGATCATTAGCTTTACAATAATGGCAACACATCTTCTTTTTGCCCTTATCACCAGAATTGCCAAACGAAGTGTTGCCAGCAGAAGCATTAGGAACAGAATTTTTGCCACTCGCAGCAGAACCATAAGAAGTGGCTGCATTGCTGTTACCACCCTTTCTTTGAGAAGCAATAAAAGCCTGTTCAACTGCACGCTGTCTATTCTTGTTTTTTTTGGAAAGTGACTCTTGCAACAGCAATGTGCATAATGCATCAAACTTGAAAACTTCAGGATTTCCTTGGGTCATAAGTCTCCAAGTACTAGCAAAAGTCTGGTAAGAATCTGGTAAGGCATCAAGAAGAGACTGCACAAGGGAACTATCTGAAATGACTTCACTTGCAGAAATAAGTTGCTCATTGATATCCTTGACACTAGCAAGGAAAGTGTCCATATCATCTTCCTCATGCATGATCTTCGACTCCAGCTCTTTACGCAGCAAAGCAGTTTTAGCCTCATTGCGACTTGCATAAAGACCAGCCAAAAATCCCAAGCCTGTTTTGCAGATTTTGCTGAACAGATGTGAGGAACAATGGTGCGCTTCACAGACAATGCAATCAATGCATGAGCCTGCGCATCCTTATTATCCCAACGAGCTTGTTCTGCCGTAGGCAAAACAACTCTAACAGCAGCAATCCTTGCAGCAAGACCTGCAACATCCTCAACATCGCCTACATCCTCAGAACCATGACGTACATCAATGCCCTACACAATGTTCCAGACGCCCTTTGACACAAGAACATGTTGCATCATATAAGCCCATATAGGGTAGTTGTCCCCATCCAACCTATCCTCAACAGCAAACATCTTGAACACATCTGTGTTGTTGTCAGCCATGGTAAATGCTGCACCTAATGTGAAAACTGCCCAAAAATAGGAGAAATGGAGCGGGAACAACACGTGCTATATAGCACAAACCGTAGAAGACTATAAGGCACCTGTTTTGCAGAAAACGGCACTGATAGAAATTCTGCACAAAATGACAAAATAGCTTGTGCAATACTGCCTGTAGTGGAAACGGAGGCCGAAATGAGCCCAAATCAAAAATCTGAGCAGACTGAGCTCTATTAGACCTCCCGAAGTATTTGTCAACCTGCGCGAACGCTCGCCAAAGCTCACTAAAACCGGAGAAAGTGAGCAGGCGTGTACTGGAGCAGCTGGCGACTAAGCCCGGGAGGACGCAACCTGCTCTGATACCAATTGTTGGAATTAGGGTTGCAGAGAAACGCACACAGCTTGGAGAAGACAAAGGAAGCTCAAGGCACACAATAGAGAGTATATTAATTAGTGTGCAATGGAAAGATAGATAGCCCTAGAGTGATGGGCATATATACAATGCTCGGGGGGGAAAACCTCCTAAAGAGGGAAAGAATGCCCCGGCGGTCCTAGTGTGTTCACACACATCACTACCACATGTATATGGTAACAGTTCCTTTTCATATATGCCTAGATCTTGCTCAACATGGTCGAGTCGTTGACTTTTGTAGGCTATGGTGTGCCCTTCTTGGAGCAAGACAACTCCAAGGCACTCACCACAAGCGTCACATTGGACCTCAAATGGCTTTGAGAGATCCGACAGTGTAAGCACATGTTGAGAGATAAGCTTTTTGAAAGCATTGTTCTCCTTAGTAGACCATGTATACCTAACATTTTTCTTTGTTCGGTCATGTAATGGTCCCGCGGTTTGTGAGAACTTTTCTATGAAGCTTCTTAGTATGCACACATACCTATAAATCTTCTTGGATTAGGCCATCCTTTTATTACCTCTAGCTTTGATGGATCCATTTGGATGCCATCTTGAGAGATAATGTGACCTAAATACTGAATCTCTTCTAAGAAAAACTCACTTTTCTTTCAATTAATATAAATTTTATTCTCTCGTAAGACTTGAAATATTACCTGCAGTTGTTTCTTGTGTTTGTCTAATGAATTAGAGTAGATGATAATATCATCAAAAGAACTCCAGTAAAGGTTTGGTGAGGCTTGAATAGCTTCTCCATCAAGCGGTTGAATGTGGCTGGTGCATTGGTCAAGCCAAAAGGAATGACAATGTATTCATAAAGACCAAATGTAGTGCGAAATGCGGTCTTTACAATGTCTTGATCAACTATCCTTATTTGATGGTAGCCACTATTTAGGTCAATCCTACTGAAGTAGGTCGACCCTTGTAGCTTATCAAATAGGTCTTCTACCTGTGGAACAGGAAACCTATTCTTGATAGTGATCATATTTAGTGCTCTATAATCAACACACATACGATATGTGCCGTCTTTCTTTTGTGTTAATAACACGGGTGAGCAAAATGGAGATGATCTAGGCCTAACCATGCCCTTCTCAACTAGCTCATGCACTTGCCACATAATCTCCTCTTGTTGAGCTTGAGAAACTATATTAGGAGGTTTATTGTGGTGAACTTCCTGGAAGAAGTTCAATTGCACGGTCATCATTGCCTCGTGTAGAAGTTAGTTCACAAGGGATGTCGTCAATAAAACCATCTTGAAATCCCTTGAGAAAAGTGGATAGCTCTAATTCCTTGTGATTATTTTATATTTTGTTTTTTTAAAGCATTAGGCTCATTTTGAGAATCTTTAACAAAAATTATGTACAGGAAATAGAGCTCTTTATTGACTTATTGAAAGCTTGCGTATGTACAATGGGTATGGTGTTACCCAACTCTTTGGCATCTATGTACATATCTTTTTCCCTGAACCTAAAGTAGATTTTCCCTTCAGGGAATTTAACATTGGCAGCCATGCAATCAAACCATGGTGCCCCTAGGATCACATCCTCGTGCTTGAGAGGAGAGATAAAGAAGTCCTCTTTGTCCACATACCTTTGGACGTGGAGCCTCAATTTCCTAATTAAGGGAGTGATTGAAGCTTCTTTCCCCTTGAAAGCACCATCAACGGGTAGACATCTCCCATCTCATAGGCTTGGATGCCTAGCTTGGTGGCCAACTCTGTGGATATAAAATTGTGAGTAGAACCAGGG
This sequence comes from Adiantum capillus-veneris, assembly GCF_014529385.1. Lineage (NCBI taxonomy): Eukaryota > Viridiplantae > Streptophyta > Polypodiopsida > Polypodiales > Pteridaceae > Adiantum > Adiantum capillus-veneris. The sequence continues at coordinate 115,339,573 of NC_140938.1, read as the reverse complement.
TCAAAGAGAATAAAAGCATCATGTTCTCTTACCTTTCCCCAAGCATGGCATATAGGAGATCCTTTGTGTTGAGCTTCCTCTTCTTGGATTTTGACCAAGGTAGCTCTAGGAAGCTCATTTCAGTATTCTTGTGGGGGCAAGCACGATAAGCATGCCCTTGCTCCCCGCACTTGAAATAGCGGTTATCTTTACGATAACGCTCAAGCTCTTCAGGAGAGAGTTTATTTGTGCCTTTATAAACTCCCTTCTCCTTAGCTTTGTTGTTGTTGGCATTGTTTGGACATTGTCCTTCCCCTTCAGCTCATTGTTACGGTCCTTGTTCTTCGTGCGCTTAAGATTTCTCTTAGCCCTTGTTTGGAAATTGATTTGTGAAGCAACCATGGTATGGTGTATGATCGCAGATACGGTGTGTGGCCTTGGGAGTTGAAATACTCCGCCATATCTTCAGTTAAGCCCACACAAAATTGTTGTTTTTGCTCTCAAAAATCCATCTTTTTGAAGACAGTGGCTTTGAGATGTAAGTCCCAAAACTTGTCTACATATTTATGAATAGATTCGTAAGGAGAGAGCTTCAAGCTTCACCATTGGTGAGTACTTTGTCTTTGGCATCGGTAGCCAAAAATTTCTTCGTGATGGAAGCTCTTAAAGCTTTCCATGTTCATGGAGCTTCACCTTTTGCCCATAGCCTAGACCACCATTGCCTGGCGGACTTTTGAAAATGAATAGCTACATGGTGTATCTTAGAGGATTCCATGAAGCCCTCATCTCCAAACGCCGCATCAAATTTTTGGATGAAAGGCAAGACTTTGTCCGTAGCACCAAAGGTGCCATTGTAGGTAATGAAAGAGATGTTCTTTCCTCCCTCTTTGAAATTCTTGAGCTTGGACGACCTCTTCCACGTGGCATAGGATTTCCTATGGCTCTTCTTTTTGGGGGTTCAAAAGTTGCACCATCACTTTCTTCAGAAGATGAAGAATTTGAGGAAGATGGAGAAGAGGGTGACCTCTTTCTCACCCTTTTTTTGCCTTGGTCCCCGTTGTCTACACCATCACTTTCTTCATAAGTGGAAGAAGATGAAGAATATGGAGAAGAGGGTGACCTCTTTCTCACCTTGTTTTTTATCATCCCTCATTGAATCATGGTATGGAGAGGTGTGTGATGGTCTTCTCCGTTTAGGAGCTGATGGAGAGTGTTTCGCCCGCCGTCTTCGTGGAGCCATCTCCACTGAGGTGGCAGGAGACTCACTTATTTCTCGTTCTTTTGGTGGGGCCTCTTGAGTTCTCCTTTGGAAAGGAGATGTGTCATCAAGAAGTAAATATTTGAGCCCTCCGTATGGATCCTCTTCTTCTTCCCAAAACAGAGAGAGGCCTCTTTTGGAAGTCTCACAAGGAGGCTTCCTAGGTACTCTTTCTTTTTGGTGGGGAGTTTGGAGAATCCCATGAGCACGAAGCTGCTGTTTCACTTCACTTTCAAGGGATGGATTGCCCATGGCTTGTTGAAGCCTAGAAACAAGGTAGTTAACAAGCATAGGGGCATCATTAGTAGCCTTCTCATTAGAAAAATCAAAGCTATCAACATTAATTTCACTTTCTTTACTATTGTCATCCATTCTAACAGCTTTTAGGTGTAAACTTTTTTAGGTGTACTTTGGAACTTCAAGCCCTAGTTGCTACTCCTATTTACCCCTTTAGAAAAGCACTCAAGCTCCTATACCTGTGGCTTGAATATCATTAATTGCAAGGAATCTTTCAACACCAAAACAGTACCGGCTCCTGTGAAGCTTCTAATAGCTCAATAGTGGTTAAGCCGTAGGTAAGCCCCGTAGGACTCCACTATAAAGACCATAGCTCTAGCTAGCTTGAGGACCTCCTTTCTTGAGAAAGAAAAGAGAAACCTTGTGCTCTGATACCAATGTACTATTTAATGGCCTAGTAACTTGTGTGTAGCGGAAAATAGCATAAACATAGTGAACATTTCATTAGAATAGATTCCTAATGAGCATAGCAAGAGTGCTTGGATGGAGAGAGAAACAAAAAGCATAACACCTAGTTAGATAGGCATGAAAAATAATTCAAAAGAGAGATAAATTAATCTATTGACAACGGTTGAGGACGGGACTTGCATGGAGCCAGTCCCCCTTTCAAAAGTCTTTGTATTATAGGTTTCCGACTTTCTATCTGCTTCAAAAACTCACTGCTTTTTGTCAATGTAATTTTTTGCTTCTTTGAACTGCCAGCCTATTCTGTAGTCGCTTTCCTTTTCAGGTCGGTTGAAATGGTTTGACTGTTTGTTTCCTCATCGTCTGAGGACAGTTCAATGTTCTTTGGTTCAGAAATTGGCTTCTCACTCCAAGCCTTCTTTACCTGCTCATTAACATCTGCAGCAGCAGTAGCCCAATACAGGAATTGCCAAACATACCAGGCCTTGAAAACAGTTTGAGATTTTAGCTTGGCAGTCTGCTAGAGTACATTATGCGAGAGAATTTGACAAAGGTTGATAGGAACCTGTGGATCCAGTATCTTGGCCAACAGCATAGCAAACAATTTTTCGGATACATACGTTGGGTTGTTCTTAAGGCTTACTGCTTCGGCTACAAACCTGTAAGCAGTGGAGGCTTCCAGTCCTACTTACTGGAACTCCTTGAGCACTTGCCTTGCGCTTTCATCTAGCCTTTTCATCCTCCTTCAGAGCTATACTTATCTGTTGCGCAGTTGCCACAGAAGGTTTGGGCTCATTGGGCATTCGGAATGCAAATACTATGGCTTCTGGTGTCACTGACACCTTCCTACTATTTACCATAGCACTGCCATTTTCAGCGTCAAAGGAATCAAGAACTTGCTTGATGATGTCTGCATCAAAAGAAATCCTTGTAGCTTGCAACACAACTAGAAGATCCCAGAGTTGTAGCAGAGTCATCACTTGATCAGTAAATACATAACGCTGGATTTTACTATACGGGATAATGGGAAGGCTTGCCTTTGCCTCAGCAACTATGGCCTGGGTTTCCTCAAGAGACTCTTGCATCTTCTCTGAGCGTTTCCTTCTACCCATACACTGTGAGGTCGATGACGATGAAACAGGCGAAGGAGAAGATGACTTACTTGTCGTGTCGAAGTTGTTTCCTGGTATCGTTGGCAAAGCTAGCTGACAGTTAACTATCTCATCAGAGGTCGAAGTTTGCGGCTGTAGTGAAGAAACCTCGGAGCTTGGCGATGGCGAATGGTTAATAGGAGGAAAGCGCCGCGCAAGGGATTTATGAGGAAAAATGTTAAATCTCCTGACTGTTATACGTGTTCGCGCCATAAAAGCTCCACCACTCGCCGCTCCTAGACTTTTTTGCGTCGTTTGTTGCTGTCGTGGCAGACATGCATTGGACAAGACTGCGACCCATCCTTGAAATAATTACCACTGGCGTGCCATTTGACCGTTGGGCGCTTAAAAATGGAAAGTGTATCCATCTGGTATTGAACTGATTTCCAATCTGGCTTGACTATACTGGTACTAATTCTAAGGTCAGCCTGATCTGGTCCTTCTGGTACTGGTTCTGAATTTGGAACTGGTTGCACATGAAAAAGTCCAAAAATGTGTGATTTCGGTATCTCTTGATCAGCAACCTTCAGTTCCTTAGTACCTTGTTCTGGCTCAGTTTCTCTGGTCTCTGAATAATAAAGCTTGATCTTTGCCCTATTATACACTCCTGGTAACATCAATCCAGATAAATCTTTCAGTCTGACTGTGCCATTGGAGAAGACCCAATCTACCTCAAAAGGTCCTGCCCAGGCAATTTTCAAGTTCGGCTTCTTTGGACCCAGTCTAGACTGATATAGAAGCACTAAGTCTCCTTTTTGGAATTCTCGAACTTTAATTCAGCGATCATGCCAGTGCTTCCTTCATTGTTGAACAATTTCTTGTTCCAATATAGCCCTTTGCCTGAGTTCATCTAATTGCATCAGTTCATCTAGCCTCTTCTTAAGATTATGGTTGAAGTCTAATCCATACTTCACAGCCATTCTCAGACTAGGGATCACAAACTCCATAGGAACCACAGCTTCAGTACCATACACCATTCTGAATGGTTTCATTCCAGTGGTTACCTTATAAGCTATCCTATAAGCCCATAGAGCAGTGTGAAGTTTCAAATCCCACTGATCTGGTTTCTTTTGCACCACTTTTGTGAGGATAGTCTTTATTGTCTTGTTGCTACTTTCATCCTGTCCATTGCATCTGGGATAGTAAGGAGTAGATTTCCGATGCTTGATTGAAAGCATATCCAATAGGATTTCCATAGTGTCATTGATAAAATGTGTTCCTTGATCAGTCACAATCTCTATTGGACATCCATATCGGTAGACAATATTCTCAAATAGAAACCTTGTAGTTGACTTGGCTGTGTTGTCAGGAAGAGCCTTGGCTTCAACCCACTTGGTAACATAACAAGTAGCCATTACTATGTACTTGTTCTTCCTGGGAGTCACCTTCTTAAAAGGTCCCATAAAATCTAGTTCCCATTTCATGAATACTCCCAATGGTTGTATTGGCATCAAGGGAGTCATATCTGCAGTTGTTGGTCAACCCATTCTTTGGCATATGTCACAAGTTTTACAAAAACTTCTGACATCAACAATCATTGTTTGCCACCACAGACCAGCTTGCAGAATTTTCTTGTAAGTTACTTCATTGGAAAAGTGTCCACCTGACTCACCATTATGCGCTTCTGAAATCACTTGCATTCTTTCTTCCATAGGGACACATCGTCGAAGTATACCATCGACACCCAGTCGATAAAGTAACCCTCCTATGATAGTAAATTTCAGGATTTTTATGATCAGAGCTTTCTTCTTATTCTGCTTCCAATCCTCTGGAAAGGCACCTTGGGAAAGAAATTGATAAATATCATACCATTCAGGATCCACTGACTCTTCTGCCTCTAACTGAAATAAATCAGCATCCACTGGTTCATCTCTCAAGGGTGATTCTCAATATACTTCCGTACTTCTTGAAAAAAAATCAGCTCCACAATGGTTTTGGCCAGGTTTATGGAAAATTTTGAATTCAAATTCCATAAGGAACATCATTCATCATATTAGCCTGCCTTGAATAATGACTTTGTTAATCAAAAATAGAAGAGCTTGATGGTCTACATAAAAATGGAATAACTTTCCCATTAGGTAATTCCTGAACTTCGTGGCACTAAAAGCCATTCCAAGGGCTTCTCTCTCAGTAGTCGTATAGCCTTGTTCAGCCTGACTGAATTTGCGACTAGCAAAATAAACTGGATAGTCTGTACTGCCATCTGGCTGAGCTAATATTGCCACCATTGCCAATCCCGAAGCATCTACATGTACATGGAAAATAATATCCGAATTTGGCTGCCTAAGGACTGGTTTACTAGTAATGGATTTTTTCAAATTCTGGAAACTCTCCGCACACTCAGCAGTCCAGTTGAACTTACTGGTCTTCTTTGTAAGCTCATATAGTGGTACTGCTTGAGAAGAAAACTTGTGTACAAATCTTCTATAGAAATTCACATAAACCAAGAAAGAACTCAACTTTGAAGCAGTTCTAGGTGCTTTAGCTTGCTGAACACACTGTATTTTGTCATTGGCCATCTCTATTCCATTGCCAGAAACCACATGTCCCAGTAGTTGTCCCTTCCACACTAGAAACACATATTTGAATGGATTCAAACAAATCCGCTTCTCCTGACAGCGTTTGAAAACCATTTCTAGGAATAGAAGGTGTTTTTCCTCATCTGAATAAACAGTGAAGTCATCCATGAAAATGGCGAGGAACCAATGAAGAAATTCATTAAACATCTCCATCATACACCGCTGAAAAGTAGCTGGTGCATTGCACAGGCCAAAAGGGATCACCAGATACATGAAAGCTCCCCACTCAGTGATGAAAGTGGTCTTGGCTCTATCTTCAGGAGCGATCTGTAACTGGTTATAGCCGCTATAACCATCCATGAAGCTATACATCTCATATCCTACGATCTCATCAAGCAACATATCAATAAAAGGTAAGGGAAATGGATCCTTAATAGTCTAGGCATTTAGTTTCCTATAGTTGACACAAACTCTCAATTTTCCATTCTTCTTGGGGACAACAACTATGGGAAATAGCCAATCACTACTTGCCACTTCCGTAATGAACCAAGCCTTGAGAAGATTATCAATCTCCTCCTTGACCTTCTTTGCATATTTGGGGTTCATCCGGTATCTTTGCAATCTTACTAGTCTAGCATCCGGTTTCAGTGGTATTCGGTGATGACAAACTTCAGGATCTACTCCCTTCAAATCTGTATGTTCCCAGGCAAACACATCTTTATAGTTCTGGAACATTTTCCGTGCCTTTTTCTTCATTGCCGGGTTGGGGTGCTTGTTAACCTTGATCATTCTAGGATTTTTCTCTGATCCTTGGTTCCACTCTTCTACTTCCTGGTCGTATGGAAGCAACCAATTTGGTCCGCCTCCTTTTCGTTTGGTCGATTCTTCAGCGTAGTCCCAAGATGGTCCATTCATTTCTGAATCATTATTCTGATCCAGTGCGTACTCTTCAGAACATACTGGTTCCTCTACTATACCAGTATCAGCTGGTTCCACCATCCTTCCAGTTAGCTGAACTGTTCTTTCCCCTATATTGACTTCGATAAACTGATCAAGGAATTGTCTCTTCTGCTTGTCATCCTACTCTTTGTTCAGCAAGACTGCATTTAAGTCGATTTCTACCAAAGGGAATATGTTCATAGCCGCTATCATTCGCTCGATCTTCTTGGCTCTGTACTTCTGACACAACTCCTTCGGCCTCAGTTCCTTTTTCCATCTCCTGGTATTGTTGGTCTGGATTTGGATTCTGCCACTGGCCCCTTCTATGGTCAAAGTTTGGTTTGCATAGTCATGAACAGCATGTGTTGTTCTCAACCATGGGCGCCCTAGTAGCATTCCATATGCTCCCTGCACATCCAGGACTAGGAAACTGGTTTTGAATTTCTCCCTCCCAACTCTTATCTACATGTTTTCAATCATACCCATCGCCTGTATGACTCTATGATCTGTCATTCTTACTTTGAATGGTGCTGGTTTCATATTAGTGATACCCATTCTTTGTTGAAGATGGGCTCCCATTATGTTTACTCCTGCCCCTCCGTCCAGGATAACGCTTGAGAGAGGTTCCCACTACTTCCTGACCTTGTAGTCTACCTGAATAAGTGGAACTTCATCATCCCAGACAGCCGTCACGTCCACTGTTCTGGCCTCCGCCTCAGCCTTCCTACATTGTCTGATAAAGTTGGCCACCTCAGGCAAGGTTTTCCTTATACCTCCAGCTCTACAGTCAGCTTCTGGATTCTATCACAAATTTTCACCTGAATTTCTTCTCTTTCTTGGTCAGACTGATTGTCAGAGCTTGAAGAACTGGTATCTTCACACTGCCATTCTTCTTTTGCAGTGCTTCCACTCTTTCCATCCCTTCCCATTTCATCAGCGAGTCCATGTACCACAGCTAGCATGGTCTCTGTCATGGCCAGTACTGACTGATCTTTATTAGTCGATTGGGCTGGTATCCTCTGAATGACTCTTGCTTCGGAACTTTCTGGCTACTCTGGCAGCTTCTTAGCTAAATCCTCCGTGATTTTAGCTACTAGTTCCCTCTGCTCTTGCCACTTATCTACCACCTTCTCTTTACCTTTGGCCTTCCAAACTTCTCTTTGTTGAGCCCACTTGCTGCTGTTAGAATTGACTGGTACTTTTGAAATGTCTGGGATTTCTTCAATGACTATTCCCTTGCTCCTGGTAACTACCCTGACTGGGACTGGCTCTGGTGCCTTAGCCTTAGTAGTAGTCGTTACAGGTGCATCTGGACATAGGGCTGCAAAATGATCACACTTCCCACAAGTATAGCAATTCATGCTCCTGTTCTGGAAGTTGCCTCTTCCTCTGCCTCTTCCCATTCCTGGTTGGTATCTGCCACGTCCCTGACCAGTACCACTGGTACCTGGTCTTTCCTCTTGAGCTACCTTGACTGGTTCTACCTTCACTGGTTCAGTGTAGGCAACCACTGATAGATCCTTTCCTTTCTTAAAGTGGTGAATTCTGATGCCACAATTATTCCATAGGTGACCAAAGGCCTTGCAGTAGGTACATTGTGGACATTCATTGGAGATATGGTCCTTGGATTTGCATCTTGAACACCAAGTCTCCATCTTTCGGACTGGCTATCTTGTGTGGCTAATTTCTGCAATCTGCCTAGCCATCTCTTCAATTTTCTTGGTCCATGATCCCTTCTTTGATTTCTCCTTTGCTCGTTCATTGGAGCTGCTCTCAGAGCTGCTGGACATTTCACTGGAATCAGAAGTTTCAGTAGCAGAGCTACTGCTACTGGTCCTTTGCTTCTTGTGTCTCTTTTCCTTCTTACCTTGCTGTTCCAGTTTTAATGCCCTTTGGACCAGATCATTGAACTTTTTTGTAGGAGCTGGTACCTCCTGCTCCCGAAGCTTCTTGCTTATGAATCCATTCAGGAACCATGCCCTCAATCTCTTCTCAGATGGCAGTTCTTGCAACTGCCTGGTTAGCTCTTTTATCTTTTCCACATAGCTGTGGACTGACAAATTCCTCTGTTTGATCTTATCTAATTTACAGAGAATATCTTCGTTCCCTCTATTGTTGGAATATTACAACCTGAAGGCCTTAAGCAATATGTTATATGATCTCAACTGGTATGCACTGTAATGGTAATACCATTTCCTCGCTGCCTCCTTCAAGGTTTGTGGAAAATATTCCCCCCAATCATCTTCATCAATGTTTTTTAGTTCAGCATACTGCTCGAAAGCTTGTATGTGAACATCTAGATCTTCCTTTTTCCCCCCTTTGAATATTGGAAAGGAAATCTTCAGGGAAGCTGTGTAATCATTTCGATTACTACTGGTCCTGCCACTTCTCTTCTTGGCTTCAGAATGACGCTTGGGAGCCTTCTTGCAATTTTCGGTGTCAGCATTCCAATCAATATCTGTCTCTGTCTCAGTGTCAGTGTCTTCTCTAGTTTGTCTGCTAGAAGTACGGTGTTCCCTTACTGCCCTTGGTATCCTCATCTCTCTGGTGAGACTGAGAATTCTTGGAACTCTCTGCCTTCCGTGCTTCCCGTTCTGCCCGTCTGCGTCGAGAATGACTGGAGTGCTATGAGTCCTGCGCCTCATCAACCCTGACTATGCTCCTCCTGAGCCTCAGTGTCAGTCATCTTCTCTTGCTTGGGGTCAGACTCTCTTCCTGACTCCTCAGGAATGGGGTCCACACAAATGGTAGATTTCTGGCCACGATTGGATTTTGGTGCCATTGCTGAAAACTTCAACTGGGAGAAGAGTCTTTCAGTCAATGAGCTTCATCTCAAGCCACCGTGATCGCCAAAATGGAATTGGAGCTGATCTCTTGAGATAGCTAATTCAAGTGTTGGAAGATTTTAGCTACTAGTGTGGGAAGATTTCAGACAGCAGGCTAGACAAGAATCAGAGACTAGACTGGAATGTGGATACTGAAATAAGAATCAGACTTATGTACTGGAAATAAGGTTCAGATTCAGATTCAGATTCAGAAGACTAGACGAGAAGTAAGTATAACTGAAATATATGCCATGATTGGGATTACAGATCAAGATACAGTGAATATGATTTACAGAGAGAAAGTACAGCCGACAATACTGCCAATGATTCTCAAGTACAAGTATAGCCAAGGCGCTAACCCAAATGATAATAATTTCCAACCCGATTACAATGTAATGGGCCCTATTTATACACTTCGGGTTTATTGTAGTAATTACCATAGTAATTACTAAGTAATTCGCTGCCCTATTTATACACTTCGGGTTTATTGTAGTAATTACCATAGTAATTACTAAGTAATTCGCTGCCCATCTTCTAAGAAGACGTTCCCACATAGTGACTATCCAGCCATCTACAACTTGGTACTTAGATTGTCAGCTTAATACTGGTCCTTTTTTCACTACATCTGGTTGGAATTTTTTTGGCCAACTATGGATTAAATCTCGATAACGATACCTCGGGCTTGCTCATTAAAGCTTGAGTAAATATCTATCTAAAAACTTTTGTTGTTATACCTTATCGATGGTTCGTTATGGCACTAATTAAGGGATGAGAGATGCACCACTTATCCCATTTTTTAGCATTGGCACCATATGCAGGTGATGCATGGGTATCCCACATGTTATAGATGTCACCCAACTTAAAAGTTTTCAAAGATAAATAATAAGAAATGTGAAACTACTCATATATTCAGCAATGGTTTCCTTTACAAGGGAAAAAAACATTTAGAGCCCTTTTAGATTTGCACGCTCTCATAAAATAAGGCCGCATTTTTTACCATTGAGAATGAGCATTTTTTACCCACAGTGGCCGGTCATAGCAAAAATCATGTAAAAATGGGATAATTGGTGCATCTCTCATCGGGAATCACCTACACACCTTTAGGATCCACAAGCCCGGTCCATGACTCAAATAAAGAGATACGGCATCCATCAAAGGTGATAGGATGTCCGTAAGTGGTTAACATGCTCCCCTTGTTGATGTAGATTCCGTCCTCAAAAGCTAGTGAGGTGAAGCGCGTTCATTGAGGTGGAAGAGCATCTGAGATTGAATGTCTTTCTCTTTCTTCAAACACTGCAAAATCAACCAAAAATAGTACAATGATTTCATTCTCATATATAATTAAAAAGAATATGCAGGGAATAAGCACACAGATTGATTGATAACAAAATATTAAACAATTTCTCAGTAGTAAACATTAAACTGTTATATAATCAAATGCATAAGCACTTGTAAAGGTCAAAAAATAAACAAGTCTAGGGTTACTAATTTAATTGTCAAGAGGCTTCTCAATCCTCTCTGGTCAATTACATTGTTTAATTGTAAGAGCATAGTATTTTATGTCCGAGGGCTTACTAGAGGATATACCTACGAGACCTTCTAGCTAAGCTACGATAAAAGGAATTGCATATGAATCATCGCCTGAATTACTCCCTTTGTTTGACCCCCCAAAGTGTTTTCCACATTGATTCAATTTTTGACATGTGTGCTTATTTTGTATGCCTTGGGCTTTTTGCTTTTTAACAAAAAACAACCACACTGGTAACCTCTACGGCTCTAGTATCATAGGCAATACATGTGAGTGAAATACCAAATCAAGCTGGGATTTCTCTTCCATCTTAAGATTTTACATTTTTTGGCACTTTTGTTTTCTGTTTGTTTGTTTTTCATTGCCTTTTAATTTTTTAACTTTGTGGGGCCATATTGACATTGTTACCCTCCCCAGACTCATCACAATATTAAACTCCTTCTATAATACTTAAGCTAAAGGTCAAGAGGGATTAAGCCCACTAGAAAGCACTAGTACATTGCACACAATGCTTCATAGTATCGGATTAAGAATGTAAGCAACCATTGACAATTAGGAAGGTATTTTCCATGGTATTAAGAGAAGATCTCTAATGTCTATCTTGGTCAAAGGAGCTTAGTCAGACCGCTTGATTCATAAACCTAGATAAGGGACTATGAAAAAAAATTATATTGAATCTAATGTTTAATACTAATCCAATGAATTGAATATTGTGCTACCAATCACAGTTAAAGCAAAAACAATGGATGCCAAAAAAGACAAGAGGCAATGATAATGGACAAGAAACACCTATTCGTGTTGATGATCGCACTTGATTCAAAGAGTGAACTAGACAAAGATTGCATGAACTTCAAAATCCCAACTACTATAATGCGTTCCTGTACACACTAGAAAACACAAAGAATACCTCTAGGAGGCACATCAATGGGAAGAGGCACCAACCTTTATTGAACATAATCAAAACAACATAAAGAACCCTAACCTATTATTTGCACCTCCCTATAGGGTCAAGGGAACATGATATTGTAGAGATGCGTGGGTAGCCCTAAGTCTAAACTCTTATCCAAGTCATCGTCAAGAAAAATAAATTCATCATCCATGAGACCATACGTGCCATCTGTGTAATCATGTAAATCTTCCTCATCATTAGATGCACATATGTTCACTAAGAATGTCACTAGGCATGTATAGTCATCTTAGTTAAAAGGGTAAGCTTGTGCAATCGGAGAGACATTCTCCACTAATTAGGGATCACAGTCATGGTCAAGAGACGTATCATCCATTCTAATTCCTCAAAATTCTTCTCACACACTAGTGTATCTACCAAATCCCTTCGCAAGCAAGCACCGAGTAGACTATGTGAAACATTTGTGAAAAGTAAAGAGGGTACCTCTCACCCAAGGTAGGAGTGGATGACTCTAGCATACTAGCCATATCTGTACACACAGATAGATTTTGGTTAGTATGAAAATATTATAAGGGTCATGTCAAATGGTCGTGTTCTTGTGTGTAATGTGTTATTATGATTTTTGGATCATGTACTAGAATTTGTAGATTTTAGGATTTTAGTTTGGTGGCTCTTGCTCTACTGTTTTATTTTTGTTTTCTTGAGTATAGGGCTATATATCTTTCCTAATATTGGGAGATTGAGAGGCCATGGAGGAAGGTTAAGAGGGGAGCGAGTGAATGATGGATGTCAGCAAACACTCCCCCCTTCCTTGGGTAGATCATACCTTTTGGAACGATATCGTAACCTTTTGAAACCAATTGTTCCAAGTTGTAACTGGTGAAGACTTTGACCAATAGTTTTTCACCACCCTAGGTATTTCATCTAGTTGCAAGAGTGGTAAGGTACTCTCCCATGATTCTACTTGAAATGTTGTTCTAGGTGATGAATTTACAATGGGACCTGTGCAAATTCTTTCTTGTTCTTATGGATAATTACAATGGTAGGTGGAGGTTTTGTTGAAGCTTGTATTTCCATATATGAACTACATGAAGAGGTGGAAGCTTCATTTGACTTCTCTGTTTTTGAGCTTGGTGGAATAAATCGTTCTTTCTTCGGTACCCAAACTAGCTTTGGATCAAGTGTATAATATTTTGTGAACTTTTTGTTCCCACGGTCTTCAATCGGCTTTATCATTATAGGACTTGACTCACATATGTCAATAGGTGACAGGTAAGAACACAAGTGATGTTTAGGCACCCAGATTTGATCATTCCCTTCATAGTAGCCTAGGGATTCCAATAGTCGTTTAGGAATCCAACACAACATTTTCTTACATTTCTTTGAGCGAGTGGGATGTCTCTTACACGGCTTTTGTTTTTTAGCATAAAAAATTGTTGTTGAAGAAGATTTAGAGACCCATTTGTATGTTTTCTTTGTTATCTTACAATGGGTCTTGTGTGTCTCATGTTTTGTTTCAGCTATAGAAGTTGAAGCTATAGAGGGTGGGGCCATAGGTACAAATGGTTCAACCTCTTGGACGTGCAACATTTTGGGTTGTATTTTCTCAAGAGGTGATATCTCGAGGAGTATCACTTGAGTGGCATGACTAAGAGTTGTTTTCTGTGTTGTGACACTCCAAGTCCCCCAATCAATAGTGCATTTGGTCACTATCATCCGCACACATCCTAGGTTTATATTGCCTTCCATAGTTCCAACAGGCATGACCAAAAAGTCTTGAGCTACGACCCCATTTTTATAACTGATAGAAGTGTGACAGGTTCCAAAAACCGTAGTTTTTTTCTTGTTGATACCCTTGACTTGGATGGTACTCTTAGATAGAGTTGGATTTCCTAACTGACACTACACTCCATATGATAGAAAAATATATTTAGCACATGTGTCCAATACGGCGTTATATAGCACTTTCCCATAGTCGTTATTTAGCTCAATAGGGTTTTGTAGAGGTGTGTGAGAGTCCAACCTTTCATCCTCTATTACAGCTTGAAATGCATGTGTAACTTCAAGGTTGGCCTCTCATTGGCATCTAATACGTTGCTATCACTCCTTAGATCAGCTTGAGCTTGTATCTATTTCAATTCTTCTTGTGCCTTGGCTGCAATTTTTTAATGGATGACATGTAACTCCTCTTGGCTTAAAGGATCATAGTATCTTTTAAATTTACTCCCATTGAGGAATTTAATGGTTTCAATTCCATCAAGATTTTCCGCACAAATGATACCTTATGGGGTAATTTTGCATACTCTATATGGTCCTTTTATCGCATATTTCAACTTTTTTTCTCATTACACACTCCATACATAAGGAATTTATCCCCAACCTTGATATCCTTGTTCTTTAAATGACGGTCAAACCATTTCTTTCTCCTATATTTCTCCACAAGTGCATTTTTCACAACCAATTGTCTTTCTTCATCTAACCTCTCAAGGATATACAAACGCTCAACTAAAGGGTTACCATCCCAACCTTCTTGTGAAGCTACCCACATACTAGGAATTACAAACTCCCATGGCATAACTGCTTCTTGGCCATATACTATCTTGGATGGTGTACAATTAATAGCCACTTTGTGAGTAGTACGATAAGCCCATAGAGCTGATGTCAGCTTTAAATTCCAATCTGTGCGATGAGCTTCCACTATTTTGGTCAAGATAGAAATCAAAGTCTTGTTAGTACTTTAGCTTGGCCATTTCTATGTGGATAATAAGGTGTAGACTTATGGTGGGCTATCATGAAGTTTGTTGTGAGTTCTTTTATCACTCCATTTATAAAATGAGTACCATTGTCACTCACAATTTCAAAGGGAAAACCAAATCATGTAATAATGTTCTCAAAGAGAAACTTAGCGATTGACCTTGCATCCACTTTTCATGTCTCCTTGGCTTCCACCCACTTTGTCACATGGTCAGTGGAAACAGTAATATATCAAGATTGAGTGTTACGAGCTGCCGGACTAATTGGGCCTACAAAGTCTAAACCCCATTTTTCAAATATTTGAGTCACTTTCATAGGATGTAAGGGCATCTTATCCTTTTGTTGTGTGATCTTCTAACATTGGCATTCATAACACCCTTTTGCAAAAAGTGATGCATCCTTGGGTAGGCCACCAATAGCCTGATTGCAATACCTTTCTAGTGGTTAGTTCCTGTGAAAAATATCCTCAGCTATACCCATGTGGGCTTTTTGTAGTATGTATAAATACTCATCCTCACGAGCACAACGTCTAAGAATATCATCCTTCCCTAGCTTGTAGAGAGTTTCTGCAATTAGAGAATAAGGTTCACATTCCTTTCACAATTTTTTATTTATATCCTTAGGAATCTCTTTGGGTGGAAAAACATTAACTAAAAAGTTCACAATCTTCTCACTTCATCCAGGCATGGTCTTGACTAGGAATAGGGAAGTATTGGGCAATTCATCATCGATTCTAGTAGGGGCTTCACCATTGGGTATGTGAGACAAATGATCCGACATGGCATGTCTTTTACAAGGTCTCACCACAACTATAAAATCAAACTCAAGAAGAATTAACAACCATCGTGTAATTCTTTCGGTGGAACAAGGTATATTTTCTAGATACAACAATGCTTGATGATCCACATAGAAAACAAACTTGTTGGCAAGAAGGTAGTAGCAAAATTTCTTCAGTACGTAAATAATAGCTAAACCTTCCCACTATGTAGTGGTGTAGTTCCTCTCCACATCATTTAATTGACGACTTGCAAAGCTAACGGGGTAGTCCAATTTATGTTATCATGGTTGACCTAGAACACACCCAATAGCAAAGTTTAATGCATCAATATGCACATGGAAAATTACATTCCAATCGGGCACTCGTAGGATGGGAGCACTCGTCAAGGCCTTTTTTAGTAACTCATAAGCATGGTCACACTCCGCGGTCAGTGAAACTCAATAAGAAGCTTGTACAATGGGCGAGCTATCTCGACAAAGTTTAAAATAAACCATCGACATGGTACATGAACCCAACTCCTTTATAGTTTGTGAGTGGTGGAAAATTGGAAATGGCTTTAATTTTTCTCTCATATGTGGAGAACCCATTTTTGGATACTATATGTCCTAAAATGACTCCATGTTTAACCCAAAATTGGTATTTGAAAGGGTTTAATGAGATGCGATACAATCTGCACTTTTCGAACACTTTTCGTAAACATGATAGATCAATCTATTGGAAAACAACAGACAACTCGCATCTAGCACAAGCTACACTCAGATGACCTAAGTCATCAAAAGCTAATCACTGATCGACAATCAAAACATGACCGCTATAGCATCAAATGACATCCGAATGTTACGAAACTTCTAGGACAATTATATAAGACCTAAGCACACATGCTTACGGACTCAAACCTCACTTTTGATGAAGTGCAAAAAATGCGATTATTAATAGCAGTGAGTTTTTTATCTAGTGGTTTTTGACTCCGAATGCATTTAAATGCTTAGCAATGATGCCCCAATACCCCGCCTATGCTTACTTTGTGATTTTCTAGCTTAAATTCATACTTATGATGAAATTATACCACGGGTTGGCAACACCAAAAGCTATAGTTTACCATATTATGTTTACGTCAATGCGTAGAGCTCTTACTTGCGGTTGCAACACAACAGATGGCACTACAATGTGACAACCAACAAGGGTGTAGGAAGCATGAGAAGGAGAGAAGTGAGCACCATTAGCTCATGTTGTGTATCACTTATCTAAAACCTCAAAATAAATTTCTCAAAGAATTGGCTTTTATACCTTAGCCAAGGTTTTTTTGGTCAAAAAATAATCTTTTGGGAGCTCTAACTAGGGATAAAATTGATAGATATAATCTAGTAGCTTATAGCCCCAACTCATCGATTACAATATCCACCTGGAAAATAGGAGTTATCATTTTCTCGATTTATCAAAATAATAAGTGTATTTACAATAAAAGCTCCCAAAAAATGTTACATGGGTTGACTTCCTGCTCTAACATTCCCCCCCTCCTTGACTGTGTCGTCCCTTAACATAGTTTCATGGACTGAAGTAGTCTTTGGGTTGACGACTGGCGAGGTGGTCGGTAAGTGCTTGTAGAGCTTTTTGATATCTTATGTGACATTCTTTCTCAGGGACTTGCAGAAACTAAATAGTGATTTTCTTTTTAAGTTCAATGGAAGAATAGACAACAAACCTTGTTGTCATATTGTTGATCACTGGCCCAAAAATCTTTGTACACCATGTGAAGAATCCTGTGTAAAAGGCCTCTTCGAATGTCAATATATTGCTTGAAAACAAGAACATACATCTGGCATAGAAGCCGTAGAGGACTTCTTCTGAAGGTTGTCCACTCAAATCATAGCACAAGACTTTGTTACCTTCTAAGAAAGACATCCATGGGCTCCTGCTTGCTCAGGCTCA
Source organism: Adiantum capillus-veneris (assembly GCF_014529385.1). Lineage (NCBI taxonomy): Eukaryota > Viridiplantae > Streptophyta > Polypodiopsida > Polypodiales > Pteridaceae > Adiantum > Adiantum capillus-veneris. The sequence continues at coordinate 115,322,304 of NC_140938.1, read as the reverse complement.
TAAAAAACTTAAATGCATGTGAGAAAAAATTTATAGATTTTATATAGCATTGCACATGAGAGGTCAAGCAATCTCTTGAAGAAGTTCATGGCACCTATTAGGGTAATCACCATGTATTCCTCAATTGCTAGTCCTTGCTTGGAGCTGGCAATCTCAGGTAGTTGAGCCAAGTTGGTCTCTTCTTCCTCAATGCTTCATGTGCTGGCCATGTCCTTAACCTTGGTACATGAAGAATGTTGGATCCTTATGTATTGATGCAGGTGACCTTGTAAACAAAATGAGGTACCTTGAATTTTTGTTGAGCCAATTCTTTTTCCATTTCGGGTGGAGAGCATCCGATCCTTCTTCTTGCATATCCTTGTGCAACCTTTCTTTGACTTGCAGTAGCTCCACATTTATCAAAGGGTAGGAAAACGTTGTTGATGCCATTGAGAGTTGATTTGGTTGGGAGTGAGTTGTGTTACATTGACTGAGTGAAGAACTCTCAACTCCCAATCCATTGTTTCTTTCCATTCAACATCTACTTCATGTAAAATCTGTTCTTTAAGTGCATATTCTTCAGCTTTAGAAAGTTGGACCATTGGCACTTGTTCCTCTTCAGTGATTGGTACTTGGAATTTAGAATCTCCTACCTGCCCTTCTGTTGGATGTGTTTCCATATCTGCAAAGGAGATTGATAGTATGTATATATTTGGCGGTTCAGAGGTACCTGCCTCCTCTTGACCTTCCACATTTCCTTCTCTCAGCAGCATCTGGTTGGCTCTCTTTAGATTCTCTATCTCCTGAGCAAGTGCTCTTCTCTTTGTAAGTGCATTAAGGTGAGGTCTCGTCTTTGTGCCTATTTCAGTTTCAACTCAAGTTCTAGGTCCTTGTTTCTCTTTTCCAAAGTCTTGTAGACTTCATCTATCCCCTTGAGTGAATCTATGGACTGGGTTTTCCTTGATTTGCTTTAGGAATGCCGCTTGGTCATAGATTCGCTGCTCTGAGTATTGCAATGAAGAATTTGCTACATTTAATTGCACTTGGAGCTTTTGTATTGACTGAGTAGTACTCAAACGTTTGTTAGTTACTTCAGTCAGCTGTTGGTCCTTTCTTTTTCTTGCATCTGATAGCTTTGTAAGAAGCTCTCCTAAATCTTCTATCTCCTTCTGTTGACTTTCCTTGACAATTTGGTGTTGCTCTGCTTTGTTTTTTAGCTCTTTGATCTGTCGTTGAAGATTCTTGATGATGTTCATTGTGTCTTCAAGCTCGTCTTGGAGAGCATCAATTACTTGTTCCAACTCTCGAGCTTTGGCATTGTAGCTAAGAGCTACTATTCGCATCTTTTCTATCATTAGCTGCATCTGCTTTGCATACTCATTAACTTGGATGATCACTTCATCAGTAGTTTTCCATTCTTCAGATTCTACCTGAGGCTGCTTAGAAGTTCCAGCGGATTCTTCTTGAGGCTTTGTAGATGGTTCAACTGATTTTGTGTGTGGTGTTGTAGAAGGTCCAGCTGATTTTGTTTCTGTTTCCTTGGCCTGTTTTCACTTTGCTGTGCAGCATGGAGCAACAAATTGCCCGTTTTTGTCAAGGCCTCAACAAACCCCTAAGTACACGTCTTGAAGCCATGAGGCCTACATCACTACAGGATGCCCTTCTCAAGGCTAAGCCTCTTGCAGCCAAAGGAACCCACTCTACAAGAAACTATAATGGATTTAATAACTTTAGGGGAAGAGCCAGGGGAACTTTTAACCAAGGATATCAACAACGTGGAGTAGCTGCAACAGCGAACTTGGAGCAGACCTTCCCAAACGTGAGGTGCTATGGATGCAATCAAATGGGGCACTATAGAATAACTTTCCAGAAGAGCAAAACCCTTGAACTACTACTAGAGCCATTCCTCAAAATCAAGGAGATAATCTAAGAGGAGGTAGAAATGGAGGACGAGGTAGAGGAAGAGCAAGAGGAGCCAGATCTTATGCAATCATGGGAGAACCAACCTTAATGAACAAGGAAGATGAAAGAGCCACTTGCTTGGCTACAGTTAGTAATCCTAGAGCTCAACAACAATAGGCAGTTTTGTAAACCACTATAAGTCGATAATGTAAAACTTTGAGTTACTTATATAATGGTATACATTATTTTCTTTTCCAAATTACTTAAGGAATCTAAAGTTAAATTAGAATTCAATCAAGAAATTAAGGATTGATCTAGCAAATGAGACAGAGGTTCTCGATAGTATGAAAAGGATTTGAATCTTGAGATTGAGATAGTTATTAAGAAACCAACTCACAATCTTTATGCACACGATAGCCTTCCTTGAAAAATGACCTAGATATGAAAGTATTAATGTACGAGACTAATAGGAAGCCAAAAATAACTCTTGGTATGATACTTCTTAAAACCATTACTTATTGTTGGTCAACCAGGTTAAAGCACAGAGGGGGTATCTTTGGTGCAATGGTGGAAGCTTGTGCCGAACGCAGATTGCTCAGAATGGCAAGAACATGTCGAGCGCGTTCAGATTGGCAAAGCTGAAATACATGATATTTGTCGAACGCTGATTGCTCTGAATGGTCAGTTTAGACCGAGAGCGTTCATGTTGACAAGGTGGATATATGGATCTTTTATGGAATTGATTTGACCTGGTTTTTGAGATGATACAAATGGTTTGTAAAGGTTTTTAAGATAGGCTCAACACTAAGAGTTCCTTGGGGAAACATTGACTAGCAAGTAACTCCAACCAGATTGAATCCTTGAAACTAGAAAGAACTCTTAGAGTAATCAGTTCTTGGTAAAGTGGAAAGATTATCCCACTAAAGATGCCACTTGAAAAAATGAAACCTGTTTTTCTCAAAGACTTTCCTAGTTTCGATTGAGATGAGGACATCTCAATTTCTTAAGTTGGGGTGATTGTAAGGTTTCCAATTTTTGAAACCTTAGAAATTGTACGAAGCCTGATCAAATTAACTTGGTTGTTAAGAAAACACTCTAGAATGATCCAACTATGGCAAATATTGGTATTTTTGGAACCGTAACCAGAGCTTTACTATGGTTAGAATGTTTCAGAAGTGAATTCCGATAAAATCTAAAAGGTTACACTATGAATTTAATTAGTTAAGTAAAATTGAATGGTTTCAGTAATTATTACTGCTAAAGACTTTTTATCCTAAGGTTCTAGACATTGCAGATATTTCCAAAATTAATCATTAAAAGTCAACAAATTTAGCAAAAAATCAATTATGTGTATCTAGGAGGTTGTGCGGGGTAATGATGAACTTTCCCAGACTAGATGTAGCAGCAAGGGGCGCTTGTGGAGTTGTAGGGCTACCTTGGGATGCAAGTTACTGCCATTTCAAACCTGTGAGTGCCCAGAAACCTATAAATAAGACCCCTTGCTTCACATTTGAACAAACTCGGAGTCCAAGCCATTTCTCTCTCACCTAGAGAGATCTCTACTCTGAAATCATTAGAGAGAAAAACTCTAGTTGGTTAATCCACGGTAATTAGCACTAAACCTTTTTAATTAGCAGAATTATGCTAATCTACTTATATTTTCTTAATTAATCCAATTAATTAAGAAGATTAAACTTACTTACACTCTAAAATTCTCTTCTAATTCTTAATTCTCTATTGATTATTGAGATTAAGCTTAGTGATACTAATCTAATTAATTATTATGTTATATTAAGACTGAAATTAAACATTTTAATAATAAATTAATTATAAGTATATTAATTAAACTTAGATTGAGATAAGATAATCATCAGTTCTCTATTAGACTATCAAGATGCTAGGAAAATTATCTCTTAATTTTTTGAATAATTTTTGTAATTATTTAACCAAAATTACACTATTTTTAAGAAAAAAGTAAAGATGGAAATTATCAAATTAAACTAAAAAATCTTTGAAATAATTTCCAAAGGTAAACTACATCTTAGAGAACCCATGATAATTATCTTAACTACAGATAATTAGTTCAGCTAATTATCTTAGTAAAAAGACAATGTTTTCAACAGAAAATCAAAGGGGAAAAATAGAAAATTAAACTAAAAAGCTTTTAGATAATTTATAAAGCTAAAATACATCTTAGAATACCCATGATAATTATCTTAGCCATATATAATTAGTTTAGCTAATTATATTAGTAGAGAAACACTTTTTTTAATAGAAAATTAAAGGGAGAAAATAGCAAATTAGACTAAAAAGCTTTAAGATAAATTTCAGGGATTAAAAAAATTCTAAAAACCCCATGATAATTATATTAATCATAGATAATTAATTTAGCTAATTATCTTAGTAAAAAACATTGTTTTAAAGAAAAAATTAAAGAGGAAAAATAGCAAATTAGACTAAAAATATTTGAAATAATTCTCAGAGGCAAAATACATCTTATAAAATCCATGATAATTATCCTAACCACAAATTATTAGTTTGGTTAATTATCTTAGTACAAAAAGACAGTTTTTAAGAAAAAAGTAAAGAGGGAAATTAGCAAATTAAACTAAAAAGCTTTGAGATAATTTTTAGAGTTAAAATATATCTTCAAAAACCCATGATAATTAGCTTGATCACAAATAATTAGTTTAGATAATTATCTTAGTGAAAAAACATTGTTTTTAAGAGAAAATTAAAGGGGAAAATTAGTAAATCATGTTATGATTACATGCTATTTATCAGAGTTGGCATACATGATAAAAAGGCCCTGATAATTATGTCAAGGTTAGAAGGTTAGTATAGATATTTATTTGTGTCAAATTATACTAATTTTAGATAAACAGTAAAGGGGAAAATTAGTAAATTATGTTAGATGATTACATGCTATTTATGATAGTTAGATTACATGATAAAGAGGCCATAAAAATTTTATCAAGGTTATAAAATTAGTGTTGGAATTAGGGTTGTAGAGAGACACACACAGCTTGGAGAAGACGAAGGAAGCTCAAGGCACACAATAGAGAGTGTATAACTTAGTGTGCAATGGAAAGATAGATAGCCCTAGAGTGATGGGCGTATATACAATGCTCCGGGGAAAAAACCTCCTAAAGAGGGAAAAAATGCCCCGGCGGTCCTAGTGTGTTCACACACATCACTACCACATGTATTTTGTAACAAATCCCCCTTGGAGTGATGCGGTGAACGAGAGCTGGCACATGAGTAAGGGGAAGTTCCATGCCCTAAGGATATGATCAGTCCACAAAGGGGAGTAAGCCCAAAGCTTTGCGGAAAGCTTCAAGCTTCTCACGAGACAATGCCTTTGTGAAAAGATCTGCAAGGTTGTCCTGTGTTGGCACATAAGCCAAGCTGATCTCTTCTATTGAGAGCCTCTCCCTGACATAGTGGTAATGCACCTCAATGTGCTTTGTGCGAGCATGAAAAACTGGGCTCCTCGCAACTGCCAATGCGCTCTGACTGTCAGTGTAGATAGTGTTGGCAGTGTCCTGTCCAACACCCAAATCAGCCATAAGGTGTCTGAGCCATAGACACTCAACCGTAGCTGTGAAGACTGCCCTGTACTCAGCCTCACAACTCGAAGTGGCCACAGTAGGTTGCTTCCTACTCAACCATGATATACATGAACTACCAAGCATGAAACAAAAGCCACTTGTGGACACTCTCGTGTCAAAACAACCAGCCCAATCTGAGTCCGAAAAAGCATGTAAGTCTGGCGTCAATGATCCCGCCTTGGGATAAAACAATCCAAGATGTAAAGTGCCACTAAGGTAGCGGAAAATCCTCTTGACAGCCTGCCAATGCTTAGACCCTGGGCTATGCATAAATCTGCTGGCCTGTGAGACTGCAAACTGAATATCCGGCCTCGTGTTGCATACATAAATGAGGCAGCCAACAGCAGTTTGATAAAGTGTGACATCAGCAGGATCGCCAGCATCATGTAGACTCAACTTCAAACCTGTTTCCATGGGAGTGGCAATAGGTCTGCAATCCTCAAGTCCAAACTTACATAGGAATGTCTCTATGTAACTTTTCTGGCACAAGGCAATACCACCATCACACTGCTTAAACTGTATACCCAAGTAATGATGCAACAGCCCCAAATCTTTCACCTTGAAAGTAGCATTCAAATCAGCCTTAAATTCAGCAATATGTCTCTCATTTGGTCCAGTGATCAACAAATCATCCACATAAAGAACCACAATGAGAAGTACATCACCCTCACGCTCTACATACAATGTGCTTTCTGTTGGACCGTTACGAAAGCCTTGTTTGACCAAATGAGTGTCAGCTTTCTCATACCAAGCACGAGGAGATTACTTCAACCCATACAAAGCCTTGTTACATTTTCACACTTTGTCCTCTTGTCCTTTTATGACAAAACCGCGAGGCTGTGTTACATAAACTTCCTCAAATATGTCACCATTCAAGAAAGCAGTAACAATGTCTGATTGATGTACATCCCAACCAAAATGAGCTGCCAATGCACATAGAAAACGCACAGTAGTCATACGACAAGTGGGAGCAAAAGTCTCTTCATAATCAATGCCCTTTTGCTGTGCATAACCCTTTGCAACAAGTCGAGCCTTATGGCGATCAACCTCACCATCTGGCTTGCATTTCAACTTGTAAACCCACTTCGTACCAATGGCCTTTTTGCCAGGAGGCAAATCACATAAATTCCATGTGTCATTTTCTATAAGTGCATCATATTCTGATTGCATGGCAGCCATCCAATTTTCTGAATTCTGTTCTTCATCAAAAGACAGAGGCTCCTCAACATCATGTAAGCTAGACACAGCCAAAGCATAACAATATGATCAATAAGATGCATGGGGAGAGCCAGAACAAGTACGACTAGACAAAGGTACATCCAATTTACTGTCACGCAAAGTATGCACCAGCCATTTTGGCATACCTCTAGCCTGCTCATTTTCAGCCCTTTCCTCATCAAGTACATCATGTGCATCTGCATCAGTAATAGGCTGATCTAGAACATTTTTAGAAACCCCCATAGGCTATACATTTGCCTCATTCGAACTTATATTCGTATTTCCACCACTGAAAAGATCCAACAAAGTGTCATAAATGTCCTGTGAGCTTACATTATTGTCTCTAGTACATGACAGCAAGGGCTGAACAAAATCTTCACAAACACTACATCCCGAGAAACCAGAATACGTTTTGTTTGCAGATGATACAACCTGTAACCTTTTTTTTCAGCACTATAACCAACAAAAATACATTTGACAGCCTTATCATCCAATTATCTGCGCTGCACTTGTGGCACCAAAGCATATGCCAAATAGCCAAAAACACGCATGCGCTCAATAGAAGGCTTTCTATCATGCCATGCTTCATATGGAGTAATAGACTGCAAAGCTTTCGTAGGACACCTGTTAAGTACATAAGTGGCACACATGATGGCATCAATCCAAAAAGAATGCGGAAAAGCTTGACTTTTGACCATACATCGTGCCATTTTCGTCAGTGACCTATTTTTCCTCTCAGCAACACCATTTTGTTGAGGTGTATAAGGCACTGTACATTGGTGTTTTATCCCACGACTAGCCAGAAATGCATTAAATTCATGAGACATATACTCCCCCCCTCGATCGGAACGGAGGGTGCCCATAGTACATTACGAGACATTTTCAGCCATAGCCAAAAATTGTTTCAAGCACATAAAAACTTAGGACTTCGCTTTAAGCGGAAATACCCATGCATGTCTGGAGTAATCATCAATGAAAGTCACAAAGTACAGGTAATTGCCCAAGGACGGAGTTTGCATGGGCCCACAAACATCACTATGCACAAGCTGCAACCTGCATGTGGCCCAAACTGAACCATCCTTTGGAAACTTAGAACGCTGCATCTTACCCAAAATACAGCCTTCACAAACATGTTTGACAGGCGCTTCAAGAGGCGGCAAAGAAGCAACCATATCATATTTCTGCAAACGCAGCAAACTGGCAAAATTCAGATGACCAAAACGTGCATGCCAAAGTTTTGCATCTGAAATAGCCCTTGAATCTGTAACAGCATTTGAAAAATTTTGTCCACACTTGTCATACAAAGTGAGCTTATACAGCCCACGGCACAAAAGGCCAGATGCAACAATTTCATCACCAAAACTGAGATCATGAATTGTACATCTGTGATCCACAAATTTGACTACAAGTCCAAGTCTAGCAAGTGTGGATACAGACAAGAGATTCTTCTTGATCCCAGGTACATAAAGTGCATCAACAAGTGTGAAAGAACTGCCATTAGCAGTAGTAAGCACAATCTTTCCAACTCCCTGAACTGGATAAGAGGCATTTTTGGCACAAGTGACTGAATTCCATGAGGAACAGACTCGAGAGAGGTAAACAATACACGATGTGAGGTAATATGCTTTGTAGTACCACTGTCAAAATACCACACATGTGAATCTGCAGCAACTGACAAGCATGCATCATGGACAGCAGGATTGTAAGTGCTCTCTGCGTTAAAAACCCATTCTGCATCAACATCAGCATCACAGTCTCCTTTCACAGAAGACTCAACACTGGATACATTTGTAGTGGAACCAACATTTGCAGTGGAACCACCCTCTTTCTTCTTAGCCTCTTTGGCCTTCAGCTTAGGACACGACTTGATCAAGTGATCATTAGCTTTACAATAATGTCAGTGCATCTTCTTTTTTCCCTTATCACCAGAATTTCCAGACGAAGTGTTGCCATCAGAAGCATTAGGAACAGTATTTTTGCCACTCGCAGCAGAACCATAATAAGTGGCTGCATTGCTAATACCACCCTTTCTTTGAGAAGCAATAAAAGCCTGTTCAACTGCACGCTGTCTAGTCCTGTTTTTTCTGGAAAGTGACTCTTGCAACAGCAATGTGCATAATGCATCAAACTTGACAACTTCTGGATTTCCTTGGGTCATAGGTCTCCAAGTACTAGCAAAAGTCTGGTAAGAATCTGGTAAGGCATCAAGAACAGTCTGCACAAGGGAACTGTCTGAAATGACTTCATCTGCAGAAATAAGCTGCTCATTGATATCCTTGACACTAGCAAGGAAAGTGTCCATATCATCTTCCTCATGCATAATCTTCGACTCTAGCTCTTTACGCAGCAAAGTAATTTTAGCCTCATTGCGACTTTCATAAAGACCATCCAAAATATCCCAAGCCTGTTTTGCGGATTTTGCTGAACGGATGTGAGGAACAATGGTGCGCTTCACAAACAACGCAATCAATGCATGAGCCTGCGCATCCTTAACATCCCAACGAGCTTGTTCTGTTGTAGTCAAAACAACTCTAACAGCAGCAATCCTTGCAGCAAGACGTGCAACATCCTCAACATCGCCTACATCCCCAGAACCAGGACGTACACCAATGCCGTGCACAATATTCCAGATGCCCTTTGACACAAGAACGTGTTGCATCATATAAGCCCACATAGGGTAATTGTCCCCATCCAACCTGTCCTCAGCAGCAAACATCTTGAACATATCTGTGTTGTTGTTGTCAGCCATGCTAAATGTTGCACCTGATGTGAAAACTGCCCGAAAATAGGAGAAACGGAGCGGGAACAACACGTGTTGTAGTGGAAACGGAGGCCGAAATGAGCCCAAATCAAAAATCTGATCAGATCGAGCTTTATGAGCTCACCCGAAGTATTTGTCGACCAGCGAACGCTCGCCAAAGCTCACTGAAATCGGAGAAAGTGAGCAGGCATGTATTGGAGCAGCTGGCGACTAAGCCCGGGAGAATGCAACTTGCTCTGATACCAATTGTTGGAATTAGGGTTGCAAAGAGACACACAGCTTAGAGAAGACGAAGGAAGCTCAAGGCACACAATAGAGAGTGTATAACTTAGTGTGCAATGGAAAGATAGATAGCCCTAGAGTGATGGGCGTATATACAATGCTCGGGGGAAAATACCTTTCTAAAGAGGGAAACAATGCCTCGACGGTCCTAGTGTATTCACACACATCACTACCACATGTATATAGTAACAATTAGTATAGATATTTATCTAAGTCAAATTATACTAATTTTAGCTAAAAAGTAAAGGAAAAACTTAGTAAATCATTTTAGATGATTACATGCTATTTTTTAGAGCTATATTACATCATAAAAGAGCTATGATAATTATGTCAAGGTTAGAAAATTAGTATAGATATTTAGTATAGTCAAATTATACTAATTCTAGATGAAAACTAAAGGGGGAAATTAGTAAATCATGTTATACAATTATATGTTGTTTATCAGAGTTAGATTACATGAAAAAGAGGCTGTGATAATTATGTCAAGGTTAGAGAATTGATATAGATATTTATATTAGTCAAATTTTACTAATTTTAGCAAAAACTTAAAGATAGAAATTAGATACTTGAGTTAGAAAATTCAAAGATAATTACCAAAGTTCACAAACATCCTTATCTACGTGTGATAATTATACCATAGTTAATTAGTGAGTTTAGAAAATTATAATTGACCAAAAGTCCTATTTTTAGCAAAAGATTAATTAAAATAAATAGACTTTGTGGTCAAAAGTTTTTAGGAAAATTACAGTAAGTGTTCACCTCTTATATAAAGTTAAAAAAATGAAATCTTTAAGAGAAAATAAATAGAAATAATATTAAGCTCAAAATAAATAGATTCCAAGCTTAAAATTCGATGGGGAAATTAGGAAAAAAGATATAGAAAATTATAAGAAAATTAGAAGAGCTTAAAATCCCCTTAGGGAAGCTATAGAAAAAGTTATCATGCCTATATAGGCAAATAAGAAATTACAAGGTCAAGAATTTACCATTAAGACTATAAATTTAACCTAGATTTGGGTAAAATTGGATACAAAGGTTAAGTTTAGCTTTTGGATAATTTACCTAATGATTAGACGTCCTTTTTATAAGGAATAAGAAGTTAGGGCACCTAAAAGGACCCGAGCCAATCCTACATCTGATGATGAGGACAGAGCTCTAAAAAGAACTAGAGCGTCGCACGACAATGAAGCTGGGCCTAGTAGTAGGCCTACGGAGGAGAGTCTTCAGACACCAACGCAGTAGCAAATGGCTGATCAGTCCCAGGTGGGTTTCCCATTATTCACTTAAGTCTTTAAATAGTTTAAGTTCTTTTATAAGTTAGCATTGCATACGTAAGGAGTGAGTAAGAATCAGAAAAGGAATAATTGACCAAAAACGGGAGGTAACTTCCAAAGTGCATTTGTTTATAATGTAAGAAAGAATTGTTTGGGTTAAAACTGGTTAAATTAGGAAAGATATGATTGGTCATCCTTAAGACAGCTTGTCTCAAGACACCTCCGACTCCTTGGTATAAATCGATGATAATGATGGCTTTCGAGCCACAGATAAGTCGGTTACCCCCATGAACGATGAGTTTCTACTCCGTGCCATGTATTGATGTTTCTACATAAGTTAGGATACCGTTTTTATCTTAGTAGAGCCACCCAGTTGTATGGGCAACTGGTTTGGTGTATGGGCACCCGGAACCTTGGGTGTGGGTTTATCCACTCCGGATTGTGAATAAGGAATGGGTGTCGTTTTTTCACCCTAAGGTGGTCTTGAGACAAGAAGAGTACTGGTCATGGTTATAATGGACAATGTTTTGATTGACAATACCCTGTCTTTAAGTTTAAAGATGTCTATTTTCTAAAAGAATGGCTTCAATGCTGTCTTTAATAATTGATTGAAGGAATTACTGTGACGGAAAGTTAAAATAAAATGTTACTTTAAGTGTTAAAACAATGTGATAGTAATTAGAAAACAAAAGAGTCGTGTGTGAGTACGGGGTGGTAAGTGGGGTTTGACTAAGGTTGTCAATCATGGACGGGTGGACCTAATTAGTCAGGTAACTATCCATTCCCGTGCACTAAAAGCGTCTAGAAACTTCTCCACTTGGAAGAGGAGTCACCAGAAGCTGTGCCCTCACATCTATTAGGGGGAAAAAAGCGCTGGATGAGGATACCTTAGCCAAATTTGTGGAAGTTATAGGGCCAAAATAGTTTTTTGGACTTTTAATTACGTTGTCTCGTTTTCGCTGCAAGACATGACTAGGTCTTCTTCTAGGTCTATAGACCCAAGCCATTGTCAATGGTAAAGGTCTATTCCTTGGATTTTTTCTTGTTTAAAGACTCTGATTTTTATCAGACCTAGAGACTTGTCAAGGATCCCATCCCGATCTTGGTATTGGCGGGTTGGGGATTTCACAAACTACCTCCTAAACGAGGCAATGATGACCATGCAATTGAACTTCTTCCAGGAAGTTCACCGCCTAATAAACCTCCTTATAGAGTTTCTCAAGCTCAACAAGAGGAGATTATGTGGCAAGTGCATGAGTTAGTTGAGAAGGGAATGGTTAGGCCTAGCTCATCTCCATTTTGTTCACCAATGTTATTATCGCAAAAGAAAGACGACACATATCATATGTGTGTCAACTATAGAGCACTAAATAGGATCAATATCAAAAATAGGTTTCCCGTTCCACAGGTAGAAGACCTATTTGATGAGCTACAAGGATCGACCTACTACTGTAGGATTGACCTTAAAAGTGGCTACCATCAAATAAGGATAGTTGATCAAGACATTGTAAAGACCACATTTTGTACTACGTTTGGTCTTTACGAGTACATTGTCGTGCCTTTTGGCTTGGCCAATGCACCAGCCACATTTAACTGCTTGATGGAGAAGCTATTCAAGCCTCACCGAACCTTTACTGGAGTGTTCATTGATTATATAATCATCTACTCTAACTCACTAGACGAACACAAGAAACACCTCTAGGTTGTATTTCAAGTCTTACGAGAGAATAAACTTTATATTAATAGAAAGAAAAGTGAGTTTTTCTTACAAGAGATTTAGTATCTAGGTCACATTATCTATCAAGATGGCATCCAAATGGATCCATCAAAGCTAGAGGTAATAAAAGGATGGCCTAATCCAAGAAATCTACATGAACTAAGAAGCTTTATAGGCATGTGTGCACACTATAGATGCTTCATAGAAAAGTTCTCACAAATCGCCGGACCACTGCATGACCTAACAAAGAAAAAATTTAGGTATATATGGTCCACTTAGGATAACAATGCTTTTGAAAAGATTAAAGAAAAGCTTATCTCTCAACCTATGCTTACACTACCGGATCTCTCAAAGCCATTTGAGGTCCAATGCGACACCTGTGGTGATTGCCTTAAAGTTGTTTTGCTCCAAGAAGGGCACGCCACAGCCTACAAAAGTCAAAGGCTCGACCCTGTTGAGCAAGCTCTAGGCATATATGAGAAGGAACTCTTAACAGTTCTACATGCTCTAGACTTGTGGGAGCACTATTTATTGGGGACTCCTTTCATTCTGTGGACGGATCACCAAAGCCTTAAGTACTTCATGACATAGACCAAGCTCTCCGAGGAACAAATGAGGTGGGAAAATTTCCTTTCACAATTTTATTTTCATATTTCTCACATTGCTGGCAAGCATAATCAAGTAGCCAATGCACTCTCAAGAAGACTGAGAGTGAATGGGATTTCCATATCAACTCACAATGATCTATCTTCTATGATAGATGAGTACGCTATTGATCTTGATTTGGAGATGTGATTTCAGCCCTTTCACTAGGAAAGAAAGAAGAACCATTTACCCTACAAGACGGTTATCTTCTCTATGGCAATAGACTATGCATTACTAACTCACTACGTGAGAAAGTAATGTATGAATATCATGCTCCTCCTTATGTGGAGCATAGATGGATTTAGTCTATCCTAAAAGGGATAGAAACATATTTCTATTGGCCTGCCATGAAAGCAAACATACAAGAGTATGTTTCAAAATGTGTGGTATGCCAAAAGATGAATTTTGATAGAGGGAAGCAACCTGGATTGCTTCAAGTCTTGCCAATTCCTAATTCACCATGGGAGAGTATATCCATGGATTTTATCTTTGGATTGCCCAAGTCTATCCATGGGAATACAAGAATATGGACGATAGTAGACATGTTTAGCAAACAAGCACACTTTATACCTGTCAAAAAGACTATCAAAGCCCACTAAATGGAAACCCTCTTTATATCACAAATCTTCAAGTACCATGGCTTGCCAATGTCCATAGTGTCAGATAGAGATCCTAGAATAGCTAGTAATTTCTGGAAGGGTCTCTTTGAGAATTTAGGGACAAGGCTAAACTTCTCTTCGGCCTATCACCCGCAAACGGATGGCCAAAGTGAAATAGCTAACCTAACAATTCTTGATCTACTAAAAGCCTATGTAACAGAAGTAGATCAAAGGCCCCAATGGGAGAAGTACTTAATGTATGCCTACAATAACACTGTACATACCTCCACCAAAAAAGCACCTTTTGAGGTAATTGAGGGAATATCCGAAATTCCCCTGATACTTAAGGTACACAGGAAGATCTTCGCTACAGATGAGTATAGCCGAGACATACAAGAATATTTCCAAAAGATTAAGGATGCTATCTATATCTCACAGCAAAGGCAAAAGGCTGCTGCTAATAAGCACAGAAGAGATCAAACCTTTAAACAAAATGATTGGGTCTTGCTTAAATTTCCCAAGGCTCAATTAAGGCACACAATGGTCAAGAATCCTACGGGACACCAAAAGTACTATGCTACCTTAGAAAAAAGGTACTATGGTCCCTTCCAGATTCTTAGGCCAATCAATGAGATGGTCTATCAACTCAAGTTACCCAATCATTAGCTCGTACACAATGCTTTCCATGTGAGCCTACTAAAACCTTACAAAGGAGAGCCACCTCAAGAACCAATTATTGAAGATCCACCTGAGATCAAGGCCCAAGAAGAGGTTCTACAACCCGAGTCCATTCTCCGACATGAAGACAAGGTATTGAGAGGCGGTAAGATTATCCGACAGTATCTTATAAAGTTTAAGAACTATCCTTTTGAAGATGCTAGATGGATGCAAGGCATACAATTAAAGGATAACCTAAACCTTGTCAATGCTTACAATGCTTCCCTAGAGTAAGCAAATGTAAAAATGTGTAAGTGAACAAAGTTTCTATATTATAAGACTCTCTTTTTCTTTATTGTGCACAAATGTTAAGAAGTATGCATGCTTAGGATCATGTACGGGAGACCACGTCTCCCGAACACCAAGTAGAGCTTGTCACTCTACTATGGAAGATTGATAGCATTGATGCGCAGACATGCTTGTGGTAGCTTAGGCTCTCAAGTGCCAAATGGATTAGTCATCCATTCTAAAACGATGTCGTAGGGTAAAATAGGGATCCTCTACCCGCTAGAAAAATGACTAATGACTAGGCTTTATCGTCTCTACCTCATAGTCAAGGAAAACTATGATTTCAAGAGAGAGGTAATGTCATAATAACTAATATCTAATTCTCCTAAATGATTTTCTCATGTTAAACTGATCATTTAATATGGGGAAGTACCAGGGGAGAAAAATCTATAATATTGGTAAGGCTGGTAGACTGGTCACAATAGGGATCCAAAGGAGGGAAAATAGGGATCCAAAGGGAGGCCATCTGCAAAAGAGAAATGTGCATGAATGGTGCTTCAAAGACCTTAAGGTTTATCCCATTAAGACTTCCAAAATGCTAAGGTGTCAAAATTCAAAGGTAAAGTCCAAATGGTCAAGCTTAACAGAATTGGATGCTTTTGTGAAGACCATAAAGTCTTCACACATCCCTAGATGGGAGGGGACAAGCCCTAAAGGTAGGGGAAGAGAGAGAAGAGGTGAGAGAACACACACACACACACACACACACACACACACACACACACACAAGGCTTCCCTTTACACAAAGGGCATAGTGGACACATGTCAGGTTCCTAGCACAATTGCCCCCAAAGTGCATTCAAATCCTATTGGATGGCCATAGAGGTGGACCAATGAGAATAAGGCTAGAGTAAATTTAGATTAATTCATTTTTAAAAACTTGATAAAAGAACCAATAGAAATTAAGCTCTCTAGAAGACTATTGGAGAGTCTACCAAGGGGTCTAATGAGCATTCAACAGCTTAATGGCTTGCCTGATTCCTATTGGCCAAAAGACTAAGAGGTCTAATGAGAGTTTAATTGAATTATTTAAATACCTAAATCTCTCACAAAAGGGGAAAGGGGGACACATGTCACAAGGCTAGCAATTATGATTATAATTTCCTATTTGCTAAGCTTGGCATGAGCAAATGAGGGGCCAACAAGAGGAAATAGCAAGAGGGGTCGATCAAGAGAGAGAGGGGCTTGATTTTTGCAAGGCATTATTGTACAGACACTCACAAAAACTCACTTGTGAAGTAAAGAAGACTATCTCCTTCTCAAGCCCTAATGGAAAGCTCATCATCTACCCCAAGCTTGTGAGAAGGAAGGCCTACACCAACAACTCTTGACTTTGTGATGCAAATCCAACCAAGAGCCAAGCTCCAATGCATGCTCATCTCCTCTACCATGATAATTACTAAGCTATGCTAAGCTATTAAGACTAGTGATTATGTGAGGAGAAATACTTCTCTCATAAGAATACTTCTTCTTCCTCTAGATCTACTCTCATACCCCGCTAGCACTCACCATCTTCGAAGGTGTGTGAGGTCTTGGGTCTGAGACTGTGAGGGAATTGATGTTGTGTTTTTCAAGTGTAAGCTTGGTGCTTGAAGCTTCCATCTTCATTGCACCAGCAAGTTATTGAAGGAACACAAAGTATGTATTGTAAAATGTCTCCCTTGATGGGAAACCTATAATACAAAGCCTTTTGGAGGGGGGACCGGCTCCATGTAAATTTGGTCCTCAATTGTTGTCAATAGCTTACTTTCCCTCTCTTTTTGAAGTATTGTTCATGCCTATCTAACTAGGTGTTACGCTTTTTTTTCTCTCTCCATCCAAGCACTCTTGCTATGCTCATCAAGAACCCATTCTTAATGAAATGCTCACTATGTCTAAGTTATTTTTCGCTATACACAAGTTTTTAGACCATTAAATGTTACAAACACATTCTTGTATTCAAGTCATTTTATAGAATTTAGTCAAAATAATGAGACATTCCAATTATCCTATACATCAAGACAAAAAGTAAGTTTATGGATGAGCTAGGTTCTCATCTTCATGGTGGGATTGCAACTAAACTAAACCTCTTTAAGCAAGGATATGATCTCTACCTACATCCATATAAACAATACAACACATTTGTTAGCCTTGAATACATATTACACATGCCAAAGAACCTATTAGTTGTTAGCCATGTCAAAATAAAAATTATTAGATTAGCTAATTTCCTATTTTGTTTAAATATGAAAGATTTTGGTAATGAAACTAGATGTATTACTTGCTATTTTGTTTATAGAACTTAAGTAGATTCCTAGAGAGGCAATGCCTTCCTCAAAAATTTTGCATGTAATGTAACAATTTACTTTCAAAAAGCTCTATTAATTCCTAATTTCCATCAAAAGACCATCACCCCTTTTGATGAGCATGGCAATACTTGTCTTTTTCTTTATAATCAAAAAGAGGTTTCTCTAAATAATTTATGGTTTTCTTGACTAAAGCAAATAGACTTTAAGTAGTAGTAAAGAAGTTTGACTGCACTCTAAAAGTATATCAATTCCTTTTAATGCTCAGTCAACCTAGTTTGAGATGAACAACATAAAGGTTTAATCACACGATATCTTGGAAAAAAACAGCTCCCTTTTCAACACAATCAAGAATTGCCTAATTTTTGCCTAGCTCACATATCAAGCAATCGGGAGGCACAAGAAGCAAAGCATAGGTGACTCTAAGAGCTGAGAATTTTTTTATGCATCTGCAATTTGTCAAAGTGCATGATTACCTAGGGCTGATTAGGAAAACAGGAGCCTCTACTTGTGGGAGAGTTGAGAGATAAGAGCAGCATAAACACAGAGACAATGCAAAAGAGACACGATCTAAAACTGTATTTGATTAATATGATAAAATTTGCACGATTTACTACCCTAGGTGATCACCCAAAAATCATTAAAACCTTGGGGAAAAGTGTTTACATGGTGTATGGTTTACACATGGAATTGGCAACAACTTCAATAACGGATTTTGAAAACCTGATTACACGTGCCATCATTGGAATATACCTCAATTTGTGAACCCAAACCTCAGAGATCTACTTCCCTGATGGAAGTCGTTGCCAGGAAAGCATTAGCTACACATCATCGTAGTTTGATTGCTTCTCCCTTCTTTTATCCTACACACTTCTACTTCAAGCAATCTCCCAAAAACCTCATCCCCTTTAAGCTATCAATCATTAGAGAGAGATTTCTTCTCACCCTCAAGTCCGCCCAAGATATGTGTGTGTGTGTGTGTGTGTGTGTGTGTGTGTGTGTGTGTGTGTGTGTGTGTGTGTGTGTGTGAGAGAGAGAGAGAGAGAGAGAAGGCTTCCAAACCTCCCCTAATTTCCTTCTTTTTCCTCTTCACCTTCTTCACTGAGTACCCATGAGAGAAAAATAGAGCAAGATTGCATGTTTGTCACCCCTCTTAGATGAGAGAAGGAGAGAGAGAACTCCTTCCTCCTCTTCTCTCCCACTTGCTCTCCCCAAAACTCTCCTCCCAAAACCTGCAAATTCCCCTCCTCCATTTCTCTATCTACTTGTGTCCTTTCTTCCCTCCTCAAACATACCCCAAAAGATAAATTCTTTTGTTCCCTTTTTTGGAAACCCAAGATCTCCCCACCAACTAGCTAACCAACCACATACACTAGATAATTCCCACTTCTGTACTCAATAAAAAAGGGCTAGTCATTGTGGGTGCCTGCATGTATAACATGCCAACAAAGGCCATAGATATTGCCCTTGGAGGGCCACCAACTTTTGAAAGGAATCATTTGTGTGCTAGAGGCCATCACCGTATGGTAGTAGCGCTTCCCGTTCAATGTACATCGATGCATGCGTGGACAAGAAGTCCAAGTGCCATGGCTAGGGAGAGGAGCTCCTCACAAGAGGGAGTCTTCGAATGAGATAAAAATAATGCCTTCATGCTCCAATATACAAAGCATTAAAAGAAATTCTTAAAATGAAGATATGGTTATCTCATATGCCACATGGTAGCTAAGGATAAACTCCCCCCCTCACTCCAAGATCTTTACACAAACACCCAAGAAAAGCATTGTTTTACTCACAAGATCTTTTTTCAAGGCCTAAAAAAGGTGAAGTAAAATCTGGTGACATCCCCATCTCTCCATCCATAATGCAAAAACTGGATCCACTTGCAATACATTAAAAAACTCCATCATCTTGCCAATCTGACATGCATCCAAATGGTAGTCAAAACTCGTAAGTTTCACATAACTCTGCCATTTTTAGTCTGAATTAGACATAATAAGACCTAGCTACATCCAAAATGCATCATTGTAACCCAAGCATCATCCATATTCAAAAATATTCAAACTTAACCCACCCTTGCAATACATCTTCGTCGCCCAATGAAGCTTGAAAACTGCAATTATCCCTTATTTGACTGAAATGAGCATATCTTGCCCAAATGGAATGGCGATCTGAGCACTGTAAAGCACATCTTGTAGCTTATAGTAGAGCCTATCAATTCAAACCTAGAAAATTGAATCCAATCACTTGGATCACATCCCAAAGCTGGTCCAAAAATAGCATACCCCATTCTTGAAAATTCTTTAATTGCCTCATAACTTTCCCGTGTGGACTTCAATTGGCAAGCTGTAAAGACAAGCTTGGAGAGCACACATTTGCAGCCCATAAATCCACATTTTGGAACCTTTTGTACATCCTAGATGACATGCATCAAGACACCTAATGGAGCCAAGATCCACAATTAGCATAGATTTCAACAATCTGAGGTTGTACGACAATCTTGGCATAAACCATAAGGTAATCACAACACCAAAATGCTTCCATATCTTGGTCTTTCACCCCA
Source organism: Adiantum capillus-veneris (assembly GCF_014529385.1). Classification (NCBI taxonomy): domain Eukaryota; kingdom Viridiplantae; phylum Streptophyta; class Polypodiopsida; order Polypodiales; family Pteridaceae; genus Adiantum; species Adiantum capillus-veneris. Next base: position 115,302,466 of record NC_140938.1, on the reverse strand, counting down.
TGCCCATACAATGGCATGATGTCCACACTCTTTTAAAATGTGCACATCCTTTGGAATGTGCAAGTTGCCATGGAATCTTCACACATGTTGTAAGCACATAAGAATCACACACTATAAACATGCCTCAATTGCATGATGTCCACACTCTTTTAAAATGTCCACACTCTTTTAATCCTTTGGAATGTGCAAGTTGCCATGGAATCTTCACACATGATTGTAAGCACATAAGAATCACACACTATAAACATGCCTCAATTGCACCCTATCATGGTTGTACATCATGCATGTATCTAGTAATTTCCCAACATTTGGCTTCATGAATCCTCCAAGATCGTACAAGAATTTTAACTATTGGAAATAGGGTTGCAAGGAAACGCACACAGCTTGGAGAAGATGAAGGAAGCTCAAGGCACACAACAGAGAGTATATTACTAAGCGTGCAATGGAAATATAAGATAGCCCTAGAGTGATGGGCGTACATACAATGCACGGGGGAAAAAACCTCATAGTGAGGGAAAACAATCATCAGCAATCCTAAGTGTGTTCACACACATCACTACTACATGAATATGGTAACAAATCCCCCCTTGGGAGTGATGCGGTGAACGAGAGCTGACGCATAGAGTATAGGGAAGTGCCATGCCCAAAGGACATGATCAATCCACAAAGGGGAGTAAGCCCAAAGCTTTGTGAAGCATGAGACAATGCCTTTGTGAAAAGATCTGCAAGGTTATCCTATGTTGGCACATAAGCCAAGATAATCTCTCATGATGAGAGTCTCTCCTTGACATAGTGGTAATGCACCTCAATGTGCTTTGTGCGAGCTTGAGAAACTGGGTTCCTCACAATTGCCCATGTGCTCTGATTGTCAGTGTAGATGATGTTGGCAGCAGTGTCATGTCCAACACCCAAACCAACCATAAGGCATTCGAACCATACACACTCAATCGTAGCTGTGAAGTCTGTCTTGTAATCAATATCACAATTGGAAGTGGCCACAATACGTTGCTTTTTTCTCAACCATGATATACATGAACTATCGAGCATGAAACAAAAATCACTCGTGGACACTTGCATGTCATAACAACCAACCCAATCTGAGTCTGAAAAAGCATGTAAATCTGGCGGCAATGATCACCTCTTGGGATAAAAGAATTCAAGATGTAAAATGTCACTCAAGTAACAAAAGATATGCTTGATAGCCTGCCAATGCTTAGACCCTGGGCTATGTATAAATTTGCTGACCTGTGAGGCTACAAATTGAATATCTGGCCTTGTGCTGCATACATAAATAAGGCATCCAACAACAACTTGGTAAAGACTGAAATTGACACGATCACTAGCATCATGAAGACTCAATTTCAAAATTGTTTCCATGGGAGTGGCAATATGTTTGCAATCTTGAAGTCAAAACTTAAATAGCAATGTCTCTATGTAACTTGTCAAGGCAATACCACCATCACATTGCTTAAATTGTATGCCCATGTAACGATGCAAGAGCCCCAAACCTTTAATCTTGAAAGTATAATTCAAATCATCCTTAAATTCAGCAATATGTGCCTCATTCGGACCAGTGATCAACAAATCATCCACATATAGAACAACAAAGAGAAGTACATCACCCTCACACTTTACATATAAAGTGTTTTCTGTTGGACTGTTACAAAAGCCTTGTTTAACCAAATGAATGCCAACTTTCTCATACCACACACAAGGAGATTGTCTCAACCCATACAAATCTTTCTTACATTTGCACACTTTATCCTCTTGTCCTTTCTTGATAAAAACATGAGGCTACGTTACATAAAATTCCTAGAAAATGTCACCATTCAAGAAAGTAGTAAGAATGTCTGATTGATGTACATGACCAAAATGATTTGCCGATGCACATAGAAAACGAACAGTAGTCATACAACAAGTAGGAGAAAAATTCTCTTCATAATCTATGCCTTTCTGCTATGCATAGTCTTTTTCAACAAGTTGACCCTTATAGCAATCAATTTCACCATCCAGCTTATGCTTCAACTTTGAAACCCACTTTGTACCAATGGCTTTTTTGCTAGGAGGAAAATCACATAAAGTCCATGTGTCATTTTCTATAAGTGCATCATATTTTGATTGCATGGCAACCATCTAGTTTTTTAATTTGTGTGCTTCATCAAAAGATAGAGGTTCCTCAACATCACATAAGCTAGACACAACCAAAGCATAACAATCTAATGCATAAGATGCATGGTGAGAACTTGAAGGAGTACGACTAGACAAAGGTGCATCCAATTTATTGTCATGCAAAGTATGCACTAGCCATTTTGGCATACCTCTAGCCTACTCATTCTCAACCCTTTCCTCATCAAGTACATTAGTACATCTACATCAAAAATTGATTGATCTATAATATTTTCAGAAACCCCCATAGGTTGTACATTTGCCTCATTAGACTTTACATTCGAACATCCACCATTGAAAACAGGTAATAAAATGTCATAAATGTTGTGCGAGCTTACATTGCTGTCTCTAGTACATGACAGCAGAGGCCAAACAGAATCTTCCACAAACACAACATCCTGTGAAATCTAGGTGCTCTTTTTTGTGGATGGTACAACCTCTAACCTTTGCTTTCAGCACTATAACCAACAAAAATACATTTGATAGCCTTATCATCCAATTTTTTGCATTGTGTTTGTGGCACCAAAGCATAAGTCAAACAACCAAAAACACGCACATGATCAATAATTGGCTTTCTATTATGTCATGCTTTATACAGAGTCATAGACTACAAGGCATAAGTAGCTCACATGATCGCCTCAAGCCAAAACAAATGTGGCAAAGCTTGACTCTTGACCATACATCGTGGAATCTCTGCAAGTGCCTTGTTTGAGTTCCTCTTAGCAACACCATTTTTCTGAGGTGTATACAAAACTATACATTGGTGTTTTATCCCATGACTAGCCAGAAATGCATTAAATTCATAAGACATATACTCCCCTCCTAGATCGAAATGGAGGGTGTCCATAGTACATTTAGAGACATTATTAGCCATAGCAAAAATTTCTTGAAGCACATAAACACTTTGGAATTTGCTTTAAGCGGATATAACCATGCATGCCTGGTGTTATCATCAATGAAACTCACAAAGTTTAGGTAATTGCCCAAGGACAGAGTTTGCATGGGTCCATAAACATCACTATGCACAAGCTGCAACCTGCATGGATCCCTAATTGAACCATTCTTTAAAAACTTCAACCACTGGATCTTACCCAAAATACAACCTTCACAAACATGCTTAAGAGGTGCTTCAAGTGGTGGCAAAGAAGCAACCATATTAGATTTTTGCAAATGCAGCAAACTGGAAAAATTCAGATGCCCAAAACGTGCATGCCAAAGTTCTGCATTTGACATAGCCTTTGAATCCAAAATTGCATTTGCAAAATTTTGCTCACACTTGTCATACAAAGTGAGCTTATACAGACCATCACATAAAATGCCTGATGCAACAATCACATCACCAAAATTGAGATCATGAGCTGTACATCTATCATCCACAAATTTCACAACAAGACTAAGTCTAGCAAGTGCAAATATAGACAAAAGGTGTCATAAAATCTAATATCTAACTAACCCAAATGATTTTCTCATATTAAATTGATCACTTAATGTGGGAGAATAAACGGGAACAAGTGTTAAGATATAGGTATGTGCTTTTAGATCTATCTCAACACGGGGCCAATGTAAAGGGGCCCAAAAGGGAGATGGTCTATCAAAGAGCAAGGCTAACCAATGGAGCATAAGACCTTAGGGTTAGCTTCATTGAAGACCTCCAATAAATGTGTGTAAAAGTCCTTTTGACCTTAAGTAAGCTAGGGCTGAGCTTGAGGTGGGAACCCGGCCCAAGCTCGAGGTGCTTGTCCTGCTTGAGGTGCTTGTCATGCTTGAGGTGTTTTTCATGCTTGAGGTGCTTGATTAAGATGCTTGAGGTGCTTGACTGGCTCCATGCTTGAGGTGCTTGACTTGCTGCATGATTAATGTACTTGAGGTGCCTTGAGAAGCTTGCCTGAGATGCTTGTGGGAACCCCCCCTAGTTCAAGTGCTTTGTCATGCTTGGTGAGTAAGGTGCTTGATCACCTAAAAGTCAAAAGCATTCCTACAAGAGGGGGGGCGAGCCCTTTTCCTAGGGCCTAGAGAGAGAACACCCACTCACACACACAAGGGAAGCCCATCTTGAAGAGGCAGCAAGGACACATGTCAGGCCCCTACCCATGTTACTTTCATGTGTTGCTTGAAGCCTATTGGCTAGGCTTCAAAGGGGTCCAATGATAAATTACATGAATTATCTAATTGTTTTAGCATTTATCAAGTCCTCTCTCTCAAAGGGGAAAGGGGGACACTTGTCCCAAGGCTACCCATGTTGCTTGTAATGGCTCCTACTTGTGATTGGCTAGGCCTGGAGGGGTCCAATGAGCTTCAGGCATGAGCTACAAGGGGGGGTCGACCCAAGCAAGCTAGGGGGGTGCCTAGGGGGTATACTCACCCACACACACTCACAAGCACTCTCATTGTGTGATATGCAAAGTGCAAGAGCTCCCTCTCCAAGCAAGTAGAGGTTGAGAGCCTACACCAACACTCTTGGCTATGGAGTGCAAATCCAACCAAGAGCCATGCTTCAATGCTTAAGATTGCCATCTCCTTCTTCTTCATTACTATGCTATTATGTATGCTAGCAACAAGAGTATGATAAGTGAGGAACTAATTCTTTCTCCTACGAAATGTTTCTTCTTCCTCTTCCCTACCCTCATTCCCTGCTAGCTCTCTCCACCTTCGAAGGTGTTTGAGGTCTTGGGACTGAGGCTTGGGATAGTTAAAGCTTTCTTCAAGTTTATGTTATGTTTGTGGTGCATGAAGCCTTCCATCTTCATGGCATCACCTAGGTCACAAGGAACACAAAGACTGTATTGTAACAAGTCTCTCTTTATGGGAGAAATCATAATACAAATGCCTATTGGAGGGGGGACCGGCTCCACATAAATCCGGTCCTCAATTGTTGTCATGTTCTCTAAACTCTCTCTCTTGCAAAAGTATTGTCTATGCCAAGTTAACTAATTGCTATGATTATGTTGCTATCTTCAATTATGTATACCCGCTATGCTCACAAAATCATTTCTTGAAAGTACTCTCATTAAATTCCGCTATTCTCAAATTGAATAGGCAAATTCCATTACATTGGTATCAGAGCATTTGGTTTCTCTTTTCTTGCTTAAGAAGAGAGGTCCTTAAGTAGCCTATAAATGGTTGATGTTGTTAATTATAATAGAGTAAGTGGAACTGGGATCTAATACCGGTTTTGTTAAGCCCACTATGTGGGGGATGGTGCACACCTCGGGAGCTTTGGACTTAATAATGGATTCTTTTTAGACTTGCCTACGGCTTTACCATTATTGAGCCATAAGAAGTCCGAAAGGAGCTAGCCCTTGGAAACTCTGCTATGTTAGACCTACTCCTCTACTCTCTATAATTAACCACTTTGAGCCGTGGGTGTAGATACTTAAGAGCCAATTTTCAAAGGCTAAGAGGAGTGGCAACTAAGGTTTTGAATTCTTTACTTCAAGTTCTGGTAGCAAAACCAACTCAAAAGATGTGAGAATAATTTATCAACTATCCAAAGATGTCAACTGGAAGCTAGACATCTAAGATTACTGGACACAAAACCCAAAACTCTTTTCTTCATAGCATAAATCCAAAAACAAAACCTAGTGCCAAGCAACCTGCTATAAGAAAATAACTGATATCTTTGAATCCGCAAGCTACACTTTAGTAGCCCTTATGATCAAATGGGATAATAAGAAATTTCCCCAATAGTGGATGTGAGATCCCCAACCCGCCAATACCAAGATCGAGATAGGATCCTTGACAGGTCTCTAGGTCTGATAAAAATCACAGTCTCTAAACAAGAAAAATCCAAGGAATAGACCTTTACCATTGACAATGACTTGGGTCTATAGCCTTAGAAGAAGACCTAGTCCTGTCTCGTAGCGAAAACGGGGCAACGTATTAAAAGTCAAAAAAACTATTTCGGTCCCATAAATTTTACAAATTGGGCTAAGGTATCCTCAACCAACGCTTTCCCCCCCCTAACATATGTGAGGGCACAGCCGCTGGTGGACTCCTCTCCTAAGTGAAGATGTTTTCCAACGTTTTTAGTGTGCGGGGATGGATAGTTACTTGACTAATCAGGTCCACCCGTCCATGATTGACAACCTTAATCAATCCCCACTTACCACCCCGCACTCACACATGTTGTTTTTTTATTTGATTACTACCACATTCTTGTCACAATTGAAATAATGATTTCTTTTAACTTCATAACCATATTTCATTAAAACAGCCCTTGAAAACAATATTGAAAACACTCTTTTTGCAAACAGACATTTCTAAACTTAAGACAGGGTACTGTCAATCAAAACATTGTCCATAATAACCATGACCAATACTCTTCTTGTCTCAAGACCACCTAAGGGTGAAAAAAAAAGGGCACCCATTCCTTATTCATAATCCGGAGTGGATAAACCCCCACCCAAGGTTCCGGGTGCCCATACACCAAACCAGTTGCCCATATAATCGGGCGGCTCCCCTAGGATAAAAAATGGTATCCTAACTTATGTAGAAACATCAAGACATGACACGGAGTTGAAACTCATCGTTCATGGGGGTAACCGACTTTTCCGTGGCTAGAAAGCCATCATTATCATCAATTTATACCAAGGAGTCGGAGGTGTCTTGAGACAAGCTATCTTAAGGATGATCAATCATACCTTTCCTAATTCAACCAGTTTTAACCCAAACAATTCTTTCCTACATTATAAACAAATGCACGTTGAAAATTTACCTTCTATTTTTGGTCAATTATTTCTTTTCTGACTCTCTCACCCCTTACGTATGCAATGCTAACTTATAATAGAACTTAAACTATTTAAAGACTTAATTGAATAATGGAAACCCACTTGGGATTGATCGGCCATCTGCTACTGTGATGGTGGCTGAAGACTCTCCTCCGTAGGCTTACTACTAGGCTCAGCTTTATCATCGTGCGACGCTCTAATTCTTTTTAGAGCTCTGCCCTCATCATCAGATGTAGGATTGGCTTGAGTCCTTTTAGGCGCCATAACTTCTTATCCTTATAAAAAGAACGTCTAATCATTAGGTAAATAATTTGAAATCTAAACCCAACCTTTGTATTCAACCGTAACCCATCCAAGGTTAAGTTTGTAGTCTTAATTGGTAAATTCTTGACCTAGTAATTTCTTATTTGCTTATATAGATATGATAACTTTTTTCAAAGCTTCCCTAAGGGTTTTCTAAGCTATCCTAATTTTCTTATAATTTTGCATATCTTTTTGCTAATTTTTCCATGGAATTTTAAGCTTGGAATCTGCTTATTTTGAGCTTAATATTTATTCTATTTATTTTCTTTTAAAGATTTCATTTCCTCAACTTTATATCATAAGTTTATATGTACTATAATTTTCCAAAAAACTTTTGACCACATAGTCTATTTATTTTAATTAATCTTTTACTTAAAATAGGACTTTTGGTCAATAATAATTTTTTAAAATCACTAATTAACTATGGTATAATTATCAAAAGTAGATAAAAATATTTTTGACCTTTGGTAATTATCTTCTAGTTTTCCAACTCAATTATCTAATTTCCATCTTTAATTTTCAGCTAAAATTAGTATAATTTGGCTTAGATAAATATCTATGCTACTTTTCTAACTTTGACATAATTATCACGGTATTTTTATAGTGTATTATAGCTCAGATAAATAGCATGTAGTCATATCACATGATTTACTAATTTTCGTCTTTAGTTTTCAGCTAGAATTAGTATAATTTGACTTGGATAAATATCTATACTACTTTTCTAACCTTGACATGATTTTCACGGCCTCATTATTATGTAATCTAACTCTGATAAATAGCATGTAATCATATCACATGTTTTACTAATTTCTCTCTTTAGTTCTCAGCTAGAATTAGTATAATTTGACTTAGATAAATATCTATACTACTTTTCTAACCTCGAAATAATTATCACGGCCTCTATCCTATTATCTAACTCTAATAAATAGCATGTAATCATATGACATGATTTACTAATTTTCCCCTTTAATTTACCCTAAAAAATAGTGTTTTTCTACTAAGATAATTAACTAAACTAGGTTTTTGTAATTAAGATAATTATCACGGGTTTTTTAATATGTGATTTACCTCTGATAATTATCTTAAAGCTTTTTAGTTTAATTTACTTTTTCCCTATTAATTTTTTCTTAAAAATAGTGTTTTTCTATTGAGATAATTAGTTAAACTAATTATTCGAGATTAAGATAATTATCACAAGTTCCATAAGATGTTTCTTCCTTTGATAATTATCTCAAAGAATTTTGGTTTAGTTTGCTATTTTCCCTCTTTTATTTTTCCCTAAAAACAATGTAATTATTCTTAAACTAATTCTTTGAGGTTAAGATAATTATCATGGGTTTATTAAGATATGTTTTTTTTTCTAATAATTATCTCAAAGAATTTTGAATTAATTTGATCATTTCCCCGTTTACTTTTCTCTTAAAAACAATGTAATTCTGCTTAAATAATTAAAAAATTATTCAAAACATTAAAAGATAATTTTTCTAGCATAATGATAGTTTAACACAACTCTGATAATTATCTCATCTTAATCTAAATTTAATTAGTATAAATATCATTAATTTATGGTTTAAATGAGTAATTTCAATCCTAATATAATATAATAATTAATTAGCTTAGTGTTCTTAAGCTTAATCTCAATAATCAGTAGAGAATTTTGAATTAGGAGAGAATTTTAGCGTATACATAGGTTTAATCTTCAATCTATTAAGAAAAATGTAAATAGGTTAACATAGTTTTACTAATTAAAAAAGGTGAGTGCTAATTACCGTTTATTAACCAACTAGAGCTTTGCTCTTTAGTGATTTCGACATAGAGGTCCCTCTAGATGAGAGAGAATTTACCAAGGCTCCGAGTCTGTCTGAAATTGTGAAGCAAGGGGTCCTATTTATAGGTTTCTGGCACTCACAAGCTCTCATAGGCTGAAAAAAGCAGTTGCTTGCAGCTCAAGCAGCCCCCATGCTCAAGATGGTGCCCCATGCTACTAATTATATCTTGGGCAGGTTCATTACTGTCCCACACAGCCCCCCCAGCTTCCAAAATCCATTTCTGCTATTTATCCTGACTTTTAATGATTGAACTTGGAAATATCTGCAATATCTCGAATCTTAGGATAAAAATTCTTTAGCAGTAATAATTACTGAAACCATTCAATTTTAACTAATTAAATTTATAGTGTAACCTTTTAGAGCCTGTAACTTTTTGAGACTTTATCGGAATTCGGTTTTGAAAAATTCTAACCCTAGTAAAGCTCCGGTTACGGTTCCAAAAATACCAATATTTGCCATAGTTGGATCATTCTACAATGTTTTCTTAACAACCAAGTTAATTTGATCAGACTTTGTACAATTTCTAAGGTTTCAAAAACTCGAAACCTTACAGTGGAGCAACATAATATCCACATGAGCACTCATTTCTTGTATCAATCAACATTAAACATTTCTGGTGTAGGTGTGTTATTCCTGGATCAAATAGCATGCAACCAAAATGCATATCCACAAGTAACCATCCGTATTGAACCTGCTCTTGAAGATCGTTCGAATCTCTTGGATCAAATACCATTAAGAGGACATAGCATTGATGGGCCCCACAATATACTAGAGCATCATCTGAAGAATAGTGCAACACCCACATCCCATAAACTTTTGGCAACTGAAGCTCGTTACTAGAAAGCATGAAAGAATCCTGACTCCCTTTTACCGGTAGCTGAGACATCCCTGACATAAGCATCATTAGAAAAAATAGCATCCAAATCCTACCATAATTGGCATACTATCCAAGGAAATGAAGAAACCTGTACACCTTTTTCGGTAGCCATGGTGATTTAATATCATCACCCCCTCTAGCTTCATAGCTATCGTGAAGAACCTTGAAACAATCTAGACCTGTATCAGCAAAGGCTCTTTACTTTGGATTTGAGCTTGATCATGGAAATCAACTTTAGCTTCATCCATAACATCCTCAGGAAAACCACTCTTCAACATATCAACATTCATCAAAACTGTAGGAGTTATCTCCTCATGCAACCCTTGTATAAGCATAGAAGTAGAATCTCCATGGATAACCTTCTCACAACCGATATGATCTAGACAATCTTCAAACTCATCAATGTCATCCTTTGCTTCCTCATCTACATCCATGTTACTTAGCAATCCATCATAGCATTGTAAGGCTCATTTGGCACCCCCTCTGAAGAGGTACACATATCAGAAATCTCTTCTATAATGTTATAATCATTCCCTCCAAATCTAGTCAAGAAATCATCAATTATGGCATCTTCTTCTATGATAACAACATCTGCAAACATCTTGTTAGTAGCAATCATAAGTTCATTGGCATTCTCAGGCTCATCATGTGCTGGGTCCAAAATCTTGGTCACTTCATCAGCTATTACTGTGTATACAATAGCTTTATTTATGCAATCATCTACAACAAACATGTTGTCTTGCTCAGCTATAGTGCTAATAGTTTTATTAGTATCCGGTAGAGGATCATCTGCTTGATGAACAACCCATATCAAGGTCAGCAGCTTGTGAACCACTTGTTGTACAGTCTAGCTCTTCACTAGAACCATTATCAGAGGTAACTTCCATGCGAGCAATCTTTGAAAAAAATCACATATTCTTATTTCAACATTAAATTCATTGTTTACCTTTGCTAGGTTGCTCAAAATATGGTCCTCTGAAGCTGAATCTGCTACTTTCAAAGCCACATTTGCCTTGGCTTTACTCCTTGCAAAAATATGTTCCCAAAATTCATCATAGTTAAGAAACTGCATCTGATCCCCTTCTCCTTTACAGAAGACAATCTGGATTCGTTCAATAATCTCCTTCATTGCCAACTCGATAATCCTTGAGCTTTCATGAACAAACCCATCTGCAAAATAGTCTCACTGTGTGGGATATGTTTCTACCAGTTCTTGAACCTTATCTTTAAATTCGAAGGATACAACTTCTTCAAAAGTCGAAATCATTTGATCTGTTGGAATTCCTCGGCTCTTCATCTCCGCTTTATAGCATTCAAGGAGTCCATCTGGATCATGTCCTTGAAAAATATCACAATGTTCATGTACAACATCAAGTGCCATCTCCATTGCATTATCAATCTGCTTTTTCATCTTCATGGCTTTCACTTCTTGCAAACATCCCTGAACCAATTGCAACATTTTTGGCACATCTCGAACTGCTCGGTTCCCACATATCCATTTGAATCGAAATCCGCCATAAACCACATCAATTGTTGTGGCATCTCCATCTTCACCTACCACGCTGGATCACCAAGAATGTCGGGGGATTTGTGTTCAAAAGGTGATCCGAGAAGGCGTGGGACCTCTGGCTGTGAGAGGTGTGAGGAAGAGAGTTGTAGCAGACATAATTAATGTAGACAAAGCTTACAACTGTCAGCTTGAACAAGATTCTGAAGCTTGGTTACCCAAAGCAGACAATTACCAATACCGCTGCTTTAAATGTTAATTGAAAAGTTTAAGCTCCTTACATCGGTTTAACCTGCCTTAATTCAAATGATAATAGAGAAAATAAAACTTCAGCTATCTTGATGATGATAATGTTGAGGTCGATGATGATGATGTTGTTATGATTTTCCCTTTACGTTAATTGGCCTGCCAAGCTTGCCTTGATAATATTCCTCTCCTTTGTTCTTCCCCTGCTGCTTCAAGGTAGAGAGAGAGAGAGAGAGAGAGAGAGAGAGAGAGAGAGAGAGAGAGAGAGATCCAAGGAAAATGATTAATTATGGCTTATGGAAGAGATTGTGGCTTGGGTTATGGCTTCTTTCATTAGAGTGGCTATGGAAGCTTAGCTTAGGATCATTTGATACATAAATCATGTAAAGTCCTCTAGATTTTACTCCATGTGCTACTGTCATAGAACCCTTGGATATCTTCCACATGTTCTGTCCAAAAGTGGTGACGTAGCCAGCATCATCAAGTAAACCTGTGCTGATCAAGCTCTTTGTAATTGCGGGAACATGTCTCTCATTCTTCAACGTGAAAGAAGAGCCATTTTGAAACTTCAATTGAACATCCCCAACACCTAAGATCTCACATGTCTGCCCATTGCCTAGCCGAACATGATCTTTAGTGGTCACATAAGAGGTAAACCACTCCTTGTTTGGAGACACATGAAGTGATGCCCCTGAGTCTATAATCCAGTCACTCAGTGCATTTCCATCAGATGCTGTAAGAAGAGCTGAGTCCATTGTATTTTTCAAGAAGTAGATATCTCCTGACACTAGACTGTCATCCTCTGCAACAATGTTTGTCACATTTATTTCTTGAATCTTCACTGAGGACTTGTTCTTCTCACCATGGTCTTCTGCTTTCTCTTTGCCTTTTTCTGCTTTCCATTCTCTGCAGTCTCTTTTCATGTGACCCTTCTTGCCACAATGGTAGCATTCTATGTCACTCTTGCCTTTAGCACTGCGGGACTTGCTACGAGACTGATCCCTCTTTCCACCTTTGTACTTTTCTTTGGTCCTTCCCTTGACAACTAAGGCTGTTCCTTTGCCTTTGTCCATTGTCTTTCTGTTGGTTTCTTCACTAAGCAGACTGCCTTCTACACCTGCTATGGTCAAACCATATGGAGGTGCAGAATTACTCAAAGCTGTGCGAAAAGTGTCCCAACTTTCCGGCAATGTGATCAACAGGAACATAGCTCTAGCAGGTTCATCAAACTTGACACCTTGAGCTGACAACTGACTGTAGATGGTGTTGAATTCATTCAGATGATTGGACATAGGTGTCTCTTCTTTCATCTTCAAGTCAACAAGCTTCTTAAGCCAGTATACCTGTGAAACTGCACTCTGCTTCTCATAAAGATCACTCAGCTTTGTCCATGCTTGATAAGCCGACATCTCGTCTACTACATTGAAGTAAACGCTTTCTGCCAAAGTCAGCATAATGGTAGAAAGTGCCAATTCATCCATTTCGCTCCATTCATCTTCGTCCATATCTTGTGGTTTTATCCCCTTGAGCTTTATAGGTTTTATCTGCTTCTTTTGTACCAACACATGCCAAATCTGATTCTTCCCCAATGGGAAATTGGTTCCATCCAGCTTCTTGATATTGTAAAGAGCAATGTCCTGTGATCCAGCCATAGCTATGGTTCACAGTAGTTTACTTTCCTGAGAAAAATTCGGCAGAGTTTCTCCTGTAAACTGACCTCTGAACCAATATCAACCTGTCAAATGAACCAATAAAGCTTCAGATTCTGCAAAAATTTTGGCAGAGTCTCCTTTGTAAAATGGCTTTGGTGTACTCAAAAATAGACCAAAAACAGCTCAAAAAACCACTGTCTCTCTAACACTGTAAGCTGTGGGTAAACCTGTCCTGCACCTGTACTGTCTCCCACTGTCCTGTCAATGTCCTATAAGCATAGAATGCGACAATGCCTCAACGGCAGTAAAGCAAAGATGCAATCCCAACTGTCTAACTCACAGTCAATACATCCTAGCTGCCTATCTAAGGGTGCTCGAGGGATCGCTCCAAGACCTGTATCACCGAAAGGATCTCAACATTCGAGAATCCCCCAGCTCAATAAAACCTCACTCGACCCTCAAAAAAGGCTGCAGTAAATCTGATAGTACATAGACTTCCCACAAAGTCATACATCCACAAATTTCCCACTGTATGCTGTAACTGCTGCGGCGGTTGTTTGCTGCGTGACTCATAGCCAGCAAACCCTCAACAGACATACATCATCTCTGACAATACATCCCATGTGGAAGTACCTGCAATGTCAGGATGAAATCTAGAATATCAAGCAGAAAACACAAGCTACCTGATGAACGGGTGGATGTCGCCTACAGTCTGTGTGTAGGTGTGCCCGTGTCGTATGTGACACGCCTCCAAGAACTGTAAGCCGTTCTTCGTTGTGTAGATAGCCACAAATCAGCACTCTGGAAGTGTAGATATCCTCAGCACTTGCAGTCGTAGGCCGAAACCCCAAAATTGCAGAGTCGGATCTGCACCCGCCGAGACCACGTAGTCGAAAATGGCCTGCGCAGATCTTTGTCGAAGCCGAACGGTGGCCGAGCTGACCTCAGAATGAAATTCTAAGAACACCAAGCCCATCGAGCGCTCCCACAGGAATTAGGGCCGTGTCTTCGCCTGTGGAATCTCACTCCAATCTGAGCAGGTGACTCTGGCTACCTGCAAATGCTGCCTCGAGCCTCGATCTGAGCTCTGATACCAGTTGAAGGAGTACGAGCGGAAGTGTGACGCGAGAGAGAGTGCGAGAAGAAGAGCACGACGATATGGTGAACTCGCTCTACTGTAATGTGTAGAGCATAGTGAGTTCTTATTAGGTTTTTACAAAAGAATATGTGTACATACCTGGGGGCCCGCCCACTTACCTGGGCGACCACATTGGGCTTTATACCCCAACACCCCTTTACTTTTGGTCACCACTCTGAGTGGTACTGGATTTGGTGCCTTCTTCTCAGTTCCTTTTGTCTTGATAGAATCGGGACACTGAGCTGAAAAGTGATCGTAATTCCCACAAGTGTAGCAATTTAAGCTTCTTCTTTGGAAGTCACCTTTACCTATGCCTCTGCCTCTGCCTTGGCTAGTACCCCCTGGTATCTGCCTCGACCACTACTAGTACCACCAATACTTGTGTTGGTTTCAATGTCCTTGGAACTACTGGCTCCATCTACCTTGATTGCTTTAAGATTTGTCAGTGCAATCATTGAGATGTCTTTTTCCTTCTTAAAATGGCGAATTCTTATGCAACAGTTGTTCCAAACATGGCCATATGCCTTGCAATATGTAAATTGTGAGCATTCATCTAATATGTGATCTCTGGATCTGTATTTAGAACACCAGATCTCCATCTTCTTCATTGAAAGCCTCGTCTTAGCTATTTCAGCATTTTCTTAGACATCTCCTCATGCTCGTGACTATTGGCTCCGGTTCTGGGAACTGGTTTCTTGTCTTTGGATTTCTGTTTGCTGTAGTGGCCCGTATCTGCTTCCCAATCTTTGTCAGTTTCAGTTTCAAGAACTGTGTCTTTAGCTTTCTTCTTTGTTGGTTTGTGTCTCATTGATTAATGGCTCTTCTTGCTTCCCTTACTTTCATCATGTTTCTAGCTATGCCGAGATCCATGGGACCGGGTCCATCGCTCTTCTCTCTCTACCCATCTTACCTTGAATGGGTTGAATTCTTGAGAAAATCTTGATTCATCAGCTATCGTTCTGGAGAAACGTCCGTTTCACTCCCAAGATCTTTCTTGGTGTCAGAGCCTCACTTTGACTCTTCTTGAATTGTTTAACACAATCCACATCATCCATGAATCTTGTTGCTGGTCTCCTGCCACATGCTACTCTTTTAGGCAGCATGACTGATAGCTAATAGCTCTAACTTCACATCAGACAAGACTGGAACTGAAAGACAAGATTAGAACTAGAAATGATACTGAATACTAGAACTCAAATTGAGAACAAACACTAGAATTGGAGACTGGAACTTGAAAACATATTTAGATCAACAAGTACAAGTATAGCAATGAGTCAAGTAGCATATGAGCTTAATCAGGATTACAAGAGCATAAAGAGCTCCAAATTGAGATACAAGGAGCTCTTTGAGATACAACTCTAGGGATATTCGGGTCTAGAGATCTAGGATTGTAGAGATCCCAAAAATGAAGTAGTGAGATCTATTTATAGCTTCCTGATTGGAATTTTGACTGCCTATACACTGTTCCGGTTATCATGGTAACTATCCGTAGTTATTGTCTCTAGAAGTTACCAGTCCAGTAGCCTACTATGAAATTGTTCCTACCATTGACTCTCTCTCTCTCTCTCTCACAGTCTCTCTCTCTCTCTCTCTCTCTCTCTCTCTCTCTCTCTCTCTCTCTCTCTCTCACACACACACACACACACACACAAGGGGGGAGGCAACCAACCACATAGTTTATGAGGCGAGCATTTCATACATGCATATTTATAGCTTGCTCCTTCTACGCCACACCTATTCAATAGGGCCTTGGTTGAGGGGTTTCATGCCACTTGAACCATGAACACCATTACCCCACCACAAATAAAGGGGGGGGGGGGGGGGGGGGGGGGGGGGGGGGATCATGGATCCAAGTAAATGATGTTGACCACTCATTGGCCTAGATTTATGCATAAATGTTAAAGGTGAACTTTACTTCTCTAGGAAAGAAAGCAAGACTCAAAGCAAGAGCGCATGCATGATTCTGGTGTTGATTTTGTACTACAAATCATATCTTTACCTTGTGGACATCGATTATATTGTTGCTTTGTGGATTTTTGCAAAGCATTTGATAGGGTTAGGTGAGATCCATTGCTTTGATACTCAACATTGCTACAATAGTTCTCAATGGTAGATGAAAATTTTGCCAAGCCCAACTATAAACCATTTTTGTGAAAGGGTTTGAAAATAGGTCCCAATCTTTGGATTAAGTTAAGAATTGTTAGAAGAGAGCCATTGAGGTGGAAGGTGTGTAATTTTGTTAAGAAAGCATTGTTTCACACATATGAGTATACTGAGCAAGTTGATCAGATATCCAAGTCAAGATGAAAGGCCAAGATAAGCATTTCTAGAATGAATCAAAACATAGCTCAATTCTTTAGCAATCATTCTTTTTTCTTGTCCATAAGTTTTAAGTCCACAAAGGCTTCAAAAGATCTATAAAATTTAATAAAATTATCACATTTGCATTCAAGAATGAGGCCTTTTCTAAAAAAATCAGTAATATAAACCAGATTCTTGAAAGGATTATGATAAGACCATCCTATTATCACATTGCTAAGATGCTCATGATGACCAAAAAGTGTATCAAAACATTCACTGAATATAGCTTTAAGGGGGAACCAATCCAAAGAATCATTTTGATATAAACAATGTATAAAAATCATTCCCTTGTTTGGTGCTTCTCTAAATATTATCTTTCTTCCACAAGGTTCTAAAAGAATCTACATTCAAACCAACTACATTCCAAGTAGATGCCAAGCAGGAGCACTTCTCCCTCTTCCTCTTATAAAATTTCTAGTTTTTCCTCTAATGCTGCTAGAAGAGGAGCTTGTGATCTAGAAAGATGTAAAGGAGTTGTTGGGTGAGGTAAGGGAAATTGGCCTTTTCAAAGAAGGTTTGGCATAGACATGATTGTAGCATCTTTGCAACCAACTTGATTCCTTCATAATTTGCATATGTAGTAAAAAAAGTACGAGGTTCATGGGAATTTGGTTCCTTGAGAATTTCCAACATTAGGCTTCTCAAGTTGCTGAAAGCTAACTAGTCAATCACCAAAGATTGAGCTTGACCCTTAAGCCAGGAGCAAAAGAGGGAAAGATAAAAAACAATTGAGAGACTAAGAATATATCGAAAAACAATTGATACTCGACTCACAAGCTTCCTTTGTGTCTAGAATTTTTAGGCAAAATTTAATAATGGTCTAGATACATTCCAAATAGAATCTATGTAATAATTTGGATGACTTTTGGCAAACTTGATGACCGATTTGGTCCAAATGAACAAACCGTCATTAGAGGGACTTTAAGACCACATTCTTCAACAGTAGGTGTAGGTAAATTAGCCAAAACACCAAGTTTCACTAAGAATAGGGGATGACAAGTTTTTTTTTGGTAAGATCCAAATCTTGTGGTCCAATCCAAAAGATTCAACCTTGACTTTTCTAACATCGAGGAAAGGGAAGACCTTGGACACCTTTCATACCATTTCCAATAAAATGGTTTCACTAAGAGTATAATGATTGTTTTAAAACTCTTTGAACGCTTCAAGGACAATCATATCTTTGCAAAATAATCCACTAGATTGATTAACAATTGGGATAGTAATAATTTCTTCAAAAAGTTGGCAAGCATTGCTTTTGAAAAGCAAAAATTAGAAAGTTCTTGATTATTTTGTTTGGCCCACACAAAGAGTTGCTAATCGTTTCAAAAATAATTTTGCAATCTTCCTCAAGTTTCTTTTAAGAGTCACAAGGTTTTAACCCAATCATTTAATGAGATCATTTGCAAAATAGACGACTTCTTTTTGAGCTTAATGTTGGGGTAAAGGCGCACACTCTCCCCTTCCTGCACACACACATTGCACCGCTGCATCGAGCACACATGCATTCTCACACACAAACTCTTCAACTGGTATCAGAGTCAGGTTCGTGCATATTTTGTTAGCGTTCGGCGTCTCATGTACAACCTACTACTATCAAGGCTCGACCTAGTAGCTGCAGTGGGAGCATTTGCAACATGGATTGTCAGTCGTATGTGACTGACACTAGAATGATGCATAGTGGGGTTTTGTAGACCATATAGAGTTGTCTGCAAGATTTACATGTAGGCACTAGCGTGGATACACACGCTCGTCTATCACTAGAGCCAATACGATTGCATGTAGGTCAGCTAAGCGAGCCAATGGGCATAGGTTGAAAGAGTCTCTCACTTGTTTTCTTGTACATACTAGTAGTTTTTCTAGTAGGACCCCCTTATCGGCACATTTGTCTTTAAGTGGGAGATTGTTGGGGTAAAGGCGTCTGTGTCTTGCCCAGTTGCCCAGGCTATGGGCACCACCTTATTGTGTGTACAAATACTTTGTGACTTTCATTGATGATTACTCCAAGCACGCATGGGTGTATCCGCTTAAAGCTAATTCCAAGGCTTTCATGTGCTGCAAACAATTTTTTATTATGTTGAAAATATACAACAATAAGGAGTAGCTCTTTCTGATCCCTACTCCACCCACACAGTGGTCTACACTCTCCCTCTTCCCTTCTTGCACGCACACCGCACCACATCCACAATGCGCATGCACACATCGGCACACACACACACTCACACTCTTCACTAAAGAAAAGCCATAAATTAGGAGTAAAGCCTCTAAACTACTGACACATCTTAGAATAAGAGAGGTAGCAGTAGATAGGGGTTTGCATGATAATTCCAAGCTTTGGGAGAGGGATAAAGCTTGTTAGATGTCCAAAAAGTCATGGATTAGCCGTAAGTCCGTCATTCACTTAGAGTATATCTTTTTTTGTTTTTAGCTTTCTACTCTAGGAAACACATAGATCTACAGGAAGCATTTCCTCTTTTTATAGGGTCATAGATAACCCTCATTTGAGAAATCCTTTTAGAAGTCGTCTCTCATGAAAAAACAGAAAATTTAGAGAGGAAATCTAACAAGAGAAAGTAAAATTAATAGCTCCTACTATGTGAAACTAGTCAACTCAAGGGATTATAATAATTGTGAATAAGAACCCCATCTTAGGTTGCTGTCTAGTCCACGTGATGCCTACCAATTAGAAAAGAAATTATCGATAGTTGGTCACTCCAAAGCCTAAGACAAATTATACTTCACAGCCAATGCATCGGCCAACCCAATTTCTTGAGAACAACTTGCGTTTAGATTATGTGTTTTTCTATATTAAAAATAAGACACAAAAGAACATCATTTTCAAAATACTCAAGATAGATAGAGAGGCCACAAGTTGTTATGTTGTGGAGGATGATTCGCAACAACAAACCACCCTGAATAACACATGAAATAGTACAAGTTGAGTATGACACTTGCCCCATGGTGATTGACACACTTATTCAAATAATGGGGTTCATTCTTAGAGTTAGATCAATGAGCAAATATAGAGACAATATTAGTTTGCCAAACATGCTCTACATTTGGAGAGACTACTGCCATTTTAGTATGATCTACATGTGACACACATATAACTGTATGGTTCCCAAAGAGGATTCAAGTTTTACATGTGATCTGATGTGAGATTATGTGAGGTAAACATTGATATCATTTTAGTTCATGTGACTTACTACTACAAGAAAAAGGTCATCATTGTATGTAGTGTGTTGTTTCATAGGCCAACATGGCCTTTTGCAAATGTTAATACTATCTATATATATATCATACAATCGATTTTCATTCATACCTAGATTTTTTATTAACCCCTTCTCTATGTTGCCTACACGTTCTTTCTACCTTCAGACCCCCCCGTTGTCTCTCTCAAAAGAAGTTGGATAGATAGATCGTTGAGGTTTGTTGAGTTAGTTCCTAGAATGTTGAACTTCTCTTCCTGTGTGTGTGTTTTGCTGTAGAATGTTGAAAATTCTCTTCCTATGTGTGTGTGTGTGTTTTGAGTTATTTCCTAGAATGTTGAAACTTCTCTTCCTGTGTGTGTGTGTGTGTGTGTGTGTGTGTGTGTGTGTGTGTGTGTGTGTGTGTTGCTATATAAAAAATATTAGACACAAAAAAAAATCATGTTCAAAAGACGTCTAGCTCTACATAACAAGGAAGTATTTGCATAAACACTATCATAATAACTAATACCTAATTCTCCTAAATGATTTTCTCATGTTAAACTGATCATTTAATATGGGGAAGTACCAGGGGAGAAAAAGCTAGAATATTGGTAAGGCTGGAAGATTGGTCACAGTAGGGATCCAAAGGGGGCCATCTACACAAGAGTAATGTGCATGAATGGTGCTTCAAATACCTTAGGGTTTAGCCCATTAAGACTTCCAAAATTCTAACGTTCCAAAATTCAAAGGTAAAGTCCAAATGGTTAAGCTTAACAGAATTGGATGCTTTTGTGAAGACCATAAAGTCTTCACATATCCCTAGATGGGAGGGGGTGAGCCCTAAAGGTAGGGGAAAGAGAGAAGAGGTGAGAACACACACACAGACACACACACACACACACACACACACACATACACACACACAAACTATCAAGGCTTCCCTTTACACAAAGGGCATAGTGGACACATGTCAGGTTCCTAGCACAACAGTTGCCCCCAAAGTGCATTCAAATCCTATTGGATGGCCATAGAGGTGGAACAATGAGAATAAGGCTAGAGTAAATTTAGATTAATTCATTTAAAAACACTTGATAAAAGAACCAATAGAAATTAATCTCTCTAGAAGACTATTGGACAACCTATCAAGGGGTCCAATGAGCATTCAATAGCTCAATGGCTGGCATGATTCCTATTGGCCAAAAGACAAAGAGGTCCAATGAGAGTTTAATTGAAATATTTAAATACCTAAAGCTCTCACAGAAGGGGAAAGGGGGACACATGTCACAAGGCTAGCAATTATGCTTCTAATTTCCTTATTGCCAATGAGAGTTTAATTGAAATATTTAAATACCTAAAGCTCTCACAGAAGGGGCAAGGGGGACACATGTCACAAGGCTAGCAATTATGCTTCTAATTTCCTTATTGGCCAGCAAGAGGAAATAGCAAGAGGGGTCTACCAAGAGAGAGAGGGGGCTGATTTTTGCAAGGAATTATTGCACACACACTCACACAAACTCATGTGTGAATGTAAGGATTCCAGTTTTTGAAACCTTAGAAATTGTACAAAGACTGTTCAAATTAACTTGGCTATTGAGAAAACACTGTAGACTGATGCAACTATGGCTTATATTGGTATTTTTGGAACCGTAACCAGAGCTTTACTATGGTTAGAATTTTTCAGCATCAAATTTCGATAAAATTTGAAAAAGTTACGGGCTCTGCAAGGTTACACTAGGAATTTAATTAAAGATAAATTGAATGGTTTCAGTAATTATCATTGCTAAAGACTTTTTGATCCTAAGGTTCTAGAAATTGCAGATATTTCCAATTTTAATCATTAAAATTAACAGAAAACAACATAAATCGATTCTGGAAGCTGGGGAGACTGTGTGGAGCTGTGTGGAACTTGCCGAGGACAAGATTAGCAGCAGGTGGTGCTAATTGAAAGTTGGGGCTTGCTTGAGGTGCCAGAACCTGCCAGAAACAGCCCAGGGGCCCTGAAAAGCTATAAAAAGACCCCCTTCCTTCACAAAAAAAAGGCTCACAATCTTGGCAAATTCTCTCTCATCTAAAGGGATCTCTACTCAGAAATCACTAGAGAGCAAAGCTCTAGTTGGTTAATCAACGGTAATTAGCACTAACCTTTTTTAATTAGCAGAACTATGCTAATCTATTTATATTTTCTTAATTAATTCAATTAATTAAGAAGATTAAACCTATTTATACTCTAAAATTCTCTCCTAATTCTTAATTCTCTGCTGATTATTGAGATTAAGCTTAGGGATACTAATCTAATTAATTATTATATTATATTAGAGCTGAAATTACTCATTTTAATCCTAAATTAATGATACTTATACTAATTAAACTTAGATTAAGATGAGATAATTATTAGAGCTATGTTACACTATCAATATGCTAGAAAAATTATCTTTTAACTATCTGAATAATTTTTATAATTATTTAAGCAAAACTACACCTTTTTAAGAGAAAAGTAAAGAAAAAAACGACCAATTAATCCAAAAAGCTTTGAGATAATTATCAAAGGTAAAAAACATCTTAAGAAACTCGTGATAATTATCTTAACCATAGATAATTAGTTTAACTAATTATCTTAGTAGAAAAACACTAATTTTAAAGGTAAATTTAAGGGGGAAAATTATCAAATTAGATTAAATAGCTTTGAGATAATTTAAAAGTTAAAATGCATCATTATAAACCTATAATAATTAACTTAACTATAGAATGTTAATTTAGCTAATTATCTTAGTTAAAAGATCCTATTTTTGAGGAAAAACCAAAGGGGGAACATAGTAAATCATGTTATATGATTACATGCTATTTATCTCTATTACATAATAAAAAGGCAATGATAATTATGTCAAGATTAGAAAAGTAGTATAGATATTTATCTAAGTTCAATTATACTAATTCTAGCTGAAAAGTAAAGTGAGAAATTAGTAAATCATATTATATGATTACATGCTATTTATTAGAGTTATATTATATGATAAAAAGGCTGTGATAGTTATGTCAAGGTTAGAAAATTAGTATAGATATTTATTTAAGTCAAATTATACTAATTTTAGCTAAAACATAAAGGGAAAAATTAGTAAATCATGTTACATGATTACATGCTATTTTTTAGAGCTATATTACATCATAAAGGAGCTATGAAAATTATGTCGAGGTTAGAAAATTAGTATAGATATTTATCTAAGTCAAATCATACTAATTCTAACTGAAAACAAAAGGGAAAAATTAGTAAATCATGTTATATGATTATATTCTGTTTATCAGAGTTAGATTACATGAAAAAGAGGCCGTGACAATTATGTCAAGGCTAGAGAATTAGTATAGATATTTATCTAAGCCAAATGTTACTAATTTTAGCTGAAAATTAAAGATGAAAATTAGATAATTGAGCAAAAAAATTAAAAGATAATTACCAAAGGTCACAAACATCCTTATCTACTTGTGATAATTATACCATAGTTAATTAGTCAGTTTAGAAAATTATAATTGACCAAATGTTCTATTTTAGCAAAAGATTAATTAAAATAAATAGACTTTGCGATCAAAAGTTTTTAGGAAAATTATAGTAAGTGTAAACCTGTCATATGAAGTTGAGAAAATGATATCTTTAAGAGAAAGTTCAAAGAGGACCAGAGCAAAATCCTACATCTGGTAGCTCCAAAAAGAACTAGAATGTCGCACGATGACGAAGCTGGGCCTAGTAGTAGGCTTACAGAGGAGAGTCTTTAGGTGTGAGTGCAACAGCAGATGGCCGATCAGTCCTAGGTGGGTTTCCCATTATTGAATTAAGTCTTTAAATAGTTTAAGTTCTTTTATAAGTTAGCATTGCATACGTAAGGAGTGAGTAAGAATCAGAAAATGAATAATTGACCAAAAATGGAAGGTAACTTCCAACGTGCATTTGTTTATAATGTAGGAAAGAATTGTTTGGGTTAAAACTGGTTGAATTAGGAAAGATATGATTGATCATCCTTAAGACAGCTTGTCTAAAGACACCTCCAACTCCTTGGTATAAATTGATGATAATGATGGCTTTCCAACCACGGATAAGTCGGTTACCCCCATGAACGATGAGTTTCTACTACGTGTCATGTCTTGATGTTTCTACATAAGTTAGGATACCGTTTTTTTAATTTTAGGGGAGCCGCCCGGTTGTATGGGCAACCGGTTGGCGTATGGGCGCCCGGACCATGGGTGATGGCTTTTTAACCCCGGTTTTTATAAATAAGGAATGGGTGCCGTTTTTTCACCCCTGTATAGGTGGTTTTGAGACAAGTGAGTACTGGTCAGAGATACTCCAGAATGACAGTACCTTGTCTTAAGTCTAAAGATGTTTGTTTGTAAAAGAATGTTTTGCAATACTGCTTTCAAGGGTTGTTTTAATAAATTACTGTTATGAAAGATAAAAGGAATTATTATTTTAGTTGTGATAAGAACGAGGTAGTAATTAGATAACAAAGTATCATGTGTGAGTGCGGGGTGGTAAGTGGGGATTGACTAAGGTTGTCAATCATGGACGGGTGGACCTGATTAATCAGGTAACTATCCACTCCCGTGCACTAATAAAAGCATTTAGTAAACTTCTCCAATTGGAAGAGGAGTTCACCAACGGCTGTGCCCTCACATCTGTTAGGGGGAAAAAAGCGTTGGCTAAGGAAACCTTAATCCAAATGATGAAAGTTATAGGGCCGGAATAGTTTTTTTTTTCAATTAGTTGTCGCGTTTCCACTGCGAGACAGGACTAGGTCGCCTTCTAGGGCTATAAACCTAAACCATTATTAATGGTAAGGGTGAATTCTCTGGATTCTTTTTGTTTAGGGACTCAGATTTTATTAGGCCTAGAGACCTGTCAAGGATCCGATTCTGCTTTTTGGTGTCGGCGGGTTTGGGGACCTCACAGTGAAGTAAAGAAGTATCTCCTTCTCAAGCTTTAATGGAAAGCTCATCATCTACTCCAAGCTTGTGAGAAGGGAGGCCTACACCAACAACTCTTGGCTTTGTGATGCAAATCCAACCAAGAGCCAAGCTCCAATGCATGCTCATCTCCTCTACCATGCTGATTACTAAGCTATGCTAAGCTATTAAGAGTGATATGTGAGGAGAAATATCTCTTTCTTGTAAGAATAGTTCTTCTTCCTATAGATCTACTCTCATAACCCGATACCTCTCACCATCTTCGAATGTGCGTGAGGTCTTGGGTCTGAGACAGTGAGGGAATTGATGTTGTGTTTTTCAAGTGTAATCTCGGTGCTTGAAGCTTCCATCTTCATTGCACCAACAAGTTATTGAAGGAACACAAAATATTGTATTGTAAAATGTCTCCCTTGATGGGGAAAACCTATAATACAAAGCCTTCTGGAAGGGGGACCGGCTCCATGTAAATCTGGTCCTCAACTATTGTCAATAGCTTAACTTCTCTCTCTTTTTGAAGTATTGTTCATGCCTCTCTAACTAGGTGTTATGCTTTTGTTGCTCTCTCCATCCTAGCACTCTTGCTATGCTCATTAGGAATCTATTCTTAATGAAATGCTCACTGTGTCTAAGTTATTTTCCGCTATACATGAGTTACCAGACCATTAAATTTTACATTGGTATCAGAGCTATTGGTTTCTCTTTTCTTGCTTGAGAAGAGAGTTCCTCAAGCTGACTATAAATGGTTGGTATTATTAATTGCAATTGAGTAAGTAGAATAGGGATTTTTCAGCCTTGTAGTGCGCCTACTTCGTGTAGATAACAAGGCATCATGGTCGAGAGCTATGGTCTTAATAGTGGAGTCCTACAGGGCTTGCCTACGGCTTAACCACTATTGAGCTATTAGAAGCTTGACAAGAGTTGGTGTTGTTTTGGTGGTGAAAGACCCTCTCTTCTATTCCTTGCAATTAATGATATTCAAGCCACGAGTACAGGAGCTTGAGTTCTTTTCTAAAGGGTTAAGAGGAGTAGCAACTAGGGCTTGAAGTGCCAAAGTACACTTAAATATTTTACACCTAAAATTTGCTAGAATGGCTGACAATAGTAAAGAGAGTGAAATTAATGTTGATAGCTTTGATTTTGCTAATGAATAGGATAATATGATGCCCCTATGCTTGTTAATTACCTTGTTACTAGGCTTCAACAAGCCATGGGTAATCCATCCCTCCAAGGTGAAGTGCAACGGTAGCTACGTACTCATGGGATTCCTAAACTCCCCACCAAGAAGAGAGAGTACCTAGGAAGCCTCCTTGTGAGACTTCCAAAAGAGGCCTCTCTCTGGTAAGGGAAGAAGAAGAGGATCCGTACAAAGGGCTCAAAAATCTACTACTTGACGACGCATCTCCTTCCCAAAGGAGAAATCAAGTTTCAATGGTAGAGCCCCCACCAAAAGAACGAGAAAGAAGTTAGTCTCCTGCCACCTCGCGGAGATGGCTCCACAAAGACGGCGGGCAAAACACTCTCCAACACCCCCTAAATGTAGAAGACCATATCATACTTCTCTACACCATAATTCAAAGAGGGATGAGAGAAAACAAGAGAAGAAAAAGGTGAGAAAGAGGTCACTCTCTTCTCCATCTTCTTCATCCCCTTCCTCTTCTAAAGAAAGTGATGGTTCAGGCAAGGAGGAACAAGGGAGAAAAAGGCTCCATCCTCCTCATAATCTTCCTCTTCTGAAGAAAGTGATGGTGCAGCTCTTGAACCACCTAAAAGAAGAGGCCATAGGAAATCCTATGCCACGTGGAAAAGGTTCTCTAAGCTCAAAAAGTTCAAAGAGGGAGGAAAGAACATCTCTTTCCTTACCTAGGATGGCACCTTTGGTGCTACGGACAAAGTCTTGGCCTTCATCCAACAATCCAATGCGGCGTTTGGAGATGAGGGCTTCATAGAGTCCTCTAAGCTACACCATGTAGCTATGCATTTTTAAAAGTCCACGAGGCAATGGTGGTCTAGCCTATGAGAAAACGATGAAGCTCCATAAACATTAAAAGCTTTAAGAGTTTCCATCATGAAGCAATTTTTGGTTACCGATACCAAAGACAAAGTATTGAACGAATGGCAAATTTTGAAGCTCTCTCCCTACAAATCTATTCACAAATATGTAGACAATTTTTGGGATTAACATCTCAAAGCCACTGTTTTCAAAAAGATGGATTTTGGAGAGCAAAAACAACAATTTTTGTGCGAGTTTAACTGAAGATATGGCAGAGTATGTCAACTCCCAAAGGCCACACACATATCTGCGGTCATACACCATACCATGGTGGCTTCACGAATAATTTTTCAACAAGGGGCTAAGAGAAATCCTAAGCCCACGGAAAACAAAGACCGTAACGAGCCTAAGGGGAAGGACAATGTCCAAAAGTCTCCTAAAGGCAACACCAACAACAACAAAGCTAAGGAGAAGGGAGTTTATAACGGCAAAAATAAACTCTCTCCTGAAGAGCTAGAGTGTTATCGTAAAGATAACAGTTGTTTCAAGTGCGGGGAGCAAGGGCATGCCTATTGTGCTTGTCCCCACAAGAATACATGAAATGAGCCTCCTAGAGCTACCTTGGTCAGAATCCAAGAAGAGGATGCTCACCACAAAGGATCTCCTCTATGGCATGCTTGGGAAAAGGTAAGAGAACATGATGCTTTCATTCTCTTTGACCCTGGTTCTACTCACAATTTCATATCCACAGAGTTGGCCACCAAGCTAGGCATCCAAGCCTATGAGATGGGAGATGTCCTACCTGCGATGGTGCTTTCAAGGGGCAAGAAGCCTCAATCACTCCCTTAATTAGGAAATTGAGGCTCCATGTCCAAGGCTATGTGGACAAGGAGGAATTCTTTATCTCTCCTCTCAAGCACAAGGATGTAATCCTAGGGGCCTTATGGTTTGATCACATGGCTGCCAATGTTAAATTCCATGAAAGGCAAATCTACTTTAGGTTGAGGGAAAAAGATACATACGTAGATGCTAAGGAGTTGGGTAACACCATACTCATTGTACATAAGCAAGCTTTTAATAAGTCAATAAAGAGCTCTATTTTTATGTACATGATTTTTGTTAAAGATTCTCAAAATGAACCTAATGCTTTAGCAAAAGAAATATAAACAATCACAAGGAATTAGAGTTATCCAAATTTTTCAAGGGATTTCGAGATGTTTTTATTGATGACATCCCTTGTGAACTATGTAAGGTTTTCAGTTTCTAAAACCTTAGAAATTGTATAAAGCATGATCAAATTAACTTGGTTGTTAAGAAAACACTGTAGAATGATCCAACTATGGCAAATATTGGTATTTTTGGAACCGTAACCAGAGCTCTGAAAGCATTGTTTTTAACTTATAAGGTTTTATTGAGTTTTTGGGCAAGTTCAAACCAATTTTAAAAATATGCCGGCCGTCCACTGAATAAGTGGGTAGCCACTTAGAAAATAAAGCAACAAAACCAGCCAACGAATTCTCTCTCCCTATTTCGGGTAGAACCGGAAAAAAAACGAAAAAAAAACGGCCGCAATCTCTCCGCGAGCAGCTATTTGTGACGTGGTGAAGGAGCTATAAAAGCACCACATGCCCTCACTGAAGGGGAGTTGCCAGCGCCAGCAAGAGAAGACTCTGCCGCCAGAAGACGCGAGAGATCGCGAGACTACGAAGCACGGAAGTCGCTTTTCTCGCGCAAGAGCGACAGGTACCTATTGTGGATTCGCTATACGAATTGTTGTCGTGTGTTTGCGTGTGTGTTTGCAGGTACTTCATCGCAAAGGAGAAGCGAGAAGGATTCGGCCTACATTTGGGAATTTCGGAAACGGAATTCGGAATTGTCTGCAGAGTAAGGATTGAGAGCTCGTCTCTCTGATTTCCCTTACGGGAAGGAACGACCATCGAGTCAGAGAATTAGAATGGAGGGGTTTTCTCCGGTTCGTGTGCTTGTAAAAAGATTCTCCCTAATAAAGGATTCTCTTTAAGGGGGGGGACCAGCCCATCTTCTGGTCCCCAGTACTGTTTTGATCTTCTCACTCTCTCTCTCTCTCTCTCTATTTATTTCTCTCTATGTCCTTTGGCTTCAATATTAAGTGATAAATTCTATTTATCCGAGTATATTTTATATTGGTATGCGCTCCCGTTTGTGACACGAAGTATCTATTCCGATAAAATCTAGAAAAGTTACGGGCTTTGAAAGGTTACAGTATGAATTTAATTAGTTAAGTAAAAATAAATGGTTTCAGTAATTACTGCTAAAGACTTTTTATCCTAAGGTTCTAGAAATTGTAAATATTTCCAAAATTAATCATTAAAAGTCAACAAACTAACAGAAAATTGATTGTGGGTATCTAGGGGGCTGTGTGGGATAATGATGAACTTTTCGAGGCTAGATTTAGCAGCAAGGGGCGCTTGTGGAGCTGTAGGGCTGCCTTGGGATGCAAGTTACTACCATTTCCAGCGTGTGAGTGCCCAGAAACCTATAAATAAGACCCCTTGCTTCACATTTTGAACAGAGTCGGAGTCTTGGCCATTTCTCTCTCACCTAGAGAGATCTCTACTCAGAAATCACTAGAGAGCAAAACTCTAGTTGGTTAATCCACGGTAATTAGCACTAAACCTTTTTAATTAGCAAAATTATGCTGATCTACTTATATTTTCTTAATTAATCCAATTAATTAAAAAGATTAAACTTACTTACACTATAAAATTCTCTTCTAGCTCTTAATTATTTGCTGATTATTGAGATTAAGCTTAATGATACTAATCTAATTAATTATTATGTTATATTAGGACTGAAATTAATCATTTTAATCATAAATTAATGGTAATTATAATAATTAAACTTATATTGAGATAAGATAATTATCAGTTCTATATTAGACTATTAAGATGCTAGAAAAATTATCTCTTATTTTTTTGCATGATTTTTGTAATTATTTGAGTAGAATGACACTGTTTTTAAGAGAAACATAAGGGGGGAAATTAACAAATTAGACAAAAAAGCTTTGAAATAATTTTCAGAGGTAAACTATATCTTAGGAAACCTGTGATTATTATCTTAACCACAGATAATTAGTTTAGCTAATTATCTTAGTAGAAAAACACTGTTTTGAAAAGAAAATCAAAGGAAAAAAATTATAAATTAAACTAAAAAGCTTTGAGATAATTTTTAAAGCTAAAATACATCTTAGAAAACCCATGATAATTATCTTAACCATCGATAATTAGTTTAGCTAATTATATTCGTAGAAAAACATTGTTTTTAATGGAAAATTATAGGGGGAATATAGCAAATTAGAATAAAAATATTTGAGGTAAATTTCAGAGGTAAAATACATTTTAAAAAACCCGTGACAATTATATTAATCATAGATAATTAATTTAGCTAATTATCTTAGTAGAACAACATTGTTTTAAGGAAAAACTTAAAGGGAGAAAATAGAAAATTAGATTAAAAAGATTTAAAATAATTCTCAGCCAGTTAAATACATCTTAGAAAACCCGTGATAATTATCCTAACCACAAATAATTAGTTTGGTTAATTATCTTAGTAAAAAATCACTATTTTTCAGGGAAAAGTAAAGGGAAAAATTAGCAAATTAAACTAAAAAGCTTTAAGATAATTTTTAGAGTTAAAAGACATCTTCGAAAACTTGTGATAATTAGCTTAACCACAAATAATTAGTTTAGATAATTACCCTAGTGAAAGAACACTTTTTTAAAGAAAAAATTAAAGGGGAAAATTAGTAAATCATGTTATACGATTACATGCTATTTATCAAAGTTAGAATACATGATGAAAGGGCCATGATAATTATGTCAAGGTTAGAAAGTTAGTATAGATATTTATTTGAGTCAAATTATACTAATTTTAGATAAAACGTAAAGAAGGAAATTAGTAAATCATGTTAGATGATTACATGCTAGTTATGAGAGTTAGATTACATGATAAAGAGGCCGTAAAAATTATGTCAAGGTCATTAGATTAGTATATATATTTATCTAAGTCAAATTATACTAATTTTAGCTAAAAAGTAAAGAGAAAACTTAGTAAATCATTTTAGATGATTACAAGATATTTTTCAGAGATATATTATATCATAAAGGAGCTATGATAATTATGTCAAGGTTAAGAAATTAGTATAGATATTTACTTTAGTCAAATTATACTAATTCTTGCTAAAAACTAAAGGGGGAAATTAGTAAATCATGTTATATGATTATATGCTATTTATCAAAGTTAAATTACATGAAAAAGAGGTTGTGATAATTATGTCAAGGTTAAAAAATTAGTATAGATATTTATCTAAGTCAAATTTTACTAATTTTAGCTAAAAATTAAAGATGGAAATTAGACAATTGAGTTAAAAATTAAAAGATAATTACGAAAGTTCACAAACATCCTTATCTACTTATGATAATTATACCATAGTTAATTAGTGAGTTTAAAAAATTATAATTGACCACAAGTCCTATTTTTAACAAAAAAGTAATTAAAATAAATAGACTTTGTGGTCAAAAGTTTTTAGAAAAATTACAGTAAGTGTAAACCTATTATATAAAGTTGAGAAAATGAAATCTTTAAGAGAAAATAAATAGAAATAATATTAAGCTCAAAATAAGCAGATTCCAAGCTTAAAGTTTGATGGGGAAATTAGGAAAAAGATATAGAAAATTAGAAGAGCTTAGAAAACCCTTAGGGAAGCTGTGGAAAAAGTTATCATGCCTATATAGGCAAATAAGAAATTACTAGGTCAAGAATTTACCAATTAAGACTATAAATTTAACCTATATTTGGGTAAAATTGGATACAAAGGTTAAGTCTAGCTTTTGGATAATTTACCTAATGATTAGATGTTCTTTTTATAAGGAATAAGAAGTTATGGCACCTAAAAGGATCCGAGCCAATCCTACATCTGATGATGAGGGCAGAGCTCTAAAAAGAACTAGAGCGTCGCACGACGATGAAGCTGGGCCTAGTAGTAGTCCTACGGAGGAGAGTCTTCAGACACCAGCGCAGTAGCAGATGGCCGATCAATCCCAGGTGGGTTTTCCATTATTCAATTAAGTCTTTAAATAGTTTAAGTTCTTTTATAAGTTAGCATTGCATACGTAAGGAGTGAGTAAGAATCAAAAAAGGAATAATTGACCAAAAACGGGAGGTAACTTCCAACGTGCATTTGTTTATAATGTAGGAAAGAATTATTTGGGTTAAAACTGGTTGAATTAGAAAAGATATGATTGATCATCCTTAAGACAACTTGCCTCAAGACACCTCCAACTCCTTGGTATAAATCTATGATAATGATGGCTTTCGAGCCAAAGATAAGTCGGTTACCCCCATGAACGATGGGTTTCTACTCCGTGCCATGTATTGTTGTTTCTACATAAGTTAGGATATCGTTTTTATCTTAGTAGAGCTGCTCGATTGTATGGGCAACTGGTTTGGTGTATGGGCACCCGGAACCTTGGGTGTGGGTTTATCCACTCCGGATTGTGAATAAGGAATGGGTGCCGTTTTTTCACCCTTAGGTGGTCTTGAGACAAGAAGAGTACTGGTCATGGTTATAATGGACAATGTTTTGATTGACAGTACCCTGTCTTTAAGTTTAAAGATGTCTGTTTTCTAAAAGAATGCCTTCAATGCTGTTTTTAATAATTGATTGAAGGAATTACTGTGACGGAAAGTTAAAAGAAAATGTTACTTTAAGTGTTAAAACGATGTGATAGTAATTAGAAAACAAAAGAGTCATGTGTGAGTACGGGGTGGTAAGTGGGGTTTGACTAAGGTTGTCAATCATGGATGGGTGGACCTAATTAGTCAGGTAACTATCCATTCCCGTGCACTAAAAGCGTATAGAAACTTCTCCACTTGGAAGAGGAGTCACCAGAAGTTGTGCCCTCACATCTGTTAGGGGGAAAAAAGCGTTGGATGAGGATAACTTAGCCAAATTTGTGGAAGTTATAGGGCCGAAATAGTTTTTTGGACTTATATACGTTGTCCCATTTTTGCTGCGAGACAAGCCTAGGTCTTCTTCTAGGGCTATAGACCCAAGCCATTGTCAATGGTAAAGGTCTATTCCTTGGATTTTTTCTTGTTTAAAGACTCTGATTTTTATCAGACCTAGAGACCTGTCAAGGATCCCATCCTGATCTTGGTATTGGAAGGTTGGGGATTTCACAAGTGGTATCAGAGCGTGTGTTAATTAAAGTCTTGGACCTAGAAATTTTTTTAAGGTATAGGTTGAAATAAGTGATTTGTGACAAATTCAAATTTAAGACGTATTTAATTGAAAAGAGGGAGAGAAGGAAAGAGAGAGAATTATCCCCATATTTGTAGGAAGATTTCCATCAGGCCTACTGCAAATCTATGGATTTCAACATTAGGTTCATGAGAGCTTGCCTATCCCGACACTATTCAATGGGAAAAAGCGTGATCAAATGGCTAGATAAGAGATTTTTTCCTTCCACTTGGAGGATCAGCTGGTCAGGATCTGGTGGAATTTTCTTCATTGATGCGGGAGAGTTAGAAGCTTTAGAACTAAATATGAAGAGAGTCAAATGGGTCGAAGATCTTCAAGTGATTGAAGTATACTTTCTCATTGGAATGGAGAATCCAGAGAAAACCCTTGTAATAGGTGATGTCCAAGTATCACAAAATCAGTGGGTAATTGATCAGGTGTCTAAAGTAATCTACCCAGGTAGAATTAGGCCCATAGGTGTAGGCCCTAGTTTTAATGGACCAAAAGATGTTGTATATTTTGATCTTATATTTGATCCACCCAAAGTCCACAAGATTCTAGTATAGGATTGTCGTCACCCTTGTACATAGTAGGACCTTCATGGATTGTATTAACTCTTGTACATACTATGGTTCTCATGGGTATTCTATAAGAAGTTTTGTTTATGGCTTGGCAATTGTCTTCATCCTGTGTGTAAATAAGTTAAAAGCATAAGTAAGAGAGATTTCATTTGGTACTAAATTCCACTAATTTAATCTCAGGGAAATACTCGTGTAAATAGCCTTTATGTTGTTGCTCAAGAGAAGAAATTACTACTAAAGCAAGTTCAACTCCCTACTTTCAAGGGAGAGGGACCCAATTTAGAGCGAGATGCCGAAGCATGGTTAGATGCTATGGACGACTATTTTAAAACTGTAGGAACTACTCATGAAAACCAAACAATGTTGGGTATGTTCCGTCTCAGCGGAGATGCCAAACTTTGGTGGAAGCAACACTGCAGAGATAATCCCACGAGTAGTCCATCTTGGGAGAAAATGAAGCAGGCAATCAAAGAACGCTATCTCCCTCCTGCACATCAAGCTATCAAGATGAACAAAATCTTTGGTCTACGTTAACTAGGACTTTCATTAGAGGAGTACTACACCAAGTTTGTGTCTTTATGACGCTATGCTCCTTAGATACAAAGCATGTTACGTCCTCCTGAGCTTAGTCATCAACATCGCCAGTACATGCTTGCTCACTTTCTTTGATTTTTATTTATTTTTGGTGAGCGTCAGCAGCGTTTGCTCAAATTTTTCTATTCGGGCTTATTTCACCCTCCGTTTCCACTATAGACATTATTGCGCATGCAATTTTTGTCATTTTGTGCCGAAATTTTATAAGTGGTGTTTTCTGTATAACACGTCCCTTGCAATCTTTAACGGGTTGTCCTATATATCACGTGCCAATATTGCTTCATTTCTCCTCTTTTTGGTCAATTTTTGCATTAGCTGCAGGCATTTTCCATCACTGACAACAACACAGATGTGTTCAAGATGTTTGTTGTTGAGGATAGATTGGATGGGACAATTACCCTATGTAGGCTTACATGATGCAACATGTGCTTGTGTCGAAGGGAATTTGGAATGTTGTGTAGGGTATTGATGTACGTCCTGAATCTGAGGATGTAGGTGATGTTGAGAATGTTGCAAGTTTTGGTGGTAGGGTTGTTGCTGCTAAGGCTATTTTTCCTATGGCTCAGCAAGCTCTTTGGGATGTAAGAGATGTGCAATCTCATGCATTGATTGCGTTTTCTATGAAGTGCACTATTACTCCTCACTCGTTCAAGAAAATCTACAAAACTAGCTTGGGGTATTATGGCTGGTCTTTATGCAAGTCGCACAATGAGGCTAAAATTGCATTGTTGCGTAAGAGCTCAAATCAAAGATTATGCATGAGGAAGATGAAATGGACACTTTACTTGTTGGTCAAGGATATAAATGAGTAACTTATTTATGCAGGTGCGGTCGTTTCTAACAGTTCCCTTGTGCACATAGTTCTTGATGCATTGTCAGATTCTTATCAGACTTTTGCTAGTACTTAAAGACTTATGACCCAAGGAAATCCTAAAGTTGACAATTTTGATGCATTATGCACATTGTTGTTGCAAGAGTCACTTTTGAGAAAAAACAGGGCTAAGCAGTGTGTAGTTGAACAGGATTTTATTACTGCTTAAAGAAAAGGTGGTAAAAGCAATGTAGCCACTTCTCATGTTTCTTCGGCGAGTGGAAAATCACATGTTTCCAATGCTTTTGCTGGTAACACCTTGTCTTGGAATTCTGGTGAAATGGGCAAGAAGAATATGTGTTGCCATTATTGTAAACTTGATCGAGCAGTGTCCTAAGTTGAAGGAAAAAGAGGCTAGCTCCACTACAAGTGGAGCTATTGTAGAGTCTTCTGTGAAAGGAGATTGTGATGCTAATGTAGATGCAGAATGGGATTTTAGTGCAGCGTGCACTTATAATCCTTCTTTCCATGATGCATGTATGTTAGTTGTTGTAAATGCTCATGTGTGGTACTTTGCTAGTGGTGCTACAAAGCACATTACTTTTCATCGTGACTTGTTTACCTCTCTCGAGGATGTCCCTCATGGGAATTCAGTCACTTGTGCTAACAATGCCTCTTATCCTCCCTTGAAAGATTATACTAATTGTTGCAAATGGCAGTTCTTTTACACTTGTTGATGCACTTTATGTACGTGGATTGAGAAGAACCTTTTGTAATGGAATTTGCCTATTCAATTTGAGAATAGCGGAATTTAATGAGAGTACTTTCAAGAAATGATTTTGTGAGCATAGCGGGTATACATAATTGAAGATAGCAACATAATCATAGCAATTAGTTAACTTGGCATAGACAATACTTTTGCAAGAGAGAGAGTTTAGAGAACATGACAACAATTGAGGACCGGATTTATGTGGAGCCGGTCCCCCCTCCAATAGGCATTTGTATTATGATTTCTCCCATAAAGAGAGACTTGTTACAATACAGTCTTTGTGTTCCTTGTGACCTAGGTGATGCCATGAAGATGGAAGGCTTCATGCACCACAAACATAACATAAACTTGAAGAAAGCTTTAACTATCCCAAGCCTCAGTCCCAAGACCTCAAACACCTTCGAAGGTGGAGAGAGCTAGCAGGGAATGAGGGTAGGGAAGAGGAAGAAGAAACATTTCGTAGGAGAAAGAATTAGTTCCTCACTTATCATACTCTTGTTGCTAGCATACATAATAGCATAGTAATGAAGAAGAAGGAGATGGCAAGCTTAAGCATTGAAGCATGGCTCTTGGTTGGATTTGCACTCCATAGCCAAGAGTGTTGGTGTAGGCTCTCAACCTCTACTTGCTTGGAGAGGGAGCTCTTGCACTTTGCATATCACACAATGAGAGTGCTTGTGAGTGTGTGTGGGTGAGTATACCCCCTAGGCACCCCCCTAGCTTGCTTGGGTCGACCCCCCCTTGTAGCTCATGCCTGAAGCTCATTGGACCCCTCCAGGCCTAGCCAATCACAAGCAGGAGCCATTACAAGCAACATGGGTAGCCTTGGGACAAGTGTCCCCCTTTCCCCTTTGAGAGAGAGGACTTGATAAATGCTAAAACAATTAGATAATTCATGTAATTTATCATTGGACCCCTTTCAAGCCTAGCCAATAGGCTTCAAGCAACACATGAAAGTAACATGGGTAGGGGCCTGACATGTGTCCTTGCTGCCTCTTCAAGATGGGCTTCCCTTGTGTGTGTGAGTGGGTGTTCTCTCTCTAGGCCCTAGGAAAAGGGCTCGCCCCCCCTCTTGTAGGAATGCTTTTGACTTTTAGGTGATCAAGCACCTTACTCACCAAGCATGACAAAGCACTTGAACTAGGGGGGGTTCCCACAAGCATCTCAGGCAAGCTTCTCAAGGCACCTCAAGTACATTAATCATGCAGCAAGTCAAGCACCTCAAGCATGGAGCCAGTCAAGCACCTCAAGCATCTTAATCAAGCACCTCAAGCATGAAAAACACCTCAAGCATGACAAGCACCTCAAGCAAGACAAGCACCTCGAGCTTGGGCCGGGTTCCCACCTCAAGCTCAGCCCTAGCTTACTTAAGGTCAAAAGGACTTTTACACACATTTATTGGAGGTCTTCAATGAAGCTAACCCTAAGGTCTTATGCTCCATTGGTTAGCCTTGCTCTTTGATAGACCATCTCCCTTTTGGGCCCCTTTACATTGGCCCCGTGTTGAGATAGATCTAAAAGCACATACCTATATCTTAACACTTGTTCCCGTTTATTCTCCCACATTAAGTGATCAATTTAATCTGAGAAAATCATTTGGGTTAGTTAGATATTAGATTTTATGACATTACCTCTCTCTTGAAATCATAGTCGTCCTCGACTATGAGGTAGAAGAGATAAAGTCTTAGTCATTAGTCAATCGTACTTAGCGGGTAAAGGATCCCTTTTTACCCTACGACATCTTTCCAAGATGGATGACTAATCCATTTGGTGCTTGGGAGACATAGCTGCCGCAAGCATGTCTGCTCTTTAGTCCATTTCATTCTCCCAAAGTAGAGTGACAAATTCTACTTGGTGTTTGAGAGACGTCGTCATCACAAACATGATTCTAAGCATGCATACTAGTTAAATTTGTGCACAATTAAAAAGAGGACTAGTCATATAAGACAAAAACATGAGTTATTTAAAAGAAATTTGTACATTTGCTTACTCTAATGTAGCATTGTAAGCATTGACAAGGTTCATACTATCCTTAAGTTGTACTCCTTGCATCCATTTAGCATCTTCAAAAGGATAATTTTTGAACTTAATAAGATACCGTCGGATAATCTTACCATGTCGTAGTACCTTGTCTTCATGCCGAAGGATAGCTTCGGGTTGTAGCACCTCTTCTTGGTCTTCAACTTCGGGAGGGTCTTCAATAATTGGTTCAATTGGTGGCTCTCCTTTGTAGGGCTTAAGTAAGCTTACATGAAAGGCATTGTGTATAAGCCAATGGTTGGGCAACTTGAGTTGATAAGCCGTCTCATTGATAGGCTTCAAGATTTGGAAAGGACCATAGTATCTTTTTGCTAGTTTAGCATAATACTTTTGATGGCCCGTAGGATTTTTGCCCGTCGTTTGCCTTAATCGAGCCTTAGGAAACTTGAGTAAGACCCAATCATTTTCTTTGAACATTAAGGCTCTTCTGTGCTTATCAGCAGCAGCTTTTTGCCTTTGTTGAGAGATGGCTATAGCCTCCCTAATCTTTTGAAAAGATTCTTGTAGGTCACGGCTATACTCATCGGCGGCGAAGATCTTCCCATGTACTTTCAGTAGCAAGGGACTTTTAGGTCTTCCTTCTATGATCTCGAAAGGTGCTTTGCCCGTAGAAGTATGTACAGTATTATTGTAGGCATACTCTACTAGCGGTAAATACTTTTCCCATTGTGAGCATTGATCTACTTCGGTAACATAAGTCTTGAGTAGATCGAGTATCGTAAGATTGGCTATCTCACTTTGGCCATCCATTTGTGGGTGATAGGCCGAAGAGAAATTCAATCTTGTTCCTAGATTTTCAAAGAGACCTTTCCAGAAATTACTGGTCATTCTAGGATCTCTATCTGACACGATGGATGTGGGTAATCCATGGTGTTTGAAAATCTGAGATATGAAGAGAGTTGCCATTTGATGTGCCTTAATAGTCTTTTTGACAGGAATAAAATGTGCTTGCTTGCTAAACCTGTCGACTATTGTCCATATTCCTGTATTCCCATGGATAGACTTGGGTAATCCAAAGATGAAATCCATGGATATACTCTCCCATGGTGAATTTGGAATAGGCAATGGCTGGAGTAATCCAGGTTGCTTCCCTCTATCATACTTGGTCTTTTGGCATACTACACATTTTGAAACATACTCTTGTATGTCCACTTTCATGGTAGGCCAATAGAAATACGTCTCTACTCCTCGGAGAGTAGGTTGAATACCTCTATGCCCTGCATATGGAGGAGCATGGGATTCATACATAACCTTCTCACGAAGGGAATGGGTAACACATAGCCTATTGCCGTGGAGAAGATAACCATCCTGCAAGGTGAATGGTTCCTCTTTCTTCCCCAAAGCAAGGGCTGACATTATGTCTCTAAAGTCAGGGTCTGTAGCATACTCATCTATCATAGAGGATAGATCATTGTGAGTAGCTATAGACACCGCATTAACTTTTGGTCGTCGTGAAAGTGCATCGGCAACTTGATTGTGCTTACCAGCTATGTGAGCAATATGGAAATTAAATTGCGAAAGAAAATTTGCCCACCTCATTTGTTTGTCGGAAAGCTTGGTTTGCGTCATGAAATACTTGAGACTTTGGTGGTCGGTTCGTAGGATAAATGGAGTCCCCAATAGGTAGTGCTTCCATGTGTCTAGGGCATGTAGAACAGCTAAAAGCTCTTTCTCATAAATGCCCAAGACTCGTTCATCACCATTGAGCCTTCGGCTCTCATATGCTATGGCATGCCCTTCTTGAAGCAAAACCGCTCCAAGGCAATCACCACAAGCATCACATTGGACCTCAAATGGCTTTGAGAGATCCGGAAGCACGAGGACTGGTTGGGAAGTAAGCTTCTCTTTGAGTTTTTCAAAAGCATTTTGCTCCTTAGCAGTCCATACAAACTTAACGTTCTTCTTGGTTAAGTCGTGTAGTGGTCCTGCTACTTGAGAGAATTTTGCTATGAAGCGTCTATAGTATGCACACATACCAATAAAGCTTCTTAGCTCATGTAGATTCCTTGGGTTAGGCCATGATTTTATTACCTCTAACTTTGATGGATCCATACGAATACCATCGTGAGAGATAATATGGCCTAGATATTGAATCTCTTGAAGGAAGAATTCACTTTTCTTTTGGTTGAGAAAAAGTTTGTTCTCCCTCAAGGCTTGAAAAATCACTTGGAGATGTTGCTTATGTTCCTCCAAAGACTTGGAGTAGATGATGATATCATCGAAGAACACTCCAGTGAATTTTCGATATGGTCTAAAAATTTTCTCCATCAAACGATTGAATGTAGCTGGTGCATTAGTCAAGCCAAAAGGCATGACTAGATATTCATAAAGACCAAATGTTGTGCGAAACGCGGTCTTTAAGATATCCTCATCCACTATCCTTATTTGATGATAGCCACTCTTAAGGTCAATCCTACTGAAGTAGGTAGAGCCTTGTAGATTATCAAACAGATCTTCTACCCGAGGTACGAGAAATCTGTTTTTGATAGTGATATGGTTTAGTGCTCGATAGTCCACACACATATGGTATGTACCATCTTTCTTTTGTACTAAAAGGACTGGAGAACAAAAGGGAGAGGAACTAGGCCTCACCATCCCTTTGTCTACCAGCTCTTGTACTTGCCTCATGATCTCCTCTTGTTGAGCTTGTGAGACTCGATAAGGAGGTTTGTTAGGCGGTGAGCTTCCTGGAAGGAGCTCAATACGATGGTCATCATCCCCTCGTTTTGGAGGTAGGTCCATAGGGATATCATCGATGAACACATCTTGGAATCCTTTTAGAAAAGTAGACAAGTCTAACTCTTCTTGATTCCTATCATTTTCATTTGATGAAACATTATTAGCTTTTAGAGACTCTTTGACATAAATCATGTACGCAGAAACTGAGCTCTTCATTGATTTATCAAAAGAAAGAGGATTTACAAGTGGAATAGTGCGACCACGCTCACTAGCATCTATATACATGTTCTTTCCCCTGTAGGTGAAGTAAATTCTCCTTTCAGGGAACTTCATGTTGGCAGCCATGCGATCAAACCATGGTGCCCCTAGGATAACATCCTGATGTTGGAGGGGAGAGATGAAGAAGTCTTCTTTGTCGACATAGCTTTGGACATGAAGCCTCAACTTCCCAATCAAGGGAGTAACGGAGGCTTGTTGTCCCTTGAAAGCTGCATCAGCTGTTACTATATCTCCCATCTCAAAAGCTTGAATGCCCAACTTGGTGGCCAACTCTATTGATATGAAGTTGAGAGTAGAGCCAGGGTCAAACAAGATGAAGGCATCATGCTCTCTTACCTTTCCCCAAGCATAGGAGAGTGATGATCCTTTGCAATGAGCATCCTCTTGTGGAGCTTCGATGGTGGAAGCCCTAGGAGTCTCATTGCGAGTATTCTTCTTGGGGCAAGAACGATAGCCATGTCCTTGCTCCCCACACTTGAAACACTTATGGTCCTTGCGAAAAGCTTCAAGCTCTTCAGGAGAGAGTTTGTTTTTGCCTTTGTAAACTCCCTTCTCCTTGGACCGATTGTTGTTGTTGTTGTTGGAAGTGCCTTGGGAATTATTTTGAGCATTGGATTTCCCCTTTGCATCATTTTTATCTTTGTTTTCCATGGGCTTGACATTACGTCTAGCCCCTTGATGGAAATTGATGCGTGAAGCAACCATGGTGTGGTGGATTACTTCGGTAATAGTACCGGGCCGTTGAGAGTTGATATATTCGGCCATCTCTTCAGGTAATCCCGCACAGAATTGTTGTCTTTGCTCGGCAAAGTCTATCTTTTGAAAGACAGTAGATTTGAGATGTAAATCCCAAAACTTATCTACATACTTGGTGATAGACTCATGAGAGAGGAGCTTCAAGCCGCGCCATTCGGTAAGAACTTTATCTTTAGTATCGCTTGGAAGAAATTGCTTCATGATGGAAACTCGTAGAGTTTTCCATGTCTTTGGGGCTTCTCCATTGCCACGAAGGCTAGCCCACCATTGACGAGCTGATTTTTGGAAGTGCATAGCTACATGGCGTAGCTTGGAGGACTCTGTGAAGCCCTCGTCCCCAAAGGCCGCATCAAATTGTTGGATGAAGGCCAACACTTTGTCGGTAGCACCAAAGGTGCCATCGTAGGTGAGAAAAGAGATACTCTTTCCTCCCTCCTTGAACTTCTTTAGCTTTTGTGACCTTCGCCATGCAGGAAATGATTTGCGATGCCCTCCCCTCTTGTATTCTCTAGGAGAATAGCCATAACTTTCATCGGAAGAGAAGGAAGGTGAAGAAGAAGGAGAAGAGGGTGACCTCTTCCTAGCCCTTTTCTTCCTTTGTTTCCTCTCTTGCCTTTGAGAGTGATGAGGAGAAGGACTATGGGTTGCTCTTTTCCTCTTGGGAGGAGTAGGCGATCGTCTAGACCGCCTTCTTCGTGGAGCCACATCTTCAGAAGAACTTAGACTTTCATTGCTTTCTTTCTCTTTGGATTCCTCCTCTCGAATGGGAGAGAGTCTTCTTTTGGGGGTCTCTTCAAGAGGCCTCCTAAGCTCTCTCTCCTCTTGGAGAGGAAGGGAAATTCCATAGGCACGAAGTTGTTGAGTAACTTCGGCTTGCAAGGTAGGGTTGCCCATAGCTTGTTGCAACCTAGTCACAAGATAATTCACAAACATGGGAGCATCATCATTAGCACCTTCATGTACAAAATCAAAGCTATCAATGTTCATTCTACTCTCTTGATTATTGTCAGCCATGTTAACAAAATTTTATGTATGTACTTAGTGTCCATATTCCTGTATTCCCATGGATAGACTTGGGTAATCCAAAGATGAAATCCATGGATATACTCTCCCATGGTGAATTTGGAATAGGCAATGGCTGGAGTAATCCAGGTTGCTTCCCTCTATCATACTTGGTCTTTTGGTATACTACACATTTTGAAACATACTCTTGTATGTCCACTTTCATGGTAGGCCAATAGAAATATGTCTCTACTCCTCGAAGAGTAGGTTGAATACCTCTATGCCCTGCATATGGAGGAGCATGGGATTCATACATAACCTTCTCACGAAGGGAATGGGTAACACATAGCCTATTGCCGTGGAGAAGATAACCATCCTGCAAGGTGAATGGTTCCTCTTTCTTCCCCAAAGCAAGGGCTGACATTATGTCTCTAAAGTCAGGGTCAGTAGCATACTCATCTATCATAGAGGATAGATCATTGTGAGTAGCTATAGGCACTGCATTAACTTTTGGTCATCGTGAAAGTGCATCGGCAACTTGATTGTGCTTACCAGCTATGTGAGCAATATGGAAATTAAATTGCAAAAGAAAATTTGCCCACCTCATTTGTTTGTCGGAAAGCTTGGTTTGCGTCATGCAATACTTGAGACTTTGGTGGTCGGTTCGTAGGATAAATGGAGTCC
The DNA here is from genome assembly GCF_014529385.1 of Adiantum capillus-veneris. NCBI lineage: Eukaryota > Viridiplantae > Streptophyta > Polypodiopsida > Polypodiales > Pteridaceae > Adiantum > Adiantum capillus-veneris. The sequence goes on along the minus strand of NC_140938.1, from coordinate 115,259,057 downwards.
CCAATAGGTAGTGCTTCCATGTGTCTAGGGCATGTAGAACATCTAAAAGCTCTTTCTCATAAATGCCCAAGACTCGTTCATCACTATTGAGCCTTCGGCTCTCATATGCTATGGCATGCCCTTCTTGAAGCAAAACCGCTCCAAGGCAATCACCACAAGCATCACATTGGACCTCAAATGGCTTTGAGAGATTCGGAAGCACGAGGACTGGTTGGGAAGTAAGCTTCTCTTTGAGTTTTTCAAAAGCATTTTGCTCCTTAGCAGTCCATACAAACTTAACGTTCTTCTTTGTTAAGTCGTGTAGTGGTCCTGCTACTTGAGAGAATTTTGCTATGAAGCGTCTATAGTATGCACACATACCAATAAAGCTTCTTAGCTCATGTAGATTCCTTGGGTTAGGCCATGATTTTATTACCTCTAACTTTGATGGATCCATACGAATACCATCGTGAGAGATAATATGACCTAGATATTGAATCTCTTGAAGGAAGAATTCACTTTTCTTTTGGTTGAGAAAAAGTTTGTTCTCCCTCAAGGCTTGAAAAATCACTTGGAGATGTTGCTTATGTTCCTCCAAAGACTTGGAGTAGATGATGATATCATCAAAGAACACTCCAGTGAATTTACGATATGGTCTAAAAATTTTCTCCATGAGACGATTGAAAGTAGCTGGTGCATTAGTCAAGCCAAAAGGCATGACTAGATATTCATAAAGACCAAATGTTGTGCGAAATGCGGTCTTTAGGATATCTTCATCCACTATCCTTATTTGATGATAGCCACTCTTAAGGTCAATCCTATTGAAGTAGGTAGAGCCTTGTAGCTTATCAAACAGATCTTCTACCCGAGGCACGGGAAATCTGTTTTTGATAGTGATATGGTTTAGTGCTCGATAGTCCACACACATACGGTATGTACCATCTTTCTTTTGCACTAAAAGGACTGGAGAACAAAAGGGAGAGGAACTAGGCCTCACCATCCCTTTGTCTACCAATTCCTGTACTTGCCTCATAATCTCCTCTTGTTGAGCTTGTGAGACTCGATAAGGAGGTTTGTTAGGCGGTGAGCTTCCTGGAAGGAGCTCAATACGATGGTCATCATCCCCTCGTTTTGGAGGTAGGTCCATAGGGATATCATCGATGAACACATCTTGGAATCCTTTTAGAAAAGTAGACAAGTCTAACTCTTCTTGATTCCTATCATTTTCATTTGATGAAACATTATTAGCTTTTAGAGACTCTTTGACATAAATCATGTACGCAGAAACTGAGCTCTTCATTTATTTATCAAAAGAAAGAAGATTTACAAGTGGAATAGTGCGACCACGCTCACTAGCATCTATATACATGTTCTTTCCCCTGTAGGTGAAGTAAATTCTCCTTTCAGGGAACTTCATGTTGGCAGCCATGCGATCAAACCATGGTGCCCCTAGGATAACATCTTGATGTTGGAGAGGAGAGATGAAGAAGTCTTCTTTGTCGACATAGCTTTGGACATGAAGCCTCAACTTCCCAATCAAGGGAGTAACGGAGGCTTGTTGTCCCTTGAAAGCTGCATCAGCTGTTACTATATCTCCCATCTCAAAAGCTTGAATGCCCAACTTGGTGGCCAACTCTATTGATATGAAGTTGAGAGTAGAGCCAGGGTCAAACAAGATGAAGGCATCATGCTCTCTTACCTTTCCCCGCGCATAGGAAAGTGATGATCCTTTGCAATGAGCATCCTCTTTTGGAGCTTTGATGGTGGAAGCCCTAGGAGTCTCATTGCGAGTATTCTTCTTGGGGCAAGAACGATAGCCATGTCCTTGCTCCCCACACTTGAAACACTTACGGTCCTTGCGAAAAGCTTCAAGCTCTTCAGGAGAGATTTTTTTTTTACCTTTGTAAACTCCCTTCTCCTTGGAGCGATTGTTGTTGTTGTTGTTGTTGTTGTTGTTGTTGTTGTTGTTGTTGTTGTTGTTGTTGTTGTTGTTGTTGTTGTTGTTGTTGTTGTTGTTGTTGTTGTTGTTGTTGGAAGTGCCTTGGGAATTATTTTGAGCATTGGATTTCCCCTTTGCATCATTTTTATCTTTGTTTTCCATGGGCTTGACATTACGTCTAGCCCCTTGATGGAAATTGATGCGTGAAGCAACCATGGTGTGGTGGATTACTTCGGTAATAGTACCGGGCCGTTGAGAGTTGATGTATTCGGACATCTCTTCAGGTAATCCCGCACAGAATTGTTGTCTTTGCTCGGAAAAGTCTATCTTTTGAAAGACAGTAGCTTTGAGATGTAAATCCCAAAACTTGTCTACATACTTGTTGATAGACTCATGAGAGAGAAGCTTCAAGCCGCGCCATTCGGTAAGAACTTTATCTTTAGTATCACTTGGAAGAAATTGCTTCATGATGGAAACTCGTAGAGTTTTCCATGTCTTTGGGGCTTCTCCATTGCCACGAAGGCTAGCCCACCATTGACGAGATGATTTTTGGAAGTGCATAGCTACATGGCGTAGCTTGGAGGACTCTGTGAAGCCCTCGTCCCCAAAGACCGCATCAAATTGCTGGATGAAGGCCAACACTTTGTCGGTAGCACCAAAGGTGCCATCATAGGTGAGAAAAGAGATACTCTTTCCTCCCTCCTTGAACTTCTTTAGCTTTTGTGACCTTCGCCATGCAGGAAATGATTTGCGATGTCCTCCCCTCTTGTATTCTCTAGGAGAATAACCATAACTTTCATCGGAAGAGGAGGAAGGTAAAGAAGAAGGAGAAGAGGGTGACCTCTTCCTAGCCCTTTTCTTCCTTTGTTTCCTCTCTTGCCTTTCAGAGTGATGAGGAGAAGGACTATGGGTTTCTCTTTTCCTCTTGGGAGGAGTAGGCGATCGTCTAGACCGCCGTCTTCGTGGAGCCACATCTTCAGAAGAACTTAGACTGTCATTGCTTTCTTTCTCTTTGGATTCCTCCTCTCGAATGGGAGAGAGTCTTCTTTTGGGGGTCTCTTCAAGAGGCCTCCTAAGCTCTCTCTCCTCTTGGAGAGGAAGGGAAATTCCATAAGCACGAAGTTGTTGAGTAACTTCGGCTTGCAAAGCAGGGTTGCCCATAGCTTGTTGCAACCTAGTGACGAGATAATTCACAAACATGGGAGCATCATCATTAGCACCTTCATGTGCAAAATAAAAGCTATCAATGTTCATTCTACTCTCTTGATTATTGTCAGCCATGTTAACAAAATTTATGTTTATACTTAGTGTATGCTTTGGCAATACAAAACCTTAGTTGCCACTCCTCTTAGCCTTTGAAAATCGGCTCTTAAGTATCTACACCCACGGCTCAAAGTGGTTAATTATAGAGAGTAGAGGAGTAGGTCTAACATAGCAGAGTTGCCAAGGGCTAGCTCCTTTCGGACTTCTTATGGCTCAATAATGGTAAAGCCGTAGGCAAGTCTAAAAAGACTCCATTATTAAGTCCAAAGCTCCCGAGGTGTGCACCATCCCCCGCATAGTGGGCTTAACAAAACCAATATTGGATCCCAATTCCACTTACTCTATTATAATTAACAACATCAACCATTTATAGGCTACTTAAGCACCTCTCTTCTTAAGCAAGAAAAGAGAAACCAAATCCTCTGATACCAATGTAATGGAATTTGCCTATTCAATTTGAGAGTAGCGGAATTTAATGAGAGTACTTTCAAGAAATGATTTTGTGAGCATAGCGGGTAGACATAATTGAAGATAGCAACATAATCATAGCAATTAGTTAACTTGGCATAGACAATACTTTTGCAAGAGAGAGAATTTAGAGAACATGACAACAGTTGAGGACCGGATTTATGTGGAGCCGTTCCCCCCTCCAATAGGCATTTGTATTATGATTTCTCCCATAAAGAGAGACTTGTTACAATACATTCTTTGTGTTCCTTGTGACCTAGGTGAAGCAATGAAGATGGAAAGCTTCATGCATCACCATCATAGCATAACCTAAACTTGAAGAAAGCTTTAACTGTACCAAGCCTCAGTCCCAAGACCTCAAACACCTTCGAAGGTGGAGAGAGGTAGCAGGGAATGAGGGTAGGGAAAAGGAAGAAGAAACATTTCATACGAGAAAGAGCTAGTTCCTCACTTATCATAACTCTTGTGCTAGCATACATAATAGCATAGTAATGAAGAAGAAATAGATGGCAAGCTCAAGCATTGAAGCATGGCTCTTGGATGGATTTGCACTCCATAGCCAAGAGTGTTGGTGTAGGCTCTCAACCTCTACTTGCTTGGCGAAGGAGAGGGAGCTCTTGCACTTTGCATAGTACACAATAAGAGTGTTTGTGAGTGTGTGTGGGTGAGTATACCCCCTAAGCACCCCCCTAGCTTGCTTGGGTCGACCCCCCCTTGTAGCTCATGCTTGAAGCTCATTGGACCCCTCCAGACCAAGCCAATCACAAGCAGGAGCCATTACAAGCAACAGGGATAGCCTTGGGACAAGTGTCCCCCTTTCCCCTTTGAGAGAGAGGACTTGATAAATGCAAAATCAATTAATTAAATATCCTTTATTATCATTGGACCCCTTGGGTGGCCAACCAATAGGTTTCAGGCACACCATGAGGGCAACATGAGGAGGAACTTGACAAGTGTCCTTGCTGCCTCTTCAAGCTTGGGCTTCCCTTGTGTGTGTGTGTGTGTGTGTGTGTGTGTGTGTGTGTGTGTGTGTGTGTGTGTGTGTGTGTGTGTTCTCTCTCATCCCCCCCCTTGTAGGCTCTCCCCCCTCCTTGTAGGGATCTTTTTGACTTTGGATGAGCAAGCCCCTTAGTCATCAAGCATGACTAAGCACTTGAAGTAGGGGGTGTTCCCACAAGCATCTCAGGCAAGCTTCTCAAGGCACCTCAAGCACCTTAATCATGCACCAAGTCAAGCACCTCAATCATGGAGCCAGTCAAGCACCTCAAGCATCTTAATCAAGCACCTCAAGCATGACAAGCACCTCAAGCAAGACAAGCACCTCAAGCACGACAAGCACCTTGAGTTTGGTCCGGGTTCCCACCTCAAGCTCAGCCCTAGATTACCTAAGGTCAAAGGACTTTTACACACATTATTGGAGGTCTTTAATGAAGCTAACCCTAAGGTCCTATGCTCCATTGGTTAGCCTTGCTCTTGATAGACCATCTCCCATTTGGGCCCCTTTACTATTGGCCCCGTGTTAAGATAGATCTATAAGCACATATCTATATCTTAACACTTGTTCCCGTTTATTCTCCCACATTAAGTGATCAATTTAATATGAGAAAATCATTTGGGTTGGTTAGATATTAGATTTTATGACATGAGTGCTTCAATAATAACCAATTGCTTGATAGATTCATTAGAGAATTATGACATGAGGATATCTACAATGAGAGGGAGTGCTTTGGGGTGTAGCATCTCAACTCCAAAAAGCCCAATGAGAGGAAGGAGAGTCCGTGAGAGACTTTATTAGTGGCTTGAAGCATTTGAATTCTCGTTGTAATCCAAATGAGTTCTTCAATAATAACCAATTGCTTGATAGATTCATTAGAGGATTACGACATGAGGATATCTACAATGGGATATTCATTGGAGGTATCACCACTTGGGAAGCAGTCACCACCAATGTGATCCAAATGGAGGATAATTTAATGGTTCAAGGGGAAAGAGTGTCTGTTGAGCCTAAATCTACTAGCTCGTAAGCATCGGGGCATCAGCCAGTGACCCTAAAACCTATTGCTAAAGAGCCAAAGATATCTGAGATGACTTTAGCAGATCTCATCAAGGACATTCAAGAGAGTCTTAGAGACAATCGTGCTCCATAAAACAATCATATGTATCCAAGAAGGGAGCAACAATGGTGCTCGGTTTGCTATGGTCCGTATAGTACCAATGAATGCCCTACTTTTATAGTAAAATTCAATGGGAATTGCAATGATTGCGGGAGGTAAGGTCATCAGAACAAGGATTGCATGGTATTTAAGTGCGCAATGGCTAATAGATCAACCTTAGCATGGACACACACACCTCGAGTGCCGACATCCACCTCTTAAACAAACATCACAACACATGGTCCCTAGGGCCCAAAATGTTGTTCAAACAACACCCTTACCACCTCCAGTGCTAGGTCCGCAACCACCACATCCGAGAATCACTTCTGTGAATCAAGTGGGTTGTGAATCATCTATTGCTTGTTTGAAGGCTGTAAGGAAAATATAGACCCTAATATTTCCTATGGGATTGATGCACTTGAAGAAAGTCCACATACTACATGGAGGACTATTGTGGACAAGTCAAACCTATCTACCAAGTAGCTGCTCTTGCCGCAAGAGGCCAAAATATCAATTACACTACCAAGAGACCACCTCTTCAATGCTAGAGTGTGGGGATCCACATCGTGTAGCCGAGTGTCCTATTAGGCTACAAAAGAATGCTACACTAATGTAAACCAATCAAGCGAGCACGATTTGCATACCTGACGCATCCACGAGCATATAATCGATGATAAATGCGTATAGAGAGAGATAGAGAGTGGGAGAGAGCAAAAGAACAGGTGCAGACGCACCTCCTAGAGCGGGGTGCTACATCGGCACGGTGAGAGAGGAAGGAGGAGAGAAGAGAAGAAGACACAAGCACTGGGTGCAATCTCCCCCGTGCAAGAGTGACCATTCCCCTCTTGCACGTATTTCATTTATAGATCTCTTGAATGGTCAAATTGAGTACAAACTAGCAGGCCGGTCATAAATGGCCAAAGCTCATAAAAGAGCACTTGAGTAATAAAATGTACAATATATATTTCCATTCGCATAGGCCTAGCTCAGTCAAGGCTTTTCCACTTATCAGCAAAAATAGTAAAATATCAATTCCATAACATACCTGTCCGTTTGGAAAGCAGCTGTCCTCAATTGCGAAGATAGAAAATCTACAAACAATACTTGTCAAAAACAATGATTAGAAATCTATATCGAAACTATCACATAGTAAAAGAAAAATCTATAAAATTATACAACATTGCTTATGCCTGCCGTCATCCATATACTACCTATTCTAGTGTCCCATACCACTAGAATAAGCAGTATATGTCATACCCTGATGAATCAAGATATCATTGGTCACACCACTCATTATCCAATAATCTATGCTGATCAATCTCAAGTTCAGTTTCATAAATACTGTCGTGATAGAAAAGCATCATATACCCATTCCAAATCCATTTTCAAACATCTGCCAACATGTATCTATTTCAAATCCAAATCCAAATATCCTTCATTTTTGTATACCCAGGTAACAAAATCATACCAGTTATAGTGGTGGCCAGCCACTGCAGCATGGTTTCATGATTGGTGTTGCCTAAATCAACGAATCTACACCAACAAGACGTGTTGTCTAAATCGGCGAATCTGCATTTGATATTGTTTAAAAATTATGAATCTGCAATTTATCAATGTGATGCCTAAATCGGCGGATCTGCATCAAGGTGACTATCTACACACTGCCTAAATCGACGAATCTGTGTTTCCGTGACCAATGGACTAGGCTAGGCATGAAAATATAACACTTATCACATTTGTGAGACCAATTTGAAGCATGTGTGAGTATGAGGGTACTTACATACTGTTGTTCATTGTCCCAGAGCACCTTAGCTCACATGAGTAGTTGTATAGCTTAATGAATAATCATGTCAAAAAAAAAATCATACAGTGCAAGTAGTAAGTCCTAACCATAGCTGAGCCGGAGTATTCAGTTGACAAAACAATGCAAATTTTAAAAAATAAAATTAAGTTAAAAAATATGATAATCGTGTGTGGGATTTGATCGTTGTAGTGCAACATTTTGAAGTGAAACATTTACAAGTATGTGTGTGTTTAAAGCGTAATGTGGTTACGTATATGGCATGGGCATGATGGCAAACTACAAGCATACTGATTTGAGACCAAAAAAATAAAGGAATGCTAAATACGTGTAAAATGTTATGGCTCTTGGCGCCTACACTTCCTCAATGGTGAAGGAAATGTGATATAAAGAGTGCAAAGGAGTAGGGAGATCGACCAATGCGTGTAAAGTAAAGGTAGAAGAAGGTGATTTAACCAGTTTTCACAATGCTTGATGCTTAAGAGGATAAACTCGTAGAGAAGTTCAATTCTGCCTAATAGCTTGAGCCGCGCCAAGCCCCACTAGTGCCCCACATTGATAATTGCTAGCTATGAAACGTAACATCATAGGAAACTATCCCAAGAGACCTTAAAGATTTATCACCCAATGGGGAGAGGGAGAGAAATGAAATGAAATGTTATATAAGTAGTCTGCAAAAGATAAAATTACCTATGAGAACAAAATGATACGATCTTGGTGGATCTAATACAATGTGTGGGTACAAAATGAAATGAAGTAAAGTGAAATACTTAAAAATAAGACTAAAACTAAAAGCCTAGCATCGTTTATTAAAATCAGCATCATCATCGTCAAGTCGGTTGTTCAAAAGACTATTGCACAGGTCGCTCGCTGAAGAGCTTCGTCAATGTCCGCTTGTGTAAGTAGCCATAGTACTGGGAGGGGGTAGAGAGATAGCAAAATGAAATGGAGTCAAAAGTCCATGGGATCAAACTTAGACAATTCTTATGGATCAAATCCAATGTTTGGATACAAAATAAAATGAAGTACATGAAAATATTAAATTTTACAAACGCCAAAGCTAAAGCCCAAAAAATGGCAGACTAATTGCCATCATCATCATTGATGCCCAAGGATACGTTGCAGCGAGCGTCGTCACAGAATACTGCATCGATCACGGAGTGTTGAATCGAGTCTTCCAATGCATCGTGTGCCAATTGAAGCCCATGGTGATCAGTAGAGGGAATCAAGAGAGAGATTGAGTATCGAGTGGTGGCATGAGGGTGAGAGAGATTACGTGTCTATGGGTGTGTGCCAATGGAATGGAAAAAAGCTCGCAAAAGGATGGCCTCAAAGCCATCATGTGATCAGACGAAACCTACAACTGACGTGTCCAATGCTCCAGGCTGAGAGGGAGGTAGAGGGAAGCGACAAAGCTCTCACTAATGCTATGGATAACCTTGGTCTGACAGATGCATTTGCGAAAACCCTTAACAGGCTTGGGTACGAGTGGGAGAACATTGTGGAGTAGGAACGAGATGCCGCACTCGAGAATGGAGGATTAGGAAGGCTTGCATCCTGCTTGTTGGATTCAATGGCAACACAGAAGATTGGCTAGAAAAGGTCAGCCCTTGGGAGATTGTGAGGCATGACATTGTGTACCCTATACAATTTTTTTTTGTAAAGTGCAAGCACAATCCAGCGGCGGCAACCGCAAATGGAGCAATGGAGAAGTAATCCAAGCTTTGGCTTATGACGTTATACCAAAAGTAAGAACACCATAAGCCTTTGGATTTGCGATGCGAGGCCATCTGCTAAGGACTTTGACCTTTATGCTTTCAATGATGGTCATCATCATGAAAAACAACTCACCTACATTCAAAGGCTTTAGGCTTCTCAGATTTTTAGTATATTGTATCCTCGTGATACCACAATTATTAAGGCTTAAGCAACAATACTTCTTGTTCAGAGCGTCCCCAACACTAGCCATTCCTGAGCTTATGCGACTTCTGATGGACATTGAAGGCTTGGGATGGGATGAAGCTTGGTCCATTACCACAGCACAAATGGTGTCGCTAGTTGAGAAGGAGAGCGAGGTGCTAACTACTCCTATGTAGACACACGCATAGTGAGTTGGGGGGGGGGGGGGGGGGGGATGGTTGGTGCATGGCGGACTGCTTGTGGTGGTTGCAAGCAACTGAGTGAGAGTGCAAGGTTGGACAACTCCGGTTGGTGTGTGCGAGAGACAGATAAGGAGGTAATCATGATGGTTGGTGGGCATCAACCAGGAGTTAGAAAACAATCGAACGTCAAGTAAGAGAAAGAAAGTATGCATGCCCTGAGAGTTGGTGAACAAGAGAGGGGTCGTCAGCAAAAGAGAGATACAGAGAGACCGGTTTCGGGTGGCGGCCAGATACAGAGAAAGAAAGAGAGAGATTGGGTGGTTGGGGTAGGGAAACGGGAGCCACTACATGGGCATTGAGAGGCTGTGACCCGCATGGCCTAAGAGAGGCGACTGTGGTTGGTGTGAGGGAGTCGATCAAGGATTGAGAGATGACTCAAAAGGAACGGTTGTGGTGACTATGACTATTCGACTAAGTGAGAGAGAGATAGAATACCGTCAGCGGCGGCTACATGAGAGATTTTGAGGGGTGGTTGGTAGCACGAGTCGAGAGAGACTGAGTGCTTGATCACAGAGAGGTATTGTCTCGTCCATTGCATGCGTACTATATTATTCTTGGCTCACCAAAACCCTTCACACATACACACTCAACAGGAGCAGCACGTGCGCTATTGCCATAGCTGGCTTGGCAGGTGGCCTTGGTGATTGCTGCTGGAGGGGCGGGTGTTCATGCAGGGGCTGGTGTACTTTGTCAAGGTCAACTGCGTCCATGCTGCATGCGAGCTCTATCTGCCATGTTGCTCGTGATATTATGCATCTACTTGTCACGATGGATCTCCTACGTTTGTATTAGAAAAAAATACCCTCCTTAATTATAAATTCCGGGCCTAACTTGGAGTAGGTTCCCAGGAGAAAATGTAAATAGGCTAATTTTTTAATGCTATTTTTAATTCCCTCTCCTTCCTATGACAAAAGACCTCCAATCCTTCTCCTACTACTCCTCTTCATTGACTACTATACAGATCCTATGACTATATTTGTCGCGCTTATTAATATATATATATACACGTTAATATTGTGTAAACTTTGCTCATAGTATAAAATTGTCATTCCTACTGTCTTATTTAGATATCTTCCAGTAATTATAAATTAATGAAGGATTAATGCTGGATTTTTATGAAAAAAATAATAATATAAGACAAGGACATAGAATTATAAATTTTGAAAACCAGAAGGAAACAAGAGCACTTAGCTTTTGGTTATCCGAATCTTCAATCTCGGGAACGTAGCCTCAACTCTTTTACCACTGCTACAAACGAAAGATGCGGCGTCCCTGCAAAATACGTAAAATAACACGCTACAGACATTAAAACGATAGATCTGCATACCTGACGCATCCACGAGCACATAATCGACGATAAACGTGAATAGCGAAAGATAGAGAGCGGGAGAGAGTGAAAAAACACGTGTAGGCGCACCTCTTAGAGCAGAGTGCTATGCCGGCACGGTGAGAGAGGAGGGAGGAGAGAAGATAAGAAGACACAAGCACTGGGTACAATCTCCCCCCATGCAAGAGTGACCATTTTCCTCTTGCACGTATTTCATTTATAGATTTTTTGAATGGTCAAATTGAGTACAAACTGGCCGGTCGGTCATAAATGGACAAAGCTCATAAAAGAGCACTTGAATAATAAAATGTACAATATATATATATATATATATTTCCATTCGCATAGGCCTAGCTCGGTCCAACCTTTTCCACCTGTCAGCTGTAAAAATAGTAAAATATCAATTCCATAACAAGCACGTCTACAATGCCGATAGTCATGTGTAATTGATGTGGCATAGATCATTTGATTGGCCAATGTCCGAATAATCAAAATGCACCAAAGATCGCTCCACTAAACTTGATTGAGGTTACCAAGGAGCCATCACAAAGTACACCTATGGTACCATTGTAAAATGTACTCACACGATCGATGCTCCAAAACAAAATTATATTCTTGAAGAGAGAGACACGACATCAATTGCCCAATCTCAGAAGAAGAAGAAAACATGAAGGAAGAGATCGCAAAAAGCAGCGAAGTCAGACCCCAGTTCAAAGACCAACAAAGGGACTGGTGACGGCCTCGTATATATGAACGACACTGAAGAGGATTTTGATTTGGGTGAAACCGTGGAGACCAAAATGACCACTAGGAAAGAAACCAACAAGGAAGATCGTCATGAGCCACAATGGCCAGGACCAAAGAAGAAGATAAGAACTTACCCAAATCCTACAGAGGAGATTGAGCGAGTCAAGCAATTAAGGAGTTTGGTAGGAGAGACCCAAAGGGATCTAGAGCCAGCACCTAGGCAGATCCAGATTACAGACACAATGTTCCCTATGCAACAACAACCTCACAAAGTCCATAGACCCCTAGCCATACCTAGTGTCATCCAAGAAGAAGTGACTTAAAGTCATGGGAAAGGGGCGTACTCACTTCTTGTTGGAAAGAATGTTTACAAAGGGGCTACGTGACCCTATCAAAGAAATGGAGATCCCATCTTCCCCACGTCAAGGGATTGAAGCCCAAAAGGTGTCATTAAATATTGCGAAATTGATAGTATTTATGGCTTCAGAAGTTAGAACCACCATCATGTCCAAACTATATGGAGACCCCGAGCTATTCTTACTCTTTGAGCTTTCCTCAATGGAGAATTGAAAGTCGGGCTACCACAATTTGCACAGATGGATGAAGCTAGGGAGATGCCAATAGAGGAGGAACACTTAGATCCACAACCCAACCTAGATGAGAACTCTGTTGTAGAAATATCGGTTAACAAGTTGGGACAATACTTTGAGGGCGATGAATCCAATGTGACCATACCATTCACTACCAAGGGATTAATTGTGAAGGGAATCCTTCATGGTGGTGTTGGGGTTAGCATTGTGACTAAAAATTGATGGGAAACTATGGGAAGACCTCACCTTGGGACCACAAACATAGTAGTAAAGATGGCCAATGGGACTATTGTTAAACCTATTGGGATGCTAGAAGATCTCAAGATCAAGGTCTTTGGTCACAAAATGAGGAATACCTTCATTGTTATGGATTTCTCCAAGCACACTATGTCCTCTGAGATGATCTTAGGACATCCTTGCATGAGGGAAGTAAGAATGGTGCATGATTGGTCTAAAAACCATGTCTACTTGCAGCTCCAAGATTTTGTCATACAAGTGGATCTTGTAACTGATCATCCTCTAGGAAACAGATCTATAATTGATCATAGATCTAATACCATGGTTCACTCGGCCCCATTGCAGTATTGTTACATGTGTATAATGGACACTGATGTTGGAAAAGATTCTCCTTATATGGATGTTCTACTTGGGATGACTGAGTCTGACAATGTGGATTGGGTCCACCTAGTAGCAACCATAGACACTTGGGGAAATAGGGGACAACCTGGGTAACACCTGAGGGGGATGAAATGCCACAACGCATGTCCTTAAATATGCTAGAACCAATGCATACAGGTTTTGATGACCTACGGGATGAAGATTTGACTGACATTGGAATCAGTAGCATCTCACAAGACTATAGCCCACACGATTCGAATTCTGAATCATCAATTGAAATTGACTCTGAGGACGAAGAATCTAAGTTAAATCTTAATGCAAATGTGGTGACAAACCATTCAGGGCCTAGTGGTACCCTAGACGACAATCTATCTAGGGGAGCAGAAGACAGAAGTAGCGATTCATCTAGTGACTCTTCACTAGAGATCGGCCATAATCAAAAATTAGATAAGAAGAGTAAGAGAAATAAGAGGCAACGATAGCGAGCAAATATGCATGCTAGAATAAATGAAAAGAAATCTACCACAGAATGGCTTAATTATATAGGGGCATGTGATGCTCATAAGAAGTTGGTAGATAACTGGGATGAATACCTTCAAAGCGTTATGTGGTGTAGTCCACAACCCATTGACATCGCACAGCTAGAGGCTACAACAAAGTCAAAGTTGAGTTGTATCGTAAGGAGACAACAAAATCAAGAGTTACCTCAACAACAAAAGGAAGCGGAAGAGAAATCACAATCCATAGAACAACAAGACTCCCCACATGGGTATAACCGGAGGACATTTCTCAGGGGAACTAACTGCTAGGAAGGTGTTGCAACCAGGCTATTGGTGGCCTACCTTATTCAAGGATGCATCACTTTTTGCAAAAGGATGTGATGAATGCCACTGTTACAAGATCACACAACGAAAGGATAAGATGCCCTTACATCCTGTTAAAGTGACTCAACCATTTGAAAATGGGGTTCAGACTTTATAGGCCCAATTAGCTCGGCAGCTCATAACACTCAATCTCAATATATTATCGTTGCCACTGACTATGTGACAAAGTGGGAGGAAGCCAGAGTGATACGTAAGGCTAATGCAAGGTCAATTGCCAAGTTTCTCTTTGAGAACATTATTACAAGATTTGGTTCTCTTTGAGATTGTGAGTGACAATGGTACTCATTTTATAAATGGAGTGATAAAGGAACTCACGGCAAACTTCATGATAGCCCACCATAAGTCCACGCCTTATTATTCACAAGCAAATGGCCAAGTTGAGAGCACTAACAAGACCTTAATTTTTATCTTGACCAAAACAGTCGAGGCTCATCGCACAGATTGGGATTTGAAGCTAACATCAGCTCTATGGTCTTACCGTACTTCTTACAAAGTGGCTAATAATTGTACACCATTCAAAATGGTATATGGCCAAGAAGCAGTTATGCCATTAATCTATTGTCATATGGAGTGTGTGTCACTTGAGAAAGCCATCTCTATCTAAAAGTACCTATCCAAGTCAAGGGTGTCGACAAGAAAAAAATGGTGATTTTTGGTATCTGTCACACTTCTATCAGCTATGACCACGGGGTTGTAGCTCAAGACTTTTTGGTCATGCCTGTTGGAACTAGGGAAGGTCATATAAACCTAGGATGCACCTGGATGATAGCAACCAAATGCAATATTGATTGGGGGACAAGGAGTGTCACAACGCAGAAACAACCTCTTAGCCCTGTCACTCAAGCCATAGTCCCTGAGATATTACCTCTTGAGGAAATAAAACAAAAAACAATGCACGTCCAGGAGGTTGAACCATATGTCCCTATAGCCCAACTCCCTAGAGCCTCAACTTCTGCAATTGAAACAAAGCTTAAGACACACAAGATGCATGCTAATATAACGAATAAAATATACAAGTGTGTCCCTAAAGCTTCTTTAGCGACCATGGATGATGCTAAAAAAACAGGAGCCTTGTAAGAAACGCCCCAGTCGCTCTTAGAAATGTAAGAAAACGTTGCGTTGGATTCCCAAACGACTATTGGAAACCCAAGGCTACTATCAAGGAAATGATCAAATCTGGGTGCCAAAACATAAATTGTGTTCTTACATGTCATCTGACCCATGTGAGTCAAATCCTGTGACGACAAAGCCGATGGAAGATCGTGAAAAAGAAAAAAATCACACGCTATACACCGGATCTAGAGCTAGTATGGGTTCCCAAGCGAGGAAGGCTTATTTCACTCAGCTCAACCATAGAAAAACAAATGAAGTTTCTTACTCTTCATGTCATAATAATCAATATCTAATTCTCCTAAATGATTTTCTCATATTAAACTGATCATTTCATGTGGGGAAGGCCAGGGGAGAAAAAGCTAGAATATTGGTTAAGCTAGCAGACCGGCCACAGTAGGGATCCAAAGGAGGGAAAATAGGGATCCAAAGGGGGGGCCATCTGCAAAAGAGCCATGAGCAACAATGGGCTAAAAAGACCCTAAGGTTCAGTCCATTAAGACTTCCAAAATGCTAAGGTTCCAAAATTCAAAGGTTGTGTCCAAAGGTCAACCCTAGGGAAAATTGGATGCTTTGTGTGTGCCCTAAAAGTCTTTGCACATCCCTACATGGGAGGGGGCGAGCCCTAAAGGTAGGGGATGAGAGAGAAAGCCACACACACACACACACACACAGGCTCCCTTTACACAAAGGGAATAAGGGACACATGTCAGCTCCCTAGGCCAGATGCCCACAAGGTGTGCCCAATTTCTATTGGATGACCCTTGAAGTGGACCAATGAGAATTAAGCTAGAGTAAATCTAGTTTAATTAATTTAAAAACATTTAATAAAAGAAACCAATGAGAATTAAGTCTCCTAGAAGACTATTGGGCAGTCTCCCAAAGGGTCCAATGAGCATTCAGGAGCCCCATGGCTAGCCTGATTCCTATTGGCCAGGAGGCAAAGGGGTCCAATGAGAGTTTAGTTTAATTATTTAATTACCTAAAGCTCTCACAAAAGGGGAAAGGGGGACACATGTCAGAAGGCTATCACTTATGCTGCTTAATTGTAATCGGCTTGACTTGGGGAGGGCCAATGAGGCTTCAGCAAGAGCAATTAGCAAGAGGGCTCGCCCAAGAGAGAGAGGGGGCTGATTTTTGCAAGGCATTATCACACGCACACTCACACAAGCTCATGTGTGAAGAAAGAGAAGACTATCTCTTCCCAAGCTTTAATGGAGAACTCATCACCTACTCCAAGCTTGTGAGATAGAAGCCTACATCAACACTCTCTTGGCATGTGGATGCAAATCCAACCAAGAGCCAAGCTTCAATGCATGCTCATCTCCTCTACCAAGCTAATTACTAAGCTAAGCTATGCCACATATGAGTGATTATGTGAGGAGATGTACATCTTTCTCGTAAGATACTCCTTCTTCCTCTCAATCTACTCTCATACCCTGCTAGCTCTCACCATCTTCGAAGGTGTGTGAGGTCTTGGGTCTGAGAACGGGGATAATTCAAGTTGTGTTTGTTAAGTGTTTTGCTTAGTGCATGAAGTTTCCATCTTCATTGCACTAGCTAGTCTTGAAGGAACACAAAGAATTGTATTGTACAATGTCTCTCTTGATGGGAGAAACCATAATACAAAGCCTTTTGGAGGGGGGACCGGCTCCATGAAAATCCGGTCCTCAACTGTTGTCAATAGCTTAATTTCTCTCTCTTTTGAAAGTATTGTCGATGCTATCTAACTAGGTGTTATGCTTTTTGTTGCTCTCTCCACCCAAGCACTCTTGTAATTCTCATTAGGAATCTATTCTAATGAAATGCCCACTATGTTCATGCTAATTTCCGCTACACATAAGTTATTAGGCCATTAAATGTTACATTGGTATCAGAGCCTATGGTTTCTCTTTTCTTGCTCAAGAAGGAAGGTCCTCAAGCTAGCTACAAATGGTTGGTATTATTAATTGCCTGTGAGTAAGTAGAATAGGGATTTTTCAGCCTTGCAGTGCGCCTGCCTTCGTGCAGTTAACGGGGCATCACCGTCGAGAGCTATGGTCTTAATAGTGGAGTCCTACGGGACTTGCCTACGGCTTAACCACTATTGAGCTATTAGAAGCTTGACAGGAGCCGGTGTTGTTTTGGTGTCGAAAGACCCTCTCTTCTATTCCTTGCAATTAATGGTATTCGAGCTGCGGGTACAGTAGCTTGAGTTTTTTTTCTAAAGGGGTAAAGAGGAGTAGCAACTAGGGCTTGAAGTGCCAAAGTACACCTAAAAGTTGTTAGAATGGCTGACAATAGTAAAGAGAGTGAAATTAATGTTGATAACTTTGATTTTGCTCATGAGCAAGCTACTAATGATGCTTCAATGCTTGTTAACTATCTTGTTTCTAGGCTTCAACAAGCCATGGGCAATCCATCTCTCCAAAGTGAAGTGCAACGGCAGCTCCGTGCTCACGGGATTCTCCAAGCTCATCACCATGACGAGAGAACACCTAGGAAGCCTCCTTGTGAGACTACCAAAAGAGGTCTCTCTCCGATTCGGGAAGAAGAAGAGAATCCATATGAAGGGCTCAAGAATTTACTTCTTGATGATGCATCTCCTTCCCAAAGGAGAACTCAAGAGCCTCCACCGAAGGAACGAGAAGAAGCGAGTCTCCCGCCACCTCGGCGGAGATGGCTCCACGAAGACGGCGGGCTAAACGCTCTCCATCACCACCAAAGCGGAGAAGACCATCACACTCTTCTCCACGCCATAATTCAAAGAGGGATGATAAAAAGCAAGAGAAGAAAAAGGCGAGAAAGAGGACACCCTCTTCTCCATCTTCTTCATCCTCTTCCTCTTATGAAAGCTATGGAGAAGACGACAAAGATCAAGACAAGAAAAAGGCGAGAAAGAGGTCACCCTCTTCTCCACCTTCGAAGAAAGTGATGGTGCAACCTTTGAACCATCAAAAAGAAGAGGCCATAGGAAATCCTATGCCGCATGGAAGAGGTCGTCCAAGTTGAAGAAATTCAAAGAGGGAGGGAAGAGCATCTCTTTCCTTACCTATGATGGTACCTTTGGTGCTACGGACAAATTCTTGGCCTTTATCCAACAATTCGATGCGGCGTTTGGAGATGAGGGCTTCACGGAGTCCTCTAAGCTACGCCATGTAGCTATGCACTTTCAAAAGTCCGCCAGACAATGGTGGTCTAGCCTACGAGCCAATGGTGAAGCTCCACGAACATGGAAAGCTTTAAGAGCTTCCATTATGAAGCAGTTTTTGGCCACCGATGCCAAAGACAAAGTACTCACCGAATGGCGAAGCTTAAAGCTCTCTCCCAATGAATCTATCCACAAATATGTAGACAAGTTTTGGGACCTACAACTCAAAGCCACTGTCTTCAAAAAGTTGGATTTTGGAGAGCAAAAGCAACAATTTTGTGCGGGCTTAACCGAAGAAATGGCGGAGTATGTCAACTCCCAAAGACCACGTACCATATCGGCGATAATACACCACACTATGGTCGCCTCTCGAATCAATTTCCAAACGGGGGCAAAAAAGAAATAATAAGCCCCCGGAAAACAAGGGTTCCAATGAGCCTAAGGGGAAGGACAATGTCCAAAAGTCTCCTAAGGGCAACTCCAACAAAGCTAAAGAGAAGGGAGTTTACAAAGGTAAGAATAAACTCTCTCCTGAAGAGCTTGAGCGTTATCGTAAGGATAACCGGTGTTTCAAGTGCGGCGAACAAGGGCATGCGTACCGCGCTTGTCCCCAAAAGAACAACCGTCAAGATCCTCCTAGAGCTTCCTTGGTTGAAATCCAAGAGGAGGAGACTCACCAAACTCACCACAAAGGATCTCCTTTATGCCATGCTTGGGGAAAGGTAAGAGAACATGATGCTTTTATTCTCTTTGACCCTGGTTCTACTCACAATTTTATATCTATAGAGTTGGCCACCAAGCTAGGAATACAATCCTACGAGATGGGAGATGTCCTACCCACAGACAGTGCCTTCAAGGGGCAAGAAGCTTCAGTCACTCCCTTAATCGGGAAATTGAGGCTTCATGTCCAAGGCTATGTGGACAAAGAGGACTTCTTTATCTCTCCTCTCAAGCATGAGGATGTAATCCTAGGGGCACCATGGTTTGACCGCCTGGCTGCCAACGTTAAATTTCCTGAAAGGAGAATCTCCTTTAAGTTCAGGGAAAAAGACATGTATATAGATACTAAGGAAATGGGTAACACCATCCCCATTGTACATACACCAGCTTTCAACAAGTCAATAAAGAGCTCTATTTCTGTGTACATGATTTTTGTTAAAGACTCTCAAAATGAACCTAATGCTTTAGCAAAAGAAAATAAAAGCAACCAAAAGGAATTAGAGTTATCCAATTTTCTCAAGGGGTTTCAAGATGTTTTTATTGACGACATCCCTTGTGAGCTACCTCCTAAACGAGGTAATGATGACCATGCAATTGAACTTCTTCCAAGAAGTTCACCGCCTAATAAACCTCCTTATAGAGTTTCTCAAGCTCAACAAGAGGAGATTATGCGGCAAGTGCATGAGTTAGTTGACAAGGGTATGGTTAGGCCAAGCTCATCTCCATTTTGCTCACCTGTGCTATTAGTGCAAAAGAAAGACGGCACATATCGTATGTGTGTCGACTATAGAGCACTAAATAGGATCACTATCAAGAATAGGTTTCCCGTTCCACGGGTAGAAGACCTATTTGATAAGCTACAAGGATCGACCTACTTCAGTAGGGTTGACCTAAAAAGTGGCTATCATCAAATAAGGATAGTTGATCAAGACATTGTAAAGACCGCATTTCGTACTACATTTGGTCTTTACGAATACATTTTCATGCCTTTTGGCTTGACCAATGCACCAGCCACATTCAACCGCTTGATGGAGAAGTTGTTCAAGCCTCATCGAACCTTCACTGGAGTGTTCTTTGATGATATTATTATCTACTCTAATTCATTGGAGGAACACAAGCAACACCTCCAGGTAATATTTCAAGTTTTAAGAGAGAATAAACTTTATGTTAATCGAAAGAAAAGTGAATTTTTCTTGCAAGAGATTCGGTATTTAGGTCACATTATCTCTCAAGATGGCATCCAAATGGATCCATCCAAGTTAGAGGTAATAAAAGGATGGCCTAAACCAAGGAATCTTCATGAACTAAGAAGCTTCATAGGTATGTGTGCATACTATAGACGCTTCATAGAAAAGTTCTCACAAATTACGGGACCATTACATGACCTAACAAAGAAAAGCGTTAGGTATACATGGTCTGCTAAGGAGAACAATGCTTTCGAAAAGCTTAAAGAAAAGCTTATCTCTCAACCTGTGCTTACACTACCGGATCTCTCAAAACCATTTGAGGTCCAATGCGATGCTTGTGGTGATTGCCTTGGAGCTATTTTGCTCCAAGAAGGGCACGCCATAGGCTATGAGAGTCGAAGGCTCGACCCTGTTGAGCAAGCTCTAGGCATATACGAAAAGGAACTCCTAGCAGTTCTACATGCCTTAGACTCATGGAAGCACTATTTATTGGGGACTCCTTTCATTCTGCGAACGGATCACCAAAGTCTTAAGTACTTCATGACGCAGACCAAGCTCTCCGAAAAACAAATGAGGTGGGCAAATTTCCTTTCGCAATTTCATTTTCATATTGCTCACATTGCTGGCAAGCATAATCAAGTAGCTGATGCACTCTCAAGACGACCGAGAGTGAATGCGGTTTCCATAGCAACTCACAATGATCTATCTTCAATGATAGATGAGTATGCTATTGATCCCGATTTTATAGATGTGATTTCAGCCCTTGCATTAGGGAAGAAAGAAGAACCATTTACTTTACAAGATGGTTATCTTCTCTATGGCAATAGACTATGCGTTACTAACTCACTACGTGAGAAAGTAATGTATGAATCTCATGCTCCACCTTATGCGGGGCATAGAGGGATTCAGTCTACCTTAAAGGGAATTGAAACATATTTCTATTGGCCTACCATGAAAGTGAACATACAAGAGTATGTTTCCAAATGTGTGGTATGCCAAAAGACAAAATTTGATAGAGGGAAGCAACTTGGATTGCTTCAACCCTTGCCAATCCCTAATTCACCATGGGAGAGCATATGCATGGATTTTATCTTTGGATTGCCTAAGTCTATCCATGGGAATACGGGAATATGGACGATAGTAGATAGGTTTAGTAAACAAGCTCATTTTATACCTGTCAAAAAGACTATCAAAGCCCATCAAATGGCAACCCTCTTTATTTCACAAATTTTCAAGTACCATGGCTTGCCCATGTCCATAGTGTCGGATAGAGATCCTAGAATGACCAGTAATTTCTGGAAGGGTCTCTTTGAGAATTTAGGAACAAGGCTAAACTTCTCTTCGGCCTATCATCCACAAACTGATGGCCAAAGTGAAATAGCTAACCTAACCATTCTCGATCTACTAAAAGCCTATGTAACGGAAGTAGATCAAAGATCCCAATGGGAGAAGTACTTACCCTTAGTGGAGTATGCTTACAATAACACTGTACATACTTCCACGGGAAAAGCACCTTTCGAGGTAATTGAGGGAAGATCAAAAAGTCCCTTGCTACTTAAGGTACATGGGAAGATCTTCGTTGCAGATGAGTATAGCCGAGACCTACAAGAATCTTTCCAAAAGATTAAGGATGCTATCTCTATCTCACAGCAAAGGCAAAAGGCTGCTGCTGACAAGCACAGAAGAGCCCAAGCCTTTAAAGAAAACGATTGGGTCTTGTTAAAGTTTCCCAAGGCTCGATTAAGGCACACAACGGGCAAGAATCCTACGGGTCACCAAAAGTACTATGCTAAACTAGCAAAAAGGTACTATGGTCCCTTTCAGATTCTTAGGCCAATCAATGAGATGGCCTATCAACTCAAGTTGCCCAATCATTGGCTCATACACAATGCTTTTCATGTGAGCCTATTAAAGCCTTACAAAGGAGAGCCACCTCAAGAACCAACTATTGAAGACCCACCGGAGATCGAGGACCAAGAAGAGGTGTTGCAGCCCCAGTCCATTCTCCGACATGAAGACAAGGTACTAAGAGGCGGTAAGACTATCCGACGATATCTTATTAAGTTTAAGAATTATCCTTTTGAAGATGCTAGATGGATGCAAGGCATACAATTAAAGGATAACATAAACCTTGTAAATGCTTACAATGCTTCCCAAGAGTAAGAAAATGTACAAAATGTTAAAAATGAACAAATTTTTTGTCTTATAAGACTCTCTTTTTTTTTATTTGTGCACAAAAATGAAGTAGTATGCATGCTTAGATCAAGTTTGCGGAGACGACGTCTCCCAAACACCAAGTAGAGCTTGTCACTCTACTATGGAAGACTGATAGGACTAATGTGCAGACATGCTTGCGGTAGCCTCAGGCTCTCAAGCGCCAAATGGACTAGTCGTCCATTGTGGAATGATGTCGTAGGGTAACATAGGGATCCTCTACCCGCTAAGAAAAGGACTCATGAACATGCTTTATCTTCTCTACACCATAGTCGAGGATGACTATGATTTCAAGAGAGAGGTAATGTCATAATAATCAATATCTAATTCTCCTAAATGATTTTCTCATATTAAACTGATCATTTCATGTGGGGAAGGCCAGGGGAGAAAAAGCTAGAATATTGGTTAAGTTAGCAGACCGGCCACAGTAGGGATCCAAAGGAGGGAAAATAGGGATCCAAAGGGGGGGCCATCTGCAAAAGAGCCATGAGCAACAATGGGCTAAAAAGACCCTAAGGTTCAGCCCATTAAGACTTCCAAAATGCTAAGGTTCCAAAATTCAAAGGTTGTGTCCAAAGGTCAACCCTAAGGAAAATTGGATGCTTTGTGTGTGCCCTAAAAGTCTTTGCACATCCCTACATGGGAGGGAGCGAGCCCTAAAGGTAGGGGATGAGAGAGAAAGCCACACACACACACACAGGCTCCCTTTACACAAAGGGAATGAGGGACACATGTCAGCTCCCTAGGCCAGATGCCCACAAGGTGTGCCCAATTTCTATTGGATGACCCTTGAAGTGGACCAATGAGAATTAAGCTAGAGTAAATCTAGTTTAATTAATTTAAAAACATTTAATAAAAGAAACCAATGAGAATTAAGTCTCCTAGAAGACTATTGGGCAGTCTCCCAAAGGGTCCAATGAGCATTCAGGAGCCCCATGGCTAGCCTGATTCCTATTGGCCAGGAGGCAAAGGGGTCCAATGAGAGTTTAGTTTAATTATTTAATTACCTAAAGCTCTCACAAAAGGGGAAAGGGGGACACATGTCAGAAGGCTATCACTTATGCTGCTTAATTGTAATTGGCTTGACTTGGGGAGGGCCAATGAGGCTTCAGCAAGAGCAATTAGCAAGAGGGCTCGCCCAAGAGAGAGAGGGGGCTGGTTTTTGCAAGGCATTATCACACGCACACTCACACAAGCTCATGTGTGAAGAAAGAGAAGACTATCTCTTCCCAAGCTTTAATGGAGAACTCATCACCTACTCCAAGCTTGTGAGATAGAAGCCTACATCAACACTCTCTTGGCATGTGGATGCAAATCCAACCAAGAGCCAAGCTTCAATGGATGCTCATCTCCTCTACCAAGCTAATTACTAAGCTAAGCTATGCTACATATGAGTGATTATGTGAGGAGATGTACATCTTTCTCGTAAGATACTCCTTCTTCCTCTCAATCTACTCTCATACCCTGCTAGCTCTCACCATCTTCGAAGGTGTGTGAGGTCTTGGGTCTGAGAACGGGGATAATTCAAGTTGTGTTTGTTAAGTGTTTTTCTTAGTGCATGAAGTTTCCATCTTCATTGCACTAGCTAGTCTTGAAGGAACACAAAGAATTGTATTGTACAATGTCTCTCTTGATGGGAGAAACCATAATACAAAGCCTTTTGGAGGGGGGACCGGCTCCATGAAAATCCGGTCCTCAATTGTTGTCAATAGCTTAATTTCTCTCTCTTTTGAAAGTATTGTCGATGCTATCTAACTAGGTGTTATGCTTTTTGTTGCTCTCTCCACCCAAGCACTCTTGTAATTCTCATTAGGAATCTATTCTAATGAAATGCCCACTATGTTCATGTTAATTTCCGCTACACATAAGTTATTAGGCCATTAAATGTTACACTTCATATAGCTCATATACAAAAATAGAAGGTTCGACAACCTCCACCTACCATTGTACATATCCATACAAACAAGAAAGAGTTTTCACCTCCTATTGTAAGTTCACCACTTAGAACAACGTTGCAAATAAAATCATGGGAGAGTACCTTACCACCCTTGCAACTAGATAAAATGCCTAGGGCATGCGAAAACTATTGGTAAAAGTCTTCACCCATGACAACTTGGAACAATTGGTTTCAAAAGGTGATGACATCATTCCAAAAGGTATGATCTACCTAAGGAAGGGGGAGTGGTTGCTGACATTCATCATTCACTCACTCTCCTCTTAACCTTCCTCCCTGACCTCTCAATCTCCAATCTTAGGGAATGTATATATAAAGCCTTATACTTACAAAAACCAAAATAAAAAAGTAAAAGAGCAAGAGCCACCAAACAATAATCTGGAAACTTACAAGGTCTATATATGACACAAAATCATAAAAACACATTATGCACAAGGACACCACCTTTTGACACGAACCTTGTAATATTTGCACTCTAACCATCATCTATCTGTGTGTATAGATATGGCTAGTATGCTAGAGTCATCCACTCCTACCTTGGGTGAGAGATACCCTCTTTACTTTTCACAAGTGTTTCACATAGTCTACCTACATAAGAGTTTTACCATACAACGAGCAAAATTTACCGAGCTAATGGAAAAACCGAGCAAGAACCACAAGGGGGGGGGGGTGATCTTAATGAATACATTCCATACCAGGTGTGACGGAGTAGAATGCAAGACATCTCCAAAACACGGATATAAGAAAACCAACTACCGCCCATGGAACACATATGCCATCCCTCCTTTACCCAACATTTGCTGATAGAAATTCGTAAGTAGATCAATAACACAAAAATCAAAAGCCTTCAACAAAGATAACCATAGAATTATATTCTCTATCTTTGCATCGTAAAAATCTATGAGATTAGTCTTTTCTTGGACCTTTAGCATAAAGAATTGAACAAATCATAAAACTGCCATCAATCTACATCTAGCCAAAACAGACATAAAATTCTTGACCAAAATACGTCCTCATTGTTGGCAAGGACCACTTACATAAAATAATAGGCAAGAGAGATATCTCCTAGTAAGAAGATGTCATGGCTCTCATGATTTTGTCCCTCTTTTTCAAAGTTTGTAATAAGTTTTTAATCTACCTCTAGTAAAGCATGCAGATAATCTTCATGGTCGGTCACACAAATATTTGTACAACTAACAAACCCATTCTCAAGTGAGAGATAACCAAAGGACACGTATTTGTGCTATTAAAAAAAAAACCATAAAAATTTTTGAAGTCCTGCGACATAAAGAAACTTAACTTTAAGCTACTCTGAACTCACAACTTCATTCATTGAAGACATGTCAACCGAGAAATCTCTAACGCCTTTGTGGCATCAATCACAATACACAAACTCTTGAATTTTATCTTCATTTGTAGTGTACATCTCTTTGATGAATGCCTCCCAAGACATAGTTCTATGGCTCCTTACCTAAACAAAGAACACCTTCTAAGAAAGGCCCTCAAATTGAGGATGTGCAGCAAGCTCTACTTCATACTATTGGTTGATTTGTTTCCATACAAGATTCCATTTCTTCATAAATGGACTTTGCAGGAAAAAAACAAATAGAAGATACTATCTTATTGAGAAAATATAATTTTAATATTATAAGATTATATTAGAGCTTAAGATTATCATATCAAACCTTAAGCTTTGAGCTCTCGCATGTGGCCGAATGAGCTTGCATAGTGTCACAAGAGGACACCCAAAGTAACTAGACGATCTAGTTCTAGACAAGATGTCCTTCTCTTTGTCCATATGCAATATGCTTCCATCCTCATCAACACCACCTCCTAGTTGGATCTTGGGACTCATTTTATCTCCATTCAGGCTTCAAATGTAGTTGCCTTCTGGTCTAATTTTTACAGAGACCCTAAACCTATATCTTGAATATCACTCTTGTCATGAAACTCTATCTCAATGATCGAGCTCACCTGATCACTACACAATGACAATGGAGTTTATGCACTCTGACTACATCTTCTAGAACCACCAATAGAGGAGGGACTTCATACATACAAGCTAATGTATAACCTACAAACATTGTACGGGATAGGGAACCTACAATGATGCCCCAATGTAGACAAGGGCAGGACAAGGGAACAACAAGACCTTGTTTGTCGCTCCAAAGGACACTGCATTGGTGCAGTATGCTTTTGGGAATGTGACCTTGGCCGTCAAAATGGCAACAATGCTGACACAATTGGATACCAACAATCTTTTCATTGGTGTGCTTCCAAACTAGAGCTCCAAAATGACACCATTTTAAATCCGATTGAATCCACGGAAAAAAATAACGGATCTAGGTGAAGAGGGCATGGTGCCCTGCTGTGAATGATAACTATAATGGATGTCTTGAGATCTAATGTATACTACAGTACAATGATGGCAGTAGTGGCACAATGTCCATGGCAAAGCTCAAATTAACAATTCAATATTTTGTACACACCTCCTCCTCTACCAAGCATGGGACAATCTATGAAAACTATCCAGCACCGGCGTGGGACAGTTTCATGGATTGTCCCATGCTTGGTAGAGGAGGAAGCAGTGTACGGGACAAATCATTTTTTCAAACATACAAATTTCCTTCCCTTGAGTTTGCCAAGAGGAAATTTTAGAAAATTAAGGGTATTTTTTGGTTTTTACACTATTTTTCTCTACTCTTTCCCCTTGGCCTCAAGTGGCATTTTTGAAATTGGAAACGGCACTATATTAAGTTGAGACACATTTTTCCCGAACACTAGGAGGAAGGGAAAATGAAGCAAGAGCAAGCAGTTACTCTAATTAAAGCCCAAGGACAAAATGCGGGTCTAAGGTCAAGAGGACATGCGTAGCTATGAATGATTCTCATGTGAGGGGTGCATTGAGATCTCATGCACGACAAAGACAGCAACACATAATGTCCATGGTCAAACTTAAATTATACGCAACACATCTTTTATCCCCTCTTCCTCCTCTACCAAGGTTGGGACACTCTATGAAACTGTCCCGCGCCGACACGGGACAGTTTCATAGAGTGTCCCAAGCTTGGTAGAGGAGGAAGAAGGGATGATTAAGCGCGATCAAGCGTAACCGGGAGAGAGGCGCGGTTGTGGCTGTCAATGGCGTCATGATCCTGGCCACCGGCGCCGGATAGTTTCATGGAGTGTCCCAACCTTGGTAGAGGAGGAAGAAGGGATGTTTAAGCGCGACCGAGTATAACCGGGAGAGAGGTGCAGTTGTGGCAGTCAATGGCATCATGATCCGGGCCACAAAACTGTAGTCGTGCACCACTTAAGGGACCAACACATGGGCATACCAGGATAGATACAAAGCTGACGAGGTCACTGGAGTTGTTAGCCAGTGCATGACGATGGCGGAAACACACAATATCCAAGGGTCAAACTCAAATCAGTAGCTCATTTTTATCCCCTCTTCCTTCTCTACCAAAGTTGGGACACTCCATGAAACTATCCCGTGCCGGCGCGGGATAGTTTCATGGAGTGTCCCAACTTTGGTAGAGAAGGCTACAGGTTTGTCGAGCTGTGGGCGACCGAGCTCTGCGTCTTCTATGCTCATCGTGCTGATCCAAATATTTAGCAGAGCCATCCACACACACGTGCGCAATAGACAGTGAGGATATAGGACACGCCTTCACTCCCAGCAACTTGTGATCTACCAAACCCAGCTGTAGCAAGGCATGGGCGAGAGGATGTGGTGAGGTGCAAGGATTTGGTCCAAGGATCAACGCACGCGAGCGTGGTTTACTACAAATACACATAAAATAAAAAAGAGGGCAGAATGGCGCTCTCTGTGTGTGTGGTAAAAGGGAGAAAGAGCATGTTATGATTTTGCTTCAGGAGATGCCTCTGTGCATCGGGGTGGAGAGAGAGAGAGAGAGAGAGAGAGAGAGAGAGAGAGAGAGACGATGTTAAGCTGCAACACATTTTTCTCGAACGCTGTTTCATTAATGGCTCATTCACATGAGTGCTTCCCAAAGCAAAATCTCAAGAGAGGCCTTTGGTCACCTAACGACGATGAGAAGCTCCTTGCCTGCATTATGCAGCATGGCCCTGGTAGTTGGAGCTTGATCAGATCATGACTCCATTGGCTGCATCAATTGCACCTCTCTCTTGATCATGCCCTCGGTACTTGCCTCGTTTAATGAGCGGTACACGGCTAGCCATATTGTTGGGATCATGACGCCATTGACCTCATCAGCTGCAGCTTTCTCCTGGCTAGATGCCCTCGGTGTTGGCCCCTAATTGAGTGGTGTGCGACTAAACTTTTGTGATACTCCTGCCCCCCTCATATTGCACACACAACCTCGGACGCATGACTCCTTTCTCTGGCTGCATGGGAAGGGAGAGAAAAAGATAGTTCACACACACAAATATGTCTCCCCTGTTGAGCTGGAAACAGACACTGCCGCCATCGGTCTGCTTTTAACTCTTGAAGACTAGTTTTTCTTTAGAATTGAAGTGGAATGAAAAGTGATTCCTCTTAATGAAGCCCCAAAAAAACCGTTGAACCAAACCACTCATGCGGTTTTCAATTTCAAAAATGGCAAGGAGAAAATTAAAAAAATCACCTAGAAATAGAGAAAAATAGTGTAAAAGAGCATAAAAATAACCCATTGTTTTAAAATATTCTCTTGGCAAATTCAAGGAACGAAATTTTGTATGTTTGGGAAAATGATTTCTCCCGAACATTGCATTGTAGGTGCAATAGAAAACAAAATAAACACGGGCCACAAAGAAGGCCAAAACTATAGCCACGCACCACTCAAGAGTCAAGAGGCTAGCGCTGAGGGCGACATCAAATGCAACTCACAAGGACTGGCTAAGTTAGACTCAGACCTTCTGTAGCCACTCAAGGAGTCTAGAGGCAAAGCGTCAACAAAATTGTCCCTAAAGTTTCACATTAGCTTAAAATGTTGTCCCCAAAAAAGGTCTGTGCCAGGGTTACCTCAAATTGGTGTGCAATAGGTTACTAGGCACAAACTTTACTGTTATTTTGAATTTCACAAGAAAGATTCTAATCTTCTAGCAAAAAGATTAACCTTGTATACTTATATTTGTTTCTTTGCAAGAAGGTCGTCCACAAACTTTACTGCTATATTATTTTCTTTGCAAGAAGGTCATGTGAATGAATGGCTTGGCATATTACCATCATCGGCCTTGCGCATGGGAAAAGGTTGTTGTTTATGTTTGACGGTCAATATAAGACAATCAGGTGTAACCTCTCAAAGATAATTATTCTAAAATGGAAGATTTAAATTTTGCATTGTAGCCACTAGCATTGCTTAAGGAGCAGCTAAAGCTTGAACATGCTTGCAATGAAGCAAACAAGTTGTTTTATTTGTTAGATCATGAGGTGTCATAGTACTACAAGGTTGAGGCCACCGAGAATCAAGCTACATCTTTGGTTGGTTCCAAGATATCACCGATCATTTTTCAAGATGGAAGTATACAACCAGACCTTGCGACCACCAAAAGTGTTCCTAAAATCATTGATGCTCTTCCATTGTAGATGAATCTATATGTTGCCCTTTTCTTTGTTTAAAAGGTTGTAGACATTTTGGAAAAGCCAACTATATAAGATGGCTACATTGCTTAGGTGCTTCTTCCTCAAAAAGAAAACTAGTCAACTATGTATTGAATGTAGTAGAGTTTTGATGGACATGCTTGAATAAAGTATGTAGCTTGTGGTAGGATTTGTTTTAGGGAATGGTTTGCTGTAGTCATTATGATAGACATTTGAGATTCTCTAACGTAGATTTTCCTTATTTTCGAAGAAGAAAGACATTGAATGAGTCTCACTAGAGAGCCAAACTAGTGCATACCCCAAGTAAGGGTATGTTGAATGCAGACAATGGGAAAGATGTATGTATTGATTTTTGTCAAATGCTAGAGTGCATTTGGACTTCTCTAGAGGTAATATACTATTGCCAAGAAAAGATCCCCAAGAAGAAGAAATCATGTGTGTTTTACTGGGAGCAAATCTAGTAAAGGGAAGTAATATTGGTGCCAAATGGGTTGCACTTTTTTAATGGCAGCACAATTGGTTTAGTTCAAAAGGGGGTGACTTATGACATGGACATTGCATTTTATTAGCTTAGATAAACTAGGTAAGTACGCATAGTGTATCAAGTTTTTGACTAGATTCGCTCGAAAAAATGTCTCGCTCGGTTTTGTTTGCTCGGGATATGGATCTCCTCGTCTACCTGGTGCTTGCCTGTGAATGGGATTTGGTAGATACGCTAACGTGTGATAGGAATTTTGAGGAGTTATAATGGATGATATGTCTCTTGACCATGAGACTGATCCATACTTAGTAGAGGATGTCTCTCCAATTGCACAAGCTTACCCCCTTGACCAAAATGACTATAGACTCCTAGTGACGTTCTTAGTGAACATTTGTGCCTCTAATGATGAGGAAGAGTTAGATTACGCGGATGGCACGTATGGTCTTGCGGATGATGATTTTTTTTTTCTTGACGATGAGGAGGATAAGGTTAGCCTTAGGGTTACCTCCCCGTCTCTACAATATCCGGTTCCCTTAACTCCCTAAAAGGGGGGGTGCAAATAACTAGGTTAGGGTTTCTTATGTTGTTTGATTAAGTTCAATAAAGGTTGGTGCCTCTTCCCATTGATGTGCCTCCTAGAGGTATTCCTTGTGTTTTCTAGTGTATACATGAACGGTTGCCGTTGTTAGGATTTTGGACTTCATGCATTCTTTCTCTCTTTCACTCTTCAATCGAGCGCCATCATCAACACGAACAGGTGTTTCTTATCCATTTGTCTACTTTAAATGTGACTGGTAGCACAATATTCGGCACATTTGCTTAGATTAAACATTAGATTCTATATACTTTTTTGTCATAATCCCTTGTCTAGGTTTCAGAATCAAGCAATTTGACTAAGCTAGTTTGACCAAGTTAGGAGTTAGAGATCTTCTCTTAATACCACAAGGAATGCCTTCCTAATAATCAACGGTGACTTTAGGTTCTTAATCCGATTTAGGCATCATTGTGTGCAATGTACCAGGGATTTCTAATGGGCTTAGTCCCTATTGACCTTTAGCTTAAGTGTTATAAAGGGAGTTTACTAGTGTGATGAGCCTGGGGAGGGTAACAATGTCATTGACCCCCAAAGTTACAAAATTAAATCCTAAAAAGAACAAAAAATAATAATCAAAAGTGCCACAATGTAAAAACTTAAGCTGGAAGAGAAATCCCAGCTTGATTTGGTACTTCACACACATGTATTGCCTATGGTACTAGAGCCCTAGAGGTTCCAGTGTGGGTGCTTTTCATTGAAAAGCAAAAAACCCAAGGCATACAAAATAAGCACATACATCAAAATCAAATCAATGTGAAAAAACTTTGGGGGGTCAAACAAACGGAATAATTCAGGTGATGATTTCATGATCAATTTCTTTTATCGTAGCTTAACTACAAGGTCTTCTAGGTATAGCCTCTAGTCAGCCCTTGAACATCAAATACTTTACTCTCGCGATTAAACAACTTAATTGAATAGACAAAATTAAGAAGCTTACCCATGGTATTAATAGTTGACCTCTAGTGCCTCTCAATCGTTAAATTAGCAAATTCAGACTTGTTTATTTTTTGACCTTTACAACTGCTTATGCATTTGATTATATTATAATTTAATGTTTTACTGCTAACAAATTGTTTAATATTTTGTTACCAATCAATTTGTGTGTCTACAACTGTATATGCTTTTTTATTATATATGAGAATGCAATTACTGTGCCCATTTTGGTTGATTTTACAGTGATGAAGAAGGCTAAGGACATTCAATCTCGAATGCTCTTCCACCTCGACGAACGAGCTTCATCTCAATAGCTTCCAAGGATGGAATCTACATCAGGAAGGGGGGCATGTTAACTGACAAGTCAGACAGTGGAGTGAGTGAATAGGAGGCTTGGTGAATGCACAACGCTCCCTATTACTTGTTGTTGACCTTGGTGTTAAAGCCATTACAAGCAACAATAAAGACCTTGGGACATGATAACCGACAACGGAGACCCTTGTGGTGATGTGATTACAAGTCATACAGTGGAGTCAACATTGGGCAAATAGGAAGCTTGGTGACTGCCCAACGCTCCCCATCGCTTGGTGTTGACCTTGGCAAATGGATGTCAGCCCTGTTAATGTCCATGGATATCACATTGTTTTGAGTCAGGTTCCGGGCTTGTTGGTCCAATAAGTGTGTAGGTGATCGCCGATGAGAGGCACACCATATATTTCATTTGACACTATTTTTACTTGATCGCCCAGTGTGGACGTCCATGTGTGAATGGGTCAAACTCTTATAAAAGGTCTAATTTGACCTAAAATCCTTATTCTCTAAGGTGTAAGCTAAGAAGTGCTCTTGTTCCATCTATGTCTCCTTCTCCTTCGTGTGCTCACAGGTGTGTGTGTGTGTGTGTGTGTGTGTGTGTGTGTGTGTGTGTGTGTGTGTGTGTGCGTGTGTGTGTGTGTGTGTGTGCGCGCGCTTGAGAGAGAGAGAGAGAGAGAGTGTGTGATCGAGCATTGCGGCAGCATTGACGACGGCGAGGTGGTTGAGCGCGGCATCGATGGCAGCTCTTTCTTCTTTGTAGCACACGATCCTTCACGACCAAAGCATTGAGCGGTGAGTGACACACCCTTGCCCCTTTGAGCTTGCTAGGCTCTTCTAATTGTGTGTTTGTAGTCTTTCGAGGCTCGTACAGAGTGCACAGACAAGTTCCCAGCTTCGACATGTACGGCAAAGCGTACAAACACCTGTCTGTTCGGACAATCTCCACTCTTGAGAAGAAGATAGATTTTTTAACTGTTGAAAATGTTGTGACGGAAGAAGAAAAGAACATTGCCTAAAAGTCAGTCGAGCACTTCATGACTATCTTGAACGCGAAGTTGGATGACTACCGAATGAAAAGGCTATCTTGGAAAAGCATATTTATGAGTCTTTGGTCAAGATTGTGGATGCAGATGGGAACTTAATCTTCAATTTGAATGATCTACATACGGTAATACAGTCCATTCAATCAGATGTACAACATAAGCAAAGGAGGATAGTATTGCACTAGTGAATGAGGCCATCATTGAGTTCCTCAACAATCAAAAGAACCAAGATGAGGACTATGATAAGGATGAGGATGAGCCTGAGGACGAAGGGGTGGGGCAACACCACGAGGGCAATGATTATGATGATGTTGATACCCCACCATCTCCTCCATCACTAGGATCTGCTACAAGGGGATTAGAGCCCGTTGAAGACTAGAGTTTGGAGGGAGAGAAGGATAGAAATGTTGGAGACCACCGGCAACCTAGAGCGGATGACTCCGAGCAGCAGACCTCACCACCTAACCTGCAATAGTCCGGACAGCACGCTGCTATGAGTTCTCGGCAAGGGTAAGCATATTATCCCCTGACTCTGACTCGGATTCTGAATCTGATCATGCACGTTCCATTGAGCTACTAATGATCAATAAATACTGAGAAAGAAAAAATCACTCTAGATACATGAATTTTTGCATGATGAGACTGTCTACTCAAATCTGGAAAGATTTCAAATGCTCTGTGTGGGGGCCAGGGGGATGGTGCTGGATTGGAAGGCAATGAGTTATCATAATCAACACGTTTGTCAATTGCCTCCACATCTAAGTTGTGTTCAGGTTCTAGAAAGAGTCCCATAGTGGTGCATTATCACTAATGATTTAGCAGTCAACCCCTTTATAAAAAATCTGGCCACTGATAATCATAAGGTTCTGGGATTACAATTAGAAATGTTGCTAGGCACTAAACCCACTTACCAGTGTACGAAGGATATACAAGATGGTGCTGGATTAGAACGCAATGAGTTATTGTAATTAATAGGTTTGTCGATTGCCTCCACATCCAAGCTGTGTACATGTTTTAGAAAGAGTCCCAGAGTGGTGCATTATCACTAATGATTTACCAGTCAGCCCCTTTATAAAAGATCTTGCCGTTGATAATCTGAAGGTTCTGGGATTGCAATTAGAAATGCTGCTAGGCACTAAACCCACTTACCAATGTATGAAGGATATACGGGTTCATATCAAAGAAATGTTGGTTCAAATGCACAGTGCCATGGGAATTCTAGATCAAAGGATTTAGGCCTTGCTTGAAGACAATGCCAGTAGTAGTAAAGGGCCAAATACTCAGATGACACTAAGGGAACATGAGATGAACCTCAAGAGTTTGTTTCATCTGGTCCAAAATATCAAAAAGATGATGCATCATGAAAACTAGTAGACAATTTTGAATTGTTTTAAATTTTGTCCCACACTCACCAGCTCTCTTATATGCCATTCCAGCTAAGGAGGCCGGGCTGCCAAGGTTTTTTTATTCTCTCCATCCAACGCATCTGGAATCGACAGACCAGTAAAGCTACATCAAAATAGTCGATGAGGTTAGAGACTGGTATGAGGGAGCCACCACTAAGTGGACAGCTTGGAATCAAGTTGTGGCAGAGGCTCTGAAGAAAGACCAGGTTCCTGACTTGGTTTGAGCTCTTCATAACTTTCAAATGAAGATGGGCGAGAGGCGAGTTCAAATTTGCATGTTGATCAAAATCACTACTCAAGTGTTGCAGCTCATTGTTGAGGCCTCTAAGATAATTGGAAGGAACTAGCTAATAAGGCATTTTTTGAATTGCAATTCAGAGAAATGGTTGAGATTCTCTTCAAAGCTCGCATCAAGTGCAATTAGCCTTTACCTCAGGGATGGATACACAATGCCTCTTACTGCCATAAGCTGGCTAGATCTCGACTAACTAGAGGTAAGATGACTTTGTACGACCCAGACACCAAGACCTTGAACGCACTTACTCCTTATGAATTCAAAATGAAGATAGCTCAAAAGGATCATTTGGAACAAGAAGCCATGTAATCGGCTCATTTAGCAAGAACATGTTAGTCCAAGTGTTCCCAGAGCCACCCAAAGTGCTCTACCGACCACCCAAGAAGAAAGCCTTGGATAAAACAAAGCGGGTTGGTTGTACTAACAATGTTTAATTGATCCATGCTTTTTGGAAATTTTGGTCTACACCGAAATTCAAGAAAAGGGGGAAGGAATGCAAATGGCAGGAACAATTGCATAATAGGCGGTTACATTGGTAACTTTTAGAGATAGTAACTATGGACAGCTACCACGGTAACTAGCATAAGGTACAGACGATCAAAAGTCCCGTCGAGAAGGTTTAAATAGGGCTGACTACTTCATTTTTGGGATCTCTACAATCCTAGATATCTAGACCCGAATATCCCTAGAGCCTTCTATCTCAATTTGGAGCTTTTTATGCTCTTGTGATCCTGATTAAGCTCATATGCTACTTGCCTCATTGTTGTACTTGTAATTGTTGATTTAAATATACTTTCCAGTTCCAATCTCCGATTCCAGTGTCTGTTATCAATTCTAGTTCCAGTGTTCAATATCATTTCAAATTCCAATCTTGTTTGATCTGAAGTCTCATACTGATTTGAACTAGCTCTAACTACCAACTTGGAATAGATGTCTGAAAGTGTCCAGCTCATTCCAAAAAGAGAATGTTTTCAAGAGGTCATAATGTGTGTTGGTGAAGAGAGAGACTTTGTGAAAGAAAAAATTGATTATGTGTAGTGAGTGTTGGGGTAAAGGCATATGTGCCTTGCCCGGCCGTCCAGGCTATGGACGCCGGCCCATTGACCACCTTATTGTGTGTACATATATACAACAATAAGGAGTAGCTCATTGTGAGCACTACTCCACCCACACAACATCTACTCTCTCCATCTCCGCACGCACACACCGCACCGCATCCGCATCACACACGCACACATCTGCGCACACGCACTCTTCAATTGGTATCAGAGCCTTGGTAGCGATCGGTGCATGCGATGGCTTCCCGACAAGAAGCGAAAGTGACGGAGCTCGGCTTGAGCTTGGTGGCTATGGAAGCTTGATGGAGCTTCCTTGAGCAGATCCGGACCGGAGGTGGAACTGCATTGAGGCAGATCGGAGTGAACCGGCAAGATCGGAGCCCCGACGTGCGCAGTCCCTCTTGGGCTTTGAGAATCGTGAGAATTCTCATGGAATCTCACTAGGAATATGATCTGCAGGGAAACCATAGCTTGGTGATAGAGCTTGAGAAGGTCGAGTAGGTCAAGCCCATGAAATCGAGCAATTGAAGCTTGTGAGCAAGGAAAGCTTGACTCGAGCGCAGGAGCGAAGCATAGGAAGCTTTGCAAAGCAGGTCTCAGCAAAATTGGGGAGTCGAACATTGTACTCACGAGTACTCTGCAGTGCGCGGAATTCGGCAGCAAATTGTGTGTGTGGTGGTGTATACACGCACACAAGGTGCAGACGGCTGCAACTCCATAATTGGGGGGGAATTTGGCCACCTGAGCGAGCGCAGAGCTCTTGCAGGGCAACAGTGCTACGCACTCTTCAACGGTGCTATGTAGCGAGACATGCCTCGGAGCAGAGAGATCGAGAGAGACCATAAATTGATTTTAATTTCTCTGGAAGGGTGTGTGTAAGAGTACTTCACATTTACAAAAGAAGCAACAGGATTCACTATATAGAGAGAGAGAGAGAGAGAGAGAGAGAGAGAGAGAGAGAAGAGAATTTGTCGTGTTTTCTCCACTGGAATTGGACGAGAAGGTGGAGCATGTGTGTGTGCCCATACACACACACGATTTTACTTTCAGTTTTGGATTGCAGCATCGACTTCATATCCTCACGATTTCGGCCTTCTTTTTGGCATCAAATTTTTTTTCGATATTCTCCTCATCTTTCGGTGTTCTCTATGACTTGACAACGATTAGGCGATTCGGCATTCTTCTTGGCGACTTGCGGCGGCTACGGCATCGACGATCGCTTCTGTCCAACGCGACGGAAGGCGACATCGGCCTTCTTTTCTCGACTTTGACATAGCGAGAGCGAGAGAGAGCAGTTGGTCTCTCCTTGGTATAGCTTCACCAATGACTAGCCTCCCACATGCTCATACGAAGCAGATTTAGCTTCAACGAACATCCTCCGCATCTCGGCTTCAACTTGGTAGGAGACAGACAGAGGTAGAGCGGCATCAGCTCTCCTCTATCCCCCATAGTCTCCAAAGCATTTCGACTTCGATGGTACTCTCAATTTTCAGCTTCGGTGTGGCACATACCGACGTACAGCGGCTTTAACGACCCATTTAGGAGCAGTTTTTTTCGTGAGCGGGGCTCTTAGTGACGATTTTGACCACACGTAGCTGATTGATTGTGTATTGTGTTTTGTTCCGATCGATGAGGTAGTGTGCCAATTCCCAACGTTTTGCTCACAACTTGCGCTTTCTTGCAGTGTAGACGATGTATGATTGTGTGGGGCATTCCAGACAACAGTTTTTAGCACAATTTTTTGCAATTTCATGCTATGTATGCATGTGTGGATACAGTTTGAGCTAGGTCCAACTCGTAGATAGCAGGTTCATAGGTTTACAACTTTTTCGAACAGATACATGTCTGCTCGTTCAGGAGTGAGCCAGTTTGCCTGGGTTTTTGCAAGTGCCTGTATACCATCTCTGGATCTATTTATTGAGACACTGAGTGTCTGTCTATGCTTTATGTGGTATTGGTGAAATTTTTGGAGTTTTACTCAGTTTTCTGGGGAAACTTTGTCGGATTTTTCCCCATATTTTCACCATGTTCTATGCATATCTGCAGTTTGTTCTCAAGAGGCATGAAATTCCATGCTTGATTGACTAATGCTTGAAGTATTCCATTCAAAACAAATGACTTAAGAAGCATAAAAGACACATGCTTGCTTGATGAGTAAGTCCTTGAAGTATTCCATTCAACCAAATAACTTAATAAGCAGAAAAGACACATGTTCAGATGATCCTTCACATGTGGCCATCATGATGTGCTTGAATGCTATTGGTTAGGTTTTAAAGAGGTCCAATGAGAATTTAGATACATAAAAATAAATAATTAAGTTCTTTCTCTCAAAAGAGGAAAAAGAGGACACATGTCCAAACGAAATAATACAATAATACGAGAGAGAGAGAGAGAGAGAGAGAGAGAGAGAGAGAAGGTGTAAACCAAGCATGAGAGAGGGCGTATACTCTCCCAAACACACACACACATTCTCTCATTGTGTGGATTGCAAGATGCAAGAGTACCATCTCCTTCTCCAAGTTTGTTGAGAAGTGGAGATCCTACACCAACACTCTTGGCTATGGAATGCAAATCCAACCAAGAGCCATGCTTCAATGCTTAAGCTTTCCATCTTCTTCATCCTCATTACTATGCTATTATGCAATGCTAAGCAAGAAGAGTGATGATAAGTGAGGAACTATTTTTTTCTCCTATGGAATGTTTCTTCTTCCTCTTCCCTACCATCATTCTCCGCTAGCTCTCTCCACCTTTGAAGGTGTTTGAGGCCTTGGGATAGTTAATGCTTTTTGCAAAGTTTATGTTAAGCTCGTGATGCATGAAGCTTTCCATCTTCATAGCATCACCAAGGTCACAAGGAACACAAAATTTGTATTGTAACAAAGTCTCTCTTGATGTATAATACAAACGCCTTTTAGAAGGGGGAAGGGGGAGGGGGGGGGGGCTCCAAGTAAATCCGATCCTCATCTATTGTCATGTTCTCTAATACTCTCTCTCTCTTGCAAAAGTATTATTCATGCCAAGTTAATTAAGTAGTATGTTTATGTTGCTACCATCAATTAAGTTCACCCTCCAAGTTCTCAAAGTAATCTCACAAAAATGCTCACTCTAATTCTCTTAATTCCGCTATTCTCAAAGTTCATAGGCCATTTGCATTACATTAGTATAAGAGCATTTGGTTTCTCTTTTCTTGCTTAAGAAGAGAGGTCCTTAAGTAGCCTATTAATTGTTGATTTTGTTAATTATATTAGGGTAAGTGGGATTGGGATCTATTATCAGTTTTGTTGAGCCCACTATGTGAGATATGGTGCACACCTTGGGAGCTTTGGTCTTAATAATGGAGTCTTCTTAGACTTGCCTACGGCTTTACCAGTATTGAGCCATAAGAAGTACGAAAGGAGCTATCCCTCGGCAACTTTGCTATGTTAGACCCACTCTAATACTCTATAATTAACCAATTCGAGCTGTGGGTGTAGATACTTAAGTGCCTATTTTCAAAGGCTAAGAGAAGTAGAAACTAAGGTTTTGAATTGCCAAAGCATACACTAGGTAAACACACAAGTTTAATTAACATAGCTGACAATAACCAAGAGAGTAGAATGAACATTGACAACTTTGATTTTGCACATGAAGGTGCTAATGATGATGCCCCCATGTTTGTTAATTATCTTGTTACTAGGTTGCAACAAGCTATGGGCAACCCCGCTTTGCAAGCCGAAGTTACTCAACAACTTCGTGCTTATGGGATTTCCTTTCCTCTCCAAGAGGAGAGAGAGCATAGGAGGCCTCTTGATGAGACCCCCAAAAGAAGACTCTCTCCCAGACGAGAGGAGGAATCATAAAGATCAAGAAAGTAATGAATCCCTAAGTTCCTCTGAAGATGTGGCTCCATGAAGAAGGCGGACTAAACGATCGTCAACTCCTCCCAAGGCATAACGGTTAACCCATAGTCCTTCTCCTCGTCACTCCAAAAGGGAAGAGAGGAAACAAAGGAAAAAAAGGGCAAGAAAGATTTCACCCTCTTCTCCTTCTTCTTCACCTTCCTCCTCTATCAATGAAAGCTATGGCTATTCTCCTAGAGAATAGAAGAGGGGAGGACATTGCAAATCTTACCCTACATAGCGAAGGTCACAAAAGCTAAAGAAGTTCAAATAGGAAGGAAAGAGTATCTCTTTTCTCACCTATGATGGCACCTTTGGTGCTACCGACAAAGTATTTGCCTTCATCCAAAAATTTGATGTGGCCTTTGGAGACGAGGGCTTCCTGGAGTCCTCCAAGCTACATCAAATAGCTATGCACTTCCAAAAATCGGCTCGTCAATGGTGGGCTAGCCTTCATGACAACGACGAAGCCCCAAAGACATGGATAACTTTACGAGTTTCCATCATGAAGCAATTCCTTGCAAGCGATGCAAAGGACAGAGTGTTCACCGAATGGCGGAGTTTGAGCCTTCTCTCTAATGAGTCTATTCACAAATATGTGGACAAGTTTTGGGATTTATATCTCAAGGCTACTGTCTTTCAAAAGATAGACTTCGTCGAGCAAAAGCAACAATTCTGTGCGCGATTACTTGAAGAGATGGCCGAGTATGTCAACTCTCAATGGCCTAGTTCTATCAGCGAAGTAATCCACCATACCATGGTTTCTTTTGGCATCAATTTCAATTCCCAACAAGGGGATAGACGGAATGTCAAACCCATGGAAAACAAAGACAAAAATGATGCAAAGGGAAAAGCCAATGCCCAAAATTCTTCCCAGGCACTTCCTACAACAACAACAATAGGTCCAAGGAGAAGGGAGTTTACAAAGGTAAAAACAAACTCTGTCATGAAGAGCTTGAAGCTTTTCACAAGGACCATAAGTGTTTTAAGTGTGGGGAGCAAGGACATGGCTATCGTTCTTGCCCCAACAAAAATGCTCGCAATGAGACTCCTAGGGATTCCACCATCGAAGCTCCAAAAGAGGATGCTCATTGCAAAGGATCATCTCTTTCCTATGCTTAGGGAAAGGTAAGGGAGCATGATGCCTTCGTCTTGTTTGACCCTGGCTCTACTCACAACTTCATATCAACGGAGTTGGCCACCAAGTTGGGCATTCAAGCTTTTGAGATGGGAGATATTGTAACAGTTGACACAACTTTCAAGGGACAGCAAGCCTCCGTTACTCCCTTGATTGGGAAGTTGAGGCTTCATGTCCAAAGCTATGTCGACAAAGAATACTTTTTCATCTCTCCTCTCCAACATGAGGATGCTATCCTAGGGACGCCATGGTTTGATCGCACAGCTGCCAACATGAAGTTCCATGAGAGAAGAATCTACTTCACCTATAGGGGAAAGAACATGTATATAGATGCTAATGAGTCTGGTTGTACTATACCACTTGTAAATCCACCAGCTTATGATAAGTCAATGAAAAGCTCGATTTTTGCGTACATGATTTTTGTCAAAGAATCCACTAATGATGCTAACGTTTTATCAAGTTAAAATGGTAGGAATCAAGAAGAGTTAGACTTGTCTAACTTTCTAAAAGGATTCCAAGATGTGTTCATCGATGATATCCCTATGGACTTACCTCCAAAACAAGGGGATGATGACCATCGAATTGAGCTCCTATCAGGAAGCTCAGCGCCTAACAAACCTCCTTATCGAGTTTCCCAAGCTCAACAAGAGGAGATCATGAGGCAAGTACAAGAATTGGTAGAAAAAGGGATGGTGAGGCCTAGCTCCTCTCCCTTTTGTTCTCCAATCCTTTTAGTGCAAAAGAAAGATGGAACATACCGCATGTGTGTGGACTATCGCGCACTAAACCATATCACTATCAAAAACAGATTTCTCCTACCTCTGGTAGAAGATCTGTTTGATAAACTACAAGGCTCTACCTACTTCATTAGGATTGACCTTAAAAGTGGCTATCATCAATTAAGGATAGTGGAGGAAGATATCCTAAACACCGCGTTTCGTACAACATTTGGTCTTTATGAATATCTAACCATGCCTTTTGGCTTGACCAATGCACTTGCCACATTCAATCATTTGATGGAGAAAATATTTAGACCCCATCGCAAGTTCACTGGAGTGTTGTTTGATGATATCATCATCTACTCCAAGTCCTTGGAGGAACACAAGCAACATCTCCAAGTGATTTTTCAAGCATTGAGAGAGAACGAGCTTTTTCTCAACCAAAAGAAAAGTGAATTTTTCCTTCAAGAGATTCAATACTTAGGTGATATTATCTCTCAAGATGGTATCCGTATGGATCCATTGAAGTTAGAGGTAATAAAAGCATGGCCTAATCCAAGGAATCACATGAGCTAAGAAGCTTTATTGGTATGTGTGAATACTATAGACGCTTCATACCAAAATTTTCTCAAATAGCAGGACCATTACATGACTTAACAAAGAAGAACGTTTAGTATTCATGGACTGCTAAGGAGCAAAAATCTTTTGACAAGCTCAAAGAGAAGCTTACCTCTCAACCAGTCCTCATGCTTCCGGATCTCTCAAAACCATTTGAGGTCCAATGTGATGCTTGTGGTGATTGCCTTGGAGCAGTCTTGCTTCAAGAAGAGCATGCCATAGCATATGAGAGCCGAAGGCTCAATACGGATGAACAGGTCTTGGGCATTTATGAGAAAGAGCTTTTAGTTGTTCTACATGCCCTAGACACATGGAAGCACTATCTATTGGGGACTCCATTCATTTTACGAACATACCATCAAAGTCTCAAGTACTTCATGACGCAAACAAAGCTTTCCGACAAACAAATGAGGTGGACAAATTTTCTTTTGCAGTTTAATTTCCACATTGCTCACATTGATGGTAAGCACAATCAAGTGGCTGATACACTTTCATGACGACCAAAAATGTTGTGTCTATAGCAACTCACAATGATCTATCTTCTATGATAGATGAGAATGGTACTGGCTCTGACTTTAAAGACATAATGTCAGCCCTTGCTTTGGGGAAGAAAGAGGAACCATTCACCTTGCAGGATGGTTATCTTCTCTATGGCAATAGGCTATGTGTTACCCACTCCCTTCATGAGAAAGTCGTGTATGAATCCCATGCTCCTCCCTATGCGGAGCATAGAGGCATTCAACCTACTCTTTGAGGAGTAGAGACGTACTTTTATTGGCCTACCATGAAAGTGGAGATACAAGAGTATGTTTCAAAATGTGTGGTATGCCAAAAGACCAAGTATGATAGAGGGAAGCAACCTGGATTACTCCAGCCATTGCCAATCCCTAATTCACCGTGGGAGAGTATATCCATGGACTTTATCTTTGGATTAGCCACGTCTATCCATGGGAATACAGGAATATGGACAATAGTCGACAGGTTTAGCAAGCAAGCACACTTTATCCCTATCAAGAAGACTATTAAGGCACACCAAATGGCAACTCTCTTCATATCTCAGATTTTCAAACACCATGGATTGCCAACATCCATCGTGTCAGATAGAGATCCTAGAATGACCATTAATTTCTGGAAAGGTCTCTTCAAAAATCTAGGTACAAGATTGAATTTCTCTTCGGTCTATCACCCACAAACAGATGGCCAAAGTGAGATAGCCAATCTTACAATTCTTGATCTACTAAAGACCTATGTTACAAAAGTAGATCAACGCTCACAATGGGAAAAGTACTTACCTCTTGTAGAGTATACATATAATAATACTATCCATACTTCTACGGGAAAAGCACCTTTTGAAATCATAGAGGGAAGACCTAAAAGTCCCTTGCTACTTAAAGTACATAGGAAGATCTTTGTTGCCGATGAGTATAGCCATGACCTGCAAGCATCTTTTCAAAAGATTAAGGAGGCTATATCCATCTCTCAACTAAGGCAAAAAGATGTTGCTAACAAGCACAAAGGGGCCTTAACGTTCAAAGAAAATGATTGGGTCTTACTTAAATTTCCTAAGGCTCAATTGAGGGAAACGACGGGCAAAAATCCTACGGGCCATCAAAAGTATTATGTTAAACTAGCAAAAAGATACTATGGTCCTTTTCAAATTTTGAAGCCAATCAATGAGGTGGCTTATCAACTCAAGTTGCCTAACCATTGGCTCATACACAATGCTTTTCATGTGAGCCTACTTAAGCTCTACAAAGGAGAGCTTCCAAATGAACCAATTATTGAAGACCCTCCCAAAATCAAAAACCAAGAAGAGGTGCTACAACCCGAAGCTATCCTTCGGCATAAAGACAAGGTATTACGACATGGTAAGATTATCCGACGATATCTTATTAAGTTCAAAAATTATCCTTTTGAAGATGCTAGATGGATGCAAAGGAATCCAGCTTAAGGATAGTATGAACCTTGTCAACTCTTACAATGCTACATTAGAGTAAGCAAATGTATATGTTTCTTTTAAATGATCAATGTTTTTGTCTTATAAGACTAATTCTCTCTTTATTGTGCACAAATATAAGTAGTATGCATACTAAGAATCATGTTTGTGATGACGACGTCTCTCAAACACCATGTAGA
The DNA here is from genome assembly GCF_014529385.1 of Adiantum capillus-veneris. NCBI lineage: Eukaryota > Viridiplantae > Streptophyta > Polypodiopsida > Polypodiales > Pteridaceae > Adiantum > Adiantum capillus-veneris. The sequence continues at coordinate 115,214,633 of NC_140938.1, read as the reverse complement.
ATTTGTCACTGTACTTGGGAGGTTGAAATGGAGTAAAGAGAAGACATGCTTGCGGCAGCTATGTCTCCCAAGCACCAAATGGATTAGTCATCCATCTTGGAATGATGTCGTAGGGTAAAAAGGGATTCTCTACCCGCTAAGACAAATTGACCTACGACTATAGCTTTATCTCTTTTACCTCATAGTCAAGGATGACTATGATTTCAAGAGAGAGGTAATGTCATAAAACCTAATACCTAACCAACCCAAATGATTGTCTCTTATTAAACTGATCATTAAATGTGGGATAATAAACGGAAACAAGGGTTAGAATATAGACATGTGCTTACGGATCTATCTCAACACGGGGCCAATGGTAAAGGGGTCCAAATGAGAGATGGTCTGTCAAAGAGCAATATTACCTAATGGAGCTTAAAATACCTTAGGGTTAGCTTCATTAAAGACCTCCAAAAGTTAGTGTTAATAAGTCCTTTAACCTTATGCAAGCTAGGGCTAACCTCGAGGCGGGAATCGTACCCAAGCATGAGGTGCTAAGACGCTTAAAGTGGTTGTGGGAACCTTGCCCAAAGCTTGAGGTGATTTTTATGCTTAAATGACTAAGGTTTTTGAAATGTTAAATTCAAAGATAAGTTCTCAAGAGGCATGAACGTCCATGCTTGATTGACTAAGGCTTTGACGATCAGAATGCAGAGCCGTCAAGGGGTGTCCTCTACACCTCCTTGCCGATCCTCCTCAATGGCAATGGGGTAGACAAATCCGCCAAAACGATAGGGGACACCACCTAGTTTGTGTGCGGCTAGGACGCAAGAGAGTGAGTAGGTAACACACTATGCAATGGACCATATGGAATGCTTCTTGTCATGAGAGAGAGAGAGAGAGAGAAAGAGAGAGAGAGAGAGAGAGAGAGAGAGAGAGAGAGAGAGAGAGAGAGAGAGAAAGAGAGAGAGAGAGAGAGAGAGAGAGAGAGAGAGAGAGGGAGAGCACTTTACCAAAACCCTAAATAAAAACATCACTCACTAATCCCCAAGACCATGGGAGAAGAAGAGAGTGAAACCATCTTGACCATTTGCATGACCTTGAACATACACATAAACAAATAGCGAGAGCGAGAGAGAGAGAGAGAGAGAGAGAGAGAGAGAGAGTTATGGGGCTGAGTTTTAGGTATTGTATACTTATTCCATCACGAGAGAGTGATGGAGAGGGAGTTTTAGGGCTAGGAGTTCACATACCACCAAGTGATAAGCAATACATCATGCACAATAAGTAAGAGTAAGAACCACGAGAGAGATTTGTGGAAATATGGCATAAGGAAACCATGTAACTATCAACACAAGATCATACGTACTATAGAGAGACTTAATGGGCAACCATGTATACTCCAAGTGTAGGCATGAAGCTCAAGCACCAAGGCTTAAGAGGTGGTGTGTGTAGCGTAACCCTCTAGCAACTTATTACCCTATTGTGTTGTCTTTTGTGTGTAGAAGAGGCCTCCTTATATAGGAGAGGGGAAGCTTGATTAAGATGGAGTTAATTGCTAATTGCAATTAAATTTTTCAAAGCGGATGGGGCAGTGATGATGAAGCTCCTCCCCACCACTCTGGTTTTTTGCATAATGGCCAAGTAGTGACTAGGCCTAGAAGATGCCTCTAGCCATGTGAGTGGCCACTCTAGCTAGAGGCCGAATGATGTGGTAAGTGAGTTATAATGATGCACAAAGGTAAGAGAAAGAGGGTTTTTTACAAGGTTGGGTGAGAGAGAGTTGAGGGTAAAGTGGTTGTGTGTGTGTGTGGAAGCAAGGAAAACAGGTAGGCAAACCTATCACTGTGAGCTGCCAACAAGGTCCCACCATTTTGGACATAGATCCTTGCTCAGAGCTCCAAAAAATAAAATAAAAATATTGGCAAAGAGATGAGCTCACGATCTACAACTTTCATTCACACCACTTTCACAAATTCGGTGTGGAGCTACGTGCTAAAATTCGAGCCAATAAACATGTATTTTCCATATCCCAAAAGTCTATTTGGTGGATCATATGACCTTACCTTTCCTTATGCTTCCAAAGATGACTCATTGATGCCTTGTGTGAGCATGATGTATACCCATGACTCACCTTGCAACCATCCAAGAGAAGATAATGATAGAGATATGCAAATATAATGAAAATAGAAAATAGGAAATAACGTATAGCAAAATGAAGGGAAAATAATTAGTGATGAGATAATAAATAGTAAAAATATTAGAAAAATAGGTAATGATGTGGAAAGTGTTCCTCACTTTTATTAAGATAAATATGATGGGTTTTATTTATTTTTGAAAGATAAAATAGGAAAAACAAGCCAAATCTACTAGTAGGAAAAAAATACTAAAGATAGAAATGCTAGAGGTGGTTCATACACTAAAAGCATTTGGCTTTTTTGGAGAGGATACACATGAAAAATACCGAGTGGGGGTGCATGCAAAAAGCCACCATCATTAGCCCTCCCCCAAAAGCTAGAGGTATTTTATGCCTCTAGCCCTAGAAGGTGTTGTAATATGGTGTTTCATGGAGTGCATTACACACCAGCAATCTTGAAGCAATTGAACAATAGATGAAAGCCTTTGATATGCGAACGTTATATCTTCGACTCCCATCATGACCCTTTCCTTTGTCATGTAGCTGCCCTTTGACTGCTGCGTCCTGTTTGTTTTTAGCCCTTTTCGATGAATGATTGTATCCACCCATGACAAACAATTGGTCTCCTAGACCTTTGAAAGCCATACCCCATCCGTTGTCAATATCTGCTCTCACTGGTAACCTTCTTTTTTTCTTTTTCTTTTTTTTTATTTTTTTTAAATCTTTTTTAAAAAAAAAAACCTTGTACATGGTTGTTATCTTAGTCAGAGCTCAAATATGATGAGCTCTTCTCTGAACCAACCTTATCATTGATCCCACCAACATATGGCTGTGAAAGATGACAGTGGTGGGCCTTCAATCGCCAACCATTTACTGGGGTCTGATGTACTTTACCATCTAAGTCACCTAGCTGGTAACTACCATTTGAGAACCTCTGTATCACTACAAAAGGGCCCTCCCACTTAAGCAAGAACTTACCATCCTTTCTGCGATCAAAGCGATTGTCGTATCTGAGCACTAAAGATCCTTCCTTGATGTCTTTCTTGACAAGGTTGCGATTGAACTTCCTTCGCTTCTTCTCTGCCTGAGCCGCATAGTATTTCACTGCTGACTCTCGATCTAGCCCTACCCTCCCCAAATCAAGGATTCTTCTCTCCATCTGCTTCTCTTGACTATCTTCTTGGTGTGCCTTTAGAACTCGGAGGCTTGCTAGCTCCACTTCTATAGGTAGTAGTGCCTCTTGCCCGTAAACCAAGTGAAAGGGCGTATATCCCAAGGATGTTTTAAAGGATGTTCTATAAGCCCAAAGTGTTGCATCTAAGTGCTTGTCCCATGCCTTAGGATGTAAATGCACTTGCTTAGTGATGATTTTACATATAAGACCATTTACCTTCTCCACAAGACCATTGCATTGAGGATAGTATGGCGTTGAGTGCCTACGCTTGATTTTCAACTTGCTCATGAATTTCCCTACTAAATCAGCTCGAAATCCCGGTCCCCTATTGGAGAGAATCTCCAAAGGTGTGCCAAAACGGCAACAAATGCACTCAAAGATGAAATCACAAACGTCCTTGGCTGTGATGCGCTTTGTGGATCGAGCTTCTGCCCATCTGTTCATATACTCCACCCCCATAATGATGTACTCCTTTCCTGATTGAGTGCAAGGTAGTGGCCCTATTGCATCTATCCCCCATTTTTCAAAAGGCCCGTAGGTTTTAATTGGGTGCTGATTTTCATGAGCAAGACGCCTTGGTCCGGCTTTTTGGAAAACCTCGCATGTGCGGCACCGGTGTTGTACATCTCGATGGAGGCTAGGCCATATAAACCCTGCTTGTAAGATCTTCCTGCTAGTGATCTCTTGTGCAAAGTGTCCACCACACACACCTTCATGGCAGCTAAACAAAATATCCTTGATCTCTTGGGATGAGGGAACTCTCCTCATGACAGCATCTTTCCCCTTACAATACAAGTCCTCACTTACCAAACTATATCTAGTAGCCTTTTTTGCCAGCCACCTGTGTTCACTTTTACTCATACTAGAGGGTGCTTCACAATGCTCAAGAAAGTAAAGTAAATCATGCAGCTCCTCCTTTCCTTGGTATAAAGGACTTTTCACAAGGATAGCACCTACCATGAGAGTTTGTAGTTCTTCAGCTGCTAAGGCATCTGCTTCTCGATTTTGATCTCGAGGTACAAAGTGAACTCGAACTTCTTTAAAACCCTTCAACAAGGCCTTTGCTTCCCTCATCTTAATAGACAATTTGTCATTTTTACAGGCTCATACACCAATCATTTGATTAACAATCAACATGGAGTCACCAAAAATGTTTAGCTTTGTGATGCCTTGAGAAAGACAACATTGTAACCCTAAAACAAGGGCATGGTACTTTGCCTCATTGTTAGAATGAACCTGTTCTATGTGAAACCCTTTTGCTGTAAATAGGGTCCTTTTTCTTCTTCTGGTAGGTCTTTAGCTAACATCTCTTCTAGGCTTGTGACCTCCTCCTTGTTTAGAGAGTCTTGACTATCCTCTCCTTCAAGATCTCATAGTACTATACCCATTACCTCCAAAGAACTAGTATCCTCCTCAGATGACTCACCCTCAGACAAAGACTAGTTGCTTGTGCTCCATTCGTCCACCAAAGTCTCCATATCCAAGTCTTGTTGTCTACCCTACTTCATGTCATACACAATTTTTTGTTGCTTGCCACCAGCCTTATGACTTGGGCGCAACTCAAGGGAACCTGTCTCCCAATCCTGCCTGACCTTCATAGCCATAAGCCAAGGTCTTCCAAGAATTAATGGGTAGCCCTCCCCCTTAGTTGGGATCACATAAGCATCAATTGAGACTGCCACACCAAAAGCTGAAACCTTCACTCCATTAACCTTTCCCACACAAGCCACCCTTACATTATTTGCCATCTTAGCTTGTAAGAAAGTCTGTTCATTTACTTCCAAACCCAACATGTGCATCAATTTCTCTGTCATAACACAAATCTCGGCTCCACCATCCACATACACATTGGAAACTCGCTGACTCTTAATCTCTGCATCAATGACTGGCACAATATCCTTCATGCCTCTTGCACTAATGGACCCAACTGACTTTGCCTTAGCCCTCCTAGTACTAACCATCTTAGACCAGGTTCTACACATCTTTGGGGAAAGGTGGAGGAGTTGCTGCCATGAGATCTTTGGTCCTTGCTTACTCACATCTGCTATGAGATCATAGGGTATGGATCCCACCCCAAGTGGAAAGTCTTCTACTCCTATGTGCCTCCTTGACCTACTCTTCCTTTTTTTGTCTCCTATCACTCATTCCCTTTATCCGGCTCTGAAGCTTCCATTTCATCAGTTCTTTGTCTCCTAACTCTCTTTATTGGCATGGCAACAGCTTCCTCCATTTTAACTTTCCCTTTATCCTTACCATTGTCAAGACTTATGACAGAGATAGCCCTATCCTCCCCACCTGATGGTAGTGGAGGGATCTCTGTTGGTGCTTGTGGTGGTGAAGGAGGGGGTCTCAATATTTGAATTGGTGGAGCCACACATGCATTTTGTCCATTTGGTGGCCTTGCTCGAGGAGGGGTGACTTGTTGGCGGGGAGGTCGTCTTTGATTACCATTTCCTTGATAGTGTCGTGGGTGAGGGCAATAATACATGCCGTGACCTACCTCTCCACAATTGTAGCAAACGTACTCACGGGTTTGCCTTTGTCCTTCTTGTCTATTTCGTTCATTTCCTGGCTGGGGAGCCCTTACACCTTGAACCAAATTGATGGACAGGCTCTCTAGCTGATTGGTGATTTGTTGAAGCAACTCTTGTTGAGAGGACTCTTGGTCTGTTGCTCCTGTCCCAGCTACTACCCTTGCCGTAGGTTGAGCTAGCGGTGGAGGCTCCATTCCTCCTTGTAGCTGAGCTTGGAACTTTAACTTTCTATCCTTCTCCCTTGCATAATTCATAGCTTTCTCAAAGGTGTCCGGGAATTTACCTTTTACCTTTTCTCGAAGGATGGGGTAAAGCCCTGCTAGGAAACAATCCTTCTTTAGGCACTCTAGCGCCCTTTCCCCTTCGCCTAGTGATGCACACCACTTCTCCCACAGGTTGGAAAACTTCCCTTCATAACTTCTATAGTCATTGGGTGATGTGTGGCTTAGCTCTAAGAGTTGTCTCCATATCTCCTCTGGAGGCTCATGATGGCGAAATTCTTCAATGAAGGCCGTTTTTAAGGCTTCCCAGTCTCTTCTTTCTTTGGGTGCCAAAGTTTGATACCATACTTTAGCACCTTCTCTTAAAACTAGTGGAAAGGCCCTTAGCTTTGTGGCCTCATCATCCCTTCTTGACACTAAAAATACCATTTCCAAATTATCCAAAAAGTCTGCAGCAACCTCCCCAAGCTTACCATAAAAATTAGGGAAGGCCATAATGTAACTGAGAGAGTACACAATTACACAAACAGGTCCAATTTATTGAAAGTAGAGTATGATAAGTACAATTTGGAGCTTTAGCATAGCTAGCTCAAAATAGGATGAATATTGACACATCAAAGGAGTGGTGATAATCTAGTAAGGGTAGAATGACCGGGTGAGGAGAGCGCAAGATCTCTCCAAGTCTTTCAGCTCCAAACAACAAGGCTATTCTTTGCTGATAGAATAATTTCCTATCAATACATATATTGACACGCATATGATGCACAAAATGGAAAGGAAACATCCGTGGATCATTATTGTCATTATTGGCATCCATACCTACCCACACAAATAGACTAGCTTAGTTGCACCATCTTTGGACCAATGAGCCTGATCAGCCACAGAAGGTTGGCACCACGGATCACTTCTACTCTTCCTGACGCGTCTGTGAAGATGTAGGGGGTGATGGCAACACTTCTTACTATGCCGAGCCTTTTTGCAAGTAGTTGGATGCTATTGCCATAATCACATGATGAACAAAAGTTACACCATTAATGTGCAAAACATCACCAACAAGGACAGTCTCTTTAGATTGAGATAACTTCTTGAAAATTAGCAACAAAGGTAAAGCGGGAAGGCTCTTCACCCGATCACCAAAGCACTTTGGACAATATCCAAAGAAATCTTCGCGCGGACAGGAGGTTGGCTTAGGACTGGTGGCGTCTGGATTCACAAAGTGCACTGGGAGCACACGCATACGAGCGGCAATCTTATAGGCAAGCCTCCGCCTCTTTGCTTCTTGAGGGTTTAGGGGTGAAATTCGTGGTTGTAGGTTTGATGTTGAATCTGGTTGCTCACTGGCCTTTTTCTTACCAAAAGTGGTCATGTAACCCCCACTAAATGAGATGGGACCAAATGTCACCTTCATGCTTGAGCACGTGCTGCAACTTTAGGCCACTTAGGTGTGGATGTGATCTTCCTTTTCTTAATTACCTTTTTAGGAAAGAGAGGTCTAGTAGTACTCTCTCTTCCTTTAATGTGTGTTACGGTACTTTCGTGTGTATTGATGTAGAGAATTTCAAATGTGTGTGCATCGGGGGTTATTGGAGCATTCATAGGTTAAGAGGAGAGGTAAATCAAGCTCTTCTCCTCATTCTTCTTCGTTGGCGACGATCACAAACAAGGCCAGGAGAGGAACTTACTTCTTGAATGTCGATGATGCTACAGCTAGGCAACAAGATCTCGATGAAAGCTTCCGGGCCTCTAGAGCCTCCTCCTCCTCTGTCCTCCAATTTGCAAACTCTTACGCCACTCGTCCATGTTGAAAATTGCACACCTTCATTGTTTATGAATTGAAGGTCTATGTAGCCCTCCTCCGTGGGGGCACCAAATGAGGGCCGGAATGTGGAGCCGTCAAGGGGTGGCCTCTACACCTCCTTGCCGATCCTCCTCAATGGCAATGGGGTAGACAAATCCGCCAAAATGATAGGGGGCACCACCTAGCTTGTGTGCGGCTAGGACGCAAGAGAGTGAGTAGGTAACACACTATGCAATGGACCATATGGAATGCTTCTTGTCATGAGAGAGAGAGAGAGAGAGAGAGAGAGAGAGAGAGAGAGAGAGAGAGAGAGAGAGAGAGAGATCACTCTACCAAAACCCTAAATAAAAATATCACTCACTAATCCCCAAGACCATGGGAGAAGAAGAGAGTGAAACCATCTTGACCATTTGCATGACCTTGAACATACACATAAACAAATAGAGAGAGAGAGAGAGAGAGAGAGAGAGAGTGACAGAGAGAGAGTTATGGGCTGCGTTTTAGGTATTGTATACTTATTCCATCACGAGAGAGTGATGGAGAGGGAGTTTTAGGGCTAGGAGTTCACATACCACCAAGTGATAAACAATACATCATGCACAATAAGTAAGAGTAAGAACCACGAGAGAGATTTGTGGAAATATGGCATAAGGAAACCATGTAACTATCAACACAAGACCATACGTACAATAGAGAGACTTAATGGGAAGCCATGGATACTCCAAGCGTAGGCATGAGGCTCAAGCACCAAGGCTTAAGAGGTGGTGTGTGTAGCGTAATCCTCTAGCAACTTAGTACCCTATTGTGTTGTGTCTTTTGTGTGTAGAAGAGGCCTCTTTATATAGGAGAGGGGAAGCTTGATTAAGATGGAGTTAATTGCTAATTGCAATTAACTTTTTCAAAGCGGATGGGGCAGTGATGATGAAGCTCCTCCCCACCACTTTGGTTTTTTGCATAATGGCCAAGTGGTGACTAGTCCTAGAAGATGCCTCTAGCCATGTGAGTGGCCACTCTAGCTAGAGGCCGAATGATGTGGTAAGTGAGGTATAATGATGCACAAAGGTGAGAGAAAGAGGGGTTTTTACAAGGTTGGGTGAGAGAGAGTTGAGGGTAAAGTGGTTGTGCGTGTGTGTGGAAGCAGGGAAAACAGGGTAGGCAAACCTATCATTGTGAGCTGCCAATAGGGTCCCACCATTTTGGACATAGCTCCTTGCTCAAAGCTCCAAAAAATAAAATAAAAATATTGGCAGAGAGATGAGCTCACGAGCTACAAATTTCATTCACGCCACTTTCACAAATTCGGTGTGGAGCTATGTGCTAAAATTCGAGCCAATAAACATGTATTTTCCATATCCCAAAAGTCTTTTTGGTGGACCATATGACCTTACCTTTCCTTATGCTTCCAAAGATGACTCATTGATGCCTTGTGTGAGCATGATGTATACCCATGACTCACCTTGCAACCATCCAAGAGAAGATAATGATAGAGATATGCAAATATAATGAAAATAGAAAATAGGAAATAACGTATAGCAAAATGAAGGGAAAATAATTAGTGATGAGATAATAAATAGTAAAAATATTAGAAAAATAAATAATGATGTGGAAAGTGTTCCTCACTTTTATTAAGATAAATATGATGGGTTTTATTTATTTTTGAAAGATAAAATAGGAAAAACAAGCCAAATCTACTAGTAGGAAAAAAATACTAAAGATAGAAATGCTAGAGGTGGTTCATACACAAAAAGCATTTGGCTTTTTTGGAGAGGATACACATGAAAAATACCGAGTGGGGGTGCATGCAAAAAGCCACCATCAGGCTTGAAGTATACAATTCAAAACAAATGACTTAAGACGCATAAAAGACACATGCTTGCTTGGTCGAATAAGTCCTTGAAGTATTCCATTCAACCAAATGGTTTAATAAGTATAAAAGACAAGTGTTCAAATGATCATCCGCATGTGGCCCTCGTGATGTTCTTGAATGATATTGGTTAGGTTTTAAAGAGGTCCAATGAGAATTTAGATACATAAAATTAAATAATTAAATTATTTCTCTCAAAAGAGGAAAAAGAGAACACATGTTCAAAGGAAATAATAAAATAATACGAGAGAGAGAGAGAGAGAGAGATAGAAGGTGTGGACCAAGCATGAAAGGAGGGGTATACTCTGCCACACACACAACACATTCTCTCATTGTGTGGACTACAAGATGCAAGAGTACCATCTCCTTCTTCAAGTTTGTTGAGAAGTGGAGAGCCTACACCAACACTCTTGGCTATGGAATGCAAATCCAACCAAGAGCCATGCTTCAATGCTTAAGCTTTCCATCTTCTTCATCTTCATTACTATGCTATTATGCTATGCTAAGCAAGAAGAGTGATGATAAGTGAGGAACTATTTCTTTCTCCTATGGAATGTTTCTTGTTCCTTTTCCCTACCCTCATTCTCCGCTAGCTCTCTCATCGGCCTTGGGACTGAGGCTTGGGATAGTTAATGCTTTTTGCAAAGTTTATGTTAAGCTCGTGATACATGAAGCTTTCCATCTTCATAGCATCACCAAGGTCACAAGGAACACAAAGATTGTATTGTAACAAAGTCTCTCTTGATGGAAGAATTTATAATACAAACGTCTTTTGGAGGGGGGACCGGCTACAAGTAAATCCGGTCCTCATCTATTGTCATGTTCTCTAATACTCTCTCTCTTGCAAAAGTATTGTTCATGCCAAGTTAATTAAGTACTGAATGTTGAACTTTGCTCAAGATGAGTGCTCCGAACTGTGCTCAAGGGTTCCTTTTACTTACGAAAGGGAGAGCCTTCCGTTCCTTTAGTGAGAGAGTGCAATGGACACAAACAAAATGGATAAACACTGTGAATGAAGGTGTTGAGACTGAGAAATAGAGAGAGAAAAGAATACGACACCAGGAAGTTGTCAAACCCTCCTCCGAAGGCCCCACTCTCTATGGCGAGAGCGGTCTACTTATGATTGCACAAATCTCTACAATGCTTGGACTAGCCGACGATGTCTACGATGATAAGGACGACGATGAGACAGGCTGAAATATGAAAATACTAATGACTGAAATCTGCAAATCTTTATCTGTTGAATTCTAACTCTATGTCGATGACGATGTGAATGACGACAATGCGACGACAATGCGTTGAAAATGCAAATGCTGAAATCTACAAATGTTTATCTGCTGAATTCTGACTCTATGTCGGTGACGATGTTGATGGCAACGTTGCGACAACGACACGCTGAAAAACTAAAATCTGCGTTTTCTGGGCTGAATCTGCAAACTTCGGTGGATTTGACCGTGCGACGAGGATCTATTGTGGGAAGGTGAGATCTATGAGGTTCGGGAGTTCTACTGCGGAAACTGACTGGTGAAAATTGAAAACGTTGAGTCTAGGACTGATTCCATCTCGAAGATCTGCAAAAACGCTGAGGTGGATCTGCAAACCAAAAACGCTAGGGGTTGAAATCTGTCTTTGCTGAGGAAACTGCTAATGTTAGGGCTGATCTGCTGTCGTTGGGAAATCTGCTAACGTTGGGGCTGATCTGCTATGTCTTGTGATCGTCGGGCTGCTCTGCCATGCAAAAATGCCAAGGTTGATTTAGGATTGAAAAGGCTAGGCTCTATTGCTGGGTAAAAATGCTAGGTTGGTCTCGGGGAGTCCTGCTGAGAAGGTGCCTGTTGAACCGAAGCTCCTGCTGCCACTTCTGCCAGAAAGTGCTAGCGGTAGGTTTCTATATATACAAACTTAGCAAAATTGCCCTGCCTAGTTCCCAACAAAAGTCACTTAAAAATAATAAGTGAAAAATGTCAAAAATAGGGAAAATAGGTTTAATGCACTATAAAAATGCTCCTGATGGGTTCTGATGGAAATCTGATGATCATGTTGTGTACAACCAAAGGATATGGATCTACTCTAAGTGCCTGGACATGCACGGTCTACGAACAGATTCACAAAGGTTCCATATTACTTCCTAATCTAAGCTAACTGACTGAACTGAACCCTTGCCATGAAGTAGCTTGTCCACGTACACATAGGGTTAAATGTGCACGTGACAATGTTTATGTTGCTACCATCAATTAAGTTCACCCTCCTAGTTCTCAAAGTAATCTCACAAAAATGCTCACTCTAATTCTCTTAATTCCGCTATTCTCAAAGTTCATAGGTCATTTGCATTACATTGGTATCAGAGCATTTGGTTTCTCTTTTTCTGCTTAAGAAGAGAGGTCATTAAGTAGCCTATTAATGGTTGATTTTGTTAATTATATTAGGGTAAGTGGGACTGGGATCTATTATCAGCTTTGTTGAGCCCACTATGTGAGATATGGTGCACACCTCGGGAGCTTTGGTCTTAATAATGGAGTCTTCTTAGACTTGCCTATGGCTTTACCATTATTGAGCCATAAGAAGTCTGAAAGGAGCTATCCCTCGGAAACTTCACTATGTTAGACCCACTCTGATACTCTCTATAATTAACCAATTCGAGCCGTGGGTGTAGATACTTAAGTGCCTATTTTCAAAGGCTAAGAGGAGTAGCAACTAAGGTTTTGAATTGCCAAAGCATACACTAAGTAAACACATAAGTTTAGTTAACATGGCTGACAATAACCAAGAGAGTAGAATGAACATTGACAACTTTGATTTTGCACATGAAGGTGCTAATGATGATGCCCCCATGTTTGTTAATTATCTTGTTACTAGGTTGCAACAAGCTATGGGCAACCTGCTTTGCAAGCCGAAGTTACTCAACAACTTTATGCTTATGGGATTTCCTTTCCTCTCCAAGAGGAGAGAGAGCTTAGGAGGCCTCTTGATGAGACCCCCAAAAGAAGACTCTCTCTCATACGAGAGGAGGAATCCAAAGATCAAGAAAGTAATGAATCCCTAAGTTCCTTCAAAGATGTGGCTCCACGAAGAAGGCGGACTAAACGATCGCCAACTCCTCCCAAGAGGAAACGGTTAACCCATAGTCGTTCTCCTCGTCGCTCCAAAAAGGAAGAGAGGAAACAAAGGGGGAAAAGGCCAAGAAAGAGGTCTCCTTCTTCTTCACCTTCCTCCTCTACCGATGAAAGCTATGGCTATTCTCCTAGAGAATAGAAGAGGGGAGGACATCGCAGATCTTACCCTGCATAGCAAAGGTCACAAAAGCTAAAGAAGTTCAAAGAGGGCGGAAAGAGTATCTCTTTTCTCACCTATGATGGCACCTTTGATGCTACAGACAAAGTATTGGCCTTCATCCAACAATTTGATGCGTCCTTTGGAGACAAGGGCTTCACGGAGTCCTCGAAGCTCCACCGTGTAGCTATGCACTTCCAAAAATCGGCTCGTCAATGGTGGGCTAGCCTTCGTGGCAACGATGAAGCCCCAAAGACATGGAAAACTTTTATAGTTTCCATCATGAAGCAATTCCTTGCAAGCGATGCAAAGGACAGAGTGCTCACCGAATGGCGGAGTTTGAGGCTTCTCTCTCTGTTACCATATACATGTGGTAGTGATGTGTGTGAACACACTAGGACCTCCGGGGCTTTTTTTTTCCCTCTTTAAGAGGTTTTTTCCCCCGTGCATTGTATATACGCCCATCACTCTAGGGCTATCCATCTTTCCATTGCACACTAAGTAACACACTCTCTATTGTGTGCCTTGAGCTTCCTTCGTCTTCTCCAAGCTGTGTGTGTTTCTCTGCAACCCTAATTCCAACAATTGGTATAAGAGCAGGTCACGTCCTCCCGAGCTTCGTCACCAGCTGCTCCAGCACACGCCTACTCACTTTCTCCGATTTCAGTGAGCTTTGGCGAGCGTTCGCAGGTCGACATAATTTTTGGGTAAGCTCGAAGAGCTTGGTCTGCTCAGATTTTTGATTTGGGCTCATTTCGGCCTCCGTTTCCACTACAGACAGTACTGCACAGGCTATTTCGTCATTTTGTGCAGAATTTCTGTCAGTGCCATTTTCTGCATTACAGGTGCCTTATAGTCTTCTATGGTTTGTGCTATATAGCACAGGTTGTTCCCGCTCCGTTTCTCCTATTTTCGGGTAGTTTTCACATCAGGTGCAGCATTTACCATGGCTGACAACAAGAACACAGATGTGTTCAAGATGTTTGCTGCTAAGGACAGGTTGGATGGGGACAACTACCCTATGTGGGCTTATATGATGCAACATGTTCATGTGTCAAAGGGTGTCTAGAACATTGTGCAGGGCATTGATGTAGGTCCTGGTTCTGATGATGTAGGCGATGTTGAGGATATTGCAGGTCTTGCTGCAAGTATTGCAGCTGTTAGAGTTGTTTTGCCTACGGCAGAACAAGCTCGTTGGGATGTTAAGGATGCGTAGGCTTATGCATTGATTGCGTTTTCTGTGAAGCGCACCATTGTTCCTCACATCCGTTCAGCAAAATCTGCAGAACAGGCTTGGGATATTTTAGCAGGTCTTTATGCAAGCCGCAATGAGGCTAAAATTGCTTTGCTGCGTAAAGAGCTGGATTCGAAGATTATGCATGAGGAAGATGATATGGACACTTTCCTTGCTAGTGTCAAGGATATCAATGAGTAGCTTATTTCTACAGGTGAAGTCATTTCAGACAGTTCCCTTGTGCAGACTGTTTTTGATGCCTTACCAGATTCCTACCCGACTTTTGCTAGTACTTGGAGACTTATGACCCAAGGAAATCCTGAAGTTGTCAAGTTTGATGCATTATGTACATTGCTGTTGCAAGAGTCACTTTCCAGAAAAAACAGGACTAGGCAGCGTGCAGTTGAACAGGCTTTTATTGCTTCTCAAAGAAAGGGTGGTAACAGTAATGCAGCCACTTCTTATGGTTCTACTGCGAGTGGCAAAAATTCTGTTCCTAATGCTTCTGCTGGTAGCACTTCGTCTGGCAATTCTAGTGATAAGGGCAAAAAGAAGATGTGTTGCCATTATTGTAAAGCCAATGATCACTTGATCAAGTCGTGTCCTAAGTTGAAGGCCAAAGAGGCTAAGAAGAAAGAGCGTGGTTCCACTGCAAATGCTGGTTCCACTACAAATGTAGCCATTGTTGAGTCTTCTGTGAAAGGAGACTGTAATGCTGATGTTGATGCAGAATGGGATTTTAGCGCACAGTGCACTTACAATCCTGCTGTCCATGATACATGCTTGTCAGTTGCTGCAGATTCACATGTGTGGTATTTTGACAGTGGTGCTACAAAGCACATTACCTCACATCGTGAATTGTTTACCTCTCTTGAGTCTGTCCCTCATGGGAATTCAGTCACTTGTGCCAACAACGCCTCTTATCTAGTTCAAGGAGTTGGAAAGATTATGCTCACTGCTGCTAATGGCAGTTCCTTCACACTTGTTGATACACTTTATGTACCTGGGATCAAGAAGAATCTCTTGTCTGTATCCGCACTTGCTAGACTTGGACTTGTAGTCAAATTTGTGGATGATAGATGTACATTTCATGATCTCAGTTTTGGTGATGAAATTGTTGCATCTGGCCTTTTGTGTTGTGGGCTGTATAAGCTCACTTTGTATGACAAGTGTGGACAAAATTTTGCAAATGCTGTTGCAGATTCAAGGGCTATTTCAGATGCAAAACTTTGGCATGCACGTTTTGGTCATCTGAATTTTGCCAGTTTGCTGCGTTTGTTGCAAAAATCTGATATGGTTGCTTCTTTGCCGCCTCTTGAAGCACCTGTCAAACATGTTTGTGAAGGCTGTATTTTGGGTAAGATGCAGCGTTCTAAATTTCCAAAGGATGGTTCAGTTCGGGCCACATGCAGGTTGCAGTTTGTGCATAGTGATGTTTGTGGGCCCATGCAAACTCCGTCCTTGGGCAATTACCTGTACTTCGTGACTTTCATAGATGATTACTCCAGGCATGCATGGGTATTTCCGCTTAAAGCAAAGTCTGAAGTTTTTATGTGCTTCAAACAATTTCTGGCTATGGCTGAAAATGTCTCGAAATGTACTATGGGCACCCTCCGTTCCGATCGAGGGGGGGAGTATATGTCTCATGAATTTAATGCATTTCTGGCTAGTCGTGGGATAAAACACCAATGTACAGTGCCTTATACACCTCAGCAAAATGGTGTTGCTGAGAGGAAAAACAGGTCACTGACGAAAATGGCACGATGTATGGTCAAAAGTCAAAGCTTTGCCGCATTCTTTTTGGCTTGAGGCCATTATGTGTGCCACTTATGTACTTAACAGGTGTCCTACGAAAGCTTTGCAGTCTATTACTCCATATGAAGCATGGCATGATAGAAACCTTCTATGGAGCACATGCGTGTTTTTGGCTGTTTGGCATATGCTTTGGTGCCACAAGTGCAGAGCAAAAAATTGGATGATAAGGCTGTCAAATGTATTTTTGTTGGTTATAGTGCTAAAAGCAAAGGTTACAGGTTGTATCATCCGCAAACAAAACGTATTCTGGTTTCTCGGGATGTAGTGTTTGTGGAAGATTCTGTTCAGCCCTTGCTGTCATGTAATAGAGACAGTAATGTAAGCTCACAGGACATTTATGACACTTTGTTGCCTCTTTTCAGTGGTGGAAATACGAATGTAAGTTCCAATGAGGCAAATGTACAGCCTATGGGGGTTTCTGAAAATGTTCTAGATCAGCCTATTACTGATGTAGATGTACATGATGTACTTGATGAGGAAAGGGCTGAAAATGAGCAGGCTAGAGGTATGCCAAAATGGCTGGTGCACACCTTGCGTGACAGTAAATTGGATGCACCTTTGTCTAGTCGTACTTGTTCAGGCTCTCGCCATGCATCTTATGCATCAGATTGTTATACTTTGGCTGTGTCTAGCTTACATGATGTTGAGGAGCCTCTGACTTTTGATGAAGCACAAAATTCAGAAAATTGGATGACTGCCATGCAATCAGATTATGATGCACTTATAGAAAATGACACATGGACTTTATGTGATTTGCCTCCTGGCAAAAAGGCCATTGGTACGAAGTGGGTTTCCAAGTTGAAACGCAAGCCGGATGGTGAGATCGATCGCCATAAGGCTCGACTTGTTGCAAAGGGTTATGCACAACAAAAAGGCATAGATTATGAAGAGACTTTTGCTCCCACTTGTCGTATGACTACTGTGCGTTTTCTATGTGCATTGGCAGCTCATTTTGGTTGGGATGTACATCAATCAGACATTGTTACTGCTTTCTTGAATGGTGACATATTTGAGGAAGTTTATGTAACGCAGCCTCGCGGTTTTGTCATAAAAGGACAAGAGGACAAAGTGTGCAAATGTAACAAGGCTTTGTATGGGTTGAAGCAAACTCCTCGTGCTTGGTATGAGAAAGCTGACACTCATTTGGTCAAACAAGGCTTTCGTAATAGTCCAACAGAAAGCACATTGTATGTAAAGCGTGAGGGTGATGTACTTCTCATTGTGGTTCTTTATGTTGATGATTTGCTGATCATTGGACCAAATGAGAGACATATTGCTGAATTTAAGGTTGATTTGAATGCTACTTTCAAGATGAAAGATTTGGGGCTGTTGCATCATTATTTGGGTATACAATTTAAGCGGTGTGATGGTGGTATTGCCTTGTGTTAGAAAAGTTACATAGAGACATTGCTATGTAAGTTTGGACTTGAGGATTGCAAACCTATTGCCACTCCCATGGAAACAGGTTTGAAGTTGAGTCTACATGATGCTGGTGATCCTGCTGATGTCACTCTTTACCAAACTACTGTTGGCTGCCTCATTTATGTATGCAACACGAGGCCGGATATTCAGTTTGCAGTCTCACAGGTCAGCAGATTTATGCATAGCCCAGGGTCTAAGCATTGGCAGGCTGTCAAGAGGATTTTCCGCTACCTTAGTGGCACTTTACATCTTGGCTTGTTTTATCCCAAGGGGGGATCATTGCCGCCAGACTTACATGCTTTTTCGGACTCAGATTGGGCTGGTTGTTTTGACACGCGAGTGTCCACAAGTGGTTTTTGTTTCATGCTTGGCAGTTCATGTATATCATGGTTGAGCAAGAAGCAACCTACTGTGGCCACTTCGAGTTGTGAGGCTGAGTACAGGGCAGTCTTCACAGCTACGGTTGAGTGTGTATGGCTCAGACGCCTTATGGTTGATTTGGGTGTTGGACAGGACACTGCCAACACTATCTACACTAACAGTCAGAGCGCATTGGCAGTTGCGAGGAACCCAGTTTTTCATGCTCGCACAAAGCACATTGAGGTGCATTACCACTATGTCAGGGAGAGGCTCTCAGCAGGAGAGATCAGCTTGGCTTATGTGCCAACACAGGACAACCTTGCAGATCTTTTCACAAAGGCATTGTCTCGTGAGAAGCTTGAAGATTTCCGCGAATCTTTGGGCTTACTCCCCTTTGTGGACTGATCCTGTCCTCAGGGCATGGCACTTCCCTTTACTCATGTGCCAGCTCTCGTTCACCGCATCACTCCAGGGGGGATTTGTTACCATATACATGTGGTAGTGATGTGTGTGAACACACTAGGACCGCCGGGGCATTTTTTTCCCTCTTTAGGAGGTTTTTTCCCCCGTGCATTGTATATACGCCCATCACTTTAGGGCTATCCATCTTTCCATTGCACACTAAGTAACACACTCTCTATTGTGTGCCTTGAGCTTCCTTCGTCTTCTCCAAGCTGTGTGTGTTTCTCTGCAACCCTAATTCCAACACTCTCATGAGTCTATTCACAAATATGTGGACAAGTTTTGGGATTTATATCTCAAGGCTACTGTCTTTCAAAAGATAGACTTCGCCGAACAAAAGCAACAATTCTGTGCGGGATTACTTGAAGAGATGGCCGAGTATGTCAACTCTCAATGGCCTAGTTCTATCAGCGAAGTAATCCACCATACCATGGTTGCTTCCCACATCAATTTCAATTTCCAACAAGGGGCTAGACGGAATGTCAAACCCATGGAAAACAAAGACAAAAATGATGCAAAGGGAAAAACCAATGCCCAAAATTCTTCCCAAGGCATTTCCTACAACAACAACAATAGGTCCAAGGAGAAAGGAGTTTACAAAGGTAAAAACAAACTCTCTCATGAAGAGCTTGAAGATTTTCGCAAGGACCATAAGTGTTTTAAGTGTGGGGAGCAAGGACATGGCTATCGTTCTTGCCCCAATAAAAATGCTCGCAATGAGACTCCTAGGGCTTCCACCATCGAAGCTCCAAAAGAGGATGCTCATTGCAAAGGATCATCTCTTTTCTATGCTTGGGGAAAGGTAAGGGAGCATGATGCCTTCATCTTGTTTGACCCTGGCTCTACTCACAACTTCATATCAACGGAGTTGGCCACCAAGTTGGGCATTCAAGCTTTTGAGATGGGAGATATTGTAACAGTTGACACAGCTTTCAAGGGACATCAAGCCTCCGTTACTCCCTTGATTGGGAAGTTGAGGCTTCATGTCCAAAGCAGAGTGTGAAGGTTAATTGGACGAGGCTGCCGGCAATGCTGTGGGGAAAATGGGTTCACTCCTACCATGCTTGGCCTCACATACTACTGCCACCTCGGATCCGGCTCCAATACTTTCCACCTTCGTCTTCCTCCCTGCCTGCTGTGCTGCGAGATTTTCAACCCTAGATCTCTCTCTCTCTCTCTCTCTCTCTCTCTCTCTCTCTCTCTCTCTCTCTCTCTCTTCGGGGTGCTCTATCACTACACACGTGCGCATGCGGTCGCATGTTGCGCCTCGACCCTCAAGGTTTTGCGATGATCGAACAGAGACTAGTCTTCTTCCTTTCGTCTCTTTTTTTATTGAATCGGTTATCATTGCTAGCTTGCTTTAGCGCTTCTCTCTCTCTCTCTCTCTAGCTAGTTGGTTCTAGGACGCATAGTTTCGCCTATGGGTGAGAGGGACATAGCCTCCCACTGTCAGCGTTGACACATCCATACGCGATGTGTAGTCCTAATGATGCAATACATGCATATAGCGTAGGGAAGGCTAGGACAACCAGGTTTGCTCATATTTCGTCAGCGTTCGGGTTTTTCATGTACAACCTACTAGTGTTGAGGTCCGATCTAGTAGTTGCCGTGGGAGCATTTTAAGTAGGGATTGTCAGTCATATGATGACTTACACTAGCACGATGCATAGTGGAGTTTTGTAGACCATACAGAGTTGTTTGCGAGATTTACATGTAGGCTCTAGCGTGGATACGCACGCTCGCCTATCACTAGAGCCAATACGGCTGCATGTAGGCTCTAGCGTGGATACGCACGCTCGCCTATCACTAGAGCCGATACGGCTGCATGTAGATCTACTTAGCGAGATAGTGGGCATAGGTTGAGAGAGTCTCTCACCTGTTTTCTTGTACATAATAGTAGCTTTGCTAGTAGGACCCACTTATCGACACATTCGCCTTTAAGTGGGAGATTCTTGGGATAAACGTGTCTGTGCCTTGCGCGACCGCCAAAGCTATGGGCGCCGCCCATACCACTGACAACCTTATTGTGTGTACACATATACAACAATAAGGAGTAGCTCATTGTTAGCCCTACTCCACCCACATAACATCTACTCTCTCCCTCTCCTCTTCTTGCACGCACATGCCCCATCCGCACCGCGCACGCACGCATCCGCACATACGCATTCTTCGGTGAGAAAAGCTCATTGAGATGAAAAAGCGCTTTGCAAGAATTTCTTGCCTCATAAAAACCCCCAAAGAGTACTAGGGAGGAAAAGCTTGATAAGAGCTCTTTGTGATGAGCCTAAGCATGAGTATATGGCTACCATGAAGCTTGTGCTTTTAACACGCGCAGACACACAAGACACACAGAGAGAGAGAGAGAGAGAGAGAGAGAGAGAGAGAGAGAGAGAGAGAGAGAGAGAGCTTCAAATCCTACAAAAATGCCAAAAACAATACTCTTTCTAGGGAAAGGTTTGCCTTTTATCTCTTTTTGCCCTCTTTCTCATCATTTCTTTCCTCTTTTTTGTCAATTATCGGTCCCTAGGATTGCTCCTCATGCTAATTCTTGAAGAAATGAACAACCAATCTTGATGGGAGTTTTCGGTTGTTTCAGGTTTACAACGAGGTCCATAGATCCAGTAAACTTAGTGAAAAAACTTGCAAGGCCTTCTAATTCAATGTGGCTAGCCCGTTTGACAACAGTTGTTAGGGGAGGCAAGGTGTGTAGCGATACCGTTGCTCCGTGACAGTCTTGTAGACTCTTTGATAGTCTGGTACGTGGACCCTCGTGTGTGAATAGTGGTGATTTTAGGTGAAGGCATTCTATTAGCACATCCCAAAATGCAACCACACCGCCTTCTAATTGCATGCTTCTTGTGTCCCTCTTAGTACACTCGAAACGCTGATCCCTACGTCCTTATCTATACAATGTATAAAGGGGAAAGAGAATCTGACAGTCCCTCCCCCACGTGTCCTCATTTCTTGCATTTGGACACCTTCAACCGATGCGCACTGGCAGTCCAACTAGACAATGACACACACACACACATACACGTGTAGATAGAGAGAGAGAGAGAGAGAGGGGGGGGGGGGGGGGGGGGGGGGGGGGGGGGGGGAGGGGACACATCCCTCCTAGTTTGTAATGTAGGTGAGGGATTATATACAAGTACCCTAGAATCCTAGATCATATCGTTTTGCATATTAACTCTCATTTAGGTCTTGTGGAAATGGCACATGAATAGCATAAATATGAAGGGAAGTGGACTTTGTCCTCTTGTGAGTGTATGTAGGTAAGGTACAAAAGCAGAGTGTGAAGGTTAATTGGACGAGGCTGCCGGCAATGCTGTGGGGAAAATGGCTTCACTCCTACCATGCTTGGCCTCGCATACTACTGCCACCTCGGATCCGGCTCCAGTTCCTTCGTCTTCCTCCCTCCCTGCTGCTGCGGAATTTTCAACCCTAGATCTCTCTCCCTCGTCGGGCCGCTTTATTAAACAATTTTCAATTTCAACACCTAGCGCAATACTCTCTCTCTCTCTCTCTCACACACACACACACACACACATTCCCTACACACGTGCGCACGCTGCGCCTCGACCCTCAAGGTTTTGCGGTGATCGAACAGAGACTAGCCTTCTTCCTTTCCTCTCTTTTCTGATTGAATCGGTTATCATTGCTAGCTTGCTTTAGCGCTTCTCTCTCTCTCTCTCTCTCTCTCTCTCTCACACACACACACACACACACACACACACACACACCCACCTTGTCTCTCAAGCACATGCTCACACAGACACTTTCAACACTCATTCACTCTCGCACACACAGGGGAGTTTCAGTCATCTCCGTGAAATCCCTAATTCTTCGTGATCAGACTTGACATTATGGTGAACTTGTACAAGGCATAGGTTTTGATCAGGTCGAGCTGCGTTTTTGCATAACCCCAATTTTCCTTGCTCTGAATCCTTGAATACGAAACTGGCGAATTCTATGGGCTCACGTTAGCCAGCCAAAATGGCCTTGAATCTGCTGTGCGTACGCTACATACCACGCATTGCGAACCCCATTTTATGTCTTGCTGGGCCGTAAATTTTTGCTTTGATGGAAGAGCCGAGGAGCTGGTTTCAAAGGTTTCAGCAAAGATCGAAGGGAGTATCCGGTAAGAAAAAGGATGCCCAGGGATCAGACCATTTACGTGATGGCTTTAGTGCAAATGGGAAGGCTGAGGTTGCTGAGGAGGTGCTCTCCAACGTCACCAAACAGAAGGTTGCTGCAGCAAAACAGCACATTGAGAACCACTATAAGTCTCAAATGAAGATTTTGCAGGAACGGAAGGAAAGGTGCATAGTTTTCCATTTTGTCACATATCTGCTTTTGATGGAGCTCTTCATGTAGCAGTAAATTTGCTACGAATCGTGCCTGGCAGTCTCTCCGTGATTGCTATCTTGAGAGTTACTCTTGAGGGTTTGGATGCTCACGAAAGGCAACTAAAGTTTTAATCATAGTGATATAAGAGGTGACTTGTGTTTAATTCTTGCTTCATATCATGGAAGAAGGTTTCCCACACTGACCCTTAGATGATACTTGCTGTGGGTGTGCTTGTATTGATACGGTATAGCCTTGTTAGACTCACCATGCCCAATATGCTTGTGTATCGATTGATGCTATATGCACCTGTTTTATAATTTTTAGGTGGCCATTTTGGGGTGGTTGGACCTTGGCTAGCAGGAGCTTTGACAATTCAGCATACTCTCTAACATTGCAAGGTGTAATGGTGCTAGGCTTCATTGTGGTTTGAGTCTACCCTCTTACATTTCAGTCTGGTGGTGGCTCTAGTACTCTTAGGAGCAGTGAGGTCTGTTTTGTGGTTGTGCCCGGCCGTATTTGAGGTAGACTATTTGAGGGAGACGTACCTTTTCTCGGCGATGCACTCCACGGTGTTGCCCACCCAATAGGTTGGCATGAGGCGGGACCGCGTTCCTAGGATTCCCGGGGTCAGATTTCCTGGGGTCAGATTCTCAAGTGTTTTGCAGTTCTGATACTGAATATGTGTCCCAGGTAAAGGCTCTCCCTCCCTCCAAAGTAAAAGGAACCTTGAGCACTCACTAGTCACTCATCTTGCAATGACCAAAACTGTGAGAGAGAGAGAGAGAGAGAGAGAGAGAGAGAGAGAGAGAGAGAGATTTTATTTACGTCTTCAAAAGGCCAAAGAAAACTGGCTTATGAGACAAATCCATGTACAAAAATGTGGATATCCTCTGGATATCTGGTATGTGCAAAATGACCGGGTAATAACGGCATCCGGTGCACAAAGTGTAGTGTGGTAAGTGACCAGGTAATAACAAAGAATCCGGTGTGTAGATGTGGGGGTGACCGGGTAATAACAAAACATCCGGTGTACATAGAGGCATGTATGTGTGGAGAGAGAGAGAGAGAGAGAGAGAGAGGACACCAAATGGGGTCCCAAACCCCCCTCCAAACGCTGATGTTTGTTGGCAAAAATGCCAGGCTTTTGCTTCTAGAGAAAACGTTGGAGAACCTGAGGGTGCTGTTGATCTGCTAGGTGCTTGCCCTCCTCGTGTCTTTGCTTCTTTTGCTTCTTGCTAGCGCCCCTTGGTTGACATATATAGGTGCAAAATTTGGGTCAAGAAGTAGCAGATGAGGCTCCATGATTCTGGAAAAACGATAATTTGTTATTAATTAATTGACTTATAAGATGTGGTTCCCACCAAAGTTACACGGAACGGAAACGGGGAATGGGAATGGGGGGGCTCTGGGACGTTTTTGAAACGAGGGGTCCTCGGGATGACGGAACGGGAACGGGGGCCAAAATGGTAAACTTACAATATGCTTAAATTAAGTTAAATTCAACCTATTGTTAGTAGAGAGCCACACACACCCATTAGTCGAAGTAAAATCTTATGTAGACATGCTTTTCAATAATGGTTAAGGCTTACACGAGGGAGGGATGCCAGATGGAGCTTAACACTCCTTTAGGGAGGGATGGAGCTTGAGCCTCGCGGCTTGACTTCAATTAAGGCTTGCAGCCTTGAGGCCCGAGGGAGAGGGTGAGGTAGAGAGCTTGATATAGGAGAGGATGTAAATAACATCCCCCAAAAAGTTCAAAGGACCTGTCCCAAACAACCATATTTCCAAACTTTGGCGTTCCGGATTTGCTGTTTCGCGTTCCACTTGTTGTTTTGGCCATTGAGGGCCCCGTTCCGGTTATGCCTAGGAAGGGAACGTCGTTTCGTTCCCGTTCCCGTTCCTGTTCGACGTTCCCTTCCCGTTCCCATTTCCGTTTCCGTTTCGAGGAGGCACTGGGCTTGGGAACGCATTCCGGGAACGGGAGGGCCCTGTTCCGCCCGTTCCCTGTTACTTTGGTCCCACGCGCGATCAGAAAACTGGGTTCATGCGGTGGAAAGTTCTCATGCTTGGTACTGGGTACTGATGCTAATGATCCTGGGTTGTGCAATCAGAGGGTATCAGCTACTCTAAGTGCCTGGACATTCATGGCCTGCGTACAGGCTCACACGGGTGCCAGAACACTTCCTATGCTACCTAAACCCTAGATGTAGGAATAGCTTGTCCACATGCACATAGGGTTAGATGTGCACGTGACATGACTATTCAATGATTCATATGTGTTTGTTCGTCTCCTGTATATATAAGGAGCCTATTGTAACACAATTTCATTTCGTTATCCAATCAACTCAATAGTTCATCTGAGTTTTGAGTGTCTAGGCTTGGGGCAGCACTTCTTGGAGGCTGGTGTTTTAGTGAATCTCGGGGCTACCCTACGACGAGACTTTTCGGCAAGCCTCCGCATCTCATTTTGGCCTTGTTCTACTGCTTCGGTTGCTACCAAGTTGCACATTACATGGGCTGATTTTTGGCCATCAGTGTTTCCTTGGTCATGGACGAGGCAACCCGCCACTCGGTGGCTCCTTTCCTATGGCAACTTTGCCACTTCGACTGCGGGCTCGTCTTTTAGTTTCTTGTCCACATGGGGTCAGATAATTCCCTTCCTTTCTATTGCATCTTGGGGCGAGAGAGGGCATCTCTTCCGAGGTTTTGGGTAAGCCCTTTGCGGATCAAGAATACGCTCGGGTGGGCAGCGGCAGCGTATCGGATATAGCCTTTGGACATCCGTCTATACAGGTTCTATGAACAATTTGACGACGACCACGGAAATATGGTGGTTGTTTTTGAGCTTTACGCCAGGTTTTCTCTGTTTTAAGCCTTTCGACGGTTGTGCACATAGAGATTAATGCATTTTGGACCTGTGCAATGCTCTGGTACGTTTCGGGAGCGGATGAGCATGCTGATTTTCGCTGCACAGCAGCATTTTCAGCCCCTCACAGGTGTGTATTTGGGTGGACAGCAGGCTGAAAGCTTGCCCCCTTGTCTCTGCTACAGTTACCCACTAACAAGACATCATTCGGTGGTGGTTTGTGCGGTCTATTTGTGACTACTTCAGCTTGCGGTATCCTCGACATCGCTTGATCATTTCTTTTGGGCATGAGATCCATGGGGAACCTTTCCTTTGAGTTCGACATCGGCAGTTGTGAATCTAGAGGGGTAACGCTTTGTGATTTGATGGGTACATACCATGTGAGAGGGCCGTGCTAACGGCATATGGGAACCTCAACTTTCCAAAGAAGACACCACCATCCGCTAGCGGATAGACGTACCATTGGACGTTGGTAGGACAGATACACTGCCTATGAAGGAGCACTCTCTTGACCTTTACCAACGTTTGGAGTGTTGCTTCAGTGCCTTGGACTTCCTTAGGGAGTTTACCCACAAGATGCAACAGATCATACAGTTTTCGACTACGTAGTTGGCAGTGCAGTGGTTCTCTTTCCTGCCATCCACAAACTTGCCTACAAGTCCAAGTTTTGCAAGTTAAAACACAAACTCGATATGAATCTCTCAGCTCGACAGGAGGATAGTCACTTTGACTTGCGGTCTTGTGACATTGTCGACGTGGATTGTGCTTTGGTTGACACTGGAGGGCATGAGGCAGGAGATGCAGTCATTATAGTGTAGACATATTTGGTGTGGCTACCCTTTTTCTTAGATGACGACTTCGGGAATGGACGCAGACATCTTGGTCTGGCCATCCCTCTTTTTAGAGAGCGACCATAAGGGAGATTGCTAAGTCTCACTTGGAGGTCACTCTAGGACACCATCTGGTTGTTGGTTGTGCAGTTTAGCAGTGATTGCTCTAGCACACGGTAGCTGTAGACTTCTTAGTCTGACCCTCCTAGAGTTTTGGTGGATTGGCTGCTTGCCCATGTTCGGTTGCAGTTGCTTCCACAAATCTTCATTGGATGATTGTCCACAAATCTTCATTGGATGAGTGTCCACAAATCTTCATCGGCTGGCCGCTGGGTTGGACATTTGCAGGCCTATTGGCACTCCTTTACGTCAGAATCTGTATGTTGAGTCTATGACAGGAGTTGTTTCTAAACACAATTCGGGACATCTCTTGTGTTCCCTACATTGCTCGGGATGTCATTTACTTTACAGCTAGAGTTCTCCATTGTGCTCCTATCTCGTGGAGTATTGTCCTCTTGTGACATCATAGCAGACGTCTTCATTCGAGGCATTACATCTTTGACATTTGGTAGTTTGTTTAGCATCAAGTGCTGAGAGGGGGTGTTAAGAGTTACACCACTCTGTTGCTTCATTTAGGATTAGGACGTGCTTGTATGGCTAGTGTTTGCCACCCATGTGCATGACATCTAGATGCGTCGGAGCTTGGGCACATTGGCTGGTCGGACAATCTTGGTCCATGTGCCTTGTTTTAGGGTTTTTTCCGTCGTCTCCAATGTTGGGTCGTGGGGGCATTTTGAAGGTTGGTCTACCTGGGTCTGTGCACCTATATAGGTGGCCCCTCCCCTGCCTTTCTATCTATTATATCTGTTGCAGGGCGCTCCCAGAGGGGGTTCACCCTCCCTATTGATCACATCGGGCTGAGTGCTTCTCCAGCTCGGCCCACACTCATTTGGCCACTACCGGCACTCTCATCGACCGAGCACTGGAGCTACGGAGATCCAGACGGCCACGATTGAGGAGAGGGGCTACACAGCATCGACAGAGACTACAGCAGAGGATTCGAGCCATACTCTCTCGATATCCAGAGTGCAGATGAGAATGGATTCTAGTAGTAGTATCTAGTTCTTTTGTACCCAGACATGGTATTAGATTCACCATTTTGTAACAGATTGGTCTCATAGGTCATTTTGGCCTTTTGAAGACGTTAATATAACATTTCATTTCATTTCATTTCATTTCTCTCTCCGTGCTCGTCCACTCTCACATGGCGCAGGTGTTCGCAGAATTGTGCTCACACAGACGCTGGTTGATGGTGTAGCAGCTGCTCCATGTTTCTTTCGCTTTTAAAATTGTTTCTTGCACTGGTAGTTAAAGATGAGGCCTTAGTGCTAGTTGTAACTCAGGTTCTTAGAGGGGGCTCCTTGCGCAAAGTTGTACACTTGCCTTGAGCATATTAAAATAAGGAATACTGCCAGGAGCGCATATTTGGGGGCCAATAATCTCTGAGGGAAACTCCGCCTCTTGTGTGCAGCATGATCTTCTACAGAATTCAGTTTTCAAGCGTGTGAACAGTCGCTTATCGGTCTTGTGCAAGTCTCATTAGTGATTTCATCCCTGGCATGCGGTGTTGGCCGGTTACATGTGCACTCTGACATCCAGTAAAATTCTGCAGTTCTTATAATGGGTCTACAAAGTGTGTTTTTTGTTTGGAGTTTAGTATGTGGCTTCACTGGGAACTTCTTGAATCACTAAGGTTAATGTGCTAAGTGTAAGGTAACAAGTGACATTCTTGAACGAAGGTTAACGTGCCGAATTTAAGCTGACGATTGACTTTCTAGTGTGTACCAACTGAAAGGTAAATGAAAGGAAGCAAGGCTCATCCTTCAAAAGATTGATTGCCACCGGCATGCAGCTACTAGTAGAGGCCAGGGAGTTTTGAGTGACTTGTTGCAGCTCATCTTTAAGGATGGGCAGGGAGAGGGAAACACAATGGTCTACTCTTCTTTTTGGGAGGTCTAAAGTTGAGAGATTCTAATAGGTTCTGTGTTGAAAGTTGAAAGAGCCTGAAAGGCCGGATTTGATAATGAAGGCGACCATAGTCAAGCATAGTTACCTGCTGCTCTCAGCCTTAGTGACTCGGATTTTATTAATTATAGTCTTTCAGCCTGCATAGCTCTGTAAGTCTAGAGATGAAGTGGCCTACTTCTTTCAACTCTGGTCATTCACACGTGGATGGTTAAATGTTTACTTTGCCAATCATATTTTCTAGATTTATCTTCTTGGTCTCACTCTGATGCCAATCTATGTTTTGTACCTTCTTTTAGTTGAGCGACGTCCATTATAGTGTAGGCAGTGCTTTCCTGTGTTTCTCAGGTTGTAGATCTCCCTGGAAACAGGTTAATTGAGACAATCGTAGGCTGCTGTGAAAGGTTAAGCTACTTCAGTTGTCCTGTTTTCGTAAATGACAACCCGGTATGCTGCATGTTTGTGGATGGCAGTGCTTAGGTGGACCCTGACAAGAAGTGCATCTGTTTGCATCTCTTCTGTTTGCGAGTTTATATAAAGAGAGAGAGTGTAAAAGTTTCACATGTCCTAAACATAAGAATGTTTTTTGAGCATGTTGGAAATTTTTGGAACTATTACTGGGCAACAGCACGGAGTCTGTGTGTTGATTGCATTGTGTTTTTGGTGGACAATTTTTCCTGCTTCCCTTTTTGCAACAGAAATTTCATAAGCCCATTTTTTTGGCTCCTATGCTTCTTTCCTCTTATGCCTAAACAACTAGTTTAAATTTTAAGCAAGCTGTGATCCCACAACCCACATATTAATCAAATGTGCACTTCAAAACTTTCTGTATATATTTACCCTTGCTCCAGGGGCATAGCAAGTTGTCTTGATGCTCTCTTTTTTGTAACCTTTATAGTGCTTTTCAAGGTAGTAATGCTTGGAGTGTTGTG
The DNA here is from genome assembly GCF_014529385.1 of Adiantum capillus-veneris. Lineage (NCBI taxonomy): Eukaryota > Viridiplantae > Streptophyta > Polypodiopsida > Polypodiales > Pteridaceae > Adiantum > Adiantum capillus-veneris. The sequence goes on along the minus strand of NC_140938.1, from coordinate 115,185,366 downwards.
GATTGATTGTCTTTTTGTAGACGCAACATCTTGGAACAAAAACTTGCTCATGCCAATGTCACAGAGGAAGAGCAAAACAATTTATTGAAAGACCTTGACAGGAAAGAGACAGAATACATGCGCTTGCAGAGGCGAAAGATGGGTGTGGATGATTTTGATCTTTTGACAATAATTGGGCGAGGAGCATTTGGGGAGGTGTCTTTCTGTACCTTCATAAATCTCATCAAGCAGTGATTATTAATTAAGCTTTTTTTTGCTCTTATGGTGGATCCCTATGTTTTCCACCTGGTATTCCTATCATGATCTTTTGGGACCTTCTTTTCTTATTTGAGTTCTGCAGATTTCAATAGCCTGTTTTAAACTTTGATTGATTGACAATCATGATGGGATGGCTGCATCGGAGTGAGATCAGATCTTGAAAACTTCCTACTCAAAAAGTGATTGCTTTTTCTAGAGCTCTGCTTCCATTCAGCCTTGCCAATTTTAGTACCGATTTTGTGTAATCCAAAGTTAAGATCCTGTTCCTTGATGAGGTTTAAGGTGCATGCATGCTACCCACAAACTCATATATTGAAAGAATATCTTTTGTCGTTGATTCATGCATGCTAGGACAATTTGGACACAAAATGTATGTGAACTGTTATACATTTTCTACAGTTTAGTACGGGCTGACATATAATCACATGACTGGGGTGAGAGTCGTTGTAGTTTTAGAGGGGGAACTAGGTTAAATTCTGACCTAGATTGCATCTGGAGCAGAGTCAATTTAGATATGGGTTTGATATCTAGAAATCAGTAGGCATGTTGTTATCTGTTGGATTGCTTGAATTGTGTCATCTTAATTGATTTTTCTTTGTAAGGCCACAAGTAAATGTCTCAAATACTAAGTCAAATATATAAGATTAACTTTGAAAGATATATGAAGTCCTACTATTAACTCCTGATAAACATTTTACATGTTTTGAGGCTTTGCTTCTGGTATCTAGGTTCACTCTGACCACTTTGTCTTTCCTTTCTTTGCTCTCCCTCTTAAGAATTTCTCACATTTTTTGTGTGTAAGGCTTCTTTGCACTTTGGATTCTCTTTTTAGTTTATAGCTTATTCTATGGAATTAAGAAATCACACTTTTTTCGTATGTCTCCTGTTTTGCTAGCTTCTGAAGATTAAGAGTCGAGTCCTTCCCCTTTGTCTCTTTGTCCTTGGTGCAAATGTCGGTGAAGTTGTTACAAACATACTTGCAATCATGCAAGTAAGGTTGTTTAGTTATATTGTGTGTCTCTTGTGTTTGATTGAATTTTAAGTTATTGCTGGTGTTTATTTTTGTCTGAATTCCAGAAACTGTTAATTTTTGTTATGCTATATTCTATTTTGAAGTTTCTCTCCTTCATATTTGCATGTGTAACTTTTGATCGTGCGCCAACTGCAAGCGTTCTAGCCTCTTCTTGTAGTCCATATGTTTAGGGCCTTGTTACATTACTAAATATTCTGTGTGCTTAAGACATTTATGGCTCTCTTTCATTGTTCACTTGTGCGGAAGTTTTTTTGATGGTTATGCATGGAAGATTCTGAGGTTCTGGGTGTTTCTTGTCCGCTAAGGGTGAATGTCCAGGCTCTTAAGCACAGGTTTTGGTGAAGCGTGGATTCTCCATTTTTGAATCAAGGCTTCTGTGAACACCGTATCAATGTGAAGGGAAGACAATATGATTTGACTACCTTCCACACTCTTCCCAATAAGGGAGGACCATGTCTCTGGGCTCTTAGTGGCTGGAAAGATAGCTAGATGAGATGGAAGCCCTTAACAAAGACATACAGACAATTTTAAGGACACAGATTTGTATCACACGACCTAGAGCTTGAAAGGAATAAACTAAGAGACTCTATGCCCAGAAGAATGCAATGTATGAAATGCTGAGGGATGAAAAATATTCCAAGTTGAATGGACATGTGCAAGCTTTAGTAGGGCTGAATTGAAGGTTTCTATAATGCATATTGAGAGGAGTAAGGAAATGCAAATAGGATTGAGCAAGCATACTGTGTGAGTCGTTAGACAAGCCATGCATGAAACAAATCCTCCGCCCTCCCCTTGGATTGGGCCCATCTGTGACATGAACCAACTAAAGGACGAATGGGAGGGCTGCTCCCCACCAGATGGTCACATCTACGAGATATTAGTTGGTTCACACACACACACAAAAAAGAGAACCACCACCACACACACACACACCCCACTTCACTCCTCTCCTCACACACATGCAGGGTAGTTTTCGTATGACGTGCGGAATGTCTCGTTCCGTACGGCAGATCACGTCCCGTCCCGTTCGTTTAGTACGTTCCATATGGTCAGATTTTAAGTGGCTGTTTATAGCCGTTGGTAGTTCTTGACCCTTGACCAAGGGCCATTGAGGACAACTTTTGGGGCCGTTTTGGAGCGCCAATTCAAGCACTTAAGCCACATTGGATTCTATGCGCTAGGGCTCCACTTCTCTTATGCTCTCCCTCTCCAATCAAGAGTCATCATCCATGCTCTCCCTCTCTCATGCTCTAGCCTCTTCCTATTTAAGCAATGCCTCTCCATCTTGTTACAACATTTACAAGCTCTCAATGCTCCCATGTTTTAGCTCTCAAGTGACAAGCTCTAGAGACTAGAGTCTTGCCTCTCCATCTTCTCTCCCTTGGGTCTCTCCCTCTCAAGCTCCCATTGAAGCTCTCATAATGTCAAGTTTCTTTAAGTGTAAAGTTTAAACCCAAGGGCCGAGGCTGACTTAAGAATTATTTGTTTTTTTATTTTGAACGTACGTAACGTTGTCGTACAACTTATTTTGTTTTTTGTTCGTTTAGTACCGCACATCGTCGTACGTGTACAAAATGTAGGGGACCGTACGAGACCCCACTATGCACACATGCACACATTAATGAGACTTGTTCAAATTGGTAATCATTGTATGTATACCTAACACAGATATGTACATAGACGTGCATTTGTGTAAGTAGTCATTGAGAACTGTTTTGTTTGGATGTGCATGCACATTGCTTATTTGGCTTTATTACACTTTTTGTGTGTAGGTGAGACTATGTAGAGAAAAAGCAACAGCGAGTGTTTACGCAATGAAGAAGCTGAAAAAGTCTGAAATGCTTAGAAGAGGGCAGGTCAGATGGTCATGCTCGCACTTTTTATTCTCTGGGAATTTGAGATTTTTTGTATAACTGGTTTAAGTAACTTTTCGTAATCTACCTCGGACACAGGTCGAGCATGTCAAGGCAGAAAGGAACCTCCTTGCAGAAGTGGATAGCAACTGCATTGTAAAACTATACTACTCATTTCAAGATGATGAGTATCTGTACCTTATTATGGAATACTTGCCTGGAGGAGACATGATGACCTTATTGATGCGGAAAGATACACTCACAGAAGATGAAGCACGCTTTTATGTTGGGCAAACTGTGTTGGCAATAGAGTCAATACACAAGCACAATTATATTCACAGGTTTTATTTTATGATCCATTTGTTGCCCAAAGTTTATGTTCTGATGTGCTTGAGCTGACATAATTTTTCATTTAAGACCTCCCTCCTTGTAGGTTGCTACGGCATTTTTAACTACCTTTAAGAGAGAATTTTTCCCCTGGCCGTTTTCAGCTTTTTCAGTTTTCAGATTTCCCCTTGTGGCTCAGCTTGAATCAGCATTTACAGTGGTCAGCCTATTGGCTTGCTTTGGGGTGTGCACTTCCAGCTTTGTACTTTGCCTCTCAGGATCGGCATCATACCAACTTTGCCTTTGCCCCACCCACTTCTGCCTTGCTGCACACCATCACCCGCCCGCTGTGCCTCATCATACTGCTCTTACATCGCTCCCACCCACTCAACATGCACACTCATCCTCCTACACATTCTCCCCCTCAGATGCGTGCGGCTTGCCTTCGTTTTTGTGGGTCGAGGGGAGATGCTTAGTGTCTAGGGTGGAGGGTTACGTTCTTAGAATGACTCTTACAAGCTTCTCAGAGAGAGTGCAAAGCCTGGGCAAGCATTGCCAAGGATTTATAGTCCAAGTATGGTGATCACGCAAGATAGCTCACAAAGCAGCCTAGGGTCCTATTTATGTGATTCCTTAACTGCCCTTCAACCAAGGGTGTCTTCACGTGCAGGGCTGGTTCACGTTGGTTAAGACACTGTTTAGGCACCCATCCTGATGTTTAGGTATGTACTAGTTCTTACATTGAATTGCTGTCCTTGGCGATTTCTTCGGTAATGAACTGAGGAGACAACTCTTCAATGATCTTTCCGAACCCCAAGTTGCAGCTAACTCAGGTCTATGTTTCCAGTTGATTAAATAATTTGAATAAGAGGTCCAACAAGACCACTTTACTTTTTGGTCAAGGACCAGTTTAGGTTCAAGTGGAACATATCGAGTAGTATCTTCTTAGCTAGGAACTTCCTCAAGTGAATTAGCTTGTTCATCTTGCCTCAAACGTTCCTTCAAATGGCTATTTGAGAATATTATATGAATGTTAAGGTGCGAGGCTAGATTCAACTTATAGGACCCGATACTTATCTTCACTAGGAGTTCAAGCGGTCCACAATACCAAAAGAAAATGTACAGCACTTGCTGGTGTTGAGAGTTTCAAAGTCCGTGGGTATTTAACGGTCTTGGGGCTGCCTATGCTTGTTAGCATAGGTTGCGCGATCCTATGGTGTCTTTATACTTTCCTTCACAATCGTAAGCATTCTTGCATAGCATACGGAAAATCCATTACGGATCACACAACTTAACCCCTTGTGAGTCCATAGCAATAGATGGTTTTTGCTTATAACCATACATTAGTGGCCTCATGCTTAGATTATTGTAAGCTTATTGAATTTGCGGGAGATAGTTTTAACGAGAGACATCACATGTGACATGTCTTCTAGCATCGCATGCGTGCATTCCATTTGTCCATCGGTCTTGAGATGCTTTAGCGTCGAACATTCAAGTAAACCATAGATTGAAAACAAGTGTCCCACAAAGAATTGAGCTTATGCGTTGTGGTCCTAGTAGGTATGAATCATGCCTTGTGGTAGTACGAGAAAGTCCATTTAGAAAGTTCATGAAAGTCTATCTCACGTTTGATTTGGAATTTGCGATGTAAGAATCTCGCGCAATTCTGGTGCTCAATTGTATAAAGCGCGCACATCACGATCATTAGAAGTACCGGCTTACCAAAGCCAAAGTTCTGTGTATGCGAGGGAGTTGTGCACTAGGTGCACCATGACACTCAAAACAAAATTGCATGACGGATATCCTAATTTATGGGGAACACACACTTTGCATTGCTTGAAAAGTAGATCATTGGGAATGGATTACTTTTCGAGGATCTTTCTTTGTGTAGCCAATTGTTGGATTCTAGTATCACCATAAACCCATAGTCGCCTTGGCTACGTATCTCTTTCGAGGATCTTTCTTTGTGTAGCCAATTGTTGGATTCTAGTATCACCATAAACCCATAGTCGCCTTGGCTACGTATCTCTTTTGAACTTCTTGCAAAATTCCACGAATGTGACATATGTGGAAGGTGCTCCTAGAGTGAAAAATAGAAGTCAATCAAGATTTTCTTGAACAAGCAAGTATGACCTCAACAATTCCCTAAGAGCATTTGCAATCCATGGGATTGTGCTCTTTTGAGAATGAACCCGTGCATGAGTATGACCCATCTTGTCATGTTACCGTCACAAACTTATGATGTGGCATGGCCCAACTTACAGATATTGGCTGAGTTTCTGCGATTTGCGCTACAGGCCGAGGGGGCGCGAGATTTTGGACCTTATGCTTTTAGAAGCAGTGCTTTTCATGTGTAATGCTTTCGGACAAGCCGGGGGCCTTTATAAGTGTGCCAGGGCCTCTCCTCTTGGCAGATCAGTTTGGGAGCATCGCTAGAGAGAGGACCCTCGAACATTGCACCTTTGTGAAGCAATGATAAAGAAATACCGAAAGGGGCAGCACTCTTTGGAGCCAGTGTATCTAGGCACGGAACTCCGTCGTATCGTGTCGACTCTCTCTCTCTCTCTCTCTCTCTCTCTCTCTCTCTCTCTCTCTCTCCATTCAAGTTTGGTTTAGTTTGCATTTTTTCTCACGTGTGTTGTCGTAAGTCTTTGGCTTGGAGTGTTAAGTCTATAGACTATTACAGTGGTATCAGAGCTCAGACGATTCTTCTTCTAGTAGGAGCCTCACAGACTTCTACGAAGGATCCGTTCCCTTTTCTTGTAGCACATATGGATTGAGGCAGTGAATTTGGCAAGGAGAAAACGGTTCCATTTACTCGTGCGAGTGAAGAAACCGACGGAGGTATTAACGGGACCTAGCCTCTTTCCGAGGAATCAGGGGAAGAGCATGGCCTGCTCCCACCAAGCGACTTCGATAGGATGGAGTTTTAGCGTCAACTACAGGTTGACTCATATGTTAAGCAGATGATGATCCAGAGTAACAGGGAACGGACGGAAACGGCCCCTCTCGTTCTTGGAATGCATTCCCAAAGAGGTTGGGGGACCGGAACGGAAACATGGGCGGAACGGTGTTCCCAGAATTTTTGTAATCGGAACGGCTTGCGGAACGGGAGGAATAGGAAAGGAATGGTTGGCCAGAACGACGCTTTTCAAAAAAACTTGCCGTTGGTGGACAATTTTGAAAAATCCGACTGTTGGGGTTTTTTGGGCGCTTTTGAATGGTTTAGAGGGGGGGGGAAAGAGAGGGGGTCTTCTCCTCTCCTAGATAAGCCAAGGGTCTCATGTCACGTGACACATCCAACCCTATGTGTCCGTGGACAAGCTACATCACGACAAGGGTTCAATCAGTCAAGTCAGTCTAGAATAGGAAGTGTTCTGGCACTTCTGTGAGTCTATTCGTAGATCGTGCATGCCTAGTCACTTAGTATAGATGCATATCCTCTGGTTGCACACAACATGATCATAAGCATTCCCATCAGAATCTAGCAGATTCCATCAGGGGAATTTTCTAGTGCATTTAGCCTATTTTTCCTATTTTTGACATTTTTCATTTATTATTTTTAAGCGACTTTCCAACAAAAGTAGGTAGGGCAATTTTGCTAAGTTTGTATATAAGCAAACTAGAGCGAGCACTATTTGGCAGAAGAAGCAACAGGAGCCAAGCCCAGCAGGCAACTTCTCAGCAAGACCAAGCCTTGGTGGATTCCCTCCAAGCAGCGGATTCCCCCTCATCCCAGCGTTTTTTGAAAGCAAGCCTCAGCCTTGGCGTTTTTGCATCAGCAGTCGTCGCCATACCTCCCAGCCACTAGCGCTTGCATCAGCATCATCATCATCATCCATCGCCAGAAAGCAGACAAGCTAGCGTTTCTGACATCAGCTTTGTTGAGTGCGCGGCGGTGTGTGCAAGTGAAAGAGCACGCGAGGAAGTGCAGTGTGTGTGCAGAGAGGGGTGGCGAAAGCCAGCAGGAGAGGAAGCGCTAGCGGAACGATGAGGGAGAGAGAGAGGGCTCACGTTTTTGGGGAAAACTCAATAAGTGAGTTTTGGGGTTTCCCACTTTTATTATAAGTGACCTTTAAAAAATGTGTCCAGGTTCAATGAAACCGGCCTGTACAATCCAAAAAGGGCGGTAGACTTTACTTCAAACCTTGATTTAGCTTTCACCCATTATTAGTCGTCTATTATACCTGCGCTATAGTGACACAAGAGAGGGGAATGGGATACAGAAGCTAGAATGCACCTGTATGAGAAGACCGACACCAGGTTGGCCCCTAACTTAGGCGCCCCTTTCGGTATTTCTTTATTGTTTAAAAGAGGGAATAAATGCTGTGGATCCCTACAAGCTGCCCCGCACAAACTTGGCTGAATTTCAACTGTTCCGGCGTGATTTCGGCAGCATAACTGTACTAGGACCCTTCACAGTCAGTATTCCCACGCATCGACTGACTTTCCCGACGCATACGGGCACTTTGCAAAACCTGGCGAGAATCTGCAGCACGCTGAATTCTCTGTTTTCAGCCCTGAAAATGCGCCAGATCACCGGTACAGCGGTCCCCGTGCGTCCCCGAACCTCCTGGGGGTATTAGGGTCCGTTTAGGGCCAAAACCCTAAACCTGCAAAAATACACAGCAGGCTGTAATTTGCTGTTTCGGGCTCCGTTTCGCGTGCCGGTCGCATCCGTAGCAAGTCCTCGAGCTCCCGCACCTGTAGGGCTACTTGCCCTTTGAATCGGACGAGATTTCTGGCGTGAAACCTCTCCGAATTCACCTGTACCTGCGGGGGGATTAGCCGCTAGCTAATCCAGTACCTGTGCAAGAGGCTCTTGCCTCGGCAATCGCGCATGAACCCACACAACTGTACATTGGTCAAATGAAGAGCCCACTAGAGGGGCATAACATACTGCCAAAGGGGAGAGAGAGGGCAGTGCGTAGCGTGCAGGGCATCACTCCTGGCACCGCACTGTGCATAAGAGGGAAAGCAAGCACTCCATAGCTCTTAACCTGTGACAAATCTGAAAATGAGCCTCTCCCAGCTTAAAATTCAGCGCCAACTCTCTCTTGCATTAGAAACTGCACCAGAATGTGCCACTTGGCACATTTACAAGCATTTTCTCGTTTCGGGGTTGCTGCCTAAAAATCTCCCAACCGGTTGCCCAGTTGACTTCACGACAGAGTAAGAAAATGTTCCCTTTGTCATTCCGGAGGTAATGACGCCAACACATTTTTAGGTCCCAAAATAGCAGTTCCCTAAATTTTAGGAGATGCTGCCATTGTATCTTTCTAGGTCATCCGACCCTCTTTGTACACTGCGGCCACATCCAGAACTGAAATGTAGCCTCTGTAGCAAAGGATTCCACTTTGGCTAGTCAATGGCCCCACTTGGCTAACCATAGTCCTTGTCCAACCTTAGTGCTCTCTTGCCCTCAGGTCTGGACTCCCTCTGGACAGTTCCACACTAGCTATGCAATGCGGGGCAGTTAGATTTCCCGAGGGGTGTTTCCAAAAAGTGAAAGTAAATAGATAATAAGAAAGAAATCAACAAAAAGGATAGATAGTAGTGACACGCTGGTGACATACCCCCCTCTTGAAATCTCAAACGTCCTCGTTTGCATCTATGTCGTACATGCTCACTGTCAACACTGATGTGTTCAACACCTGTCGACACATATACGACACATACATGCTCATTGTCAACCCTGGTGTATTCAACACCTCATCGACTCATGTATTGCCTGCGTGTGAACCCTGTCCCAATGACATAGTGGTAGCTGCGTACTCTGCCATTGCTTTGAGTCACTAACTTTCCAATGACAAAATGGTAGCTGCACATTTTGCCACTGTCTTATAGTACACGTTGGATCCCGTAACACTTTCGAGCATACCCAAACCGACAGTTTAAGAATGCAGTTACACATGTACTCTTCAATAGAAGCAATCACTGTATCCTTGACAAAGTGACAAGAAATACTCACTTCTATAGAACTAACGAAACTTTTGGACATTCCATAAGAGCAATTGCCAAACTGACAATCTGTACAGCTCTAATCATTCATGTAACAGGTATTTGATTTGAGCTCACTTTAAATACCATGTACATCATTTGTTTCAGAAGCCATTGTCACACTGACAATCCATTTAGCTTTGAAACTCAAGGGGTCAAGGTAGATTGCAAATCGAAGGCTTCCAGGTAAAGTGATAACACAGTTGGTGACTCTGCAAGTTCACCTTCTTCCATCCACTTAGCATCCATTGGTGGATAGTTTCTGAACTTTACCAAGTAACGCCTAGCAACCTTGCCTTTTCACTTTCCTTTCTTTGTGTGCCAAAATCTGTTCAGGGACCAAGATCTTGTCAAGTTCCTCGACTTCCGGTTGATCTTCAGCTGGCATATCTTCTGGCACATCACCCACATAGGGTCTGAGAAGACTCACATGAAACGCATTGTGAATCTTCCAACTGTCAGGCAATTTCATCCTATATGCAACATCACTGATTATGTCGCACACTTGAAAAGGCCCATAGTAACGCATGCTGAGCTTTGGAAACAGTCTTTCCTTGCCCTTCATCTTCTTTAACCTTGCCTTTTCAAAGCGTAAAAGCACCCAATCACCAAGTGAATATACCACTTCACGACGGTGACGATCAGCTGCTTTCTTTTGCTTTGCGTGAGTCCTTTCTAAGGCCACTTTGACCTTCTTGTACATTTCATCCATGTCCTGAACATACTTATCTGCTTCAAATATCTTGTCCTTCGTATGCAGTATGGGAGGAACTTTCTTGCCACCTTCAACTATCTCAAAGGGTGCCTTGCCAGTTGATGAATGAACTGTATTATTGTATGCATACTCCACCAATGGCAAATATTGCTCCCACTTTCCTTTATGCTCTGACACATAGCACTTCAGCAGATCTAGGACAGTAGAATTTGCCTCTTCTGACTGTCCATCTGTTTGAGGATGAAATGACGAAGAGAATTTGAGCGTAGTGCCCATATTCTCAAACAAACCTCTCCAGAACAAACTTGTCATGCGTGGATCACGGTCGCTAACAATCGACTGTGGCATGCCATGATACTTGAAAATATTGCTCATAAACAAGCGTGCCATCTGATCTGGCCTTATCTTTTTCCTGACAGGAATAAAATGAGCCTGTTTGCTGAATCTGCAAGTAATGGTCCAAATACCATCGTTTCCTGTCTGCGTTCTCGGAAGATCAAAGATAAAATCCATATCAATACTTTCCCATGGTTTATCTGGAATAGGTAGTGGTTGCAATAACCCTGGTGCCTTTTGCCTGTCAAACTTGACCTTTTGGCATATTAGGCATTCTCGCACAAAGGCATCCACATCTCTTCTCAATGTAGGCCAATAGAAGAATGTCTCAACCGCTTTAACTGTAGCATCGATACCACGATGCCCTGCATACGGTGGGACATGACTCTCTTCCATAACTTTGCGTCGCAATGGCTTTGTGACACACAATCTGCCATGCATCATCATGAATCCATCTTTGAGAAGATAGTGTTCATGACGTTGTCCATCCATTAGCTGCTCGAAGACCCTTGCAAAATCTTCATCATTTGCATACTGTTCTCTCATATCATCAAGTTCATGATGATAAGGAATCGACACAGCTGAAATATGTGGCTTCCTTGACAAGGCATCAGCCACAACGTTCTTCTTGCCTTCCACATGCACAATCTGAAAATGGAACATGGACAAGATATTTGCCCATCGCATATGCTTCTCAGATAACTTTGTCTGTGTCAAGAAGTATCGCAAGGTCTGATGGTCCGTTTGGACAACAAAGTCTGCACCTAGCAGGTAGTGTTTCCAACTTAAGAGCGCATGAATCACAGCCAGTAACTCTTTCTCATAGACCTGCATGGTCATCTCTGGCCCTTGCAAAATTCTGCTCTCATAGGCTACTACCCTGCCATCTTGCATTAGCACTGCACCAATGCTACTACCGCAGGCATCACACTAGACCACAAATGACTTCCTAAGATCTGGCAACACAATGACTGGATCTGAAGTCATCTTTTCCTTTAAGAGATTAAAAGCTGAAATCTCTTTTTGTGTCCATCTAAAGGTGACTGCTTTCTTTTGAAGAGCATGTAAAGGTGAAGCAATCTCAGCGAAATTTCGGATAAACCTTCTGTAATAGGAGCATAGTCCCAAAAAGCTTCGGACATCATGCACCGTCTTTAAATTTGGCCATGACTTGATCGCTTCAACTTTTGCAGGATCCATTCTGACACCATCCTTTGAGACAATGTGTCCGAGAAAGTGAATCTCTTCCAGAAAAAACTCACTTTTCTTTGCATTGATGAGCAACCTATGACTGCGTAGCTCTTTGAACACAATGGCCAAGTGATGCCTATGCTCCTCTTCATTCTTTGAGTAGACTATCATGTCATCAAAGAATGTACCAACAAACTGCTGGTGTGGACGGAAAATTCTGTCCATCATCCTATTGAACGTAGCAGGAGCATTTGTGAGACCAAAGGGCATCACTAAAAATTCGTAAAGGCCAAACGTCGTTCTAAATGCAGTCTTGTGCACATCCTCTGATCTAATGCGGATCTGATGGTACCCACTCTTTAGATCTATCCTGCTAAACATAGCTGCTCCTTCTAATTTGTCCATAATATCATCAATTCTAGGTATAGGGAACCTATTCTTGATGGTATTCTTGTTCAGTGCACGGTAGTCGATGCACATACGCCATGAGCCATCCTTTTTCTGCACCAACAACATTGGAGAACAGAATGGAGATGAACTGGGCTGAATCAACCCCTTTTCTAACAGCTCCTGTACTTGGCCCATTATCTCTTTCTGCTGAGCCGCACTAACCCTGTACGGAGGCTTATTTGGTGGGCTACTGCCTGGCACCAAATCTATCGCATGGTCCTCGGGTCTCTCTGGCGGTAATTGAGATGGTAATGAATCGGAAAAACAGTCACTATACTGTTGTAAAAACATTGACCTTTCTTTATCTAGCATGATAAATTTGATTCATCACAATCTGACACTTCACGTGCAAAAACCAAGTACGCAGAAAGATGCTTTTTCATTACAGAAGTAATAGCAGAAGCTGATACAGTAGGAATAGACTCCCCTTTAAGCTTTACATCCAGAATGTGAGTCTTTCCCCTGCTCTGTACAGTGATCTTTTTGTTGTAGGCATCCATGATTCCCTGTACACGAAATAACCAAGGAATACCTAACAACACATCACATCCGTCCAATGGCATGATGTAAAATTCTTCAGCATCTACATAGGACTGGATATGTAGACGCAACTTTCCAATGATGGGCGTCACAGCCTCTGTATGGCTAGGACATGCTAAACCTGCCTCTGCTGTATACCCCATCTCTTCAGGTCTGATTCCCAACTTTGAAGCCAATTCTGGGGAAATGAAGTTGGCTTTGGCACCTGGATCAAAGAAGATAAGCACTGTTTGATCCCTGACCTTTCCCCATGCTCTGCAAAGCTCACTTGCATCTGAATTTGGCTTGTCGCCCACCATATCTGGCACTAGACCAGCCATGGGCTTCTTTCCTTTCTTGTCTTCCTTGTCATCAGAATCAGCTGGCCTTTTCTTTGTAGGACAGTTGTAAGCAATGTGGCCAGGCTGCTCACATATAAAGCATTTGTTCTCTGTCCTCAGGACCTTCTTTTGCTCTTCTGACTTGCGAGGAAAACGTCTTTTCCATTTCTTTGCTGGTCCTTTTTCTGATTCAGCCGTAGCTTTATCTTTCCTTGCGTTGGCTGACTCCTGAGTCCCTTTAGGAGCCTCATTGGGAACGTGCTTCTTGGCTGAATTTTTCTTGCCTGATCCTACCTTGACGCCAGTGTTAAATTCACAATCTTCTCCCTTGAGCAAACCATTGCCAGTGTTTGCTACCTCGATGAACTGCGTCAAAGTAGTGACTTTTGTCTTCGTGCAGTATTTTCTCAATCCTTTGGGTAGGCCACAACAGTATTTTTCAATCTGTTATGTCAATGGCACAAACCTATAGGAAGTTACTGGAAGTAGAGCTTTCCAAAACTTCCGATTGTAATCATCCAGATTTCTGCAAGTGGCAGCATTTAGCTGGTGCCATTCTGTCATGACATCTGCTTCGAAATCATCAGATAACCATGCTGCTGCAAAAATCTGCTTAAAGTAAATCCATGTGGACGGAGCTTGCCCTTGAAGCAATAAAGTTGTCCACCATTGTCCCGCATTCCCTGTCAAGAAAGTGGCTGCCTTGCGGACCTTTGAAGCCTCTATAAAGTTTCCCCCTGCATAGGCCTTGTCAAACTGCTGGAGGAATGAGAGAGCCTTCTTCCTGTCATCAAACCCTGTAAAGGTCGTGAATGTCACACCTTTGCCACCTTCTTTGTACGGAGTTGGCCTCTCCAGCGGCGTCAAATTGTCATATGGAAGTGACTGAAACATGGGAACACTATTAGGGTTCATCTGTGTTCCTTGGCCGCTATTAACTTGACTTGGAAATGCCATATTTGGCTGCTGATTTGTAATTCCAGCCATACCAAAATTTGCCTGTGGCATCCCAAATTGGCCCTGAGTGCTCTGAAACCCTGGTTGCATACCCATGACACTGTACATGGGGTTAGGCATCATCGTTTGAGCACCCCCAAACACTGTTCCTAGCGTGTAAAACTGATTTCCAGGTGCATGACCAGCCATGCTCTGGAATACGGATCCACCTCCAAAATAGCCAGGGTGTACTGAAGGTGGTGGGAAGACTTGTTGCATAGCCTGTAAGTTGCTTCCCTGCCCATTAGAACCAGCTATAGGCTGCTGAAAGGTGGCGGGCTGAACTGGTACAGCTTGAAAGACTGGCATCTCAGCCACCTGTTCTTGCACCTTAGGCATAGGTTGTGGAGACTGCATGTTCTGTCAAGTGTACAGGTGTTTCCATTGACTGTGCGGTATGAATCACCTGTGCTCGAGCCTTAACAGGCTTTTGAATATGATCCAGTGACCCAACTTGCTGAGACGGAACAGGAGGTTGCAGAAAGGCTAAAAACCTCGGGTTCTGCATTACTTGTGTGAACATAGCCACAGCAGTAGCCAACTGGGTCTTGAATATATCGTCATTTGTTTGTGGTGGTCTTAAGGACTCACCCACTTCATGTGTTTGTTGACCCTGTGAAGAGGAAACCTCTTCAGTCACATCATCTGGTCTGTCAGCCATAATTGCAATTCCCTGTGTTTGGTCTATGATCCCCTGTGTCTTCAAGCCCAAAACTGACCAAGGCTCACTTCTATGGGAAAAAGTGATTTACTCCCGGCAATGGAACCATGTAACCGGCCTGTACAATCCAAAACGGGCGGTAGACTTCACTTCAAACCTTGATTTAGCTTTCACCCATTATTAGTCGTCTATTATACCTGCGCTATAGTGACACAAGAGAGAGGAATGGGATACAGATGCTAGAATGCACCTGTATGAGAAGACCGACACCAGATTGGCCCCTAACTTAGGCGCCCCTTTCGGTATTTCTTTATTGTTTAAAAGAGGGAATAAATGCTGTGGATCCCTACAAGCTGCCCCGCACAAACTTGGCTGAATTTCAACTGTTCCGGCGTGATTTCGGCAGCATAACTGTACTAGGACCCTTCACAGTCAGTATTCCCACGCATCGACTGACTTTCCCGACGCATACGGGCACTTTGCAAAACCTGGCGAGAATCTGCAGCACGCTGAATTCTCTGTTTTCAGCCCTGAAAATGCGCCAGATCACCGGTACAGCGGTCCCCGTGCGTCCCCGAACCTCCTGGGGGTATTAGGGTCCGTTTAGGGCCAAAACCCTAAACCTGCAAAAATACACAGCAGGCTGTAATTTGCTGTTTCGGGCTCCGTTTCGCGTGCCGGTCGCATCCGTAGCAAGTCCTCGAGCTCCCGCACCTGTAGGGCTACTTGCCCTTTGAATCGGACGAGATTTCTGGCGTGAAACCTCTCCGAATTCACCTGTACCTGCGGGGGGATTAGCCGCTAGCTAATCCAGTACCTGTGCAAGAGGCTCTTGCTTCGGCAATCGCGCATGAACCCACACAACTGTACATTGGTCAAATGAAGAGCCCACTAGAGGGGCATAACATACTGCCAAAGGGGAGAGAGAGGGTAGTGCGTAGCGTGCAGGGCATCACTCCTGGCACCGCACTGTGCATAAGAGGGAAAGCAAGCACTCCATAGCTCTTAACCTGTGACAAATCTGAAAATGAGCCTCTCCCAGCTTAAAATTCAGCGCCAACTCTCTCTTGCATTAGAAACTGCACCAGAATGTGCCACTTGGCACATTTACAAGCATTTTCCCGTTTCGGGGTTGCTGCCTAAAAATCTCCCAACCGGTTGCCCAGTTGACTTCACGACAGAGTAAGAAAATGTTCCCTTTGTCATTCCGGAGGTAATGACGCCAACACATTTTCAGGTCCCAAAATAGCAGTTCCCTAAATTTTAGGAGATGCTGCCATTGTATCTTTCTAGGTCATCCGACCCTCTTTGTACACTGCGGCCACATCCAGAACTGAAATGTAGCCTCTGTAGCAAAGGATTCCACTTTGGCTAGTCAATGGCCCCACTTGGCTAACCATAGTCCTTGTCCAACCTTAGTGCTCTCTTGCCCTCAGGCCTGGACTCCCTCTGGACAGTTCCACACTAGCCATGCAATGCGGGGCAGTTAGATTTCCCGAGGGGTGTTTCCAAAAAGTGAAAGTAAATAGATAATAAGAAAGAAATCAACAAAAAGGATAGATAGTAGTCACACGCTGGTGACATTCAATATGAACCTGGACAAA
The DNA here is from genome assembly GCF_014529385.1 of Adiantum capillus-veneris. NCBI lineage: Eukaryota > Viridiplantae > Streptophyta > Polypodiopsida > Polypodiales > Pteridaceae > Adiantum > Adiantum capillus-veneris. The sequence goes on along the minus strand of NC_140938.1, from coordinate 115,169,082 downwards.
GTATAAAAATGTACAAAAAGGGGTTATTTAGGCCTTTAACCCAACAACCTCCCACTTAAAGGCATAAATGACGCCTTTAAGTTAACCAACTCCCACCAGCTGTATGCAATGCTCATGTTGAGCCTTAGCAAGACTATTGGTGAGAACATCTGCAGGGTTATCCTGTGTGTGAATCTTAGTCAAGGTGACTAGACCATCCTCCAATACCTGTCGTATGAAGTGGTATCGCACATCAATGTGCTTTGCCCGTGCATGAAACATGGCATTCTTGGCCAAATAGACAGCACTTTGGCTATCACATCCCAAGACAGGAGTACTAGCAGGCATACCAAGCTCTTTGACAAGTCTGCCCAACCATATGGCCTCGTTAGAAGCCTCAGTGGTTGAAATATATCCAGCCTCAGTAGTACTCAATGCCACAATTTTCTGCAGTCGTGAACACCAAGAGACAGCACCACCAACAATAGCAAACACACAGCCACTAGTGGACTTCCTGGTTTCCAAGTCACCTGCCATATCTGCATCACAATAGCCCTGCAACTTCAGGTCACTTTTGCCATAGCATATACACCTAGATTGTGTACCTGACAAGTATCTCAGAATGCATTTCACAGCTTCCCAATGTGCTTTGCCGGGATTGGACATGTATCCCACCGCATGGGCAATGTCAGGACGAGTGGCAACCATAGCATACATAAGAGAACCACAAGCTGATGCATAAGGGATTCCCTTCATAGCATTCACTGCCACGTCATCCTTTGGGCAATCGGCTTTGCTAAGTTTTGTGTGTGGAGGTAAAGGTACTCCAAGTGACTTAGCTTCAGCCATGTTAAACCTGTCAAGTACTTTAGCACTACTTTAGCAATGTACTTTTCTTGAAATAAGAAGAGCAATTTCAGCTGTCTATCTCTCTTGATTCTCATGCCCAAGATGTGCTCAGCATCACCTAAATCCTTCATTGCAAAAGCTGAATTCAACTGACGTGTAAGAGCATCAATGGTAGACTTATGCTTCCCAGCAATCAACATATCATCTACATATAGCACAAGGATTATAGGACGTCCATCATTATCCTTCTTTGTATACAAACAATGGTCTGAATGGCTGCGTTTAAAGCCTTGAGACAGCATAAAAGTATCAAACTTTTTGTACCACTGACGCGATGACTGCCTCAAACCATACAGTGCCCTTCTTAGTTTGCATACAAGTTCCTTTCTATCAGGAACTACAAAACCCTCAGGTTGCTTTATGTAGATATCTTCATCAATGTCACCATGAAGAAAAGCTGTTTTTACATCCATTTGATTCAATTCTAAGTCAAGCACTGCAGCGAGAGCAAAAAGGACACGCAATGTCGTAAGCTTTACAACAGGAGAAAAGATCTCTTGAAAGTCAATCCCCTCTTTCTGTGCATACCCTTTGGCAACTAACCTTGCTTTAAACTTGGGCTTTCCATCAACACATTTGACCTTGTAAACCCATTTGTTAGGAAGAGCCTTTCTTCCTTTAGGCAATGGCACAAGATCCCAAGTATTGTTTGCATGCAAAGATTTGATTTCCTCTTGCATCGCAAGCTCCCACTTACTGCTTAACTCACATGATTTTGCCTCTTTATATGTAAGAGGCTCACCCTCATCTGTCAACATAACATGATGCAAAGAGGGGTCAAAGCGCTGTATCAACCTTCTGACACGAGTAGACCTGCGTACCCAATGATCTACATTCTCAGGCACAGGTTCTATATCAGGAGGCAACTCATTTTCAGCATACTCATGCTGCTGAAAATCATTTTCAGCTATGACAGGTGGCTGTCCATCCTCATTTGGAGCATCTAAATCATGTCCTACCTCTTCTGGCTCAAGGTTAACCGGCTGATTATCAATCTTAGCTTGCGGTAATGCATCCTGAGGCTCTTTTTCAACATCAATAGGTGGCAAGAGAGGCTGAAATTTGACCGATTTCTTGTCAATTTCATAAGACGTAGCATTTTTCAGCAATTTAGCCTCATTGAACAATACATCTCGGCTGCGTACAACCCTCTTAAACTGAGGCAACCATATCCTGTAGCCCATTTCACCCTCTTCCCCATAACCTAAGAAGAGTCCTTGGATGGACTTGGCATCTAGCTTTGTCCTCAAGTCATTACGAACATGGACAAAAGCCTCGCAGCCAAACACTCTCAAACTTCGGCCACTGCAAGAAACTTGCCAGGCAAAGCTTTGCCATGTAAATAGTACAATGTACCACTCTTGCATCCCTTGACAATGAGCATTGATCCCTTAAGAAACTTCCATGAACTCCCAGCAAAAATGATTGTATAACCCTATGCATCCATCTGGCCAATAGACAATAGACTCTTCTTGATGCTTGGTACATACCTTACATCTTTAAGCATAAACTCTTGGCCATTGTTTAATGCCAAGCGCACAGTGCCCATTCCTTCAATGTCACAAGCATGGTTATCCCCAAGGTAAACCTTGCCATACCTGCCTGCATGATAAGAAGCAAAACACTCCATAGATGGAGTCACATGAAATGAGGCACCCGAGTCTACTATCCAAGACTGTGTAAGGCCATCATTTGCACTTAGCAATGCATCAATGACATCTCTACGTGAGATAAGCATGTCTTATGCATTTGCTACAACAAAATCTGAGGGGCATGAAGCTGCAACCAAGATCTCCTCAGTGTCGGATAACTATGTGATAACCACACTAGAGGATACATTGACAGTCTTCGAATCCTTGGAGGAGGTACCTGCTGATTTTTCCCCTTTCTTATCCTCTGTCTTCTTCTTCTCCTGTGATTCCTTCTTTCTTTCCTGCTCTTTCTTGAAATACTTGTAATCTTGCTTCTTATGGCCTTTTCTGCCACACTGGTAACAAGTCACATCCTTATCCCTAGACTTGCTTTTGCTCCTGTTTTGAGTCTTGGTACCTGTATTTTGCTTCTGACTTCTGCCTCTCGCATTGTAAGCAGAACTGCCACCTTCCCCACCACTAGACTTGCGTCTAATTTTCTCATTTAAGATAGAGCCTCGCACTCCATCATATGTGAGGTTGGGGCTATTACTCAAAGAAACCACAAGCGTTTCCCAAGAGTCTGGCAAAGTCATCAACAAAAATATGGCTTTCAACTTGTCATCAAAAGGTTGAAGCTCAGTATCTTGTAGCTGACTCATAACACTGGTGAAAGCACTTAAGTGCTCAGAAGCCGACTTGGCTTCGTCAAGCATCATGTTCACCAGTTTGCGCATCAAATGCACCCGATTCACAGGGGTGGCATTCTCATAAGTGGCCTTCAACTTATGCCAAATTGCATGTGCAGTGTCCAAGCCCTTTATGTCCACCAGAATGTCATCGGTCACAACCATTTTGATATAGGCCTTTGCCCTCTTGTTGAGCTTGGCCCAATCCTCTTCCTGCATATCCTCAGGCTTTATAGCCAAAAGGGCATCCTCACAATCCTTGAGGAACAAAATCCCCTGCATCCTGTCCTGCCATAGGTCGAAACCTGCACCGTCAAATCGCTTGATTTCCATCAAGCTCTTGGCATCAGACGACGAGGAAGTAGAGGCCATTTGCACGGATAAAAATGCAGTAGAAAGTGTCTACACAAAATCTGAAAATTTTCAGTGATCACAATGTACCGCACGTTGCATACAATGTGCTGAAAATTTCAACAATTAACAAATATCCCCAATGCGTACTTGCATAAACCCACAAAAGGCGTACATAAACCTCAATTTGTGTACGTAAAAATAGTCCAATGCTGAATTTTCTGCAAATTTACTGTTTTGGCGCATCAATTTGCATCAAATGGACCTGTTTTGAGTGGGAAAAGCAAGGGGCATTCACGGGAATCGATTTAGAACACCTGCGTTTTGCTGTTTTGACCTGTAATTTTCTGGTTTTTACTTGTTTTGACCTAATTTCAGCCCGTTTTAGGCTGTTTTGGGAACCCTAATAACCCTAGGTGACACCGGAAGCAAGGGGCTTCGCGATGAAAGCGGAATTTGACGTGAAAGAAGCCTTTTGCTTGCTGTCCAACCACCTGCGCAAAGCTTCTGAAACCCTAATTTGGCTTTGATACCAGTTGTTGAGCGCGCGGTGGTGTGTGCAAGTGAAAGAGCATGTGAGGAAGTGCAGTGTGTGTGCAGAGAGGGGTGGCGAAAGCCAGCAGGAGAGGAAGCGCTAGCAAAACGATGAGGGAGAGAGAGAGGGCTCATGTTTTTGGGGAAAACTCAATAAGTGAGTTTTGGGTTTTCCCACTTTTATTATAAGTGACCTTTAAAAAATGTGTCCAGGTTCATATTAAAATGTGTCCAGGTTCAATAAGAACCTGGACAAAGTATAAAAATGTACAAAAAGGGGTTATTTAGGCCTTTAACCCAACAAGCTTCCCTAGCGTTTTTGGACCAGCTTCCCTAGCGTTTTTGGATCTCAGCACATACAGAATTTCAGCAGTTTCCAGCAATAGAAGAGTAGCAGATTCAGCCCATAAAGAAGTAGCAGATTCAGCCCGGAAAGACCAACAATTTTCAGCCTTTAGAACCTCTGTTTTCAGCCCTAAACGTGCAGATTTTCAGCGTCAAAGACCCACAGAAACAGCCCCCAAAATCAGCGTTTTTGGACTAGTTGCAGATTTTGGCCCATAGCGTTTTTGGACAGCGGTAGAAAGATTGCAGATTTCAGCCCTTAGGTCGACTTTGTCATCACCGTCGTCATCATCGACATAGCCTAGACTTTCATCAGTTTCATGCATCACCATTGTACTAGATTGTGCAATCATAAGTAGACCACTCTCACCGACGAGAGTGGGGCCTTCGGAGGAGGGTTTTACAACGTCTCTGGTGTCGTAACTCTCTTCTCTCTCTCTCTCTCTATCTCTCAGTCTCATACACTTGCACATACAGTGTCCATTCACTTTGTTCGTGATCATAGCATTCTCTCATTAAGAACGGAAGGCTCTACCTTCCATAAGAACAAAAGGAACCTTGAGCACAGTTCGGAGCACTCATCTTGAGCAAAGCGCAAACATTCATTCCGCTGCACCTAACATTGGTATCAGAGCTTTGGCAGTGTTCTGTATCACTCAAGGAAAGAACCACAAGAATCACAAGATTTTTTTTTGCTTATTGCGGTCGCACGAACCCAAGTTCGCTTGGGCGTGTCGATTCCTAATCGTGTTTTTGAAGAGTGATAGGAATTCCAAGAAAGAAGGGCTTGTCCAGCCTCCCCTTGTGTCTCTTTTCACTCATTGAGAGCGGACCGTGCACTTAGCGGCCGGCCAATCGACGTGAGGTGGAAAAAAGCAACCTTGATGTGAGCGCAAGGCCGGCAAGGGGTGCGCCCGAGGAAAAGAGTAGAACTCGGGTGAAGAAAAGATCCTTCTCAAACACGGTTTGCAAGCGAAAGAAAACCTCAAGACCCTCAAGCACCTCAAGAACCTCAAGACCCTCCAGAACCCACGAACCCAAGACCCTCAAGAACCCAAGTTTCTCGTGAACTTAAGAACCAAAGATCATAGTGCATGGTCGTCACCCGAAGCGGAATGGATACTTTGCATATAGGTGATGCTACCAAGATATTTTTCCGACTCTTCCTCTTCGCTATCTACACCACCAAGTGGACCAAACCCTATGGAGGCAATGGTCAAGTAGATGATGGACATGATGGCCAAACAAGAAGAGACTCGCATGAACATGATGGCCAAACAAGAAGAGACTCGCATTGCTTTGGAATGCGAACGCGACGAACGAAAAGAAAGAAAAGAACAAAGAAAGGAAACAGAGGCAGCACGACGTGCGGCCTTGGAGGCCGAGCGTGAAGCTCAAAGAGTGGCTTTGAAGATCGAGCGTGAGGTTCAAAGAGAACTACGCACTCAAGAATTGATTCGACATGTACTTGCCTCGAAATCCGAACCAGCCAAAGATCGTGGGAGTTCCTCAAGTGGCGCAAGCCATGATGTGGATTCCAACCATCCAGTCATAGAGAAGTTGACTTTCAGTAAGTGTGATGGTAAGATGGATGCTGCGGTTATTCATTCTTGGTTGCATCAATTTAATGCTTATTTGCGACAACTAAGAAGACAGGAAATAACAAAGTTTTGACGGCAGTCATGCACCTTGCCGGTGATGCCATTAATTGGTACCACGCATGGCAAGAGGCACAGTTAGCCGCGCACCTAGACGAAGCCGACGAACTCACGTCCCTTTCCTTCAATTAGGCTGATTTTTAAGACAAGCTCAAGGCGCAGTTTATGCCACCTCAATACCTCGCACGATTGAAGGACGATTGGTGTGCTCTCAAGCAAAATGGTATGCCGGTTATGTCGTTTTGCAGCTAGGTACCCAATTACGCAAGTCGGATGATGAACGCAAGGAGGCATTCCTTTATGGATTGGACGAGTATGTCCTTGTCGGGGCTGAAATGATGATGAAAAATGCTGGTCTTTCTGCTCTTTATGTTGCGTTTTTGGAGAGAGACTCTTGGCTGAAAAACGCTGTGGCAGCAAATGACTTCTTGCTGAAAATTGCTGATGAAATTGCTGAACTTGCTGAGGTTTTCCTGGCATTAGTAGTGGCTGAAAAACGTTGAAGTGGTCAGGATAAAAACGCTAGCCTTCAAGCTTTGCTGGCGATGTCTGCATGAGAGGGAAAACGCTAGGGGATGCCAGAAGAGGGGCGATCCCAAGATGATGATGATGATGCGGGGGAATGGCCTCACCACGTTGCTTGGAGAGGGTCTTGCTGAGAGAGGGAGGGAACACCTGTTGCTTGGTAGCTTGTTGTGCTCCTTGGCTCATCGGCCAATTTGTGTTAACTTGGGTTTGCTTATATATTAACTTACCCAATTTGCCCTACTGAGTACCCAACAAAAGTCACTTAATAAATAAGTGAAAAATGTTAAATATAGGAAAAAATAGGCTAAAGTCACTTGAAAAATCCCCAAACTGACTCTGATGGAATCTGATGGAAATGCTTATGCTTATGCTTATGCAAGCAGAGGATATGCATCTACTCTAAGTGACTGGGCATGCATGGTCTACGAATAGACTCACAAAACTGCGAGATCACTTCTAATCTAACTTGACTGGACTTGACGGAAACCCTGTTATGGTGTAGCTTGTCCACGGACACATAGGGTTGGGATGTGTCATGTGACATCACGGAGGAGTGCCTTGATGTGTTGTTTGCAATTCAACAAGCTGCCTTCACTAGAAGATTTGTTGTCTCTCCTCTCTCAGGATGTGATATGATTTTGGGCATTCGATGGTTTCGTGATGCTAACCCTCTTATTGATTGGGAGGCTAACACTTAAACTCTGCCAAAAGTGATTCTCCCATTGTCATTCATGAAGAGGACATTGTTCATTCTCCATCTCTCATTGCTAATATGAAGGACAAGATTGAACGGATTCATGAGAAGGAGACTCTCAGTCTCTTCTTCTCTCAAGCATGACACACAGGATTTGCATGATTATGAGAAGCATGATGAATTGAATGTTAATGATGAGCATGATGATTTGCATGATCAAGATGTGATTTCTCACAAGCATGATGAGTTGCATGAAGATGATGTGATTGTTCGCAAGGATGATGAGTTAGTTGATGCTTTTTCTAGCAAAGCTAACCTCGTTGTAGATTCGATCAATCACGAAGATCCGATCTTGGCTTTCTAGTCAAGGTCCAAAGAACCCCCACAGGACGATTCGATTACTCAAGAAGAATCGATCTTGGCTCTCAAGCCTAGGTCCAAAGAACCCTCACAGGAAGTATTACGTGTTCGCATGATTGATACGCATGCATTGATCGAGTGTTTCATTCGTGATCGTTTCCTGTATTTTAGTCAGTGTCTTTATGTGATCCCTTTTCCTAGGCATTACATATTGTATGTTGAGCACGTTTCACTCATGAATGAGCACGAATGTATGTGATTTTTCATGAAAAGTTGAAAAGTATGCATTCAAGGGAGTCACATTCCATGTCTCTTCCTTGGCATGACACATTTGTAGAAAGAGCACATGAAAGTATGAGCACCAAACATGGGCATTTCCGTTGTGAATTGCCACAGTTGATTGCTTTAGACCAGAAGAGAAAGATTAGATCTCATTGTTTGTGTGTGTGTGGTGAACGGTTTGGCATTCTGTCTCTTTGTTCATCTACATTGCATGCACAGTCTTTGAGGTAGACAAGATTTTTTCCAGTCACTTTACATGGAATAGGTATGTTCATGGTTTTGTGTTGGAAACGGTTTCAAGAATTTTCAGCCATGGAGATTCTTGAAGAAGGAAGCATGACTCTAGAGGAAGTTGAAGCATCGAAGGAGCCACAGAAGACTTTGTGTCGCTTTCGGCGCGGCCCAAAGAAGCAAGCGTTGCAGACCTTTATGAAGTTCAACTACCGTACGACCCACACATCAGAGTGGGCCGACGAAGAGTCCCTTCCAGGATTCCGGATGCTATTGGCGATCTCCCTCGACGCCATACAGTTCGGTACCAGTACCTCACTTTGAAAAGGAGGGGATGTCACGTGACCATAGTCACAAGGGACGCATTCCGGGACGGGGGAACGGGGGACGGGGCTGAAATGGATTTTTAGTGTAAAAAAGAGAGCGGGACGGCAAGTGGGGACGGGAAGCCCGAAAAAGGGCGTCCCCTGTTACTATGCACGTGACACATCCAACCCTATGTGTCCGTGGGCAAGCTATAGCATGACAAGGGTTCACTCAGTCAAGTCAGTCTAGAATAGGAAGTGTTCTGGCACTTTTGTGAGTCTATTCGTAGACCGTGCATGCCCAGTCACTTAGTATAGATGCATATCCTCTGGTTGCACACAGCATGATCATAAGCATTCCCATCAGAATCCATCAGATTCCATCAGGGGAATTTTCTAGTGCATTTAGCCTATTTTTCCTATTTTTGACATTTTTCACTTATTATTTTTAAGTGACTTCCAACAAAAGTAGGTAAGGCAATTTTGCTAAGTTTGTATATAAGCAAACTAGAGCTAGCACTATTTGGCAGAAGAAGCAACAAGAGCCAAGCTCAGCAGGCAACTTCTCAGCAAGACCAAGCCTTGGTGGATTTCCTCCAAGCAGCGGATTCCCCCTCATCCCAGCGTTTTTGGAAAGCAAGCCTCAGCCTTGTGTTTTTGCATCAGCAGTTGTCGCCATACCTCCCAGCCACTAGCGCTTGCATCAGCATCATCATCCATTGCCGGAAAGCAGACAAGCTAGTGTTTTTGGAAAGCAAGCCTCAGCCTTGCGTTTTTGCATTAGCAGTCGCCACCATACCTCCCAACCACTAGCGCTTGCATCAGCATCATCATCCATCGCCGGAAAGCAGACAAGCTAGCGTTTTTGGATCTCAGCACATACAGAATTTCAGCGGTTTCCAGCAATAGAAGAGTAGTAGATTCAGCCCATAAAGAAGTAGCAGAGTCAGCCCGGAAAGACCATCAGTTTTCAGCCTTTAGAACCTCTGTTTTCAGCCCTAAACCTGCAGATTTTCAGCGTCAAAGACCCACAAAAACAGCCCCCAAAATCAGTGTTTTTGGACTAGTCGCAGATTTCAACCCATAGCATTTTTGGACAGCAGTAGAAAGATTGCTGATTTCAGCCCTTAGGTCGGCTTTGTCATCACCGTCGTCATCATTGATATAGCCTAGACTTGCATCAGTTTCATGCATCACCATTGTACCAGATTGTGCAATCATAAGTAGACCACTCTCGTCGACGAGAGTAGGGCCTTCGGAGGAGGGTTTTACAACGTCTCTAGTGTCGTATCTCTCTTCTCTCTCTATCTCTCAGTTTCATACACTTGCTCGCACAGTTTCCATTCACTTTGTTCATGATCATAGCATTCTCTCATTAAGAACGGAAGGCTCTACCTTCCATAAGAACAAAAGGAACCTTGAGCACAGTTCGGAGCACTCATCTTGAGCAAAGCGCAAACATTCATTCCGCTGCACCTAACATCTCAAGGCATATCTTCAAAGTTCAATCTTTCTTAAGCCTCGAGGGCCAAGGCAAGAGCTTGAAGTTTCAACTTTCCTCAAGCTCACTCTCGAGTCTCCACCTCTCCATCAAGCCAAGGCACTCTCTCTCCCTCCCTTGGGCCTCAAGGCTTTAAGCCTCAAGGCTCAAGCTTGAGGCTTGCCGCTCCACTTCTCCCTCAAGCTTCACTTCTCCATCTCTCCATCTCTCTCGAGTCTCAAGTCATGATTCAATCATTCATCACCTCTCTCCCTCTTCCTCTCCCTTGGGGCTCAAGGCTCAAACTTGAGAGTCAAGACTCCATCTCTCCCTCACTCTCCATCGCTCCATCCTCCCCCCTTCTCTCTCTCTCTCTCTCTCTCTTTCTCTCAAACTTCCTTTCTCTGTTGAGTCTCGTCACTTATGGCGCAAGCTTCTGCATCAAGTGAACGTGACCCCTTGGGTGCCAAGAAGAAGAAGGACGACGCATCATGGTGGGATGAAGCGCATTTCCGAGTGTTCGGAAAGTCCGGTGGTGCACGCGCATGGAAGTGCAAACTATGCGGCTTCGAATGGCAATCCTGCACAACCAAAGTCCGTGCTCACCTCCTTAAGCTAGAGGGACAACAAGTAGCAATATGCAAGGCCGTCCAACGAGCAATTGTTGAAGGTATTTGAAGCCAAGGATGCCGCTATCAAAGCCAACAAAGAAGAGAAAGAAGCGGCAAGGCCTAAGCGTCCCGCAATCGACTCCAACAACTTGGTTTTTTCCTCTTCTACACTTTCTTCATCGGTCGGTGGTGTGAGTAATGCGGCAACGACGGAGACGGCGACGACATCATTTCGATAAGCATTTTCAATGCCTTATACTACTCCGGTCTCCACTCCCAAATCTCACCAACGCACCCTTTATACCACTTGGGATCCAAAAAAGGAAGGAGGATGTGGATGCAAGTGTTGCTCGCTTTTTCTATCATGATCACATCCCCTTCATAAAGGCTCGGTAAGACTTACTAACATTTTCATACAATCAATCATCTCGATTCTCATTCTCATCTAAATAGTAAATACTAATATCTCATGTGTGCAATGTCTAGGTCGGAGTACTTCAAGACCATGTGCACGAGGATTGGAGAGTATGGGGCACGCTATGTGCCACCCTCTTGCGAGGCCCTCCGTACTACTCTACTCGATAGAGAGAAGCCCGTTGTGGAGATGGCAACCCTCAACATGAAGAGGCAATGAACGCAGTATGGCATGACCCTCATTGTGGATGGATGGAACGAGACTAGGAGGTGGTTCATCCATGGCATTGTTGCCTATTCCAAAGAGGAGATGTATTTTGCCCACTCCCATGACGCCACGGAGACAGGAAAATCAGCAGATGTCCTTGTGGGTGAGTGGGCCTTCGCCGTAGAGACCATTGGGTCGAACCTTGTGATAGGTCTAGTCACTGATGGGGAGGCCAGGCGGAGCTATTTTGGAAGGCGCTTATCCTCACATCACGGTGTCCTTTTGCATGGCACATTGCCTTAACAACCTCTTGAAGGATTTCGGCAAACTACCTTGGATAGAGCCTCTGATTGCATCCATGTCCAAGGTGGTTGCTTTCATCAACAATCACAACATACTTCGAGCCGAGTTCTTGAAGCGGTAGGGGGACAAAGTGCTTCTAAAGTATCGTGAGACTCGCTTCGCCTACAACTATCTAATGGTAAGCCGCTTTGTAGAGTGTTAAAGTGTAGTGCGGCAGCCCTTCATAAGTGCCGAGTTTGTTGAGATTTCCTATGCAAGTACAATCGTAGGGATCGTTTGTACAGGAAAGGTAGAGGATCTTGAGTTTTGGGAGTCTCTAAAGACTATTGACAAAATGGTGAAACTAGTTATCCACTTGCTTAGAGTGATGGATGGTATGCAACCTTGCATTGGTAAGGTCCATGAAGCAATGGATCGCATGGTCGAGGCGCTTGAAGATCATGAGAAGGACCCATATAGGTTCAAAGAAATCAAAGACCTTGCAGTAGCAGGTGGAATGCCTATAGTTCACCTCTTCATGGTGTAGCTTTTGTGTTGGACCCAGAGTTCCAGGGTGCAGGGCAGGAGCATTATTCGAAGGTAAATACACATTTGAACACCATCTTGAAGAAGCTTCACCTTGATTGTGACATGCAACGCAAAATCAAGGATCAACTTGCATTTTACAGGGATATGTGAGGATCATTTGGGACGGTCCATGCCCAAATTGATCACACAAGATTTCCTCCGTCTTATGGTGGCAAGAAAATGGTTCAGATGGTCTCGATCTTCAGCTACTTGCCGTCTGCATTCTCAGCCAAGCGGTTAGCTCCTCTTGCTTGGAGCAATTGTGGAGTGTATATAGCCACATTGCATCTAAAAAGAGAAACCGACTTGGAGTGGAGAAAGGAAATGACTTTGTTTTTGTCAGCGCAAACTTAAGAATGCTTTGCAAGTCAGCATCCAAAGTGACTTATCATTTTCTACAGTGGGAGATAGAGGCAGAGGTGCTTGGAGAGACAGGAGGATCTACGCATGAAGATGAGCCTATGCAGGAGGATTGGGATGATATTCACGACGTCCAAGACTCTACTACAGATTGGGAGGTGGGATACTCTTCTGTCCCTACCCAGAGGTGAATATCAGGCATGAGTCATAACTCATTGCTCATTGGTTTTTGATATTTGTTTCCTTTGTTGCCACCGGCTTTGCCCCCTTTTTGTATTGATAATTGCACTACCACATGAGTGATTGAGTCTTGACATGTCACCTAGTGACTCTTACAGTTGTTATTTAGCACTCTAGCCTCTACATGTCTTTTTGTAGCGCCTTGGCTAGCCTTGTAAGCCATCTTTATAATCTATGATCTATGATCTTTTTGCTCCAAGCTTTTGTGTGGATTTTAGACTCTATTCAACTTTGAGCCAATGTTCTTTCTATAAAGAATCAAGATGCTTTTGTAAAGGATGATCCCAATTCATGTATTGTGTATAGTGAACTATCGCGTGTAAGCCTTAAGATTGAAGAATCATTGCAAATCATGCTTAAATAGGATTCTACTTGGACTAATGGGTGTGTATGGCCCTCTACCAACATATAGGTTAAATCCAACCTAATTTAAGCATATTTTAAGCTTACCGTTCCGGCCCCTGTTCCCGTTCCGCTTTTTGGGGAAGGGGGGCCGTTCTGGAAACGTTTTGGAGGCCCCCGTTCCCATTCCGGTTCCGGGTAACTAGTTGCTGATCAAGTACTTGAAGGATCCAAATTATGCAAAGTACTTGAAGAATTGTCAGGTGCAATGAAATTGAAATGGTGTAGATCTAGTTGAAATGATGTAGATCTAGATTTTACTCTCCCACAAATCTTTACTTCTTTCCTTGCTTGAATGTGTACTACTTAGCACAAATGATGGCTTCTTTTATTTCCTTGTAGAGAGAATGTGTGAGAGAGAGGGGTAGAGATGTATAGAGGGGGAGAGAGAGAGACGAGGAGAACGACACCCGATGGGGTCCCAACCAACCCTCTCAAGGACCACCCACACCGATGCGGTATTTGCTTTTGATTGCGTAAATGGAATGTGCACACATGCAATACCTCAAATGCAGATTCTACTAACTCGAATGGGAATGTCACCGCGGTAACTCTTCAAAATGAAGCATCTCTAGGGCTGATTTGATGCACCTTTGGATTCGTTTTGACGAGGGGTTGCTGATGGCCACCGAGGGGTAGATCTGGGGCTGATTTACTCTCCTGATGGGAGAGGAATGAATGGCTGAAAACATAGATGATGATGGAGCCGATGATGGACATCAATAGGAGCACTTGATGCGGCGAGCGAACGGTTGAGAAGAGGCTCAATGGGCTGTGGAGGTCCCGGCTGCAGCAAGGGATTAGTGTTGGCGGATTCACTGCACTTCCGGCGAGGAAATGGGCTGGAAACCGGAAACGCTGGCTGCTAGGGCTGATCCGACGCATTTTCTTGCAAAAACACTAGGCTGAATGTCTAGCGATGGGGTTGCCAAGGCCCAAAGCGCCAGGCGGATGTCTGCAAAAATGCCGGGCTTCTTCTAGCGCTTGCTAATCTACTGGAAAATGCTAACTGAGTTGCTCCTTTTATAGGGGAAAAAACTGCTTATGAACTTTTTTAAGACTTAGGTAGGGAAAATTTGGAAGACAAAGTTAAAAAATAGATCATTTGAAACGATTTTTTAATAAACTTGTCCAGGCCAACTTGCCAAGCTTCGGGTGGAACCGTCGCACATGTGTCCACCTGGGAATCCGATTGACGTAGGGAATGGCTCGTTTGATTCCTGTAACATAAAACTACATGCACGTCATGCCTGATGCCCACCATAGTGAAACAACATCTGTCAAAACGCTTGTACAATCCATTTAGAGGGTTCCGAAACTGGAAAACCTATCTAATGGACTCGTGCAAACATGCAGGTCTTGCAAACAGGCTCCCAAAATTACCGGTTTTAATCCTCCTAGGATTCTAGACACTCTATCTAGGGATAAGTACAAAATTGGCTATGGAAGTGGATGCATAATGTCCACGTGGCACTCAGAGCCACATGCACGTGACAAGAATCACCCACTTGACGAGTTTTTTTTACAATGGCATCTGCCATAAACTCACCTCTCAAGTCGGCTTTGAAGTAGAAAGCGAAGCCGACCCTCGGGTGGAGATAAGCGAAAATTGTACTTGCAAGAAGAATTTGACGATGCTCTTGAGGATAAGGTCAATAAACTGATGAAGACTAAGAAGACTTCTCGGAAGAAGAGCCGATCAGTAGACTATCCCAACTATTTGGGTTGGAAGTCTACTTTAGGGAAAGCAAGGAAATCTAAGTTGCGTGTTCACTTTGAAGATGATCCCAATTTACCATCTTCATTATCTAACAGTTCAGAGAGCTCCTCTTCCTTTGACTCCAACGAGGAGGACAGGAAGCATTGGAAGCGGAGAAAGAATAAGAAGAGCAAGAAGGACAAGAATAACAAGGAAACTAAGAAGAGCAGATTCTATAAGAAATTTCGGAAGCATTCTGACACTTTGAACAAGGATATTTCGTAATTTGACTGTTCAGACTCAGATGAGGCAATGTATGGGAAGAAGAGAAGACACTGGTAGTGTTTGAACTAATATGATTGTCTCGAGAAAAAGGGCAAGAATACTAAGGATTTCAAGGAGGTGGGCAAGCACTCAAGTTTAATATGTGGTCAGGCTACAAGGACATCCATCGAGCCCTTGCATTTATACAGTGATTTGACATCATCTTTTTGGGAGGTCGTTTTTCAAAGTACAAAGAGTGTCGTCTTATCTAAAAGGGAATGCCTAGACATGGTGGTCTACCCTACAATTGCGCAGGGAAGCACCTACAACGCGGTGTTCAATTCCGCATGGCTTACTAAACAATATGAAGAGGATGTCATTACAGCTTGGAATCATCGAAGGATGAAGACACCTTGGACACCTATTGCGAAAAGTTTTGGGATACTTTTCTACCAGTCTCTTCCTTGAAGAAAATCACATTCAAGGAACAAGTTGAGCAGTTTTGTTGTGGTCTATCCAAAGAGATACAATGATTTCGCCTGCAAATGAAGTCCGACTCCATTCAAAGACTTACGGGTCATGCCAAAGAGGGTTTGATATGCATGCGAGCACACTAATGTACCCTTTGGACAAGCCCGTGTCCAATAAATCATGGCAACATTCCTTCAATAGTAACAAGGGTAGTGTCAAATGTGCAGTGGAAAGGGTGAATCATGTGATGAACTTGTCTGCAACCGTGAGCAAACCTCCTCTCGGGACCGTCCAACCAATGGATCTCGGGTCTATCGTGACAGATCTCCTTGTACACAAGCTCCTAGTGTGTGTCGCCCATTGAACGGCCACGAGAAGCCAAGCATGCGTACAAACACGCGTGTAGGGGTTAACACGGAGAGGAAAGGAAGCGCTAGAGAGAGGGAGAGAGATTGCAGGTGATGAAAAACGAGAGAGAGAGAGAGATAGATAGATAGATAGATAGTTCTATTATCGTCCTGGGAGGTCAAATATGACCTATGGGACCAAATGAACATGTCACGTGGTGTGAGTGGAGTTCATAAGTGACTCTCGATGCTCAAAGATAGCTGAAATGAGCGTCGCAATAGAGAGTCCACATCGTGGTTGGGAGAGGAAGGTATGTAGGGAGAGATCATGGCTGAATATATGGGGAAAAGAGGACCTAATGTGGTCAAAAGCTGAGCACTCAAGTAGTGTGTGGAACTCACTCTCTCGCACTTGACGAGGGCATAAGGTGCAAAGTCGATGACACTCCTCGCTAGTGTCCCAACGTCCTGTCTCGCAGCGTAGAGAATGGGAGCTAAGACGAATGGAGGCAATGGTGCGGATCGCACTCAACGGGATGGGCTCAAGGATGTAGGAATGGGTTCGGTTACCTCGTTCCGAGAAGAAGAGAGATTTGTAGTTTGGGGCAACGTGTGTGGTGTAATGGCTGAAGCGAGAACCTCCGGATTTCTCCCAAGCCGTGATACATTGACGTTGTAAGAAGGCCTCATTAACTTGGGAGTCGATCGACGCATCCTTGACCAAGTGACATGCATCCCATCTTCCAAACCATTTCTTGATATCAAGCATCCACCCCGAACTTAGTATTTTGCTCTTGCATGTCTTTTGAACCATTTGACTTGCTTCATATGCGATTCTAGGAAGTCGATGCAAAGGGCTACGTTGTGTCTTACGCATGTACTCCACAACCCTTTGCATGCCCAAGACCTCAATGGGAAGCAATCCGGACTCAAGAAGTAAGAGCATGTAGGGTGTTTGTGTCTTGACTTGGAGAAAGTTGGTGAGAAAACGCTTTTAGACATTCTCAAACTCTTTCCAAGTAGACTTCCCGATGCTTCCACCCCACACCTCCACTCCATAAAGAAGCACCGGTGTCACCAATGTGTCAAAGAGGTACTTTTTGAGAGCCCAACACTTGATCTCTCCTGCATTGCACATGTTCTCAAATGCATAATAGGCCCTCTTTCCGGCTTCCAAGCGACGCATTGCACAATCCTTCCATTTATGATTGGATGGAACCTCAAGGCCAAGGTACTTGAAGTGATCTACCACTTCAAGTTTCTCATTGTTATATACAATGCATGGATTTTCATCATTGAGGGTCTTTACAAGCATAACCTTGGTTTTGGATCCATTCACGATCAGCCCGCTATGTAGGCAAAAGCGTTCCAAGACACTCATAAGCTTTTGTGCATCTTCTAAGGTATGTGTCAAGAGCACTACATCATTGGCATAAAGCAAAAGCATGATCACCGCATTTCCAATCTTAACCTCTTCTATGTCTTCTTGCTGCATAAAGTCAAGAACCATGCATTCCAATTCATCAATGAGTAGCCCAAAGAGGGTTGGGGAAAGTGGGCATCCTTGTTTGACACCAATAGTGCTTGCAAAAAATTTCTGAAATTCCATCTCCCATACGTAATCGACATATCACTTTTTGGTAGATGCGAAAGACTGCATGCATAAATTCTCTCGGCACTTGAAGGCTTTCCATACGTCTCCAAAGATTTCCTCGCGGTACCATGTCAAATGCTTTCTTGAAATCCACAAAGCAACAATACAACTTTTTTCCTTTCAATCGAGACGCTTCCATAAGAACTCGAAGAGTGACAAGGTGATCAATAGTGCTATGATGCTTTCGAAAACCTGCTTGGCCAAGTGCACGTTTGCCATTCTTTTCAGCCCATTCACTTATCTTCATCTCCATGATACATCCAAATAACTTTGCCATTGAAGAACCAACCATTATAGTGCGATAGTTGTTCACATTGTTTACATCTCCTCCTTTGTGCAAAGGTTTGATCCAATTTGCACTCCAATCATGAGGCATGCCATACTGAAGTGCAAGGTTAAACATATCGCATATCCAATATCGTGTTTTCTTGCTTGTCCATTTAATCATTTCAGCCTTGACACCTTGAAGGTCACCTGCCTTACGAGTAGCAAGTTTCTCAAGCGCGCGGCATACATCTTCAATGGTAAAGAAGGGAGACATAAACGGAAGGGAGCTACAACACTCCATCTTATCAACATTGGGTTGCTCATAGAGATTCTTACAATGCATATACATATCCTCAAGAGTCAAGTCACCAAAGCTCTCAACGCGCTTGTCTTTTAGATTTTGCCAAAACTTGCCACATGCATGTGCTTTCTCTTGTGCTAAAAGAAGTTGTTTTTCGACTTCCCACCTTCTCCTCTTCTTTTGAACAAGTGCTTTGTATGTGTGTGAACATTCCAAGTAAACTTCCTTGTCTTTGATTGCATCCAATCTTAGCAAGTGTTTTCGGGCTTGACTACATTCCATGTCAAACCATTTCTTCTTGGTGCTACCCTTCTTAGACCTTTTGCAAGACATGTGTTTCACCGAAAAGCATTCCTTCGCACAAGAGAAAATTACTTCTTTGAAAACTTTGCACTTGCATTCTAATGTTGGGCTCTCTTGATGCTCTATCATGCTTAACATTTGGTCCACCATATCAACATATATAAGTGCTCGTTTGAAGTCCAGACGTAGGTACAAATGATTCACATCATGATTGGAGGCTACATGCTCGGGTCGTTTACCACACTTGAGGTCAATACATAACATCCTATGATCCGATTCCGGATTCCATTCACCAAGTGTAAAGCTTTGTATGCATTCTAGAGTGGCTTCCGAGAACAACATATAGTCAATCACGCTAGCACCGTTGTGCTTTCTACATGTAAAGTCATTGGTGCCTTGCCATAGAGATACACCATTTGCAATGAGCATTCCGGTACTATTGCACATATGTAGAAGTGACTTTCCATAGTGATCCACTTCTTTTGCATCATTAGAACTTCGATTATACATGTATAAGTCATCCATTCTTCTTGAGACATGCGGCATGTCTACTTGTTGTGTGTCGTGTTGTAGCATATTTGTGCGAGCATTCATGTTTCCAAAAACAATGACTTCACCTTGATCCTTGTAATGAGCAATGTCTTCCTCTAGTTCAACAAAGGGCTGATCTCTATCCATATTCAAGCAAGCATAAAAGTTGGAGTCATAGTGAGGAATGTAGCAACCGGCCACAAACATGACTTTACCATTTGGTGGGCTGATTTTCAGCCATAAGTAGCGTTTATACTTATCTTCTTTGACAATGGAAATATCTTTCAAACCCTTTTTGGTCATACATGCTACGCCTCCTTGGCATCTTCGTTGCTTTGCATTTTTGGCCCACATCAAAGAATGCACATCGTATTTGTCAAATCCAAGAATTCGTTGCGCATCATGCTCCCATGT
Organism: Adiantum capillus-veneris; assembly: GCF_014529385.1. Classification (NCBI taxonomy): domain Eukaryota; kingdom Viridiplantae; phylum Streptophyta; class Polypodiopsida; order Polypodiales; family Pteridaceae; genus Adiantum; species Adiantum capillus-veneris. The sequence continues at coordinate 115,149,750 of NC_140938.1, read as the reverse complement.
TTCGACAAGAAGTATCACATCGGAGTCATTGGTAAGCTCATCAATGCCAATTCCCGCATTCCATGGATACCCGTTACAATTCCAAAAGCTTATTCGCAAGCGTGAGTTGGTCTCATAGATCATGTGTCCCTATTTGTTGGGTGGACTTGCATCCTCCTTAAGTGGCTTTTCTTCTTGAGGTGATACCTTAACCTTCTTGCTTCTTTCCTCATATGCTTTGCGACGTACATTTTGTTGCATAATAGTGCGATCCTCATATACATTACAACCTGTTCCTTTGAGGTAGATCCAACCATTGTCAAGGATGATCTTTCTCTTTACCTCATCAGCCATGGTACATACAATAGGTCTTTCTCCCGAGCGAGGGACTCCTTGTTTTCCAACTCGATGTGCACCATAAGCCATGATTCCTGACATGCCAAAGTGTGTAGCAAAAAACTCTTCAATAGCAACTGCAAGAGATTGGGGTGTTTCCATGCTTTCCTCCTTGATTCCACGAATGACGATGTTCTTTGAGCGTTTTTGTCGTTCGTGCAATTCTTGAGTGTCCACATTCTCTACATTCCTTGCTTGGACAACGGCTTGCGTGATAGGAGATGTAGAAACCACATTATCCTTACATATATCAGCCCATGATTTGGATGCATTTCTCATCTCACATACATCATGTCGTATTGTATCTATTGTTTCCTCTTTCAATACATGATCACTCTCAACTTTGCTCAAGCGCGCTTTCAATACATTCATGTCAACAAGAGAGCGTTTACATTCTTGAACTTCATTCTCAAGATGCATCAAGCGTGTTGTTTGCATTTCAAGAACCTTCTTGAGGTGCTCATTCTCCACAACGAGAACTCTTAAAGTACCATTCTCCATTGCAAGTGCAGAGAGAGAGAGAGAGAGAGAGAGAGAGAGAGAGAGAGAGAGAGAATTTGCTTCATAGGGATTTGTGCTCTCATGTAGATCAAGATGTGGATATCCTTCTTGTGCAGGAGCATAAATTATGTATGGATAGTTATCGTAGATGTGGCAAGTTGTTGTAGGGGGTTCTCATACATTTTGGGAAACTGCAAATGGCTCGACATACTCTAGCAATGGTGTATGCATTTCTGTGGGACCCGGTTGGCGCCATTGTGTTCGTAACCATGGTACTTTAGTACATGGCAGAGCGATGTGGGTTACTTTAGAGATTGATGAAACCTTGGTTGGTGTGATGTGCATCTATGCCCCCACTTCAACACAAGAGAGAGCTAAGTTTTGGCAGCAGATTGTACATGCGTTGCCTCGAGTGGGTTCGTGGGTAGTTGGAGGTGATTTCAACAATGTAGATACCATATTGGTGCGCTATTCAACCCCCATCCTTACCATATGTAGCACCATGTGAGAGAGATGCTTGAGACAGATTTCTTTTTGCAGTTTCTGGCAGAGATGCCTGGCATATTTCATATGTGACTCGCACTTCACAGTCACTGCAGTTTTCATGGGGTTTTAGACGGCAGTCAGGTCGGCTGTTAGAGAGACTAGACAGATTTTATGTGGGCGCATAGGCGGCATCCCATGGTGGTACAATTACGATTTGGCTGGCACAATGCTATTTGATCATGCCCAAGTGTCTTTGCACTTGATTTTTGAAACATCCTCTATGCCAGACGTGGATCACGGATTCTTGATTGCCTCTATGTGTTCTGGACTTATTTCTCTTATACCAAAAGGCAGAGATGGATCGTCCCTTCGATAGTGGAGACCGATCACCCTCATGTTGTGTGTATAAGATCTTCGCTCGCATGATCGGTATGCACTTGAAACCCTTAATGCCCGATCTCATCCATGCTTCGCAGACAGGTTTTGTGGAGTACCGCTGTATCTTGGATAACATCTTCACTTTCTACGAAGCAATTGAGTGGGCTCGTCAGACAGATCAGCCAATAGCTTTCATGCTTATTGATTTTGAGGAGGTGTATGATAGAATAGATTGGGGTTTCTTGGAGGGCGCTATTCGGAGGATGGGTTTCCCTTGCAGTGGATAAAAGGTGCATCTACATTGTACCGTACTGCTTCCAACGCTGTCACGATCAGAGGGCACATTGGACGCCGCTTTCCTTTGTCTCGTTCAGTTCGCCAAGGATGTCCCCTGGTTGCATATTTCTTTCTGTTTTTTCCGGAGGTCATGTCTCTCTTCTTGCGCCACAGAACCCCACAATTAGAAGGTCTTGCTATGCCATTGACTGATTCGCCAGATTTGTTGGATCAGGAATATGTTGATGAACCTATGGTCTTTGTTCGATATGACACACCCACCTTAGAATGCTCTTGCTACCTTCTGCATGGCTAGTGGTGCTCTCATAAACTGACACAAGTCTTTTGGCTTCCTAGTAGGGTAGATGAAGATTGTCACTGGGGTGCTCAAGAGAATTTTACTTGGCTTTGAAGAGGGAAGACTTGCAGATATTTGGGTCGCCTTGCTTTAGAACGCGAGCGCGATGCACGCAAAGAACGAAAACAACAAAGAAAGGCGGACGAGGCGGCTCAAAGATTGGCTTTGGAGACCGAGCGTCAAGTTCAAAGAGAGCTACGCACTCAAGAATTGCTTTGACAAGCGCTAGCCTTGAAAACCGAACCACCCAAAGATCGTGGGAGTTTCTCAAGTGGTGCAAGCCACGACGCGGATTCCAACCATCCAATCAGAGAGAAGTTGACTTTCAGTAAGTATGACGATAAGATGGATGCTACGGTTATTCATTCTTGGTTGCATCAATTTAATGCTTATTTTGCGACAACTAAGAAGACAGGAAATAGCAAAGTTTTGACGGCAGCTATGTACCTTGCCGGTGATGCCATCAATTGGTACCACGCATGGCAAGAGGCATAGCTAGCCGTGCACCTAGAGGAAGCCGACGGATTCATGTCCCTTTCCTTCAATTGGGCTGATTTCCAAGACAAGCTCAAGGCGCGGTTTATGCCACCTCCGTACCTCGCACGATTGAAGGACGATTGGCGCTCTCTTAAGCAAAATGGTATGCCAGTCATGTCTTTTTCTAATCGTGTTTTGCAGCTAGGTACTCAATTATGGAAATCGGATGATGAGCGCAAAGAGGCTTTTCTCTTTGGATTGGACGAGTATATCAAGTACGATGTCGAGGTACTCGATCCAATCGATCTCAACAAGGCGGTAGCGATTGCTCTCGCACAGGAGATGAAGCAGAACAAGGGAAAGCCTAAGGAGAACAAGACTTCCACAAGTACGTCGCAGACTTCTCAGAACGGTAAGAACAGTAAGAATGGTAACTCTTCTAACCAATCTTCCAACAGTCTCTCAGAAAAGAATTCTTCCAATGAATCTAAGGGTAAGGCTAACACAATTGCTAAACCTAAGCCTACTCCAGATGAAAAGGTAGCACAAGGAATTGTAGGAGGATACATCAGGTCGGAAGAGCAAAGCACTTATTCTAAGGAAGGTTGTTGTTTTCATTATCACATTAAGGGTCACATAAAAAGAACATGTCCTAAGCTTGAATCGAATGAATCTAAAGAATCCACAGAACCCACTTCCTCTGTCAATACAATTAATGATAACACGAGTGTGTCCCAAGTGTCTCAGGACCCTCCCATTGATGATTCTCTCATTAAATGTTATGGTCGTACGTCGGGGCACTGATTTGTTATATTGTTTGACCCAGGTAGTATGCATGATGTGATCAGTTCCTCTCTTGTTGAGAGAGCCCGCCTCGAAGTTAGTTTGAGATCTCCTATGGAGGTCTCTTGCTTTCGTCCCGGTATGGACGCTCTCATCACGGAGGAGTGTCTTGATGTGTTGTTTGAGACTGCCTTCACTAGAAGATTTGTTGTTTCTTCTCTCTCAGGATGTGATATGATTTTGGGCATTCAATGGTTTGGTGATAATGACGCTCTCATGAAATTTGCGGCTAACACTATAACTCTCAATGCCGACAGTGATTCTCCTATTGTCATTCATGGAGAGGACATTGCTCATTCTTCATCTCTCATTGCTAATATGGAAGACAAGATTGAAAGGATTCAAGAAAAGGAGACTCTCTCAGTCTCTTTTTCTCCACAGCATGACACAAGATTTGCATGATGATGACAAGTATGATGATTTGCATGATCAAGATGTGATTTCTCACAAGCATGATGAGTTGCATGAAGAAGATGTGATTGTTCACCAGGATGATGTGTTAGTGGATGCTAACCTCGTTGCAGATTTGATCAATCATGAAGGATCGATCTTGGCTCTCGAGCCCAGGTCCAAAGAACCCTTATAGGGAGTATTATGTGTTCGCATGATTGATACGCACGCATGGTTCGAATGTTTCATTCGTGATTGTTTCTTGTATTTTAGTCAGCGTCTTTATGTGATCCCTTTTCCTAAGCATGACATATCGTATGTTGAGCACGTTTCACTCATGGATGAGCACGAATGTATGCGGATTGTTCATGAACAGCTGAAAAGTATGTATGTAAGGAAGTCACATTCCACGTCTCTTCCTTGGCATGACACAGTTTCCGAATGAGCACATGAAAGTATGAGCACCAAGCATGGGCATTTCCGTTGTGAATTGCCACAGTTGATTGCTCTCGATCAAAAGAGAAAGATTCGAACTCATTGTTTGCACGTGTTTGATGAACGGGTTGTCACTCCGTCTCTATGTTCATCTACATTGCATGCACAGTCTTTGAGGAAGACACGATTTTTTCCACTCACTTTACATGGTATAGGTATGTTCATGTTTTTGTGTTGGAAATGGTTTCAGGAATTTTCAGTCATGGAGATTCTTGAAGAAGAAAGAAGCATGATTCTTGATGAAGTTGAAGCATTGAAGGAGCCACAAGAGACTTTGTATCGCTTTCGGCGTGGCCCAAAGAAACAAGCGTTGCAGACCTTTATGAAGTTCAAGTACCGCACGACCCACCCATCAGATTGGGCCAGCGAATAGTCCCTTCCAGAATTCCGGATGCTATTGGCGATCTCCCTCGACGCCATACAGTTCGGTACCAGTACCTCACTTTGAAAAGGAGGGGATGTCACGTGACACATCCAACCCTATGTGTCCGTGGACAAGCTACAGCATGATCAGGGTTCAGTCAGTCAAGTCAGTCTAGATTTAGAAGTGATCTGGCACTTTTGTGAGTCTATTCGTAGATCGTGCATGCCCTGTCACGTAGCATAGATGCATATCCTCTGGTTGCACACAACATGATTATCAGTATTCCCATCATAATCCATTAGAATCAGTTAGGGGAATTTTCCAGTGCATTTAGCCTATTTTTCCTATTTTTGGTATTTTTCACTTATTATTTTTAAGCGACTTTAGGTAGGGCAATTTTGCTAAGTTGATATATAAGCAAACCCAAGTTAGCACTAGATGGCAGAAGAGGTAGCAGGAGCTTCTCGCTCAACAGGCAACTTCTCAGCAGGAACCCCCATCCGCACCCTTGGCGTTTTTGGTCTCCATTCTCGCCACAGATACCCAGCGTTTTCCAGTTTTCATCATCGCCATCATGAGCAGATTGCATAGCGTTTTTGCATACCATCAGTAGTACCAGATTCCCAAGCGTTTTCAACCTCCCCATCATCGCCATGATCCCAGCTTGCTAGCGTTTTCACTAATGCTAGAAGAACAGCCAGCGTTTTTGGTTTCAGCCTTTTGGCAGTAGAAAGTCAGCGTTTTCAGCAGTGAAGGACAGCAGACAATTCAGCCCTAGTTGGTTGCAGACACACCCCATTTTCAGCGCTCGAAAACGCAGCCAAAGCAGTCATTTTCGGCCACCGAAACAGTCCAGAAATTGAGCAGTTAGAAGACCACAGATTTCAGCCCTAAAGTCGTCGTCGTCATCACCGTCGTCGTCATCGGCATAGTCCCAAGTTGCATCAGTCCATTGCATACGCATTGTACCACTTTGTGCAATCATAAGTAGACCACTCTCGCCGACGGGTGGGGCCTTCGGAGGAGGGTTTTACAATGTCTCTGGTGTCGTATCTCTCTTCTCTCTCTATCTCTCAGTCTCATATACTTGCACGCACAGTGTCCATTCACTTTGTTTGTGATCATAGCATTCTCTTATTAAGAACGGAAGGCTCTTCCTTCCATAAGGACGAAAAGGAACCTTGAGCACAGTTCGGAGCACTCATCTTGAGCAAAGCGCAAACAATCATTATGTTGCACCTAACAGATATCCTCTGGCAGACCATACAACTTATAAGCTGATCGACAAATAAAACCGGCAACTCATAGCATTGTCGACTTCGTTGGTATAAACTTCACCATTTTTGTAAGTGTATCGACCACAACCCAAATGGCGTCATTGCCATGACTAGTATTTGGCAAACCAACGATGAAGTCCATGGAAATACTGTGCCACTTGGCATCTGGGATTTCCAATGGATGTAGCTGGCTAGCTTTCTTAAGGCGCTCTGCCTTATTGACCTGACACTGAGTGCATCTCTTCACATAGCTCTCTATGTAAGAGCTCATCCTTGGCCAATAGAAATATCGCTTGGCCAAAGCCAAAGTTCTTTGGATGCCTGGGTGTCCAGCGGTAGGAACATGGTGGCATTTGAACAAAATCCTTTATCGAACCTCATCGATTTCCGGCACGCAGACTTTCCCATTCCTGAACAATAGTCCACCTCTAATGGAATATTAATCGCTGTCTCGTCTTTTCAGCACGACTCACTTGGGTCTTCGGACCACCCAAGCCTGTACACGAGTCATGCCCGTTTCGACCTCGTTCCTTATCTTGCCAAAATAGCCATCGAAACGACATAGCCCTCGGAGAGAGAGATAGAAATCCGTCGAGATTTCAACCATAGACAAGGTATTAACTGTAGGAATCTGGCCGAGTGCATCGGCAACTCGATTGTTGGATCCTTTTCTGTAACAGGTCTCAAAGTCAAACTCTTGCATAAGTTCAACCTATCTAGCCTTCGGGCCTCTGAGATCACCCTGATCACAAACATAGCGCAAGGAGTGATGATCTGTCCATGCAACAAACGAAGAGCCATACAAGTAATGTTGCCATTTCCTCAAGGCGTGGACGACGACCTAAAGCTCCTTCTCATACGTTGGATAATGCATCTCAGCGTCATAAAGTTTCTTACTTTCAAATGCAATAGGACGTCCATCTTGGTATAACGCCGCACCAATGGCATAATCACTAGCATCCGTTTCAACCACAAACGGTTTGCTACGATTCACAATGTGCAATATTGGCGCAGTAGTCACCAAGTGCTTTAATGTTCGAAAGCTCTTGTCGAGAAGCTCATTCCAGACCATAGGGGGGTTACCTTTACGGCATTGTTGCAAGAAACGTTCCCTCCAAGGAAACGTCAATAGGTAGAAACGTGAGGAAACGGCTACACCGAATCCAAGGAACCGTCGAGGGTAGAATAAGTGTAACAAACTTGGACACTCCAAGTCAAGAATCAACCGTGACAGCACCAAATAACCACTTCAAAACAATTCACAGATCACAATAGATTTGCACTGGCCCGATGGAGTTCCGTGCCTAGAGATATTGGCCCCAAAGACTGGCGCCCCTTTCGGTATTTCTTTTTATATTAATCAATCATCAAAGTACAAGAGAGCGGTTAGGGTTTCACTCTCAGACTCTGCGTCCAGATGCTTTGAGAAGTGAGGCCCTCACCACTAATTTAAAGGTTACAAGGGATGCCCAAAAGCAGAGCCCCAAAAGCTTTTAAAATCAAAAGCATCAGTTCTCTCTCTCTCTCAGAGATCAGTTCTCTCTCTCTCTCAGAGAGTCTTTTCTCTTTTTTTTAATAAAAAAAAGCAAAAGCAAAATTCGCGTCGCTCATCATTTTCCAAAAAAAAAAAAAATCCGCCTCCGCGATTTCCGGAATTTAGGGTTTTTGGCAAAAATTAGGGTTTGCAGGAATTTTAGGGTTTCTGGCAGAAATTAGGGTTTTTGCTGTCCGCCACGTCATCACTTTGTGACATACCCCCCTCTTGAAAGCATTGTAATCGACCGCGATTACGCCTACAAAATCGACAAAAGCCATAAACCGTCTTAGCAGACACTGACTGTTAGTACCTACGTACTAGGAACGCACATCTAGCACATGTACAAAATCGACAGTCACATCACACGACATCACAGGACATCACCAGACATCACAGGACATCACATGACATTCAACATTCATTCGGATCTTAGACCATGATTTATCGGCAATGTAGCTAGCAATCACATCTAGGTCCAATCGGGACCTCATCGATGTCCGATTGACTAACCCCTATTGCAACCATGTCTATTCGAGATCAATCATACCAAAATGCTGCAGTCATTTCGGCATCAGATCCTGCACTCACAAGAAGTCAAGAACAAATCAGTATCATTATTAGGAATTCCATTTCATAAAGTCATCCAGCAGAATACTGTCAGCTCTCAGTATCCCTGAAGCTCAAAGAGACATCAGTGACTTTAGTATCAAAATCGAGGCATCTGTTGACAAAGGAGCGGAGTAACTCCCCTCTTGTGCATCCCACTGCACCAGATCTTCGGCCAAGCTGAGTTTCTGGGTTCCGTTTGGAGTAGACTATGCTAAACCAAAACATCGAGGTAAAGTTTCACAATCCGAGGAGTATCTGCTAGGTCCTCCTCCTCAATCCACTTCGCATCAAATGCAGGAAAGTTCTTGAACTTAACCAAGAACCCGCCTTCGGACTTTACCCTTCTTCGTATCATTATGTGCCAAAATCTGTTCAGGAACAAGGATCTCCTCGTTTTTTTCCACTTTGGGTTGCTCATCAGGCTCCCCATCATCAGGCACATCACCCTTAACAGGTTTCAAGAGACTCACATGCAATGCGCTGTGAATCCTCCAAGTATCTGGCAGTTTCAATCGGAAGGAGACATCATTTATCTTGTTAGTAATCTGGAAAGGTCCGTAGTATCACATACTAAGCTTTGGAAAAAGCCTCTCCTTTCCCTTTTTCTTTCTTAGACGTGCCTTCTCAAAAGTAAGAGCACCCAATCATCCTTCTTCAGTTTCAAGTCGCGACGATGGTGATCCGTTGCCTTTTTCTGTCGTTCTTGAGACTTCTGTAAAGTCTCGCGAACCTTGGCAAAAGCCGTATCCAAATCTCGCGAATATTCATCCGCTTCAAATTTCTAATCTTTCGTGCTCAGGAAGGATGGAACCTTCGCAGCAGTTTCAACAATCTCTCATGGCGTCTTCCCCGTCGAAGAGTGTATCGTGTTATTGTAGGCAAATTCCACCAAAGGTAAGTTCTTTTCCCATTGAGTCTTCTAATGCGAGATACAAGACTTCAATAAATCTAAAATCACTGAATTGGCAATCTCAGATTGCCCGTCAGTCTGCAAGTGGAACGATGACGAGAATTGCAACCGCGTGCCAATGTTCTCCCAAATTGCCTTCCAAAACAAACTCATAAATCTGGGGTCTCTGCCGGAGACAATCGTCTCAGGCGTGCCATGTAATCGGAAAATCATCGTGACATTCTGTATTCTCGGGAGATAAAAAAAAATGAAATCCATTTCAATATTTTCCCAGGGGCAGGTGGGTATGGGTAAAGGCTGTAACAATCCCTGTGCCTTATGCATGTCAAACTTGACCTTCTGGCATACCAAGCAACTGCGCACAAACTCTTCCACATCCTTCTTCAGTCTCCGCCAAAAGAAATCTCTCTCTACCCCTTTCATGGTGGTAGCAATGCCGCGGTGACCCGTAAAAGGTGGACAGTGGCAATCAGTCATAACCTTTTTCCTCAACGGCTGTGTAACGCACAACATAGTCTTTTTCATCAAGTAGCCTTCTCAAAGGAAGTATCCAGCTACTGTCTCCCCATCCCGTATCCGTGTGAAAATATCCTCAAAATCTGTATCTGTGGCACATTGATCGACCATATCCTCGAAGCTCCTATGATGTATCGCGGAAATAGCCAGAACCAACGGTTTTCGAGACAAAGCATCTGCCACCACATTCTTCTGTCCCTGCACATGGACAATCTGGAAGTGGAATTGTGACAAGATGTTCACCCACCGCATCTGCTTTTCCGAAAGCTGCTTCTGTGACAAGAAGTAGCGCAAACTCTGATGGTCTGTAAAGACAGTAAAATCCGCTCCGAGTAGGTAATGCCGCCACTGAGTAAGAGCGTGGATAACCGCCAAAAGCTCTTTCCCATAGATCTGTGCTGTCATCTCCGGCCTAGAGAACAAACGGCTCTCGTAAGCTATGACATGGCCTTCTTGCATCAAGACCGTACCCAGACTACGACCACAAGCATCACAATATACTTCAAATGACTTCTGCAAGTCCAGCAAAGTCAAAATATGGTCCTGTAGTCAATTTCTCTTTCAATGTCTGAAAGGCAGTCACCTCTGTGGGTCCCCACGAAAAAGGTACTCCTTTCTGTGTCAAGGTATGCAAAGAGGAAGCAACCTCTGCAAACTTTCGTATGAACCGCCTGTAGTACGAACACAGTCCCAAGAAGCTTCTAGCTTCATGGACATTCCTCAAATCGGGCCAATCACGGATAGTCTCTATCTTGGCCGGATCCATTTGCACTCCTGCGGCTGACACAATGTGTCCCAAAAAGTGTATCTCTGGTAGGAAAAATTCACTTTTCTTAGCATTAATCACTAATGTGTGATCTCGTAATGCCTGAAAGACTTGAAGCAGATGATCTCTGTGTTCTGCCTCATTCTTGGAGAAAACAATGATGTCGTCAAAGAAAGTGCCAACAAATAGTCTGTACTCTCGAAAAATCCTGTCCATCATCCGGTTAAATGTCGCAGGAGCATTGGTCAAGCCAAAAGGCATCACCAAAAACTCAAATAACCCAAAAGTCGTCCGAAAAGCTGTCTTGTAGACATCTCCAGGTGCTATCTTGATCTGATGATATCCACTCTTCAAGTCAATCCTGCTAAAGCACGAGGATCCCTGTAACCTGTCGAGTATATCATCGATCCTAGGAATCGGAAATCTGTTCTTGATGGTGATTTCGTTGAGAGTGCTATAATCGATGCACATTCTCCAAGATCCGTCTTTCTTCAAAACCAACAACATTGGAGAGCAATACGGTGAAGTACTAGGCTGGACAAGACCCTTTTCCAAGAGGTCTTTCACTGAGTTCATAATCTTTTCATTTTGTACTCGGCTCACACGATAAGGTGGCCGATTCGGTGGCGTGCTTCCAGATATCAGATCAATGGTATGATCTTCAGGCCCTCTCAAAAGCAATCGGCATGAGCGTGGAGAAAAAAAAATCTTGGCGTTCTTTTCTTCAGGTCAAAACATATTCAACCTTTATCCATCGTTCAGTTCTCCCAAAAGAATGAGTAAGAAAAACTGAAGTTCATCAAGTACAATCTCTAAGCCCTTCATTTATCAAAGTCGCTTTCTCGGCCCGGTAGTCAACCACGGCGTAGTTCTTGTGGTACCAAGGGATCCTGAGTAGACGTCACTCGCGTGCCCTGAACACCCCTGTCATTGCAAACAAAGTTTGCCAATGCTCGGTGTAATGGCAACATCCCATCCGGGTGCCAGTGGAACTACCTCCGCCTGTGGCGTCAGTCTGTCGGGCGTAGTTCCAAATCGAGCCGCCAATTCCAAGTGAAAAGAAGTTGGCCTTGGCTCCTTCAAAAGAGCTTCCTGATCCTTCACTTTGCCCCGAAAGCGGCAAAGTTTGTACTTTCATTCATTAGATTCGGTGTAGGTCCCCCGCCATGTGGTACCAGTTCTTCTTTTCTATCTGCCTTTTCTCCCACATTCCTCAGCTGCTCTCGAATTCTCAGGCCTGTCGTCGTCTTTATCATTCTGTTCTTTCTGTGCCTTTTTAAGGGCACTTCGTGGAGATATGTCCATGTTCCCCGCATCCAAAGCACTTCCCCTCTCTGATGAAGCGAGCTCTCTCCTCAGGAGTAAGCTTGGGTTGTGCATCCTTTTTCTCTGGCTTGCTCTTTTTCTTTCTACTTTCATTCCCAGAAGTCTGTTCGGCTCGTTGTGTCATGGCCTTATCTGTGGGGTAGGTCAGACTGCCAGAGTGAATGGCAAAGCCCCGCTTCGCATGACTCATCAACTCCTGAATAGAAGCTGACTTCTGTTCCAAGCAGTGATCTCGGATCTCTGTAGGTAGACCCAAGGTAAACCGCTCAATCTGTTCTCTGAACGAGATCTTCTTGAATGAAGAGGCGGGTAGAAAAGAGCTCCAGAATCTTTCACAGTAAGAATTCATTGTATCGCTCTTGGTCGTCCGGAGATGGTTCCAAGCAGCTCGTATATCTCGCTCAAACTCTTGAGTCAACCAAGAAGAAATAAAAAGCCTCTTGAATTTCAACCATGTAAGCGGCACAGTCTTGCTTAATAGAAGCGTGGACCACCAAGTGCGAGCATTCCCCTTAAAATAAGAGGCAGCTCTCCGAATCTTGGAGTGCTCTGAATAGCGTCCTCCCGCGAAAGCGATGTCAAACTGCTGAATAAAAGACAAAGCCTTCGAAGCATCTGAGTATCCTGAAAAGTATCAAACTTGATCGAGTGGCCACCTTCCTTAAACTCTCGGACTTTCTTGCTTTTATCTTCGAGAAAGTCATACTGGTTGGCTTTGTAAAAATTCTTCTTGTTCGCATAAAACTTTCCGTCATCGGAATCTGAGCTGTTTGTAGACGAGTCCTCAGTAGAACTGTCAGTCTCTGGGCGAGATGTAGCCTTCTTTGCCTTTTTCTTGCCCTTTCCGAAGCTTTGTGTCTTGCTTCGCTTTTTGCTTTTTCTGTCTTCTTCGCTCTAATCCGAGGAGCTAGAAGAACTGTCAGAAGAAGAAGAAGAAGAACTGGGTAGGTCTTCAAACTTGAACACGCTTCTTCCGTTTCTTTGCCTTGTCAAATGTCAACCGACGACCCAAATATCCCGGGAAGTCAGTGCCTTTCTTTTGCTTTTTGCCGTGCTTTTTGGCTTTCTTTTGCGTGTCAAAAAGCTGAGCAATCCTTGCATCAACCACGTTCTCCAGTTCCTTCTCCGTATATTTCTTGGAGGCAGAAGGTTTCTTGAGAGCGGGTTTCGGGAGTGGTGTTGTGGTTCTCTGCCACTCCATCTGTACCTCTTTCAAAGAGGTCTGGTTTATATATTTTGCCATCTTCGGATCCTTGGCAAAATTGAGCATCATCTTTGTTGCATCACCAATCAATTGACGACGCTCCATCTCTCTTTGCTCCGCCTGAGTAGGCCGAGGCGGGCCATACTCTCTGTCTGAATCTTCGTTGTGATCCCAGCCCGCATCTCCAGATGCAGAGGGAGTCGACTGATCATTGCCTGAAGCCATAGGTGCCGCGGAAAAAAATTTTCAAGGAACAGATTTCCCGTAAAAGAGAAATCGGCCGTGCTCTGATACCACTGTAACAAACTTGGACACTCCAAGTCAAGAATCAACCGTGACAGCACCAAATAACCACTTCAAAACAATTCACAGATCACAATAGATTTGCACTGGCTCGGTGGAGTTCCGTGCCTAGAGATATTGGCCCCAAAGACTGGCGCGATTTCCGGAATTTAGGGTTTTTGGCAAAAATTAGGGTTTGTAGGAATTTTAGGGTTTCTGGCAGAAATTAGGGTTTCTGCTGTCCGCCACGTCATCACTTTGTGACAATAAGTTTCTAGTAATGCATAGTTCTCAATGAAATGTAAATTATTGACTTATTAAATAACTTACTACTTTCTTGATTGAATTGGCCTTTTGAAGACGTTTTACATCTCTCTCTCTCTCTCTCTCTCTCTCTCTCTCTCTCTCTCTCAGCCGTATGTGGTATCGCTCAGCCTCTCTATCTCAATCGTATGTGGTATTGATCAGGCGTATGTGGTATCACCCAAGCCACTCGCGCAGATTCAGCCCCACGTAAGTGGTGTTGCCCAGGCCATGCACGCAATTCACCCTTTAATTTCACCCAAACTAAAGCCACGTCGCTAAAAAAATGTCTCTAAAATTGGAGCCGTTTCACGAGCATGGCTGGGAAACGCTGAAACGGCGTTTCAACAAAGGCCTCTCACATTTCTCGCAACAGAGCTTTACGGTGAGGAATTGAAGTCTTTGGTCCTTTCACCCCTCCTTTTAAAAGTTGCGTAAGCGTAGCAACAACTTTGGAGTAGTCCTTGATAAATTTGCGAAAGAATCCTGTAAAGCCTGCAAAGGACTTTACTTGGCGCACATTCTTCAAAATGGGTCAATTTCGCACTTTATTTAACTTTTCAGGGTTGACGCGAATTCCATCGCGAGTAATGATGTGACCCAAATACAGAAGCTCTTTCTTGAAAAATTCACTCTTAGAAGCCTTAGCATAAAGCTTCTTAGTTATCAGTACTTCGAGACCAGCTCGTTAAATGCTCATGCAAACTTCGGCTGTAGATCAAGATGTCATCGAGAAATACAACAACGAAGGTGCCTAGAAACGGTCTCAGCAGATCATTCATTATCTGCTGAAACGTAGCTGGAGCATTGGTCAAACCAAAAGGCAAGACCAAAAACTCATAGTGACCATAATGCTTATGGGAACCCGTCTTGGGAACATCATCCAGTTTGATCCGTATTTGATGATAGCTTGATCGTAGGTCTATCTTCGTAAAATATAACGCTCCATGGAACCGATCTATGAGATCGTCCATACACAGGAGCGGATACTTATTCTTGACAAAGAGCTTATTCAAGCCCTTGTAATCCACGCAAAAGCGCATAGTGTTAATCTTCTTTCGAGAAAGCAACACAGACGCTCCCCAAGGGGATTTACTTGGCCGAACAAAACCTCTGTCGAGATAATCTTTCAGCTGCCGTTGAATCTCGTCCTCCTCGGTTTTACTAAACCGATAGGGTTGCTTTGAGAAGGGCTGACTACCAACCACCAACTCAATGCCATGATCTACTCCTCTCGAAGGCGGCAAGCCAGGAGGTAGATCATCAGGAAAAACATCCCTGAAGTCAGTCATGATTTCTCGGATAAGGTTGAATTCGTTGGAATCCCCAAGTTCAACAGAAGAACATGAAACATTTTTACGAAATCCAGTGACTGAAGTACCAAGCACTAATGAATCAAACCAAGCAGATGGTACACATTGATAAAAGTCAACATCAGAAGACTTTGTATCTTTATGCATTTTCAGAACAGTAACAACTGGTATTACAAAACCATCATTTACAGAAATCTGATTACAAAGCGACACAGATATATAAGGCATGTCTTGTCTAACAAAAACAAGAGAGTGATGTACATAGTCTATATACAATGAGTCTTGTTTATAATAAAACCATGGAATTTTTAAAATAACATCTGCTCTATCTAAGCGCATGATGTGGAAATCCAAGTTCTCTTTGTAATCAACTAGCTTGAGTGACAAATCTAGAACCATCTGCTAGCTTGAGTGACAAATCTGGAACCATCTGATTCCATGTATCTGTATCCTCGCCACGAGCCATCTTCACGCGATACTCATGGTCACTGTCCCGCGTCCGTAGGCTCAATTTCTGCACCCATTTTGCATCCTCAAGATTGTGTGAGCTTCCATTATCAAGGAGTATGGTCACGTCGTGACCATTGATCTTCCCAAGGAAACGGAGAAGATCATGCTTATTAAACACTTTGGTACTAAAAGTACAGTTAGTGCATGAATTGTGCGCTAAGTGATGGATTTCAACTTGAATAACATCAGAGTTACTTGAGATCTTGTGAATCTGAACCGAAAGACAACCTTGCGGCTTCTTGGTCTTCTTCTTGGGGCAATCCTTGATTTGGTGACCTCTCTGGCCACATCCAAAGCAAGCCCCTTTCTTCACTGCATCAACAACTGAAGCATTTTGGGCTTTCTTCTTCTCCTGAGAAGCTCTCGACAGTGATTTGGGCTTTTGCTAGAATCGAGGTCGCTTCCTCGAAACGCCCTCACCGGATTGGTGGTCTGTAGTTCTTTTCTTCTCATACTTCGCTTCATTTATCAAATGGAACGTCCTGGCCTTTGGCATTGCATCCTCGACGTTTGTTGGGGTTTTGTTCTTGATTAAAGCCCAACGGTAATCCTCATGTAATCCTAGCAGGTACATGTGCACAGCGTGCGTGGAATCCACCTTGCAGAATGTGAGCGCTTCTTTGAAATCTATCGTATACTTTTCAAAAGACAGAGCTTTCATCGAAAGACTCTGCAATTTGGCGTAAGCTTTCAAAGGATCCATTTTGGCGAAATCGTTCTTGAATTTCACACAAAAGTCAGCCTACGTCGTAGGCTTCTCTGTCATATCACGCCACCAGGTAAGCGCCTTGTTGCGCAAATAAAGAGGAATCGTCTGAATCCTCCGTTTGTCATGCTCCCATGGAGATCAAAATACGTGGTCCATTGATGAAGCCAATTATTTATTGCTAGTTCCGTATATTCCTTATCTTCTCCTGAGAAATTTGTGGTTTTGTACGTAATCGTGGCAGTTGGATCACCTTGTGAACGCCCAAAAGTAGTAACCCGTGTCTGTAGTTGCTGGAGATGGGTTTTGCCCTTGGAAATACGCGCAGTCATCGACTGAGCCGTATTTTCCAAAGCGGTGAAATAGGCGTTAAACCCCTGCACGGCCCCTTCGAGAGAGGTTTGAATGTTCGCGTTTTCCAGAGCGGTAACACTAGTCAAAGCTCTGGAAAGTATCTGTAATCCATGTGTACAGAGCATGCGCAGAATTTGAATGGTACTTGGCGCGTCGTCACGCTATGCATCCGAGCTGGAAGAATCCATGACAAATGCGTGAAAATCTAAAAATTTCATGCAAAACTGGATGTTTTCTGCACTTTTCGGTTGCGGAAAAATTGAACTCCGAGGAGCTCTACGCGTCAGCGTGAGCGTTCGGAGGCGAGCAGGTGATGGCGGGGACGCGGGAGTGCGAGCAGGTGAGAGAGGGAGGGCTCGGGAGAAACAGAGAGCTTGAAAGTGAATTCTCTGTAAAAAAGTCACTCTGTAAGTGATTTTTATGAACCAACAGGTTTCACACCACCTTTAAAAAAAATTCAAGGTGTCCACATGTAAAATGATCTTGTCATTTAATAAAATAAAAGGCAACCCATTTTGTAGCATTAAAAAAAAAACGCCCAGCGTTGGAAAGAAGCAGCGAAAAAAATTCGAGCAGGGATGCGCGTAGAGAGAGAAAGTACAACACGTGGCAAATCTGTCCCCGCTTATGTGCGTGTGCGGGCTTGTGCAAAGCACGCGACCACTTGCCCACGCTGGAGCCAACTCGGTCCTCCACGTTGGAAAAAAACTTGCTACTGCTCTGTCTTTCCATGCTTGCAGAGAAAGTGTTTCGTAGGAAATCCCTGCTACAAAGAGGGAGGTACCTCTCTCTCTCTCTCGGCTCCACACTGGAGACAACCAAGATGGAGAGAAGCAAATGCTCTCTCTCTCTCTCTCTCTCTCTCTCTCTCTCTCTCTCTCTCTCTCAGAGTTTACAGAAGCCGACGCTCTCTCCCTTTTCCTTTGTAAAATCTGATTTTAATACAAAAATTAGTCAAAACGCCTGCAGAGTATTCAAAATTAATGGTTTTGCCAATGCAAAATTGACAAATATATAAGTGAAAACCTGATTTTCATCAGAAAATCAGCAACATATCACCTGCACACAAGCTTATGAGAAGAAAAATGCACAATTTCGGCAATTAATTACTAAAAATTACGCTAAATCAAGGTTCCTTGACTCGAATCGATCCGTAGGTGTGCACACGGTCCTTCCTGCAGCCAAGCCGGTTTTGATACCATGAAATGTACATGTAGGTGGATCTGCCGGCTACACAGACCGCCTACGCGTCGGATGAACCACCCGACCATAGCTACCATCTGGCAGCTCCCCTGTGCTGGGGCCAGCGTTCGAGGACGTAGGCGTGCGCTTGTAAGATTGAGCGTCCCATACCATCCGGCCTCAGCGTCTCGAGGTGACCTCACACACTCCTAGCTTCGCGGGCTAACCACTGGCACTCTGCCATTGGGGGTCGATAACTGCAAATGAGGCCTTGGCCTCCTTTTTATAATAATGACCGGCCACACTAGCCGAGATTACACTACGTCCACTCGGACACTGGACGCCCATCCCGACGACGTCTAGGCTAGATTCCCTCTCCTGTAAGTGGGGCATAACAACTAGGCACCCTACAAATGATATGACATGCAGGGCATGCATTGGATTTCTACAACCGCGACACAATTTTTACCTCAGTATGTAGCATTACATTGTGGACCATGTGATCATGGCCACATCATATGGCATTATGCACCCCCACAATGGTTCCTTTTACACTCATCATACAAACCACCTTGATGTAGCCCACTTATGTACTTCCTTTGGGAGATAGGCCATTGTGCATCTCTAGAGGTCTCTTATGTATACAGAATACAACTCCCCTTTTCAGAGAGAGAGAGAGAGAGAGAGAGAGAGAGAGAGAGAGAGAGAGAGAGAGAGCCCAAATGTTGGAACTCTACAATGATCACAACATGCCAAAAGTACTGCCGGGCGGCGGGGGGGGGGGGGGGGGGGCTTTATAGTGCAATTGGTAAATTGCCCTACCTGCCTTAAAAAAAACCCTACAATCTCAAAAACTTGGTAAGATGCTAATAAACATGTCAACTCACTGAAAGTGACCTAGTACACATATTTAGTAGCAGAACTCTAGACAGTTAGAGACTCGGACCTCGGGAAACCCTAGGAACGGGGGTCCGCCAATCGTATTTGATTGAGAAGAAAGGACACTAAACTGATATTATATGGCATACACATGAGAGAGAGATGCTGCATTTAAATTTACATGCAAAATATCCATGTAATCTAAAGCATCTTGGTCCTTAAAGTTATCATATTCAGTTGGTAGAAAATACCTCAGATCAATTTGCATACGGTCTATCCAACTCAGTCCCACAAACCCAAACGCCTCTTCTAGCAACTCTTCCACCGTGTGCGAGTCCTTTTGTGATAGCATTTTGAGATGCTTGCTTCCTTGATGTTCGCCGAATACTGCAGATTTTTTCTTGAGTCTGATTAGATAGGATAGCATTTTGATAGGCGTTTTGATAGGGCGTCTAGTTTGTTGGATGACTGCCGCTTGCACCATTTTTGTGGGCCTTTTGATATGCTGCCAAAACTGTTAACCTTCACTGCTCACCAACTAGCTGTAGACAGCAGCGTTTTGAGATGCTTCTTGTTGGCTAGCTTGGATAGTGTTTTAGAACGCTGATGGATGTCTTTGCCTGCGCCACCAAGACTGTGTAGCCTAAAGGGCGTTTTGAGATGTCGTCTGCAGAGAGTGCCGAAATTGCCTAGCGGCACTACCTGTTAGCACTGCGTTTTGAGAAGCCGCCCCTTTGCAAGCTTGTCGCTGACAGTAGCGATACCAAGTAGGCCACGCCTTTGCAGCAGCGTGTTGATGGTGGATGCCAACGGGTGGATGCCATGGCAGCTTTGGGAGCGTGCAGAGGAAGAAGGAACGACGAGAGAGAGGGAGAGAGAAGCAGAGATCGGCAGCAATAAAGGAAAAACACATGCTTGTATTATATTACTCAAATCCTTTACAATATATATATATATAGAGGCTCACATTAGCAATGCGAACTCCACTAAACTGGAGGTATTAACCGCATGCCATAAGGGTGTTTTCCCACGGGCTTACACTTGACTGGACCACATCTGATATCCACACAGATGCCCCATTTAAAGATCCCGTTTGTCTTATGGTACTGTTTATATTCTCTCGCATGCCCTTGACATAATAATCACTGTCTTTCTTGTACTCTCATGAGCGGTTGAGGTGGTTAATAGAAATATTTATCCAGTTTAAAGAGAAAGAGAACATTTGAGTTTGGGTGCAGCCTGGATTAGCCCTAATTTTCAAAATAATCTGCTGCTGCTCCTGACAGAGACATCAAACCTGATAACCTGCTTCTTGATAAAAATGGACACATGAAACTCTCAGATTTTGGGCTCTGCAAGCCTCTTGACTATAGCAAGTTGCCACAGCTCCAAGAAAATGATTTGAGCGTGGAGGATAGGACTAGGGAAGCCAATAATATGGAAAGAGCAAGGAACAGTTCAGCTCCGAGACGGACACAACAAGAACAGTTGCTGCACTGGCAAAGAAACAGACGGATGCTGGTATGATCTTCCATTTAGATTTGCAAAAAGGGTGGTGAATAGTAGAAGGGTTTAGTTTCCAAGGTGACAATACTTACTTTTGCAAGATGTCTGCCCAACTTGCTTGTAGGCATTCTCTACTGTTGGCACACCAGACTACATTGCTCCAGAGGTTCTTTTAAAGAAAGGTTATGGTATGGAATGTGACTGGTAAGCTTTTATGCTCGTCTTGGTGTTTAAGAAAAGCTACTTTTTTTGACTAGTACACATTCCAGAGTCTTGTGCAAACTACTAGGGATTCTGTTGCAGGTGGTCCCTTGGAGCAATTATGTATGAAATGCTAGTAGGTTATCCGCCCTTCTATTCTGATGAACCAATGACAACATGTAGAAAGGTGCTTTGCCACCTTAAATGCTGTAGCCCATTATTTCTGTTTAAATTGGGAGGTC
The DNA here is from genome assembly GCF_014529385.1 of Adiantum capillus-veneris. NCBI lineage: Eukaryota > Viridiplantae > Streptophyta > Polypodiopsida > Polypodiales > Pteridaceae > Adiantum > Adiantum capillus-veneris. The sequence continues at coordinate 115,129,184 of NC_140938.1, read as the reverse complement.
TCTCATGATGTCAATCTAAGTGTGTTCTCAATATTCTGTTCTAGTAGATTGTCAATTGGAGAAGTCATCTCAAGTTTCCGGATGAGGTAAAGCTATCTGCAGAGGCAAAGGGTTTGATCAGTAAGCTTCTTTGTGATGTGGAACACAGGCTGGGTACAAAAGGTGCTGATGAAATAAAGGTGTTTTTCATTGTCCCAGAAATCCAGATGTTGATATGTGTAGGTGAAAATATATGCGAAAGTTCACCTGCTTGTGCATTTTCCAGGTCCATCCCTGGTTTAAAGGTCTACCCTGGACTCGGCTTTACGAGATAGAGGCTGCTTTCAAGCCGGTGGTGAATGACGTATTGGATACTCAGAATTTTGAAAAATTCGAAGAGGTATTTTTTAAGGCATTTCATTGTGTATGGATTTTCGAGATTTGCAAGACTCTTCTCATATGGGAGAGATTGAAGAGGTGGCTAGCTCGACTTCTTGTCTTACCCAACATGTGGGTTTGTGCCCAACGTGGAAACCTAGTTTAGGTAATGTGCTGGGAGCATAGCTTTTTCCGGACCCGTCTGACTGGGGAACCATGCTACCTGCCTTGTCTGAGTCCGATTGAAGTATGATTGTGATTTACTCTTTATGAAGTACATTTACCGTGATCCCCTCTGTATCTCTGTCTGTCTGTTTGCCTCTATCTCATTTCAATAGATTATTCCAGCAGCATGCCAATTGACTTTCTACTGGGGATAACCTGGTTTTAAAACCCTCCACAACAAACTGCTGCTACTTTTGAACTAATAAGGTGGCAATCTGGATGTCTTCATGGTTGACCACCTTGTTCTGCGCACTCGATTCGTACGTACTGAGCCACTACTGTGTGTGTGTGCGTGCGCGTGCGCGGCATGCGTGGGTGGCTATATCTTCTACATTCTCTATTCAATGAAAAAGTATTTTTCCCGAAAAAAGAAGTGTGCGTGCGGCGTGCGTGCATTGTTGGGTTAATCATGTGACTTTTTGGGATTCTCTCTCCTTGTTTACGTTTGATTGTATGTGTACATGGCTATTTTAATTACATGGAAGGCTTAAGGAATCTAGCTATTTATCCACCTTGAGTGGTAGCTTAGTTGGGTATCTAGTGCCTTCGAAGCCTAGAGTCCTATGTTTGTGCTGTGCTTGTACCTTCTCCCTGTGAGTCAGTATATTCCTTCTGTCATAGCCTGGGTTTTTCTGCTTTGAGCTCATGAATTAAGAGGAAGAGGTCAAAATTGCCTTACATGATTCAACTTACCGTTTGCAATTTTGAACTAGAAGCTTTTGAAATGTGAAATACAGGCTGGAACACAGTCTGAACCTGCTTCGAAATCTGGACCATGGAGAAAGGTGCTCTCTCTCTCTCTCTCTCTCTCTCTCTCTCTCTCTCTCTCTCTCTCTCTCTCTCTCTCTCTCTCTCTCTCTCTCTCTCTCTCTCTCTCTCTCTCTCTCTCTCTCTCTCTCTCTCTCTCTCTCTCTCCCCACCCCAAAAAAAAAAGAAAAAAAGAAAAAAACCCCCCCCCTCCCCTTCTTTTCTTTCCCCGCAAAGGACCTTATTACAAGGTTTATGTCTTTCGATTTGTCTCATAAGCCAGTTTTTATGGCCTTCTGTAATCTTCATATCTTCTTCTCTTTGTGGGAAGTGGATTTCTGTGCTGTACTAAAATATGTTGAAGTCGAGGCTGTCATCTGAAAACATAAGCCAAATTCTAGCAAGGAACCTTGTTGCCTAAATGGGCTATAGCTGAACCTGAAGTTTATGAACGCATATGCTCTAACCCCAAGAAAAATTCCGCTCAAAAAATAACCTCTGATATCATATTGCAGAAAAAATAAGGCCTTCCAAGCTCCAAGTTAAATTAAATGTTTCATGGCCCCATCTATTTGACAAATCAAGCATTATATGATGCTCTGCCTCTATGTATGATGAGGAGGTTACTCAAGATTGAAGCAAAATGAGGATTGATACTGGCAAAACAACATCTCGTTTGGAAGAAAGTAGTTGCGCACGTGACATTTGATAAAGTAATAAGAGCTCGTTTCCATGCAAGTGGTGCAAAAGAAACAATGTGTGTAATACTCCTCTCCCAAGTGTTGTCTTATAGCCCAAATTGGGCCTCTAGAAGACGTTAATAAAATTACAGCGCAATGGGTCAGGCGATCAACACCTAGTTTTACTTATAGACGGAACCAAGTGGAGTATACAGATATGTACACTTACCTTGGGGTGGTTTTAGTGGCCCGATCTTCTCCATGAGGAGAGCAGCAGAGACTAGACTGACTAGAGCTTACGCAACCTTCGGAGGTTTGGAGAGGATGTATTCACAGGTTCAGTTCCAGGGGCCTCACACTAACCATTGCTTTTTGATACTCTGGTTGCCTCAACCATGCTATATGGAGTGCAGATATGGGGACCCTCAGTAGATCATCATAGTCGTCAGCATGGATATACAGATGGGTGGGGAGACATGGAGAGGCCAATTATCTCCATGATCTCCAGGATGATCAAGGCCAAGGCCTCGGTTCCCCATGTGATTATTTGAGTAGAGCTGGCTGCCCCTCCTCTGGTGGTGGAGGTGCTTACGATATCAGTGGCATTCACACACACCTTATGAGAGCTCCCACGAGATAGTTATTCTTGGTTGGCTATGGAGTCCTCACGGCACTTGACAGAGAGAGACATCATGTTGGTATGCCCAGATGGCAGCATGGTTTAAGCTACGTGGTTTCTCTATGGACAGGCCTCCCCCCTTTCAGTATTCTCTAGATGCACCTTCTCTCTCTCTGACACCGAGGGAGGTCACTAGTGACTAGACTTATATGACAGGATGTGTTTCAGTTGGATACCATGAGGACATGGATACAGCCTATACAGGAGCTGGGCACAAAGATGACTACATACAGAGAGCATTTTCTCCAACTCACAGATTATGGTTTCTTATCTAGGCTTGCCTACATGGACACTCACTTGTCCCATGGCTTACAATGTGCTTTTGGACAGATTCAGACATCACACCAGCTAGGGATTGAGACTGGCCAATTTTGAGGCATTTCAGCTGAGGCCAAGATGTGCCAGTTGTGTCGAAGACAGCCAGAGATAGAGCTCCACTATATGTCACTGTACAACATACTATGAGATACATTGCGGCTTTCACTACCTCTTTAGAGAGGGTTTTGGGCCTCTATCTAGAGTTATGAGATAGTAGGATCAAAGATGTCTTGTACTCTACCTACAACTACATCGAGCAGGGTTATTGAGAGAGAAGCTCACAGACGGGGAGTCTCACAAACGGGAGCGCACACGAATAATCAACAAGCTGAAAATAAATAATCTTTCAACTAAACAGAGTTAGGGAGAAGTTCGACACAGTATTTGGGGCTAGAAGATGGGCTCCCCCCCCCCCCCCCCCCCCCCCCCCCCTCCCAAAAGAGAATTCCTTTATTAGGGAGAATCTTTTTACAAGCACAAGAACCGGAGAAAACCCCTCCGTTCTAATTTTCAGACTCGATGGTCGTTCCTTTCCATGGGGGAAATTCGAGAGACGAGCTCTCAATCCTTTTTTTGTCTGTACTCGGAGTCGAGGCTCTGTAGACAATTTTCGAATTCCGTTCTCGGAATTCCCAAGCATAGGCCAAGGCCTTCTCGCTTTCTCCTTCGCGATGAAGTACTTGCAAATACACACAAACACTGGACAACAATTCGTATGGCGAATGCACAATAGATACCTGTCGCTCTTTGTGCGAGAAAAGCGACCTCGGTGCTTCGTAGTCTTGCAATCTCTTGCGTCTTCTTGCGGCAGAGTTTCCTCTTGCTGGCGTGGCAACCCCTCCTCTGAGAGAGGGTGTGTGATGCTTTTATAGTTCCCTGGCCATGACAGGAATAGCTGAGCGCTGGCTGCCCGTGTAGAGATCGCGGCATTTTTTTTTTTGTTTTTTTTTTTGGGCCAGAAGGAGAGAGACAAAAATTGCTGGTTGGTTTTTGCTGCTTTATTTTCCAACTGGCTGTCCACTTATTAAGTGGGCGGTCGACGTATTTTAAAAATGGTATGAATCTGTCCAAAAACTCAATAAAACCTTATAAGTTAAAAACAATGCTTTTACAACACTTCCCAAGCGTCCTTGGATGCAACCATATGCACAAATGCAATGCAGACATAGATTCCTCGCGACAAAGCGTCTGTTCTTCTCAGAACCCATCTTTATTCTTGTGCTGGTGTCTTTACATGTATTCCTTTTTCTAGTTCGGGTTTCCTGTCAGACCAACGAAATATTCGCTTTCCGATGCTCCCATCACCCCATCACGAGACGCATTAGGAATATTCGTTTCCCGGTCTCTCCTACTGAACTAACGGTACAACCCCTTCGCGATGCTTAATGTCACCCATCATATGACACATCAGAGTTGTTCTTTCCTGATGGTTTTTTAATAATTCCAGTAGATCATAGTTCCTAACCGTTCCGTTTAAGTGCACATATCTAAATATCCTAATTTCAATAAAAAGAAATTGCTCGAGAAAATAGGAAAGTAAAACTAAGAAAATAGTCCATTTAGCAACTGGGAGACACACCTAGAGACAAATCACGGTGTTCTTTCATCCAGAGATTGAGCAGAGACGAGAGCAGGGAGAGAGGAGGGATACAGGGCATATGAGTGGCAGAGTTATATTGAATGATCGAGCAGCAGAGCTGGGCAGATCTAGGAGGCTCAGGATGATGAGGGAATGCTCCCATCGCCGGAGGAGGTTACAACTTGTAGCAGAGGATCAGATCTTTCTTGGAAGACATAGGAGACGCCTTGTGCAGACTCTCGCCATGGAGGACATTGACACAATCATGCATCGACCGATGCGAGCCATCTCCGGAGTGGTGTAGTTGGATACCATTTATCCACCTTTTTGTATCTTTTCTTTGAGATACACACCCACCTTTTGTATAGGTACTCTGAGGCTCTTTGATACCCACCTTTTACAGCTCTAGAAGTGTTTCTATTTAGTTAGTTTCTTTCTTTTTATCCAGACCTTGTATCAGAATCACCATGATGTAACTCTTTGGTCTCATACCTCATTTTGGCTTTTAGAAGACGTTAATATAACTTTTCATTAAAGTATCTCTTCTTCTTTTGTACCCAAACATGGTATCAGATTCATCAGTTTGTAATGGATTGGTCTCATAGGTCATTTTGGCCTTTTGAAGACGTCAATATATCATTTCATTTCATGTCATTTTTCTCTCTGCTTGCTGGTTTTGTTACTTGTTATGAATGAGTCTGAAAACTTCTTAGAGTCTGGGGATTTTGATAAATCAGTTCTGTTAACCTGATTCTTTGGCATGACCTAATTGCTTTTTTGGCTTCTCTTCTAGATGCTCCCATCCAAAGATGTCAATTTTGTAGGGTATACCTATAAAAACTTTGAGATTGTCCATGATGCCCAAATTCCTGGTGTCGGTAAGTATCTTTTTTCCTTCTGTTTTTTCTGGTCTTTTTTTGAATTGTTTCACTGATTGAATTGTTGTTAAACATGACAGCGGAATTACGAAAGAAAGGAAAACAAAAGAGACCTTCCATTAAAAGTTTATTCGGTAAGTTGCTCATGTATATTTTCTCTTTTTGGTAAGTCGTCATTTGTTGGTTTCCTAATTGTAAAGCAAGATAAGAACACTTAAGCACACTGTACCTGCACTAAAGTGTCCTGGGGCGGTCACTTTTCAAAACAAGTACCAAATCACATGGGTTAACCAGAGAGGATTATATATGTACCCCAAAATGTATACATAAATAAGAGAGCAGTGAGTGTGTTTAAAAGACACCTGTAATGTAAATAAAGCATGTGTACAGAAGTATTATGGCTTATTTTAAGTTAAATCCACTGCTTATGGCATGCCTTTCACAATGCATTTTTGCATGCAATGCATAGTAACTTGTATGTCTTCTTGCTGTTTTGTGAAGAAACGACCACCGGTAGTAATCAACAAGTCCAAGGGAGCTTTCTGAACATGCTACCTACTCAATACGAAGTAAATGAGAGTCCAGAGCCATCTCCGCCAGGCAGCATCGCCTCCCCTTCTCGCCTTTGTTTATTCCAACCACAGGTGACTGTTCATCCCAGGTAATCAAGGGGACTGTTGTCATTATGGGTGTGGGCCGGTATTCTTGTGTTTATATGTGCCATGCAAGCTTTGGGTTATCTAAATGGATTCAACCAAGTTTGTTCAATATATTCTTTCTGATAATGTTGATCATCAAAGCTGGTTGTATAAGGACCATGACCTTCTCTCTCTCTCTCTCTCTCTCTCTCTCTCTCTCTCTCTCTCTCTCTCTGTGAGTTTCAAGTCTTAGGTTCACGGATAGATCTTTTGAGGTTTCTCAGGATTATTTGTATGAGGTTAAAAACTTATTTTCTCTCCTCTCTCTCTCTCTCTCTCTCTCTCTCTCTCTCAGTTTTGGTAGCTTGATCCGCAGAGTTGTGAGTTATAAACAACATTCACTCGACAAGACGCTACATCTAATGAATAACCGCATTTTGTCAATGACAATGTCAGTGCTAATTGCAAAGCCTCAACAATGAGAATCAATTTGCACACCCTAGTGCCCTCCTACCTGCCATAAAATGCAGTGCTCCATTGAAAATATTGAAATTTATTTGCCGTCGTCATGATAATCACAGGGCAGCTACAAATTGATGCTGCATGCAATGAATGGCCATCCATTTTAGAATGCACCTCACAGTTTTTGTGGATAACAATTAAGCAACCGGATTGCAAAAAGTCACAGTTGCGATGATGTGCAGAAGTCAAACCAGTGCGCAAAGGACGCTTAAGTCAGGTGGCTGTGTAAAATGATGTTTGATTTGGCAGGAAACTTTGGACTAAAAGGCTTGGATGACTGACAAGGCCGAGTATCACAATGTTTTTCACATGGACTTTTAACGAAGTAGGCTTCTTGTGCTACTTAGGGATGGTTGTGCTGGTCTTCCCTTCCCCTTTCATATAGGATGTAACTTCTTGCATCCTAGCCTCCCATCCTCCGTTTACCACAGGACCCCATTTTGTTAGTTCATAGTTTTGACCTTTCCTGATAGATGGGCACACGTGCATTTGTTCTCTCTCACAGGCGGGCCTTGGCTTCTAATAGACGGAAAAGATCTCTCTCTCTCTCTCTCTCTCTCTCTTTACATTGGCCACAATTTTGTGATTTTGCCTGGCATATCAGAGCTGTATCTCAAGCGCAGTACTTTGAACATTGGTCACAATTTCTTTATTTGACAGAATGTTTGCATAGCATATTAAACTTCTAAAGGGGTGTGTTGTGGTGTGTGTGTGTGTGTGTGTGTGTGTGTGTGTGTGTGAGAGAGAGAGAGAGAGAGAGAGAGAGAGAGAGAGAGCCGTTTCGATTGTAGTTGGTTGCGGGGATTGCCTACCTTTTGGAGGTTGTTGGCATCCTCTCTTCCTTAGATGGCCATTGCACAGTTTTCCCCCTGGCCTTTCTAGTTTTTTACTTTTTGCACATATGACTAACGATATAAGGCTTTGTCATATGTGCTTGCCTTCGAGTTTGCCTTCTAATTCAATATATGTACTAGCCATTAGAATCGACACCATTTGGGTGTTTGGTGGGGTCTTTCAAGTACTAGAAAGTAACATTCTTTTGTGTGTGTGTGTGTGTGTGTGTGTGTGTGTGAGAGAGAGAGAGAGAGAGAGAGAGAGAGAGAGATTTTTAACCTCTATGTGAGGGTGAAGTCGGCCTTTGAGACAAATCAAGCATACATGTGTATGTCTTCCATGACGAAACAATCCAAATTGGTACAAAATAATAAAAAAATCTTGGTGTATGATGGGATCAAAGGGGAGGGGGGGGGGGGGGGGTATGATGCGTCCCTTTCTCCAAATCGCTTCTTGATGTCTTGCATCCAACTTGAAGTTGATATTTTGCTTTTGTGTGCCCACTACATTCTTGTACTTCCCATGTAATTGTTAGAAGTCTATGTGAAGGGTTTGGTTGCATCGTAGCCATGTACTCCACGACACTCTCCATCTCCATAATCTCAATAAGGTGATCGAGTCTCTAGGTTCAAGAGTATGTGTGGTGTTTGTGTCTTTAGAGTAGATTTAGCATGATAATGCATTTGGACATTCTCAAACTCTTTGTAAAGTCACTACCAACCCATATTCAGTTCTATAGAGAAGCACAATTGTTATGACGGTCTCAGTGAGGTACATTTTGAGAACCTAGCGTACTTCACATGTGATTGGTTGGAACCTGAAGGCCGAGGCATAGCATTTTGCCAGTTGTAGTGGCTCTTGATGATACACAAGCACGATTTCTCTTGCTGAGAGCTTTCACAAGCACAACCTTTGCCTCAAGGCATTCGCCATCAAATCACTTTTAAGTAAAAGTTCCTAAGGATGGTCATGAGCTTCTGAAGCATCTTGTAAATGAGTGAAAAGTACATTAGTTGCATATAGCAAAATCTTTACCAAAAAGAATCACTTCTATCTGTCCTTCATGCGTACACTCAAGAACCATGTGTTTTCAAACGTCAATTCATAGCCTAAGGAGAGTTTGAGAAAATGGGCTTAAGAAAATTTCTGAAATTTCCTCTCATGAGAGTACATGACATCACTCTCTCATTATATGTGAAGAGAGAGAGAGAGAGAGAGAGAGAGAGAGAGAGAGAGAGAGAGAGAAGCTATAATGTATAGAAATTCATACACAAAAGGGGGAGTAGCAAGTGTGGACTTGTGGATCCAAGTTTTGCTGAAGTTGTGGAAAGGTAATGCATTATTTAAAGATCTTACTCTGTGGTTTGAAAAAGGTTGAAGTTGATGATATGAATTTATTTGTGACACTTGTTCCAAGCTTGTGATTGGATTGTTGATTATTGCATAATTGAGTAGGCTAGAGCACTACGCTCGGTCAATGGAATTTTGAGCTTACCACCATAAAGAATAATACGCATAAAGAATGCTTTCAAAAAATGCATACATGTTTGTAAGGCATAGATAACATTTCTTTGGAGAAAACTTGCGAATTGTTAGAATTTGTGCTTAGCTCACACCATGGAGCGTCACCCCTAGCACATGTTTGACTAGATACATTGCACTTGGGCTAGGGGTCCTTTGGATGCTCCTAGCACATGTTTGACTAGATACATTGCACTTGGGCTAGGGGTCCTTTGATACATTTGGTTGTTACTTGCACACTAGCTACATCATCAATGATGTTCGTAGGAGCTCACCTCCTAAGCCTATATGATGGCCTTTGCTAATTCCAATCAAATTGAGTCTCTTTAATTACACTCATTAACTCCATGATTAAGCCATGAATGCAAGCCTAATCCATCCCCCATGATCAATCATCTACTCAACATGTCATATTAGAGCTTAAAGCCAACATTTCTATTAATCTACCATTAGATCCTAGTTGCATTTCGTAATCCAAAGCTAAATCACATCAAGCATGCTCTCTCTTCTTGCTTGATGTGAAAAAGTGCTTTATTTTGGGAGGAGATAAGAAAGTATAATAGAATTGTTGGATAATTAAAGAACAAACAGTTAGATGCAGCCAATTGCAAAAAACAAGTGAGGGAAAAAATTGGCACTCTACGAAGAAGGACCTCTTGGTTTTAGTGGGGTTCTCACCATTGTAGATAGGGATTTGGAATCGCAAATGGTGCTTAATCATGCCTCAAGAAGAGACCTAGGCCTAATGGTTAAGTAGGTAGACCATTATCTCACCATCATTAACATGTATCCCCCTTGCGATGCCAAGGGAAAAGCAGATCTACCTCTGGAAGGAGGTTGGTGCATCATGGGAGGTTTCAATATAGTAGAAGCTAGAAATGACAAGACAGACTCCGCTAATATGTTGGCAAGATTTGAGCAGTCGAAATGAAAGCATTGTATGCGAAGTGGGGGCTGATCGACTTATGGACTGTTGGTTTGTGAAATAGCTCACCTGACCTAACTTACACAAGCCTCCACGATGCCAATACTGCTACTTCTTGCACCATGCAGACTCACTTCCTCCCAATGTGGATATGAGTGTGGATACCTCCCATAGTATGTCAGACCACCTTTCCCTTAAGCTTCACATTGCAAGGGCTAATGAAGAAGATTGCTTTCTAGAAGGGAAGAAGAAGAAACTTATGTTTGGCGAGCATCTCTTTAAGGACCCATTCTTTAGGTCCCTTGCAAAGATAACGATGCACATGTTGAAGCATGATGTGAAAGCGGTGGATCCTCGTGCCTAGCTTCCTTAGTGCATAGCATCCAATCGGTGATAAAAAGAGCATGGCCTAAGGTGAAGAAAGATCGAGAGGCAAAAAAATGAACTGAAAGAAGAAGTGCAAGATCTTTAAAAAAAAGCTGAAAGACAGCTTCAAAGGAGGAGCACAGAAGATGGCTTGAAGCCAAAGTGATGTTTGTGGATTTGCAAGCCAAAGAGATTAGAAAGACCCGCTGCTTAGAGTGCTTGCCCTCAAGCTTGAGATTGCCAATCAAGCTCATTTTTTAGAGCTCTTCAAGTCAAACCCTGAATGTGTGCAATAATTTACACGCTTGGGGAGGGTAGTTGCTCTGAGCTACTCGTCAACAATAGGATTGTGGGAATGTTTGAAGTCGATAGATCTAACAAGCAAGGTTGTCCCTTACCCCATTGCTCTTTGCTATTGACTCAAATTCTCTTGTAACTTTGGAAAAACGTGGCAAAAGGAGAAATTCAAGGTTTCTCTTTACCACGGGGAAAACAATTGTTTCCTGATGATTCGCTACTCTTTCTGAAAGCCAATCACAAATGCTAAGGAGAACCCTTGATATCGTTGAATTATTTGTGCCTTCTTTTGGATCCAAGTGCAATATCAAGAAATCAAGATTGATTTCTCCCTGAAATTGACTCATTTGACCCCATTGAATGGTCGAGAAAAGTTACCCAAAGGGCACTGTGTTTAAATACCTCAGTGCTCCACCTGGGTTGGACATTTTGGATAAGCGAAGATTCGCCTGGGTCTTGAGTAAGATCAAAGAAGGTGGGAGTATGCACTCCTCCCTTTCCACAATAGAGTCAATGTAATTAACATGGCCCCTTACATATCGTTCATGTCTCCAATCTTGAAAATTAAAAAATTCCATTGGAAATAATTTTTGGAACCTATCAAATGGTTTTTTTTGGAAGAACAACATGAAGGATACGACTCCTTGGCAATGGGGGAAATGGGAATGGGTGGCAAAACCCAAGAACCAAAGCAACATTGGAATTATCGGCTCTTAGCTGCACGCAAAACTCATTTGTGCGAAAGTAGTAGTCTTGCTTACCAATCAAAGGCAAGAATTGGTGGTCATGGATTGGGACATGATCAGCAAAGCGGAGCTTGTCTCACAAGGAGGCACATGGAACGAGGCCAAAGTACAGGCTAATATTCTCGCTCCTAACAGGACTTTCCTTAAGCTTGGGGTCCCTTTGACTCTCCATGCTTAGAGGGGGATCCTTGAACTCCTTTGGAGGGAAGTTGCGAGAAAGGTGACTTACAAAGGGATATCCAAACTATGACATATTTGGGATGATAGCAACCTTTGCTAGAAGGAAGTGGACGAATTAGAATTTGGCATAATTTGAATATCAACAAAAGACTTCTGATCAGTAGAGTCTTAGAAGTTGTGTGCTATAGTCCTACACCTGTAACCAAGCCAAGAAAGATTTTCATTGGCACAAATGCAAAGTTTTTGCACTCCCCAAGTGTCTTCATACCTATAACAAGATGATCCTCAAGCCAACCGGTTCGCTCTGCTCGGCAAAATACGAAAGGTCAATTGGTCAGAAGAGCGGTGGCTGAAGAATGTTAATATGATGTGGGATACTAATTGGCCAAACTCCATGAAGGTATTTACTTGGAAGGTGTTATGGGGATCCATCCCTACCAAGAATAAGATTCTCGCTAGAGAACAACTTCAAAGGATCCCATACACGTGTTCAAAAACTGCCCTTCCACACTCTGGCCACAAAAAGTTGCAAATGGGTACGAACGACTTGAAAGATTCCTTTTTTTTTCCAAACAACGTGACTTTGGGAGGGTGTAGATCATAGAACCAAGCCATGCTGGTGTGCACCCAAATTACTATATATTATTATCTGTAATAGAAATAGGAATGTTGAAACCTTTGGGTCTTTGAGGGAAAATATATTCTGGCTCAATTCAATGATATTGTGAGTGAGATCACTCAGCTTACATATGTATTAAAATCAAAGAGAGGAGAAATCGCCAATGTTGAAGAATGGAAACATACACTACGCTCCATTGGCTACTCAGGTAGTAATTGTAACCATGTATTGTTAAAGTTATAACATCTCAAGTGAATAGCCCAATGTGATCCCAATATTTATTCTGGTTTTAGGTATTTATTTTACTTATTTTTCAAAGTTTTAGGCAAGGAAATTTATTGAGGGGGGTATTTAAGTCTCCCAAAGCTAGTATATAAGGTGCACCCAGGCCTTGATTGTATAATCACTAATTCACTATAGAGTTGGTTGGTTCAACTCGCTCTCTCTCTCTCTCTCTCTCTCTCTCTCTCTCTCTCTCTCTCTCTCTCTCTCTCTCTCTCTCTCTCTCTCGTGTATTCTCTCCCTTCTCATTGTACGCATCCACATCATGGACGTTGACATGGTATTATAACAAAAGGCTCGTTGATCCCGAGAGAGCGGCACACGATGAAGACAAGGCTCTCGTAAGGAGAGGAAGAGGATCAATCTTTCTTGATGCGTTCCATCATGTAGGCGGTCATGGAGGGCTAATGTTTGAAATGCTATCTTCGACAAGGCTAGGGACGACGCTTTAAGAGCAAGGAGCTTCTTTCGTTTTTGCATGTCGTTTTAAAACAATAGAAATGGTAACTTGTTCGTTTGTGGCAAGAAAAACTGAAAGGGCTTCCTTATGCATTATAAAACGCTCGCTCGTTAAGAGGCGTCCCTACCTGTGTTTTGAACGCATGCTACAAAAAGCCATACTGAGGAGTGCAATTTTTGGAAGAACAAGTCTCTTCTTACAACATTCTTTGTGTTGTGCTATATAGCACATGTTAGTCCTACTTCATTTTTCCTCTTTTGGGGCAGCTTTCATTAGGTGCATCCACTTGCCATGGTTGATAACAAGACATATGTTTTCAAGATGTTTGTTGCTAAGGAAAAATTAGGAAGCATAGCCGTAAGGCGGAGCGAATCCATAAAGATTGCCTCAGTTCGGATTGTTCTCTGCAACTCGAGAACATGAAGTTGGATAGCTATTGAATGTTGGCTTATATGATGACACATGTTCTTGTGTTAAAGGGCATTTGGAATGTTCTACATGGCATTGATATACATCAACCTTTTGTGGATACAAGGTCTATCGAGGATATTGTAGGTTCTGGCATATCTATCATTGCTAGAATTGTTTTTCCTATGGCTGTGAAATATCATTAGGATGTAAGAGATGCACAAGCTCATGCATTGAGGATTGAATTATCCGTGAAGTGAACTATTACTCCTCACATTCGCTCAACAAAACCAGTAAAATAGGCTTGGGATACTTTGGATGGTCTTTATGCAAGTCACAATGAGGTGAAAATTGCATTGTTGCGTAAAGAGTTGGAGTCAAAGATTATGCAAGAGGGAGATGGCAGGGACACTTTTCTTTCTGTCATCAAGGATATCAATGAGAAACTCATTTTTGTAGGTGAAGTTATTTCTGACAGTTCACATATACAGATTGTTCTTGATACGTTTCGAGACTCTTACAAGACCTTTTCTAGTACTTGGAGTCTTATGATCCAAGGAAACCCTCAAAATTTCAAGTTTGATGCATTGTGCACATTGATGTTACAGGAGTCACTTTCAAGAAAGAACGTGGCTAAACAATGTGCAATTGAACAAACTTTTGTTGCTTCTCAAAGAGGAAGTGGTAACAATAATGCAACCACTTCTCGAGATTCTTCTATGAGTAGAAAATCATATGTGTCTAGTTCTTTCGTTGTGCAATTGAACGGTTGTTGCTTCTCAAAGAGGAAGTGGTAATCGTAATGCAACCACTTCTTTTTGCCTTCACATTGTGACTTGTTTAGTCTCTTAAGACTGTCTCTCATGGAGATACAATCACCTGTGATAACAATGCCTCTTGTTTGGTCAACAGACTTGGAAAGATTGTGTTAATTCTTGCAAATGGTAGTTCTTTGTAGTCATGCTACAAAGCACATTACTTCACATCGTGACTTTTTAACTCTCTTGAGGCTGTCTCTCATGGGAATACAATCAATTGTGCTAACAATGCCTCTTATCAAGTCAACAGAGTTGAAAAAATTATGCTAATTGCTGCGAATGAGAGTTCTTTAACACTTGTTGATGCACTTTATGTACCAGGGATAAAAAGAACCTTTTGTCTATATGTGCACTTGCAAGACTTGGTCTTGTTGTCAAATTTGTGGATGATAGATGTACAATTCATGATCTCAATTCTGGCGATGAAATTGTTGCATCTGTCATTTTTTACTATGGGCTATATAAGCCCACTTTGTATGACAAGTGTGGGTAGAATTTTGCAAATGCAGTTGTGGATTCAAAGGATGTTTTAGATGCAAAACTTTGACATGCATGTTTTGGGCATTTGAATTTTGGCAATTTGCTACATTTGCAGAAATCTGATATGGTTGCTTCTTTGTCCCTCTTGAAGCACCTTCGAAGCATGTTTATGAAGGACATATTTTGGGTAAGATAATGCATTCAAATTTTCCAAAGGATGGTTAACTAAGGGTTACATACAAGTTACAACTTGTGTATAGTGACGTTTGTGGGCGTATGTAAACTCCATCCTTGGAAAATTACCATTTTTTGTGAATTTCATTGATAATAACTCCATGCATGGATGGGTATGTCCGCTTAAGGGTAAGTTTGAAGTGTTCACATGCTTCAAGAAATTTCTGCTTATGGCTGAAAACGTCTCGAAATGTATTACGGACAGCCTCTATGCAGATGAAGGGGAAGAGTGATATCTCATGAGTTTAATGCTTTTTTGTCTAGTCGTGAGATAAAACACTAATGTACAATATCATACACACCTTAGCAAATGGATTTGTTGAGAGGAAAAACGGATCACTTATAGAATTGGCAGGATCTATGGTCAAGAGTCAAGATTTAAATACATTCGTTTTGGGTTGAGACTATCATATGTACTACCTATGTACTTAACATGTGTCCTACTAAAGCTTTTCCATCTAAAACTTCTTATAAAGCATGGCATGGTGAGAAGTCATCTATTGATCACACACACATTTTTAGTTGTTTAGGTTATGCTTTGGTGCTACAAACGCACCGCAAAAAATTGGATGATAAGATTGTCAAATGCATTTTTTTTTGTTATACTTCTGAAAGCAAAGGATACAGGTTATACGATCCAACAAAAATTACCTTGGTTTCACGAGATGTTAAATTTGTGAAAGATTCTATTTAGCCTATGTTATCATGTACCAGAGAGCTTAGGTGAAAGATTCTATTTAGCCTATGTTATCATGTACCAGAGAGAATCTAAGCTCTCTGGACATTTATGACACTTTTTTGACTCTTTTCAATGGTGGAAACTTGAATCTAAGTTCCAATGAGGCAGTTATACAACCTATGGGGGTTTTGAAAAACATTACAGGTCTACCTATTACTGATGTGGATGTACATGATGTGGAAAGGGTTGAGAATAAAGAGGCTAGGGATATGCCAAAATGGTTGGTATATACTTTGTGCAACACTAAATTGGTTGCACCCATGACTAGTTGTACACTTGTTTAGGCTTTTTCCATGTATCATATGTATCAGATTGTTAGGCTTTGGCTATTTCTAGTTTATGTGATGAAGAGGAATCTTTCTTTTGGTGAAGCACATAGTTCAAAAATTGGATGGCTGCTACAATGCAATCAAAATATGATATTTTGATGTACTTCTAGAAAATGAAACATGGAATCTATGTCATTTGCCTCCTGAAAACAATGCCATTGGTAAGAACTGGCTTTACAAATTGAAACATAATCTGAATGGTGAGATTGATTGCTACAAAGCTAGACTTGTTGCAAAAAGTTATGCACAATAGAAAGACATTGACTATACAGAGACTGTTTCTCCCACTTGTCATATAGTTAATGCTCATTCTCTATGCACATTGGCTCTCATTTGGATGGAATGTACATCAATCAGACATCTTCCTTGAATGATGATATATTTGAGGAAGTATATGTAACACAAGCTCGTGGCTTTGTCAAGAAAGGACCAGAAAAGAAAGTGTGCAAATGCAAGAAAGCTTTATATAGGTTGAAACAGTCTTCTTGTGCTTGGTATGAGAAAGCGGTTACACACACACACACACACACACACACACACACACACACACACACACACACACACACACACACACACACACACACACACACACACACACACACACACAAGCTCAAAATTGACACATCAACAACTTTGGCCATGGGGAAGCAAGGGAGGTTCTTGCTCATGTTTGCAAAACTATAATTTTATCCCCCTCTAATATCTTTCACGGATGATCAAAGTGGGTGTGCTTGTGCAATTCCGTGCTGCTTCTATCTCGTGTTTGAGCATCTAAGGCCACCAATTATGGCTTTATCTCTTCAAGTATGTGTGTGGGCTTGTGCTTTGAAGTGCACAAGCTTCCATGAAATGGTCTCTAAAAAGAATTAGAGAGAGATTGGCTTCCTACAAGGCAAACAAGCACCATATCTATGCAATTGGGGTTGAGACTACACCAAATCATCACACATAGAGGCATTTTCGAGTTGATTTTGACCATGTGTCTCCTCTCAAACTCTCATAGCTAGAGGCTCAACGCCTTTCTGGCTAGACCACACACTTCTTACTGCATAATCCTTGGTATCCTTTTCATAATCCAAAAACCAAGCCTGCCTTTGCCACCCGTCAGCTGTAATAAAAATTATTAGTCAAACCCCAAATTACATATATCCTTGTTAGGAATGCAACTAGCCTCAATTGCTATGTTAATAATCTTTAAATCATACTTGTAACAAATAATGATTAAAATTATATGTCCAAAATATCCTAGATCAAAATAAAACTATGTCAAAAATATCCTAAATCAAAATAAAACCTCTATAAATCATATTTGTAAAAAGAATCGGTTAAAATTATACGTCAAAAATATCCTAGATCAAAATAAAACCTCAAAATTTTAAATAGACTAATTTGGTCATGCCTTGCGTCATTGCTATTCTAGTACATTTCATAACAGGAGAATAAGCAGCATATGCCATATCCTAATGTATTGAGATATCGTTCGTCACAACTATCATTCAATGGTCAGATCCCATTAATTTGAAGTCCAATTCCATAAAGAGTATCCACATCAAATCATCATAAAACAAATCCAAATCCATATAATCCAAGTCATTTTCCCTCATATACCTAGGTCAACAAGATTATACTAGGGGCAGTGGTTGCCAGCCACTACAACATGGTTTTATAACTGGTGTTGCTTAAATTGGTGAATTGACACCAATATGGCATGCTGCATAAATTGATAAATATGCACTTGTGTTGCCTAAGTCGATGGATCTGCACTTATACTATTTAAAATGGTGATTGCATTGTTTGTGTTTGTTCTACCTAAATCGGCAAATCTGCAATGCTAGTTGGTGTTTCCTAAATCGAGAAATCTACACTAGGATGAGCATTTGTACATTACCAAAATTGGCAAATTTGTGTGGAGGTGACCATTGGACTAGGCAAGGTATAAAGAAATATATATATACTACTTGTTTTCCACCAAATTGTAGTAGATTGAAACATAGGAGTGCGCATAAATTGCTGTTGATTATTTCGAGTGACCTTAGCTCTAGTAATTAGTTGTATAGCTTTATGATGAATCAATTCATCAAAAGTATTGATTTACGTACAATCCACAACTTAAGAGATACTTTGTTTCACAACTCATAAGACAATTTAAGGAAGGGAAAGATATCTTCTCTCAAAGTTTTTCCAATGGCAACATTCTCCTTTGTCTCAAATCACGTGAACTTGTCCATTTAGGTCTAGATGTGAAGAGAATAACTCACAAGAAAGTAAAGAATGTGAGCAGTCGCTATTAAAATGTTCGATTACAATATACACAGATGTTGTGAAAAATGGTTCATGATGTGATGAAATTCTAAGATGAATAAGGAAATAAAATAATTTCTAGGATGGTGCATTAGATATGGCTATTGGGTCTAAAGCTACATATAAAAAATGGATTCATCAAGGAAAATTCAAATGATGTAAATGATTCAAATTCATCAAAAAATTACATAGCATGAGATTCATCGAAAACTAATAAGCAAGCCATCTAGGGTGAATCTCTGCATCTTTGTTGTTCTCCTTGAATGGTATCAATAGACTCTTTGAGGAGTTTGGTACGGCCTAATACTAGAGAGTTAGTATGCTCAACCAACTAAATACAATAAATTATAAGTTAGTTTAGATATTTGATTAGGCAACAAGAAATGAAGCTATCCTAGAGTCTAATACAATGTTGCTAGTGTAGTATCACCTCAATTTTCAAAGCGACTTTGTGAAAAGGAAAACCAATAGTGAAAGAGGACTTACAATGATATTTTTGAACCTTGTGACAAATTATCCCGCTTGTTTGAACTTAGTGATCAAACCAGTAATGATCTTTCTAGATGTACATACTTAAAATCATTGTAAACTAGAAAATCTAGAGATTCTTGGAGTTGTAGCCAATGAAAGTAGATGATTAAGTAAGTACCTCATATGGGAGTCTTGTGAGACCAGAGAATATTCCCTAAGGGGCGGAAAAAATTGAGTATACATGAGTGGATAATGAAAGAGCTTTATAAATATGAAAAATGGTTTGCCATGTTGGGACAGTTAATGGATATCATGCCTGTGTCAAAGTGATACCAATCTCAAATAATAACTCAAAATGAAAGACTAGTAATGATGTTTCATTTAGACAAATGGAAAAAAATCCATCTCTAAATACGAACATGTAGGTACATAACCTTATACTTGATAAGGACTTGTAAGATCGATAATCAAAGTGTGAAGCTAACCCACAAAGATTAATGATGCAATATAAAAATAGATGATTGTTAATGACCACATGTTAGGATACATTAAATAGGACTCATGATGGAAAGATTTTGGTATCAAATTCTGGCATAGGAGTAACTATCCCTTAGTAACCATAGTCATTCACAAAGAAGTAGTAGAAAAAAATAGTAGAGATGTCATACATGACCAAATAAATGAGACAACATGAAGCATGTGAGGGCCATGCCAGGGACCATTGTCTGCACCATCTCCAAATGGATACACTACATTTCTTGACATCCCTCCCGCTTGAGGCTGACACCAAGACATGAGTCCTCCTGCTCTTCGATGCCAAATCAAGGAGGTGATAACATTCACTTTTTCTCATATGGAACCCTTAACCCCAAAATATATTTCCTTATTGATTCAAACTTTCCAGTTGAAGTCATCAGTTTAAATGTGAGTTCAACCTTCCAGGGTCAACTAGTGGGAGTTCTCTAATTCCCCCTTGGTTCAAGGTCACTAACTCTTTATTCTCGGGTATGACCGAGCATAGTTATTTGTGTGTTCCCCTAAGAGAAGTGTATTTAATAACTACACGAAGCCCTTCCTCCCAAGTTTAATATCCACCTCTGTAAATCAAAATCACTTTCCCTGTTATTACTCAATGGACATCATAAAATTGGGTTCAACAAATTAACCCTCTAAAATCCACCCTCCTATTGAACCGTTTGGTAAATGCACCTTTCCAAGGTAGTATTATGATACTAAAAACCAATATTCCAAACATATCAAATCAAGAATACACTTCAAGCATTTGAAAGCAGCATGCAAACTATTGCATACGCTTGCAAGTGTGCATTTATAAGGTCGTTCTCACCTTTTTCCATTTTAGAATGTTCTACTTCCTTTTTCCTTTAGTATTATCAAAGTTATCTGGTTATCTTTCAAGCAATCACATATACTTCTCCAGGCATATCCCTATCCTCATCTCAGGACTCGGGTATCTTGTCTCCTCCGTCACGTGCGGAGGTGGTACAATTAATCTACCTTAAGTTATTTTTGGATAAATATTTTGAGAAGCGGAGCAAAGATCTAGCTTATGAGGATAATTATGAGATAGCCCATTTAGGTTCCTAGTCTTTTCAAGGTTCCTTATTACCAAACAATTAGAAGAGTTTCTTAATTAAATCACATCTTTCTCGCTCATCCAATCCCTTTCTAGATCCATTTCCTTCCTCCATCAAACCTACATAGACTAGGCTGATTTTCAGATGCATCAGCGCGCCTCACCACCCGATTGGGACACACTTTCATCCAATCCCAATTCCAGGGCCTTGAATAAATTAAAGCTCAAAATATAGACCAATGATTATCAATCCTAGCTAGAAAGGACCATCCCCTGTTGCATCCCACAGGTAAACACATGTGCTGGCGCTTTTCCAAACATGTAAGACAAGTTTCACACTTAAAACTTCTATGTTATGCTAGGGCTAACCACGCCAAATCTTCTCGGTAAAGTTTTATATCCTAGTTGAAATTTGAATTAGGTTTATTGCATTATAATCCCTTAATTCCTAATTCTTTTTAATTTCTACTCAAACAAGACCTTAAGAATTACAACAAGTCTCTTGGGAGTTTAAAGTTTTGTTTCGATATAAGTCTCAAGTTAACCCCGTCTTGGACGAATCCCATTTGTTTTCTTGGCATCATATGTCATCCATGGGGCATCTACATGGAAGCAATGGGCGTTTTATATTTAAGAAACTTGGTCATCACTTCCGTGAAGCTATCCCGTTACTCCCCCAATATTGCAATTGCAAAACAAATTTGAAAGAATACAAACTTGAAAAGAACAATGCATATACTCTCTATGATGATTTTTTCTTTAGTGTGGGCCATAAATAAAAAACATAGAACTTTAGAGTGCACCAACTTGCAATCCTAACTTCTTTTGAGTGATTATGCAAGAGTTGATGCTTGATTGTATGAATGATAGTGTAGTAAGAAATGTGCATGCAATGAAGTATGCATGATTAACAAGTTTTTCTTTAAGATGGGATTTAGACATACTTGGCTACCGTGGAGAGGATTAATTCGTAGCTAGGAGTGGTTTAAGGATTTGGAGTTTTCCAATTAATAAGAGGGGGCGAGAGGATGATCCTACTTGGAAGGGGGATCCTCTTTCAAAGAAAACTTCTTTAGCTATGATAAATTTTTTCTTAATAACTCAACTCCTTGAGAGAATTAGATATTAACTGAAGTAGGTCACAAAAAATTTCACACACATAATTCATGCAAAATAAAAAAAAAGTTGTGAGCCTTTCATGAGAGCATTTCTTTTGAAATTATAATTCCTCTTCCAAAAAGTAAGGTTAGTTCCAAAAACAATTCCATTACTTAGTGGCCTTTGATTTATGACATTTACCTTTATAAGAGTAATTTAGGTAAGAGAATAAAAGAAACTTAAAAATCAATAAAAAGGTTTATACAAGAGATTTAGGGATAATTAAGGATATTAATCACCATTCATCATGCATACTATTTAGGTAATTATGATCTCCAATCACCTATGGTTAAAGAGAGGGAATTTTACCCTCTCTATGTCATATTAGTCTAGTAATCTAAAGGAACTTGAAATAAAAAAATTTGAGATAACATTGTGGTTAGTTGTTAGCAACGTGGTTAGTTACAATTAGTATAGAAAAAAACAACAAAATTAAGAAGTTGTTCAACAAGCAAGGGAAATGCTTGCTTATGGAAACTTGAGAGCTTAAGTATAAATATAAGTAAGCATGAACGGTAAATCACTTTCAAAAAAGTGCAATAGCATAAATTGAACAAGAAAACATTACCTTAGTGTATGTATGGTAGAGTCTTATCCTCGCTTTGGGGATTATTGGAGAATCTTGGTGGCATAGTCGTCTCTTTTCCTCTTCACTTCACTTGAAGACAACCACCAATTACGATACTTGGAATGAGAGAATGAAAAGTGACAAAGGAGATTCAAGCTATGGAAAGTTTAAGGGTTAGGAGAGAAGAGAGGGAGAATATAATGTGAAGAAGAAGTTCAAGTTTTGACAAACTTGATTAGGGTTTTGGCCATGGCTTGGAGAGGTGTGTGTGTGTGTGTAGGAGGTGTGTGAGTGAAAGAGGCTTAGCTATGGATTTCTCAAGATTACTCTCAAGTTTGCAGCTTGAGAAATGAAGGAGAGAAGTGTAAAATGAGAAGAGAAACCCTTTTCTTATGCACATATTAGATAAGTTCCTTCACTTATCTTTATAGATTATCTTTTCTATAGATAAGTTATTTTACTTATCTTGATAACTTATCCCCCTTTTCAAAACTTCCTCAACAAGCTACTTATTCAACAAGTTACTTACTCACCTTATCCTTATCTTTTTATTTATGTTATTTTTCTTCAGATGAAGAACTAATTTCTCATGCATTGGTTATACCCATGTTCCCATGAATGGTGTAAACCAAAAGCGTCTCCTGAGTAACTAGGGTGCTATAGTTGTTCGCATGGAAACAAAGGTCTTGGATGATGGTTGTGCTTATGTTAGGATAAAGACCAGAGATGGAAAGCAAGAAGCTGTGCAATTCGTGATTGTGTATGTGAATCATGAGAGGAACCACGAAATTCTTCATGAGTATCATCTACCAAAAGCAAAAAAAGAGTTCAAAAACTACAAGGAGACAAGGGGTTTTGGCTATGTACCATTGTAAAGCGGGATTGTAATGGTACAAGAAGAAAAAGGTGTTCTCGCCTGACCCAAAGCAAGAAGAAGCTTTTCTTATAGGTTTTTAGGGATTAAGAGAGCATGGGTCATTATGTTTTATGAAGCTTGAGGACATGAAAAGAAGTGCACGACAATATGTATATAATGTACAAAAATACATGAAGGAAAATGGTTTCATAGAGGATAGTGAATGCATTTTAGGCTTCTTTGAACAAGTTTCTCATGTAGATACTATGCTTGAGCCTGAGGCTATAATGGATTCTAGTATGAAAAGATGAAACTTACGTTGTGAAAGTATGCTCTATGAAAATGTATGATGTGATTGAGGCTTTTGAAGATCAGAAAGATTTCAATGCTAATGAAGGACTAGAAGTGCGTGTGGAGACCAAGTACAGAACGGTGGCAAAGAAAGTGAGACCATTAGATTGCAAAAAAAAGCTAGAACAAGATTCTTTGCAGCCAAATATCAGGGATCCAAAAAGAACTAGACATAAGTTCACAATGGAATCCCGAAAAGAGATGAAGGCTGAATGTGATGAGTTTTTAACAGAATAAGAGACAAAGTGTTTTAAATAAATTCTTTTAAGACATGATAAGGCTATGGCTATCCAGCCACATGAGATAGGGTGTGTTGATCCTAGTGTTGTTGCACCTATGGTAATCTTGACTATCCCTCATGTACCTTGGAACCTACGTCCAATCCCGGTTCCAAAAGCACATTTGCCAAAGTTAATAGAACTACTCAATGAAGAGATTAGCATGGGTATTTTGGATCCTTCTTGTGTGCCATATTTAAACAAGTGGTTCACTGTGCCCAAGAAGAATGGAGATTTGCGGTTCATACAAGATATGAAACCTTAAACAAGGTTACCATCAGGAATGTGGGTACAGGACCAATAGTGGATGAATTTACATAGATGTTTGCAGGAAGGTCAATTTAATCAATGGAAGTTCTCTATTTAGGGTACAATCAATTTCAACTAGATGTTGAGAGTAGAGATCTGACAACTATAAAAACACCTTTGGGGATAGTAACGATGTTTACCTTACCTCAAGGAGCAATGAATTTAGTTGCACTTATGATGAATGGGATGAACAAGGTTCTAGGTAACTTCATACCTCAAATCACAATGCCATTTCTTGATGATGTGCTTGTCAAAGAATGTGAAGACAAAGACAAAGATGAAGCTATGGATTCAAGGGGGTGCCATAAGTTTGTCACAAACCAGACTGTGAGAAGATTTTGTCAAGGTTGGAAGAAGTTAATTTTACCCTATCATGACAAAAGTCTGTATTTGGAGTTAATGAAGTGTTGATTTTGTGGCATATGTGTGATCGTTATGGTAGAAGACCTTGTCCAAAAAATATGGTAGAATACCTTGTCCAAAAAATATGGATGCAATCAAAAACATGAAAGAAACATGTACAATTGTAACTGAAGTTCGAATATTTCTTGGTGCTTGCGTCTTCTATCTTATTTGGATACCACATTATGCACATGTAGAAGATCTTGTTTATAGGCTATTGAGAAAGAATCAAAAGTTTCAATGGGAATAAGAGCACACAAAAGAAAGAAGGAAGCTAAAGAAGCTACTTCTTTCATCACCAACCTTGAGAAAGATAGACTATGCATGTGAAAGACCTGCCATTGTGATAGTGGACACGAGTCCTATATGAGTAGGATGGGTAGTAGAGCAAAATGATGATGAAGGAAAAAGGTATGTGGTGAGGTTTGGGGCCAAGGTTTTGAGCTCTCATTAACAAGATTATGCACAAGTAAAAAGTGAATTTTGGGGAGTGGTCAATTCTCAGATGTGACAACGAGTACTTGATAGGGACATGAATGGTTGTGGAAACTGATTGTTTGCCTCTTCTTGGAATGATTACAAATTGTTCAAATCTTGATATTGAAATGCTGTAATGGATAGACTACATAAAGTCCTTGAATCCCAAGTTCAAGCATATTGCAGGGAAAAATAATCCAATGGAAGATATGCTATCTAGGGCAAGGTAGGAAGATGAATAGGACATGATTGTTGAGAGAGATGATGTAGGCACAAAGTTTTAAATTATTGCTCATGCAAAGAGTAATCATTCATGTTTTATACCTTGACTCGAATCCTTTTTAGAGGAATTATATGAGGATGAATAGCTCTTGATAGGCCATTACTTAAGTACCTTACAAAAATAGGATGATTTGATGGAGCAAGAATATAAGAGGATAAGAAGAAAATCGTATGGATACTTCTTGAAGGATGGATACTTATGGAAGCATCCTAAACAAAGAGATGGAACGCCGTTGCGGGTAGCATGCAATAAGGCTACTCAACAAGAGATTATCAAGAAATTCCATGAAATTTTATGGGCAGGACATCGAGGTGTATGGGCAACATTTCCTGAAGTAAAAGAAAGGTATTTATGGAAAGGTTTGTATAAGGATGTGTCTGAGTTTGAGGAGTCTTGTGTGACATGCCAAATGTATGACATCGTGATGGGATACATCCTACTTATCCATTGGCCATACATTACAAATGGGTTGTGGACTTGGTCACAATGCCTTTGGGACTTTGGCAAATGAGGTAATTGGTAGTCACAAGAGAAGATTTGTCTAATCAAGTTGAAAGGTGTGCATTGCGGACAAAGGATACGGAAGTTGTATTTAAATTCCTTCTTGAAGATGTGATATGTCGTTATGGATGTGTGGGAAAAATAACTACAAATAGAGGAAAATTGAATGCTAAAAAAGCAAGGGAATTCTTCTCTAGAATGGGTATGAAACTAGCTTTAACTTGTGCTTATAACCCAAAGGGCAATGGGAAGAGTGAAGGAGGGCATCCTGCAATAATTTAAGCTTTAGCTAAGGCTTGTGAAGATAAGCTTGGAGAGTGGCCAAGGTTATTACTTTTTGCATTGTGGACTGACTGTACAATACCTAGTTCAGTCACTAGCTATATGCCTATTGAATTGATATATGGTCAAAAACTTGTGATCCCAATTGAAGATATAGTCCTTACATAGAATGTATTTCCATGGGAAGATGGAATGAGTAGAGAAGACATGTGATGCAAATTGAAGATGTAGTCCTTACATAGAATGTGTTGCCATGGGAAGATGGAATGAGTATAAAAGACCTTCTTGCTTTGTGTATACAACAATTGGAAAGAAGGCCTGAAGACATTGAGCTTGCATAATCTTGACTTAAGGATGCAAGGTTGAAAAACAAAGACAGATTTGACAAGAGACATAGGCTTTGAACAAAATCTATTGAAGAAGATGATTGGGTATTGGTGTATGATAGTAGCCTTGAAAACTAGCACTCTACAATAAGGAATCTTGCAAAGACATGGTTTGGACCTTATGTTGTCAAGCATCTGCATGGAAATGCAACTTACACCTTGTGTGAGCTAGATGGGACAGAAATGAAAATTCCCATTGTAGGAAAAAGAGTTAAATTGTTCAAAAGAAGAGGGGATGCCGATCCATTTGATGCACAACCTAGTGAAGAGGATGATTGGTCTAAGCATATGAAAATTGAGGATGAAAGTGAATATGTGGTGTATGATCATGAGTTTTAATGCATAACAAATACTATTGCGGAGAGAAGGATGTGCAGGTTTAGAGGGGGTGGATGTCGCGCTGTGGCACGTGCACAGTGTGAAATAAAAACATTCACTTCACTTTTGACACATTTTTATGCATGAAACCAAAAGAAATCATGTACATATTGTGATATATGCTGAAGTGGCTACTGCGGTCGCTATCATGTGTATACCCATCTGGAGAGTCGTGGCCCTAGATGTGGCATCATTGCATGTTTTCCTACTTGATAATATACCTAATTTGTTTTTGTGATGTACATATTCCAAGTGTTTCATGGTGACACACTCATCTCACCTACAAAGATTGATTCGGGCAAAAACTGCTGAAAAGAGTAGCTAACAGGCGTCGTCGCAAAATTACATGAAAAGTGACTCAAAATGGAATATTGATGAAAAATGATTCATATTTATGTTTTTTATGCTTATGCAAGTGATCCCAAAAATTTAGGAGTTTTTTTTACTATGTTTGGGATTTTTCACATAAATAGTGGTTTTTTATGGGTATAAAATGAGCTGAAAATGACCTACTTTTGGTCCAAAGTGGCAAAATGGCCCAAAAATTGACACATCAGCTCATATTGCCGTGAGGAAGAGAGAGAGAGAGAGAGATGCTTTTGAGTGGAAAAAACCTGCAATTTTACTCTTCAGTTCAATTTCCTTCATGGTTCCTCTTTTGCTCAATTCCCTTCATGGTTGCTCAATCTATGTAAGGCAGTCCTGCCTCATTGCAATATTGTATCTGAGCTTGTGAGGAAGTGAATTAGGGTTTCCCTTCATCAAAATGGTGTGGGATTCAATAGGGAAGCTCTGAAATCTTTGACAAATCAGAAAATGGTCGTCGTGAAGGTGAAAGCTCATGTATTCCTTTCAATTGTTTGAAGTTACGACTATGTAATTAGGGGCAAGGCTACATGATTCCATGAAAGAGGTTTGGGTTTTGAATGAGATTTGTGCTTGTATGAGAGTAGAGGTTTCATGGCTGAAAGTTTAGTGTTTTTATTGCTCTTTTTAAGTAAAATTGGATGTGAATTGGTGATCCTTCCATCACAAACTCGACTACAAAAACAAGAAGATTACAAGCACAATAGGAAGAGGGTTTGTGACGTTTCTATCACAAAGTCTCTTAGACTTCAAACCATCTTTAGGAAGAGATTTGGTGATTCTCCATAAACACTTTTTCACAAAGTGTTTGTGATTCTCATCACGAACTCTCACAACCAAAGGTTTCACACCTTCCCAGCTAGACCGCACACAGCCCGACAACGTGGCTGCATACGATAGGTGGACTGCCTATCATGTGGATATGCTCATGGTGCATGATTACTCAGTACCGCACTATGGAAAGATGTGCTATTTTAGGCCGACATGTGGCTGCACACAACAGGTGGGCTACTTGCCACGTGGATAGGCTCACGGTGCACGGTTACTCATAACCGTACTATGTTAAACAAGCAAACAACACATCCTACCTTGGCCTGATTTGAGTCGAGTTTTGGGCTATATGTCAAGCAAATCAAAGTCTCCCTTAATAATCTCCTCCATGGTTTACAATTTGTGCACTTTTTTCTCGGTTATTGTAGCATCAACTTTGCCTGCAAGAGCGCGCATCGTAAGGTCTCTCTCTCTCTCTCTCTCTCTCTCTCTCTCACACACACACACACACACACACACACACACACACACACACACACACACACACACACACACACACACACACACATGCACACACACGTGCGCATGCACAAACATAAAGACACAAAATAGCTACAAGTCCCTTGCTAATGTCCTTTAAAGTATGTGTTTAATAGGTTCCTTTGGTGTTAATTTTGCCTATAGGAGATTCTCCCCCTCCCCGCTTGTATTGTTTTGCAGCCTTGGTTTGCCCATTGAATGTCTCTGTGTGTGTAGTTATGTTGGTTTGTATGTGCGCATATGCAGAGCTATATGCTTTCACATGTAGGGTGTGTGTTCTTCTTGTTTTCTATGTGCTTTTGGCTTGGTACAAGGACATGTTGTATCATGTAAAACCACATAGGGTAATTGTCCCCATCCAATCTATCCTCAACAACAAACATCTTAAACACATATGTGTTATTATCAGCCATAGCGAATGTCTGCACGTGATGTGAAAACTACCAAAAAAGAGGAGAAATGAAGCAGGACCAACACGTGCTATATAGTAAGGGGCATGCTATGCAAATAATGGAACTGACAAAAAATTACACAAAAGACAAAATTGCATGCACATCACTGCTTGTAGTGGAAACAAAGGCTGGAATGAGGCCAAAGTAGGACCGATTTCGGCAAGCTTTAGTGAGCAGACAGGTGCTAGCAATAGTTTGTTTGCCATAGATGCAATGCTCACATAAAGAGAAGTTAGAGTAATCTAACATAGGGATATAACCAAAAGGCTGCAAGACTTTCATTCCCTTTTGACTCATATGTCCTAGCTGGCCATGCCACAACTCTCTAGACGGCATCTCGGTTACACAAATAAATTCTCTTTCACAGAAGAGACATAAAGTGAGTACAATGAGCCAAAATTTTGGCCTTTAAGCATGACCAGATTTTCTTCTTGATAATCCAAACCATGAGCAAATATGGTAGTGTAACCCAAATATCCAGCTGACATCAAACTCTTTGTCTGTTTGGGTAGATGTCTGACATTGTGTAGCATAAACTCAGTGCCATTATGCATAGAAAACTTGATGATGTTTTGCACCACATATATCAAGCTCATAAGAATTTCCTAGATTCACATGTGTGGCAGTGTATGTAGAAAAATACTCCTTGTGAGGAGTCACATGAAATCTAGCACCAAAGTGCACAATCCAATTTTGCGCATAATACTCATCATGAGCTAACAATGCATCACGACTCAAATCTGATGTGAAAATCAACACATCATTTGACACTTCAAAAGATTTTTCAATGGCTAGATACTCAACCATATTAAGCTCTTCAATTTTCATGCTGCTTTTAGGTTTGTCAGACTTGGATTTTTCCTTGCCCTTATCACGCTGCATTGTGCGGAAATATTTCTTCAAAGGGACCCCTTTAATGGTAGTGGTAACACTCTATGTTTCACATGTCTTTTCCACGCCTCTTGCTACGACCTTGCCTGCAATCTTGTGAATGACCGCGCCTACAACCACGCTGCCTTTGCTTGTCAGGATTGCCACTAGCCATATATGCATCACCATGCCCACTCGATCAAGAGATTGACATCGAATCTCCTCAGTGAGCAACACACCAAAAAGACTATTGAAATCTAGCTCCCAGGGCGGTCACTTTTTAGAATGTGTATGATATCACGTGAGTTAACCGGAGAGGATTATTAAAAGACCAAAATGTATACATACAGAGGGGGGTGGGTTTTTTAAAAATAGGCTCATAGTGTAAGTATAGTATGTATATTGGGGTATTATTAAGTACCTATTGAACGCACGTGATATAGGGGTCTTTTGATAAGTGACTGCCCCGGGATCTAGCTTGCCATTGGGTTCAAAATTGCTTATGGCTATGTTGAAAGTATCCCATGATGCTGGTAGAGAACATAGCAAGAAAATGGCCTTCATTTCATCATCAAAATTGATACCTTTTGAAGTAAGTTGTGAAAACACGTTGTTGAACTCATTCAAGGGAGAACTAACATTATTGCCTTCTTTCATGTTCATGCGCATCGATTTCTTCATCAAGAAAACCTTGTTTGAGGCATTGTTGCGATTCCAAGCCTGACATAGAGCATCCCACAAATATTTGGCATTGGTCTTATTCATTATGGTAAAGTTAATGGATTCACCAAGGTGTAGGTGAATGGTCGTCATAGCACGCTCATTCAAGTCATCCCAATCATCATCAATGTACGCATTCTCTCTTCTTGCACGCAAGGGTGCTATCTAGCCTTTGCTGATGAAAACATCTTGCATACGACGATCCCGTCAAATAACAAAGTTTGAGCCATCAAATCAAACTTTTTGATGTAGTACTCTTCTTTTTTGGAATCACTTCTTGCATCCATGATTAGAAAAATGTAGCCAAAAAACTTTGTGGCGAATTGTTTGGGATAATTTTGACAGAGTTTCCCTAGAACAGGAGCGAAAACTCAAACCAAAATGTAGTACAATCACTGTGTAAGAACAGCTAGAAGTGCCAAGGATGCATAAAATGGACTCGCGAAAAAAATCCGACAAAGACTCCTTTGTATGAGGAGTCATAACTCAACTCAAAAAATGCATAAACTACTCAGAAGAACCAATGGGCATATGCTACTCAAAACCACTGTTGTGTGACCGCCAAATTGACATCAAAAGCACAAAAAATCATCCAGATACATATCCTATGACGAGGGTACCGTAAAGGGGAACTCCATCTACATGTATCATTGAAGGTATCTCAATATTTGAGAATATCCCAACTCAAAGAAAACCTCACTCTATCAACCCTCCAACGGCTAATGCAAGCACAATAGGACTAGCCACAGTCTCAGAAAGGGCTCTTTTGGTTCGAGTCTTAAAAACGGCTGGAAAAAACTGCCAAAATAGCTAAAAATGGCTCCACACGTAGTACAATAGACAGTGTCTGCAACTCAACGTACATGAGTGACCGCTCTCAAATAGGCGTGAAGAACTATTGCATGTAGTAAAATTGATCCCTGCGGGGATATCTGCTCTCAAAAGAGCTCAGTAGCACTAGGTGTGCTCACACAAAATGCATTTGTCAATGCATCTGCTATCTACAGAGAAACTGCTATCAAAATGACTGCTAAAATAGATGTGAAAGTGTTGTGCCTATAAGTGTCGGAAAACCTGGAGAAACTACGTGTGAACGTGCTCAAAAGCCCCCTGTAACCTGTAACATGTAACCTGTGTGTCGGTGTTGGTATGTGCAGATTTCCACCGTCGGGCAAAAATGCACTAGTCTAATAGCCACCAAAGGTGTTGTAGCTAAAAACCATGCCGTTGAGCATGATCGATGTGCTTCGTGCTAATGCCGGGTGTCACTCCTCTATGGTAGAGGCACCTCACTTGTGCTTGTGGCAAGCATAGCCGTCCGTGAGAAGATGGTCGTCCGCGAGAACGCTGGCGTCGAGGTCGGATGTCAAAAATCTACTGCATATTGTGCAAGAACGGTGTCGTGGTCACCGAGATCGGTGTCGGTGCGGAGTGGCAAGTCACCGATGTCGAGGCCGCTCTCGTCGATGTCGATGCCAAAGCCAGAGCCGGAGCTCTCTCTCTCTCTTTCACTCAATGCCTGAGAGTGGTGACAATGTCGATGTCTCCTTTTGCCACCGGATGGAAGCCTCCAAAACTAAGATGAATGCCCTAAGAGATGTGGCAAAACCCTACTCTCTCTCTCACTCTCTCACTGGATCGGTCTCTCTCTCTCTCTCTCTCTCTCTCTCTCTCTCTCTCTCAATCGCTTTCTTTCTATCACTCTCTTGCTATCTCTCTCAGCTGTCTCTCAAGATCAAGCTGCTTGGTGTAAGTGGGGTCAAGAAGTCGAGGTGTTGTCTAGTGGGGGTTCTCAAGGGCTTGGTAAGAGTTGAGGAAGAGGAGTCAGGAAATGTTGTCAAGGTAGCCGCTGGGAGTGCACCCTTGCATACACAAGACTTTTGAAGAAAAAAAAGTTAAATATTTTTGCTCCGTCTGTTTTGACGAAGGACCTTCAAGTGTCGATTGTCGGGTCATGGGGTGTGTGTGTGTGGGGCTCGATGCTTCTGTGCTCGAGCTTGCACTGCCAAAACCCCTGTCTCTGCTCCCATATCATCCTCCAATACTTGCTCCTCACGATGCCCTGCTCCAATCGACTTGAGTGCCCCGATCCTCTCCTCAAGGCTTACGCACTCCCATGCTTATGTGTACAAGCTTGTTACTGTTGGGTTCGGCTCTCGATTGCTTCTACAATCCCCGGCCCCCAAGATCCTTATGCAACATCTGCTCGTGGTGCCTTTTGCAAGCCTTGAGTTGGTTTCTACCCTTGTCCAATTACCTACTAGCTCAATTCCCTCAGCTCAACTGCTCCAAACTTGAACCTACTCTCTCTGCTGTCGATTTGAAGCTTCCTTACTTCAAGCTTTGCTTGAGCACTGTGTGCAGTCGTAACCCCAATTTTCCTTGCCTTTCAAAACTCCTTGCACTCTCTCTCTCTCTCTCTCTCTCTCTCTCTCTCTCTCT
Source organism: Adiantum capillus-veneris (assembly GCF_014529385.1). Taxonomy (NCBI): domain Eukaryota; kingdom Viridiplantae; phylum Streptophyta; class Polypodiopsida; order Polypodiales; family Pteridaceae; genus Adiantum; species Adiantum capillus-veneris. Next base: position 115,096,567 of record NC_140938.1, on the reverse strand, counting down.
CTCTCGACCTGCAGCTCAACTCCCTGTTCAACCCTCGGTCCTGCTAAGCTTGCCAAGCTCTCATTGCTTGGGGTTGTTGCATGTGCGGGGTGTAGCCAGGGATGCTGGGGCTGCCTCTTGTGCTCTTATACCAATTGATCGGATCAGATGTGGAGTGTGCAAGAGAGAGAAGGACAAAAGGGGAAGCGGAAGAAGAGGCAGACACAGCTTGTTAGTGGAGCATTAGAGAGTAGACCTACTCTCATCTCCTTATTCTCCTTATGAACAAAGAATGAAATGTAATGGGCAGGCGCTCGTCCATGGCCAGCGGCCACTTGGCCTAAAACCCAACAAAGAATTCCAAAAAATCCTCATCTCCAAAAGCTGCATGTTACAAGGCAGACTGAACAACTGTCCAATTGGTCAGACACGTAGCCGGACACCACATTTGTACTCTATTAATTGTCCGAGCTAGTGTACTGATACTCTATGTAACTTCTGATTCCAAAGTAGGAGGTCAATTCCCTGAGTTGTAATTCTATAGAGAAGGAAAGAGCTTTGATGTATGTACGCTCAAGCTACGAAGCTGCTCCAACTTGTAATCAACTTTCCTAATGATTGGGTAATCAATTTTCAATTCCAAAACTTGCATTGTGTTCCTCTCTCGTTGCTCTTTCATTTAAGTTTAAGCATTGTCACTTTTGTTGTGGTTCGCGACTACGTATCTGTGAGCTTTAATTGTAGATTTGAGCGTTCAAATCATTGTTTTAAGTCGTTTTGACCATAGGAGAGTGTTCCTATACCATAGGGTGACTTTTTTGTACTGATCTCTTGCAGTTTTTGAGGGACCTTTTTCATGATGGATCGTGACTTTGATACCTTGTTGGATTGTGACCAGAGCTGGTAAGATAGTGCCCCTAGGTGTCCTAGACCTCCTCCTAAAGTTTCATTGTATTTCGAATCCGTTCGAGAGCCAAAAGGGCGTGATGACCTAGAGCTGTGAGAAAGGACATAGGCAGATTTTCCTGATCATTGAGTGTTGGTTTGCTTGTTAAGCTGGTGTGATTGTAATGTCAATACTCAGGGAAGTGACTCGGATGGAGCACGGAGACTCTTTGAGATTGTCAATCTCAAGAAGTGAACCTACCAAGCAAACACACTAACTCAACAAGAAAACCAACACTCAAAGATCAGGGAAATTTGCCTATGCTCTTTCTCACAGATCTAGGTCATTACGCCATTTCAACACTCAAATGGACTCAAAATGCAACAAAACTTTAGAAGGAGGACTAAGACGCCTAGGGACACTATCCTACCAAGTCTGGTCACAATACGACAAGGTACCAAAATCACAATCCATCATGAAAAAGGTCCTAAAATCTGCAACAAAATTACCCAAGAAATGTTTCCATGTGGTCTAAGAACACTCTCTTATGGTCAAAACGACTAAAAACAGTGGTTTAAGCACTCAAATTTTCAATTAAGGCTCACAGATGCGTAGTGCAAACCACATCAAAACTGACAATGCTTATACTTGAATGAAAGAGCAAAGAGAGAGGAATACAATGTAAGTTTCAAAACTGAAAACGGATTACCCAATCATTAGTTGCAATGATTACAAGTTGAAGCAGCTTTGTAGCTTGAGCATACATACATCACAACTCTTTTCTTCTCTCAAAGATAAGCCTCCTTTCACATTAAGGTTATTGACCTTTATACTTAGGGCATCTAAATGGCTCGGCTCACATGGGCCTTTACAATTGTCATGACAGAATTACAACTCAGGGAATTGACCTACTACTTTGGACTTAGGATTTCAAAAGAGTATCAGTACACTAGCTCAGACAATTAATAGAGTACAAATGTGGTGTCCGGCTACGTGTTCGACCAATTGGGTGCTCGATCGGTCTGTCTCGCAACATTCCCCCCTTCCTAAATCGTGTCGTCTCTTAACACGACCTTGTGCAATCTTGTCATAGGGTTGTCTTCGGCTTTGTCTTCAAGGTTGGTCTTTATCTTGGGAAGTGCTTTGTCATTGATGACGCTTCCCCCTTCCTAGAATGATTCATATCTACTGTGTTCTTTTTGATGCGTGATTTGATTTTTTATTTATGAGAAAACTTTTCTTCTTGTTGTGCATTCGCCTCTTTGTTGCCAGTCTTAGCCGCTGTTAAGATGGATGTTGATGTGGCTGAGCTTGTAGATTTGATCCTCCTTGTGGAGTGGATTGTATGGTAGATTTGGTTTCAAGGTCCACTGCAATTTGAGTTTTCCACAATAGGTAGCCAATGTTGAAGCACTGTGTGAGCTACATATGGTTGTTGTGGATAGCTCGCTTGCTGAATTTTTCATTGCTTATCATTGTAGGCCAGTTTTTAACTTGCCATTGTTATCCCTTTTTGTAATGGAGCTGTGTTGTCAACCTTCGAGATAAAAGATTCTCTTGATAATCATATGGAGACCTTCAATTTTTTCTCCAAGTTGTTGTCAATTGATTTGGGTAGCCATTTCCTTATTGCTGATGTAGAAGTAATATATACAAGAAGATGATGATGATGGTTTCTAGATTAGGGTCTAAAACTTGGATGACCAATTGGAAAAAATCCAGTGGAAAAAAAGTTCCTTTGGTATACGCTCTTATTGGAGTTGAGCATTTGGACTTGAAGTACCTATCATGCAAGGTGAGTGCTTGGGAGAAACAAAGGAAGAGTGCATAAATTAAGTGTCAATTATGGGAGACTCTATATGTTTATGAGAAATTTGTCAAACAAAAGCATGTAGTGTAAGAGATAGAGTTGATGGGTGCTTCAAGGAACAAATGTAGCACATGTGACATCAAAGGACGTCTCAATAGCTTCCACGTTTTCAAAAAGGGTTTTTGATGTAGAAGATTCTCCACTCATACCTCACTGTGCTTAGTGCGTGAGTGTCTTTTGGACTTCTTCCTTCACTTACCACTATACTACAACGACTTTGACTCTTATACTCACCTATACCAGCATGAGTGACACAACCATAATTATGCTCAAATCTTCCAGCTGGAGAAGTACCCAGAATAACTAAGACGCTTCGACCATAGAGAATATTACATGAAGGTTTGGGACTAACGTCTCACTCATTTAGTGGCTTGCTGGCCGCCCAACTCTGACTATTATTCCATGTATATTTAATGGCGACTTGGACTTACCTGTTCAAGGCCAGAAATCCAATTCCATAAGTTCTGGAAATTTAGGCCTCTTCCATTGTGTTGGTCTTTGGACACCACAATTTTGTCAAGTAGGTTGGCATATTTTGGCTCCTCTTGACTTGCTTGTCGAGTGACTGATGTAGCCTTTTCTTTATCTAGCATGAGAAGCGGTTGAATCTATGTTTGGGTTCTTTGTGTTTGAGTTTCCACGAGAAATTTTGAAACCCATCTTGTTGTTGGTCCTTGTGTGACCGTCTTTGGAATTTTCTCTTTTGCTTTGGCTTGATTGATTTTAGGCTTTGGTATCCATATCTGATGATTTCCATTGTAGAAGCCTTGATTTTGGAGTTGATGATGAGGTATCCATCCACAGATTGTAGCAGTCTTGGTTGCAATTGACTTATATTGGATGTTGGTTGTTTTTGCTTGCTTTTGGGCGGAAGCTTGTACTGTCTGATTTTTCTTGGTTGTCCCAGATTGAGCTACATTTTTTGGTAACCGTATTTGAGTGTTACCTTCATAGAATCCTTGTGCTTCAAGTAGCTTGACTGGAATGAGTCACTACTTCACCTATTTTCGTTGGGTAGCTTGGCTAAGGTCTGACTTCGGCACCCATACTTTTCATATTGCCCACTTGGAATGTATTTGTGTTTGCCTTTTGTTGTCATTCTTTTTCTTGCCTAAGTTGTTTGTATTCTGTTGATAGCTTGGCTAGCTCCTTGTAGAACTTCTTTCTTGAGGTGAGTACATCCAGGCTGTTATGTTAGGCTTTTTGGCCCAAACATTAGTTTTTCCTTGGAAGTAGCCCTGAGCAGTGATTGACTCATTTGATGCTACCCAGCCTCTCACCTTTTTTTGTTGTGGTTGAACTTGTGCTTCATGTATCCAAACTGGGTCTTTGACTTTGATGTGGTCTTTGGATACTAGCATTTGTTTGATTCTGTTTGGCTTCTCTTGGATGCTTTTTTGTGATGGAAATTTTGGTTGATAGACTTTTTGTTTTGGTTTCCATTGCATTGTTGATGGTTTGGCTCTTGATGTAGAGGTTCCATGGGAAGTTTGATGGAGGCTCGTTGAAGGTAAAGTTATCTTGCGAGGTTGATTTACTTCAAATTTTACCTTAGCTTTACCTTTTTTTGCTATGCTTGGTTGCTCCTTTTTTGCATTGACTTGAGGTGTTTTTGGGGCCTTTGATGGTGTTGTTGTTGAAGATTTTCTTTGTGGTTGAAAGAAGATGGTCTTCCAGGTACTCAATTTAAGTATCGCTTCTACCATGCCAAAGCTAGGAATTGGCATTTATGAACTTTTGTATAGGATCTCCTCTAGATCAATGATTGGCGGCTTTCCCATCATTATCCACGTATCATAAGACATTAGATTCTTTGTTGCTTTTGGATCTATCACAACTGAGCATGTGATTTTGAGTCTTGTTTCTCCGCATATGCTGAATCTGATCGTCGTATGTTCTTCTCTTGATCTTGCATTTTTTGAACAATTAACGCAAAGCTTGGAAACTTTTCTTCTTCATCTGCTTTCATTTGCACTTTTTTTTATAGTAAACAACCTTTGTTGATTCTTCGGGTATGTCAATGATGACATATTCTGGTTGTTGGTCTGCTTCCTTTGTTTTCACTTATGCCTCATGCTCAATGACATAGCTATCGGTTTGACATATTCTTGTTTCACACTCACAGACCTTGTTAGCTTCCTTCAACACCTTTATCGTAAACCAGGGAGTTATATCATAGCCATCTTCATCACAAAATTTGGTATTGGTTGCCTCATTTATGCAGACATAAGAGTCGCCAGTATTTGATCCCATCCAAAGGGTTCAAATTAACTCCTCTGAGAATGGTTCCTTAATGTAAGCTTCATCTTCTATTGAACGCTCTAGGATGCAATCTTCCTTTCTAAGACTTCCACGCTCTGAAGCTCTGCTTTGTTTTGCAACCAAGCAGGTATCTCGGTTTTTTTTGTAGTTGTGGAGTGTAATTCTTCCCCCGGGGTTCGCTCTACATCTCTATAACTATGATCTTTGACACTAATTTTTGTAGTGACCTCTTTGTGTCTCAAGTAGATATAGCCATAGCCCCAGTCTTGTACCATTTTGAGCTGACGCATGAATGGTCTGCCCAATATGATGTCAAAGTAGTTGCACGATTTTCCCATTTTTTCCATATTTCTTTGGTTGCAATGGCAATTCCTATCCCACTATCTAATATAGCAATCGTCTTTACTCCTTTGTACTCAAGTGGTAAGGTGGTGTTTCCTTCTTCTCCTTCACAGTAGTCACCCACCTTATTTACTGGTACTGGCTTTGTCTGTGGTTTCTTAGGCAAGGTGTCATCCATGTTTTTTGTCCGCAAGTTGGTCATGTGAAGGGATTTTCAACCCCATGTTTTCCAAGTTTTTGCCCATTTGGCCCTATAGATGCGGTCTAATTTTTAGTAGCTCTGAGAGATAAAGTGTGCATTGTATAGGAGAAGACATCAATTCATGCAAGCTCTTGGTATCCATCACTTTTGGTCTGGCTTTCCACTAAGAAGGTACCATTTGAACCTCCAATTTTGTTTCAAGTTCTCCTATAAAAGATGGCAAAGTCTGTAGAGAGCGTGGTTTGATCTCTTCAGATGCAACAGACCCGATATCCCCATATAGAGATCTTATATCCCCTGGGAAAAATTCATGATCCATGTTTATCTCACGGATAGGTGCTGATTGTAAACTAGCACTATCATCTTTTTGGTTTCTGATCGCTTCCCATAAGGATTGTGTCCATGGTTCTTCTACCTCTGGAATAGGCATCACTGCTTGTGAGCCCACCCCATATGTGATATTGGCTACTTCTCTTGTATGTAAAGGTGCCTCAACTCCTGGCCCTTCCTCTCTGTTTACAATACCATGATTTTCCAATTCCTGGATTTTTTCGCGGATTAGCACCTCTCTTTTTGGAGCATTCAGAATATGTGGTTCCATAAGCTCTTGGGCCCTCTAGATGAGCTCCTTGCACATTTGCAACCTCTCTTTTTCATACCCTAGAGGAGGATATGTCAGCCATCTATCCTCTTGGGTTTGATCTTCATAGGCCTTCAAAATTGCATCTAAGGGTTCAAAGACTTTGTCGACCAAGACTGAACCTCCTGAGTTAGTCTTTGACTCTTTAGGTCCTTTTGCATTTTTCTTGCTTTCTTTCTCTCATCTAAGATGTTATTTTGTTTGATTCAGTTCAGTTTCTAAAGCTGTTTTCTCCTTCAGCCTCTTTGCTTTCATTTTGTCTCGTTTGGATTTCCATGATTTTCTTGCAGCTCTCTCATCGAGATGTTCTCAATTTCTATTTGAGGTGGCAATCTGGGTTCCTCCTCAACGATTGCATTTTGGGAAGCTTCTTGAGCTTGAACCCGAGTCATCACGTTTAAAGCAATGGCGAGTTCTACCTTGAATCCGTTGGAAGAATTCATCACACCTACAACATTCATTGTTGCTTTCCCTTTGTAGTCTGGATTCTTAGCACAGGGTTGGCATAGATGGTCTCTTACACAACATTCACAAGATACAAATAATTCTATTTGTGGACCCTTGTTTGGACAACTTCATGCACAATGATCACCTCCACACTCATAACATGGACCTTCTTGTTTCATAGCTGATGATCCAGCTAATGGTTTTTCTGGCCTTGTGAGGATGTTCTTTGAACCATACTCCTGATTGGCTATGAACATGAGAGTATTTGTATCCATGGAGTACTGGTTTCTTGTAGGTTGTGGCACGTGTTTTGGTTGAGTGTAGTTGACTACTACTCTACCATCATTCAGAAGATACGGTTGCTGCCCTAGCATACGTTGTGGTTTTGGTTGAGTGTTACACCATGGAGTGGGATGATCCCCTCCACAAGTATTACATCTCTCAATTGAGATTGTCATACATCTAGGTTTTGTTTGTAGCCTGGTTTATTCTTCTAATCAACCCTCAAACACTTGATCAATGATTGGTTCCCAAGGAGTTTGAACATCTCTCTTTATTGTTGATTCGCTCTTCAGAGAGGCACAACTAGTTGCATTGTCTGTATCTTTAGTCACCTCTCCAAAGGCCTTGCAATTGTCAACTACATAAATAGCTTCTCTAGTGACTTGCTCAAACGTCGTACATCCTTTCAAATGTAGGTCTTTTTTGAGAGTTTCATTACTCAAGCCTTCTATGAAGAGAACTGACAATATCTCATCTTGCGGTAGCTCTCTCACAGGGCATCTTTCTATGTACAGTTTGAAGCGAAGCAGAGCTTCCTTCACTCTCTCGTTTGCTTTTTGTTTAAATGCATAGATCTGTGACACTGTGTTGTGCTTGATTCCCCTTTTTAAGAACCCTCTGTAAATTCTTGCAAGAGTTGTGCTATGTTGGAATAATCATCTCTATTCAATGGTTGGAACCAAGTCAAAGCCGTTCCTTCTAATGTTAATCCAAATCCCTCATACTGAGTATGGAAATTTGCAATTTGTTCAGCTCTCAAAACTTGTTTGAAGAGTGAGACATGAGCATATGGATCCTCTGACCCATTGTACTTTGTCTTGACACATTGAGCCACTTAATATGGTCTTAATCGTTGTGGTTCAGTCACTAAATTAACCAATTTGTTGTCTCTTGGAAAGACGTCTCTCGTGCTCTCCTCTTGTTTTGGACAAAATCTCAGTGGAATCCTCCCAGATATGTGCTCTGGCATCGTTATTGGCTGAAACGAAGTACAAATCGGAGTACCCTCGTATGTGTATTGTTCTAAGTCAATTGCATCGACAAGTTTGTACTCACGTCCATACTTATCTACCATCAAAACTTGCACTCCGTTGGCATCTGTACACGTAAATGCATAGAGGTTCTTATGGGTGGTCAACTCTCTAGCATAGGGTTCTACACACTTGTAGAAGATATATGGATCTCCATTTGTGAACCTATACAAGCCCTCATGAGCATAATCTATAAGCACTCTCATGCATTCATTGGCTTTGATGAATCTCACGTTCGGTTTGTTTATCAAAGGATGCCTTTCCTCTAGGTATTCTCCCAATCTCCCTGTTGTCGGCATTGCAACATCTTTCATGTCTCTGAGTGGAGTAGAGAACCCTAGTGGTGGATGATTTGTCATGATTAAGGCTCACTCAAGATTCTCAAGATTGTACTTGACAATCCTACTTTGGCTTAGTGCAACTTATCCCTTTTTGCCCCTGATCAAGTCTCACAAAAGTCAGGAATTTGTGGCTTTTTGGTCTCTGGAAACTAGTCTTGGGGTACCCTAAATGTTTGGATTTAGGAAACCTAGAAAAATTCAGCTATTTCCTGCAAGCTTTCTTCCTGGCTATACCTGACTCAATTTGGAGTTGTCTATAGAAAGTTAGAGCAATTTTGGTGAACCGCACTTGAAAGAACACTCAAAACAGTCTCACGACCAAGACACAGGAACTTTGGATTGTATCTTGGTCTCAAAAAGGTATTTTTAGCTCAAGCTTGAGATTTGGGATGTTCTCAAGTATATCTACAAGATCATCAAGTCAGATACCCCAACTATGCTGAGGTACATGGATGGCGATCCATGTTCCTCTGTCAAATTTTTTTCTCCAAATTTTGACTGTGTGTAGACAAGGTCATGTGCAAGTTCTGTACCAATTTTCAACGAATTCTGAGGTTGAGGTACATGGATCATGATCCATGTTCAACCACATCTGGACTTGAAGGAGTTTGTTCCTGACTATGTCCACAAGCTAAATCTCACATCTTTTTGGACTTGGACTTGTTTTGACAAATCAAATGGCCAACACTAGGTCTGAACTGCGGTTTTTAGTATGTCACTTGTTTTGTACCCTTTTGATCCAAATTTGTTGGCTTTTCCCAAAATTGGACTTGGAGATATGTTTCCTTATGTATGCACCAATGATCTGGAAAGTTTTAGCTCAAGTTTTCACTATGGGTACATGGATTGCGATCCATGTTTGGAGCCCAAGTTGACTTCTCTTAGTACCATCTGATTCAACATGATTAGTAGGTCTTATGGTATCAATTTTTTTTTAAATGGACCTCTGGATTGAAAGTTAGGTCAATTCTGACACTTTGTTAGAGTACTTGGCAATTATGGGCTTTTGGTTTGGTTTTTGGTATCCAGATTCAGTTTTGAAAAGACCACCAGACTCCTTGTGATGTCCTCTAGCTATGGTGAAAATATGGTATCAGTCTGTGACAAAGGAACATGGATCGCGATCCATGTACCTATGTGCCAGAATGTATTGAAACTTGGCACACAGCTTCCCCTAGGTCCATTGATCCCTGCATATGTTGTTTGCATGATTTGGACTTGTTTAGCACAGGAAAAAGTCAATCCCTAGATCTGTTTTAGGGTTCTAACCTTTACACTGTTTTTGGCTCTTTTCACCCACTTTTTAAAAATTTTTGACAAAAATTCTTTGGGGACTTTTGTTCACAATGATCTTTGCTACAGGATGGAGAAGTTTCTGTCCAAAAATTTCTCAGGGGTACATGGATTGTGATCCATGTTCCACCACTTTTGGATCTGAATTTTGGTGTGCTGATAGCTTGTGGTGTTTGTAGCTTGCCTCACAAAGAATTTTTGGATTTGGATCAGTTTTGCCCAACCAAAACTGGCTTCTACAGTCTGTTGTGGTAGTCTTGACAATGTTCTATTTTTGGCTCTTTTGATCACTTTTTACAATTTTTTTGCATATGGTTCTTTTGGGAAAGTTGTTCCAAGTGCTACCAGCTATCTACTGCTCAAATCTCAGCCAAATTTTTTTGATAAGGTACATGGATCGCAATCCATGTTTGACCTCATTTTGACATGAAACTTGGTCATCTTATAGTCCATGTTATGGTGATACTCTTCCCCAAATCTTTTTGAATTTGGCTAACTTATTCCTAGTCAAAAGTGAGGTTTTTTGTCTGCCTTGCGGTTTTTGGCTATCTAGCAAAATTTTGGTATTTTGGTCAACTTTTTTCAATTTTTTGCTATGCTCTCTTTTGGAAAACTTGTTCCACTATTATCATGGATGTACTTGTCAAATATCAGTCCCAAATGTCAAAAGGTACATGGATCACCATCCATGTTTGACATCATCTTTTCATGAATTTTGTTCTATTGGTTCTCTATACCCCGTAGAAGCCAAATCTCACTCCTTTTTGGATTTAAATCCCAAAAAGTTAAAAAATATCAAATATTATGTCTGCAATGCATGTTTTACTGTTTTTGCTTTAATAGACTCTGATGTGATTTTTGAGTTTTTCTTTCAAAAAAATTTGATCAGAGCAATATCCCGCTGATGCTCAATGTCACTGATCACTTTTCACCAAAAATGGTCTCTGGGGTACATGGATTGCGATCCATGTTCCTCCACAGTATCTGGTCAAAGTTTCTAGATTGCTTCTAGAGAGTATGTTGATACCTTTGATCCACAAATTTTTGAATGTGGATCACTTTTGAGGTCTCTACCATCAAATTTTTAGAATTCCAGAGTTATGGTCGTTTTTTGCCAAAATATGATTTTCACCTTTTTTTCCCTCAATCTTTTAGCCCAAATTTGATGGTGGTAGTTTCTACTTACCCTACTCCTAAGTACTGAAATGAAACATAAACAAAAACAAACAAAACAATACAAAATAAAGTCGAAACAAAATACAAAACAGCACTCTGAAAGTAATGAGAAAATCGACGAATGAAATGATTTTGGCTATCTCACTCACAACCCTCTTTACTTCTCAAGAATAGATCTAGCTAGTCTTCAACTTCTAGACTCTATCAAGCACTAAACCCCGTGTCTAGCTGCTTCACTACTAAGGTGTAAATGGATTGAAAGGACAAATCTTCGAAAAAGAACGCTCTAAATATGCACTAGGTGACTCACCATCTAAGGATCATATCCCAGGTAGTGGGGCCAATGTTAGCAGGTCGCCGCGATGGACGTCTGTAGCATAGCTATAGGGCACTAACATAATGTCAATACTCAGGGAAGTGACTCGGATGGGGCACGGAGACTCTTTGAGAGCATCAATCTCAAGAAGTGAACCTAACAAGCAAATACACTAACTCAACAAGCAAACCAACACTCAAAGATCAGGGAAATCTGCCTATGTCCTTTCTCATAGCTCTAGGTCATCACGCCATTTTGGCACTCAAACGGACTCGAAATGCAACAACTTTAGGAGGAGGTCTAAGACACCTAGGGGCACTACCTACCAAGTCTGATCGCAATCTAGTAAGGTACCAAAATCATGATCCATCATGAAAAAGGTCTTGAAAACTGCAATAGAACTATCCATAAATGTCGGCCTATGGTCTAAGAACACTCTCCTATGGTCAAAACGACTATAAACAGTGGTTTAAGCACTCAAATTTTCAATTAAGGCTCACAGATACGTAGTCGCGAACCACAGAAAAATTGACAATGCTTACACTTGAATGAAAGAGCAAAGAGAGAGGAATACAATGCAAGTTTCTCTTTTCTGCTCTCAAAGATAAGCCTCCTTTCACATTAAGGTTATTGACCTTTATACCTAGGGCATCTAAATGGCCAGTGGTTGGCTCACATGGACCTTTACAATTGTCATGGGAGAATTACAACTCACGAAATTGACCTGCTACTCTGGAATCAGGATTTACACAGAGTATCAGTAGACTAGCTCAGACAATTAATAGAGTACAAATGTAGTGTTCGGCTATGTGCCGACCAATTGGGCACTCGTTTGGTATGTCTCGTACCATCGCATCAAATCGTTGGATAAAGGCCAATACCTCTTCAATAGATTTGAAAGTTTCATCATAGGTAATAAAAGTGATGTTCTTTCTTCCCTCTTTCAACTTGCTTAACTTGTGTGACCTCTTCCATGCCACATAGCTCCTTTGCTTGCCTCCCCCCTTTGCCCTCTTTGATGAAAAGTCGCTACTCTCATCATGGAAGGACGGCGGTGAAGAAGAGGAGGCACACAAGAGAATGAGATGGAGGCTGAAAAAGGGCACCTTATTTCCCTATATACCCTTCCCCTTACACTAGCTAGTCATTGATTGGCTCCCACTATTGAGGGGCCAATCAATGTGCACTAACCAAAGGGGCACTCTTGTGCAAGAATGGACACATGTCCTTGCCTTCTAAAGCAAAAAAAAATTGAGTTTTTTCTTGCCTCTTCTCTCGCTTGAGTTGGCTCCTTACCATGCATATACTTGCCTACTTACCCATTAGGCAAGTGTGTCCACTTTGTGACATGTGGCCAAGACATTTTAGAAAAATGAGGCTAGAGTCGTGACTACAGTAAACCTTCTAAAATGGGAAGGTTTGACTCAAACTTACTCGTTTACCATTCCAGTTAATTAAATCAAAAACCTTAGTTCATGCTCGAACCTAACTAGCTGACGCGCAAGACCTTAGCACAAACCATTCGAGGTGCCCATAGCTCACCCCAGGTTTAGAACCTGCTAAGTTAGGACAAAATCAGGCAAATATAAAATTCACCCTTAGGCTTTGGAGCTTCACCTGATGTGCAAAAACCTTTACACATCACTTTGGAGGCTTTATGAAGCGAGTCCCGAGACTAGGTCAAAACCTGTTGAATATGTTCCTGCCAAATTTAGACTATTTTCGGTAATTTTTTACTTGCCCTTGGGCTTCCCATGCTTTGTACTTGGGTTGAATCAAGAATTCTAATTAATTAAATTTTCTCAATTTTAATCAATCACTTACTATTTTTGGACCCCGATAATTGCATAATTGACCTCCTGTGCACCGTACCTTTGAATAGGACCATCTACTAGAAAACCGTTTGCCCTTCATAGATGCACCTTCTTTTGTCTTGTACCTTGTCTAGCAATTATCCTAGCTCTTTCATATGTTTTTTCCTTTGGTCTCAAGCCTTTGATCGAAATAGTCTATAAGAACTTTATTAACTTCTCTGTTTCTCTTTTATTTTCCCTATACTTAAATAGCCAGTTTAGGTTGGAAAATACTTTTAAAAGTGTAGAAATTAATTTTCATGACATTTATCTTGGGAGAAACATGAAAATTATATTATAAAAGTAAAATATTACAAAACCCGGGAGAGGAGGGATAGCCTCTAGCTTATACAAAATTGTCTAAGGTCAAGCCTAGCATCCAAAAGATACAGAACTACATGTCCATTATAGAATGAAGAAGTTGTATTCTTTGAGTACTATACAAGATACTAAGCCTTTCAAACCAAGTTTTCCATGGAAAAGATTTTTGAATAGCTAAGGTATCACTTTGACCATCGGGAGCTTGAGAAGTTGGATGGAAGTAGCCTTAGCTTTGTGTACAAGGGCATACTGAACATGATAATACTACTTATCAAATAGATTTTTGTTCCTTTGAGTCCATGTCTTGCAAAGGTAAATGCCTTTGAGGACATTCCACAATAACATATATGTATCCTTGCATTCTCCCAATAGGCCCACTCTATAAGATGGTTGTGTACTCGAACCAGCCATAGATGCTAACAGCCATAAATATCGATTTCAGGTTTTGATGAAGTACTTGGACCAACTGCAGATGACTTGGCTACTTCATGAATAGCAGCATCCAATTTCCTTTTCTTAGGCATGCTAAAAGTCTTCCCAATTATCCTGCTAGGTGTTTGGGCATCCACATCCAAATTTTTCAACAAGTCACCTAGTATCAATTTATGCTCAGGGCTAGCCAAAACTTGCTTTGCTTCTTGTTTAGAATAACCAGCTTCTAATAAATCCTGCAAAGTCCTCAACTTCTTTGAATCACCTATGATCATATCTCATTTCTCAGATATCTTACCCTGACCCTACACCAGATTTGACTCGAGCATGGGAGTGACAGTAGGTACAGAAACTTCTCTTGCATCCACCTTTAAGGCAAAGTCAACAAAGCTGATAAAAATCTAGACGACCTGCTGCTACACCGAGTTTTCCTCTTATTAGTAGTAAAGATTTCTGCATGAATCTTATCATAGACCCAGTGAGTCCAACTGACCTTTCCTCCACTCTCAGCAAAATACAAAGGTGCCCAATTATCTTTTGACATATAATCATATTTTGCAAGAAAACATACTCTTTCCAAAAACCACTTTAGTAGTTCCCTTCTACAATAATCCACATTCTTAAGCATGAAGTATTGTCTACCACCCTCTCTTGGACCAAATTCCTTCTTTAACTCTTCATCAGAGCATTTAGGCACAGTAGTTACAGAAGTAAAAGGTAACTTAAATACCTCTACAACAATAACTCCTGGACTCAGAGTGACCTTCTCTGAGATTGCTCCCCTGGTTTTCCGTAACAGCTCCATTTGAGTTTTTGCATAAATATTAGCTTTCCACTAATTTTAAGGCAAAGTGGCAAACTCATACAAACCCACAAATTTTAACCAATTTTCATTCCTCCCCGCTTGACAATTGATTTCCACCTTGAAATTAATAAACGGCTCCATCCGGATTTGCAGCATCTTGTTGGACGATAAAGGGGCTGCTTCATCTTTTGGTAACACCTCGATGTCATCCTCAGGGTCAGAAACATCGACTCTCAAGACGACACCCTTCCGCCTTGGTCGCAGCTTGCATGAATCTCCTTGGTCATCATCAGGTGAGGGCTTTATAGCTGGAGATGCTTTAGCTTTAGGCATGGTGGGTGTGGAGAGTGAAGAAAGCTTGAAAAACTGCTGCGTATACATGCAAGACCGGTTGACGTGATTAGCCACACAAGAGCCACAATGTTTGAAAGTGAATGAGTTGATTGATCCCTCCCTTACTCTCATGATAGCCCTTAGTGGAGAATAATTTGCATGCGCTTCAAAGGTTAATTTGAAATCCAAACATTTTTTAAGAAGTCCAATAAATTGCAATCCAATCCAGCAAACTCTGATGCAGTAAAGTCCGATCCAGTAGAATCTGAGGCAGTGAACTTTGATCCAGTAAAATCCAACCCAGAATCTGAATAGCAACCCAGTACTATGTGATGAAGTTTCAATACTGACCTGCTCCATAATATTAGGGAAAAACCCAACAACTTCACAGAAGGCAGAATCTGCAACAAGAGGTTTAAGCCAATCCAAATGAGGTGGCTTTCCCTGAAACTTTTTCAACCTAAACCCATTGATAGGTTTTTCTACTCTAGTGCCAAATACATCTGCAACAATGAATGTTCCCTAACCCAAATCTTGCACAATCTGATATGGTCCTTTATATCTTAAATTCAGCTTTCCAAGATGAGGACCCAATCTGGAGTTGTAAAGCATTACCCAATCTCCCACCTGGAAAACTTTGAATTTGACATTCATACTTACCCAAGCTTTCCTTCTTCTTTGAATTACCTTTTTAATATAGGAACTGACCAATCTGTCTTCCTCCAATTGCATCAAATACTTACTTCTATGCTGAACTGATAATTTTGGAGTCATTTTCTCAGTAGTAGTGACCCGGAGACTAGGGACCACAAACTCCATAGGGACCACATCCTTATACTAATATGAAAGGAGTCATACCCGTTGTTACCTTAAAGGTTGTTCTAAAAGACCACAAAGCAAAATCCAACTTTTCATCCTAGTTCTTCTTATTCTCTAGAACAATCTTCTTCAAAATTTTAATCAGTGTTTTGTTGGTACTTTCAGCTTGTCCATTGGCCTGGGGATGATAAGCTGTAGATTTTTTGTGCATAATCATGTGGGTTTTGGTTAGCTCAAAAATTACTTCATTTAGAAAATGTGTCCCTCTATCACTTACCAACTCAACGGGACAAGCAAACCTGGTCATAATGTTGTGATACAAGAACTTAGCTACACTCTGAGCCTTGTTGTCTTTTAAAGCCACAGCTTCCACCCACTTAGTACAATAATCAATGGCAACTAAAATATACTTGCACCCCTTACTAGTTGTAGGCTTTACAGGTCCAACAAAGTCCCATACCCCATTTCTGAAATGGTTCCAATGGTAAAATAGGATGATTTGTCATCCTGTCCCTAGATCAGGCTGACCAAACTGTTGACATACCACACAACTTTTTGCATAGGAATGAGCATTCTTCAATACAATAGGACACCATAAACCAGCTTGTAAAATCTTTTTACCTGTAATATCCGTGAAAAATGACCTCCTGCTGCCCCAAAATGAGCGTCTTGCAAAACAGCTGATCGCTCAAAATCAGGTACACATCTCCTAATTACCTAATCAATTCCTTTTCTATACAAGGCTCCAACAATAACCAGAAAAGGTCTAATAGTAAGAGCAAATTTCCTCCTTTGTTCTGTAGAAAACTAAGTTGGCATGATGGCATCACCTAAGAAAATCAGTATTTGGTCATACCATGAATCAGTAATAGAACTCTGAACTTCAAATAATTCTGCATCTGGAAGATCATCCTAAACACCTATAGGTTGTTCTCATGTCTCAATCTGACTTAGATAGTCAGCTATGGCATGCTCTTTTCCTGGTGTATGAACAATCACAAAGTCAAACTCCTATAATAACAGCAACATCCACCTTGCCAACCTTCTTGTAGTAGTAAAGGCTTGTTGATAAGGTATAACAAAGCTTGATGGTCAGCATGAAATATAACCCGATTACATAAAAGGTAATGCCTAAACTTATTCAAAGCATAAACCATCCCTAAAGCTTCTCTCTCAATAACTACATAACTCCTCTCAGTAGGGGTTAACACTCTGCTTGCATAATATACAGTTCGGAACCACCCTTGGGTCTTTTCCTGCATCAAAACAGGTCCAATAGCTACATCCGAGGCATCAACAAAAACATGTAATGGTAATACCTAATCAGGAGGTTGTAATATAGGAGCAACTGACAACATTTTCTTTAACATATGAAATGATTTTCTTGAGGTTCAGACCATACAAAGTCTACATGATTTTTGGTTAAGTGGGTAAGAGGCATGCATACATTGGCCAAATATCTGATGTATTGCTATGCCATTTGACCTGCCCCACAAACCGGCTCAATTCTTTGACATTGTTAGGTGCTTGACCTGATTGAATCACTTCAATCTTCTTCATATCTATGGACATCCCTTCCTGAGATACTACATGGCCTAATAGCACACCACTTCTGATAGCCATTACACTTTTGTAAGGATTTAGGGATAATTTGAACATCCGACACCTTTCAAAACACAACTTCAGATGCTGAAGGTGTAAATCCCTTTTACCAAAAACTAAGAAGTCATCCACAAAAACCCGCATAAAATCTTGCAAATAAGTTTCAAATGTTTTATAAGCTATAAAATTGAATGATGGTGGTCCATTCTTGAGACCAAAATTCATGATTGTAGATGCAAAAGCTCCCCAATCTATTATGAAGGCTATTTTATGATGACCCTCCTAGCAACTTTAATTTGATTATACCCTGAAAAGCCATCCAAAAACTATACATCTCCTTTTGCTACTGCATCCAATATGGCATCACAAAAGGGCATTGGAAAGGATCAGTGATAGTAGCTGCATTTAACTTCTTGTAGTCAACACATACTCTAATCTTTCTATTTTTCTTTGGTGCCACAATGATTGGAGATAACCATGTAACCTCATGAATAGGTTTGATAAACCCAACTGCCAATAACTTGTCAATTTCTTGCTTGACCTACTGTGCAAAATTAGGGTTCATCCTATATCTTTGCTGCACAACCAAAATTGCATCTTCTCTCAGATTAATACGATGATGATGCAACATTGGATCAATTCCTTTAACATTTGAATAATCCCAAGAAAATACATCCTTATATTCCAGCCACAACTACAACAAATCCTATAGAAATTCTCCATCCACGTAAATACTAACATTGACCATCTTTGGATCATCCTCAATCCCTAAATTCAACTCCTTTAAGTTATCCTATTGAGCTCTTTTAGAGCAACCAAACCTTTTATTATAGATCTTCTTCACCGTGTCTCTGGCATCCTTTTCCTCATGTTGAACATCCTCTTTAGTGCTAGAAGAGACTCTAGTATGTCAAATCCTTGAATTTCATGACCCATAACAGGTTCATCAACAATCTCTTCAAGTTCCTATTCTTTTTGCAAGATACCTGCAATATCCACCTCAAACATTGGAACAACAGTCAGATTAGCCTGCAAAAAGGCTTCCTCCTCATCATCTTTTATTCTTCAGCAAGATTAATTGACTGAGCAAACAATGGCCTTTCTTTGCCAGGAATATGCTTTCTTCCCAACATAGGAATAGTGATTACCTGTTTACCCTTAGTAAGAACCACCTGATTCTCACCCCAATCCTATTTTACCTTGGCTAACCTGAAGCAAGGCCTTCCCAATAACATTTCATAGGAAGCATCTCCTTCCTTCATCCTGAGTACCACAAAATTCACTTGAAACTGCATACCTGCAATCTGAATGGAAGAGTTCCTCAAAATTCCTACTGGCTGGATCCTTCTCTGATCTACCATTTTGACCTAGAAAGGTGTTGGTTCAACTTTTCTAAGCCCATTGTAAGATACACTAACTCAGGTAGAATATTGACTCCAGATCCTCCAAGTAACTTTAATCGCTAGAACCATAAAATCTACATCAGAAGGATGAATTGTGTTAACACCAGGTTCCCCCTTTTGCTGAGTCGGAATTTCATAGTGCTTACCCAACAATTTATGCAATAGCCTTTACTTAAAGGCTGGCACTATAGAGAGAATTTGATCCAAAGATAAATGTAAAGGATAATTAATGAGTACCTCAAACCAATCAGGTTTAGATACCTCAACCGTCTCTTACTGTTGTAGTGGTTCATCCAAAGAATTGGAATGATCCTCCAAAACCTGATGTTGCTGCTCCTTCTGAACATGTTTATGCACCGAATCTCTTACTCCTTTCTATTGCTCCCGATCAATAGGACCTTTGCCCTTAGACCTTGTTACAGCCAACACATCAATCTCATGTTCCGACTACTCTGGATTATTGCAATATATTTCCTCCTCCTCATACTCCTCTATCTGAACTATTGTTGATGATCCAGTATCCGGTCCCTGATAAATCTGAATATCAATGATAATGACATTGCTTGTGCCAGTGGTTTATTCTGAGGAGGTTGTGGAGGACCTGCTTGCTAGTTCTCTTGCTTAAAAGGAACAACTAGGATACCTCTTTCTTCTCTATGTTTTACCCATAATTCACAATGGAGACCAACCCAATGATTAGGGTCACCACAATAAACACAAGGCATTACCCCTTGGGGTCTTCTTTGATTGTTATCCTGGTTTCTCCCAGGTCCTCTCTGATTTCCCTGTCCAGGTGGTCTTCCTCGGAATGGAGCCACCTGATTTGCCTCTGCTGAAGCACTACCCTGATCAGTACCTGAAGGTGGTTTATTCCTCTGCTTTGGATTATACCAACATTGAGCAGTTGTATGACCATCCTTCTCACAAGTTTCACAGAACCTTTTGTCTCTAGGAGCTATAACCAAATATCCGATACTCTTTAGTTGCTGAATCAAATCAACCTCATCATCTATCTTATCCTTCTTCTTCTTAGCAGGACTCTTTTTTCTTGTTCTTATCCTCCTCATCATATGAACTCTCTGTATCCAATTCAGCAAAAGAAGATGTACCTGACTCAGAACCCGATTTAGAATCCTTGGTTCCTCTTTTGCTAGACTTGGTCATGCCCAACCTTTTCTCAACTCTAGATGCAGCATGTACCAAGTTATTAAAACCACCTGCAATATCAATATTGGCCACAACATTCTTAATACCACTTCTCAAGCCTTTCAAAAAATAACCAGATAACATTTCGTCAGTGGGTCTTTCATTGCCCTGTAACCTTTCAACAAAAATCCTGAATTTCTGAGCAAAATCCTCTATAAGCATTGTACCTTGTTTGATACGATGCAGCTTTCTTAAAATATCTATAGGAGTTTTCTCCTTTCTAAATCTTTGTAAAAAAATCCATACTGAGTGCATTATAAGTAGGAAAATGAGCCATACTATATTGGCTAAACCAACTCATGGCCTTACCTTCCAATGTAGTTGCAAATTACTGTAGTTTGATAGGATCTGTGTACATCACCTGATATCCACTAGCTTGCCATCTCGTTTCAAATTGCGCCACGTGACAATCAACATCTTCTTTGGACTTTCCTCTGAACTTTGCTGATTTAATTTGCGGGTTAGAAGGTGGTTGTGCCATGGGGATAGGATTTGGGATTCTTGTAGGTCTTCGCCTGTTAGAAACCCCCAGTGGGTCAAAGTGGAGTCGCCTTCTACTTCTTGTAGGTCCTCCTGTCAAGAGTAACGCCCCTCAAATTGCCTCACTGCCCTTCCCTCTGCTGCACAGAACCCTCCTCATCAGAATTTAATAGCGGTTCAACAGGTGGTGGATAAATTCCATCATCTTTAGGAACACCATCATAATGAAATGGATCTATGTTGTCTGTCCTGTCTTGAGCCCTTATATAGAATATTCAAGAGAATCTCCTACCCCTCTTGGACATTCATCATCCCAGAAAAACATCCATAAATAGCAGAAGAATACTTGAAAATTTCTTACATCCTCACAAAAAGAGAACATCACCCGCAGGATCGCTAAATGTATTGTGGTTCATCAACATAGAGAAACTAAATCATCATACTACCCTTAACCTCACATAACTCAGAATTACATTTAGAAACAGTGAAGTATTACACAGAAGATATAAGATGAGAAAAGAAGTAACTCAAAACAAAATTTAGAAATGCTTCATTCATCAAGGAAAGAGCTACAGAGTCATCCCATTACAGTTGGATCCTTCCTAGAGCGCAAAGCACACTTATAACTACTTCACCACCCAGAAACTGGTATAACAACCTCAGTCTTGATACAAACTAACTGTTAAATATCCGATTTACCACAATTCGACTGACTACAATCCGATTCGTTACAATCCGATAGAGCATATTCGACTAAACAGCAAAACATATCCGACTTACTACTAAACTGACATGTTGATGTGCATGTGTGCGCGTCTATCACACGTGTCAATGCAAGGAACTTGCCAAATACACTGTGTGCGAGCCACAGATGGCTCCAAGCATGCAACTAGCCTAAACTCGTAAGCTCAAAGATGGTGATGGTGTGTCACTCACCGCTCTATGCTTGCTGTCGTGGAGGATTCCTCGCCGCAAAGAAGAAGGAGCCACCGTTGCGCTGCGCTCAACCGCTTCGTTACCGCCGTGCCATCGCTGCAATGCTCAATCATTTCTCTCTCTCTCTCTCTCTCTCTCTCTCTCTCTCTCTCTCTCTCTCTCTCTCTCTCTCTCTCTCTCTCTCTCTCTCTCTCGCATACACACACACACAAGGAGATGAAGAAGAAGAAGATGGAGATGGAGCAAGAGCACTCTTCAATTGCACAAATGAGAGAATGAGTGAATTTTAGGTTTAGTTGACTTTTACATGAGATCGCCCCATTCACACATCGGCGCCCATGCTTAGCCAACTAATCTTTTGAATGTTCCAGTTAGAGTGTGCCTCTCATCGGCGATCACTCTTACCCTTTTTCTATTGGACCGACAAGCCCGGTACTTGACTCTACCAAATAAATAATACAGCGTCCATTGTAGGTGATAGGAATGTGTGTGAGGATTAACATGCCCCCCTTCCTGATGTAGATTCCGTCCTCGGAAGCTATTGAGTTGAAGCTCATTCATTGAAGTGGAAGTGAATTTGAGATGAATGTCCTTAGCCTTCTTCAGTCACTGCAAAATCAAACAACATTAGCATAGTAATTGCATTCTCATATACAATTAAAAAGCATATGCAGTTGTAGGCAAACAATTTGATTGGTAACAGAATTTTAAACCATTTTTTAGCAATAAACATTAAATTGTAATATAATCAAACACATAAACAGTTGTAAAGATAAAAAATTAAACAAGTATGGGGTCGCTAATTTAACGATCGAAAGGCACTAAGATCGACTATTAATACCATGTGCAAGCTTCTCAATTTTCTTTGGTCAATTAATTTGTTTAATTGCGAGAGCCAAGTATTTCATGTCCGAGGGCTGACTAGAGGCTATACCTAGAAGACCTTGTAGTTAAGCTACGATAAAAGGAATTTCTCATGAAATCATCGCCTGACTGATTAGCTTTTCTTTGACCCCCCAAAGTCTTTTCACAGTGATTCAATTTTGATGTGTGTTCTTATTTTGTATGCCTTGGGTTTTTTGCTTTTCAAGGAAAAGCGCCCACACTGGGAACCTCTAGGGCTCTAGTACCATAGGTGATACATGTGAGTGGAGTACCAAATCAAGATGAGGTTTCTCTTCCAGCTTAAGATTTTACATTGTGACACTTTGATTTTTTGTTTGTTCATTTTCAGCATTTTAGTTTTGTAACTTTGGGGGGTCATATAACACTGTTACCCTCCCCAGGCTCATCACACTAGTAAACTCCCTTTATAATACTTAAGCTAAAGGTCAAAAGGGACTAAGCCCACTAGAAAGCCCTATTACATTTCACACAATGCTGCCTAAATCGGATTAAGAACCTAAGTAACCATTGATAATTATCTCTAACGCCTAGCTTGGTCAAACTAGCTTAGTCAGACTGCTTGATTTTTAAACCTAGACAAGTGATATGACAAAGAATTACATTGAATTTAATGTTTGATACTAAGAAAATGTGTTGAATATTATGCTACCAATCACAATTAAAGCAGAAAAACGTGGATGCAAAAAGATAAGGGGCAATGCTAATGGACAAGAAACACCTGTTTGTGTTGATGGTTGTGCTTGATTTGAAGTGTGAACGAGAGAAAGATTCCATGAAGGTCCAAATCCTTAACAACAGCAATACGTTCCTGTACACACTAAGAAACACAAAGAATACCTCTAGGAGGCACATCGATGGGAAAAGGTACCAACACTTATTGAACACAATTAAAAAAACATAAGGAACCCTAACCTAATTATTTGCACTCCCCCTAGAGAGTCAAGGGAATAGGATATTGTAGAGATAGGGGGGAAACCCTAAGGCTAAACCCCTATCCTCATCATCGAGAAAAACAAAGTCATCATCCGTGAGACCATATGTGCCATCCGTATAATCATGTAAATCTTCTTCATCATCAGAGGCACCAATGTTTACTAAGAAGGTCACTAGATGCCTATAGTCATCTTGGTCAAAAGGTACGCTTGTGCAATGGGAGATAGTCGAGGTCAAGAGACATACCAGCCATTCTAACTCCTTGAAATTCCTCTCACATGCTAGAGTACCTACCAAATCTCATTCACAGGCAAGCACCGGAAAGACCATGTGAAACATTTGTGAAAAATAACAAGGGTACCTCTCACCCAAGGCAGGAGTGGATGACTCTAGCGTACTAGCCATATCTGTACATGCAAATAGATGATGGTTAGAGTGTAAATATTACAAGGGTAGTGTTCTTGTGCATAATGTGTTTTTATGATTTTGTGTTATGGCTCTTTCTCTTTTACTTTTTTATCTTGTTTTTGTGAGTATAAGGCTTTATATATACATTCCCTAAGATTGGAGATTAAGAGGTCAGGGAGGAAGGTTGAGAGGGAAGAAAGTGAATGATGGATGTCAGCAAATACTCCCCCCTTCCTTGGGTAGATCATACCTTTTGGAATGATGTCGTCACCTTTTGAAACCAATTGTTCCAAGTTGTTATGGGTGAAGGCTTTAACCAATAGTTTTCAACCGCCCTATGCGTTTCATTTAGTTGCAAGGGTGGTAAGGTACTCTCCCATGATTTTATTTGCAACATTGTTGTAGGTGGTGAACTTACAATGGGAGGTGCAAACTCTTTCTTGCTTGTATGGATATGTACAATGGTAGGTGGAGGTTGTGTCGAAGCTTCTATTTCCGTATAGGAGCTACATGAAGAGCAAGAAGCTTCATTTGATTTCATTGTTCCTGAGCTAGGTGGAACAAATCGTTCTTTCTTCGGTACCCAAACTAGCTCTGGAGCAGCTGTGTAGCATTCCGTGATTTTTTCCTTTCTGCAATCTTAAATTTGTTTTGGAGCCACAGGATTGAGCTCACATGGGCCCGATGACAAGTAAGAGCACAATTTATGTTTTGGCACCCAGATTTGATCATTTCCTTTATAGTAGCCTTGGGCTTCCAATAGTTTTTTAGGAATCCAGCGCAACATTTCTTGGGGTAAATGGAATATCTCTTACTAAGATCCTGTCTTTTAGCACTGGCTATGGTAGCTAAAGAAGCTTTAGGGACCCACTTGTATGTTTTCTTTGTTACATTGGGATGGGTCTTGTGTGTCTCAAGCTTTATTTCAACTACATCAGTTGAAGCTCTAGAGAGTTAAGTTATGGGGACATATGGTTCAACCTCTTGGACATGCATTTTTTTGGGTTTTATTTCCTTAAAAGGAAATATCTCAGGGATTATGGATTGAGTGGCAGGGCTAAGAGTTGGTTTCTGTGTTGTGACACCCCCTGTCCCCCAATCAATAGTGCATTTGGTGGCTATCATCCACATGCATCCTAGGTTTATATTACCCTCCATAGTTCCAACAGGCATGACCAAAAAGTCTTGAGCTACAACCCCATTGTCATAACTGACAGAAGTGTTCCAGATTCCAAAAACTAAAGTTTTTTTCTTGTTGACACCCTTGACTTGGATAATACTCTCAGATAGAGGTGGCTTCCCTAACTGACACCACACCTTGTATGATAGTAGATTATATTTAGCACCCGTGTCCAATAAGGCATTATATAGCACTTTTCCATAGGTATTGTTTAGCTCAATAGGGTATCGTAGGGGTGTGTCAGAGTCCAACCAATCCTCGTCGGTTTCAATGTGGAATGCATGTGTGATTCCAAGGTTAGCCTCTCGTTTCCGTCTTATGCATTGTTATCGTTCCTTAGCCTTAGCTTGAGCTAGTATCTTCTTCAATTCTGTTTGTGCCTTGGCTACCTTTTTTGTATGGATGGCACGTAGCTCCTCTTGGCTTAAAGGATCATAGTATCTTTTAAATTTGCTCCCATTGAGGAATCCAATGGTTTCAACTCCATCAAGAGTCTCCACAGGAATGGTTCCTTGTGGGGTGATCTCACATACTCTATATGGTCCTTTTCCCGCATATTTCAACTTTTTCTTTTCGTTACGCACTCCATACATGAGGACTTTATCACCAACATTGATATCTTTGTTCTTTAGATGACGGTCAAACCATTTCTTCCTCCTACCTTTCTCCACAAGTGAATTTTGCACAGCTAATTGCCTCTCTTCATCTAGCCTTTCAAGGATATATAATCGCTCAACTAAGGGGTTACCATCCCAACCTTCTTGAGAAGCTACTCAGAGACTAGGAACGACAAACTCCCGTGGCATAACCACTTCTTGGCCATAAACCATCTTAAATGGTGTGCAGTTAATGGCAACTTTGTACGCAGTACGATAAGCCCATAGAGCTTATGTAAGCTTTAAATCCCAATCTGTGCGATGAGCTTCCACCGTTTTGGTCAAGATAGAGATTAAGGTCTTGTTGGTGCTCTCAGCTTGGCCATTTTCTTGTGGATAATAAGGTGTGGACTTATGGTGATCTATCATAAAGTTGGTAGTGAGTTCTTTTATTACTCCATTTATAAAATGAGTACCACTGTCACTCACAATCTCAAAGGGACAACCAAATCTTGTAATAATGTTCTCAAAGAGAAACTTGGCAGTTGACCTCGCATCGGCCTTACGTGTCGCCTTGGCTTTCGTCCACTTTGTCACATAGTCAGCGGCAACGATAATATATCGAGATTGAGTGCTACGAGTTTCTGCACTAATTGGGCCTACAAAGTCCAAACCCCATTTTTCAAATGGTTCAGTCACTTTAACAGGATGTAAGGGCACCCTATCCCTTCGTTGTGTGATCTTGTAACGTTGGCATTCATCACATCCTTTTGCAATCTTGTAATAATGTTCTCAAAGAGAAACTTGGCAGTTGATCTGGCATCGGCCTTACGTGTCGCCTTGGCTTTCGTCCACTTTGTCACATAGTCAGTGGCAACGATAATATATCGAGATTGAGTGCTACGAGGTTCTGGACTAATTGGGCCTACAAAGTCCAAACCCCATTTTTCAAATGGTTCAGTCACTTTAACAGGATGTAAGGGCACCCTATCCCTTCGTTGTGTGATCTTGTAATGTTGGCATTCATCACATCCTTTTGCAAAAAGTGATGCATCCTTGAATAAGGTAGGCCACCAATAGCCTGATTGCAACACCTTTCTAGCTGTTAGTTCCCCTAAGACATGTCCTCCGGCTATACCCATGTGGGCTTCTTACAGTATGTATAAATACTCATCCTCACGGGCACAACGTCTAAGAATATCATCCTTCCCTAGCCTATAGAGAGTTCCTGCAACAATGAGAGAGTAATGTTCACATTCTTTTAACAATTTTTGAGCTATGTCTTTACGAAACTCTTTGGGTTGAAAACCATTAACTAGAAGTTCACAATCTTCTCACTCCATTCAGGTATGGTTTCGACTAGGAATAGAGCAGTATCGGGCAACTCATCATCGACTCTAGTAGGGGCTTCACCATTGGGTATGCGAGACAAATGATCCGCCATGACATGTCTTTTACCAAGTCTCACCACAACGATAAAATCAAACTCAAGGAGAATTAACAACCATCGTGTAATTCTTCCGCTGAACAAGGTTTATTTACTAGATGCAACAAGGCTTGATGATCAACATAGAACACAAACTTGTTGGCCAGAAGGTAGTAGCGAAATTTCTTCACTGCATAAATAACCTTCTCGCTCTGTAGTGGTGTAGTTTCTCTCGGCATCATTCAATTGACGACTTGCAAAGCTAATGGGGTAGTCTAGTTTATGTTCTCTTGGTTGAGCTAGAACACACCCAATAGTAAAGTTCGATGCATCAATATGCACATGGAAAATCACATTCCAATCGAGCACTCGTAGAATAGGAGTGCTAGTCAAACTCATAAGCATGGTCACACTCCGCAGTCCATTGGAACTCAATAAGAAGCTTGTACAAAGGACGATCTATCTCGGCAAAGTTTAAAATAAACCGTCGGTAATAACCAACATGGCCCATGAACCTTTGAACTCCTTTATAGTTTGTAGGTGTGGTGGCAATTCACCAATGGCTTTAATTTTGTTCTCATCTGTGGAATTCCCATTTTTGGACACTAATGCCCTAAAATGACTCCATGTTTAACCTAAAATTTCCATTTGAAAGGGTTTAAGGAGATGTGATACAATCTACACTTCTCAAACACTTTTCGTAAGCATGATAGATGTTTTTTCCAAGAGGAATAATCACAAAGGTCATCTAAGAAAGCTTCACAAAACTCCCTCAAATATTCTCTAAAAGCAGTGTGTATTAATCTTTGAAAGGTAGCCGGGGCATTGGTTAAGCCAAAAGCCATAACACGAAATGCGAAAACTCCAAATTCGGTTATAAAGGTTGTTTTAGCTTGGTCCTCCAACACAATTGTGATTTGATTGTAGCCAGAGTACCCATCTAAAAAGCTATAAGCTTCCTTCCATGCAACTCTTTCAAGCACATGTTCTAAATATGGCAAGGGGTAATGGTCCCTCCTAGTGGCGACATTGAACTTCTTGAGATCCATGCACACTCTGAGTTTCCCATTCTTTTTTGGCACAATCACTATTGGAGACACCCATTCTGAGTGCTCAATAGGGTATATGAATCCGCATTCCACAAGCATTTCAATCTCTTCTTGAATGATTTTTGCATATTTAGGATTCATTGGGTAGGGTTGTTGCTGAACTGGTTTAGCCATGCTATTCATGGGGATTGTGTGTTGCACCATGGAAGGTGGAACACCTTTCATATCATGATATGTCTAGGCAAAAATATCCCTGAATTCCTTGAGAAGTTCTTTAAGTACACACTTCTCAGCCTCTATCAGATCTTGGGCAATGAAAACAGGTTTGGACTCTTCTCCTGGGTCTGCTAACTTTATTTCCTTAACTATCGTTGGACCATCATAGACTCCATTGCTCCCATCGATAGGTTTTCTTTGAGCCTTTGTATACACAACCTTACGTTCCTCTGTGGTGTAGGATTTGAAATGTTCAGGTGGAGGGTGTAAGTCTGTGGGGTCATGTTGTTCTGTGGACTGTGATTTCACTTCCGATTCCTTTTGTTGTTGAGCTAGCTCTTGATTTTGTCGTCTGCTTACAGTATGGATCAACTTTGGCTTCTCTGTAGCCTCTAGTTGTGCGATGTCAATGGGTTGTGGACTACACCACATAATGCTTTGCAAGTATTCACCTCAGTTATCTACCAACTTCCGATGAGCATCACATGCCCCTATATAATTAAGCCATTCTACGGTAGATTTCTTTTCATTTATTCTAGCACGCACATTTGCTCGATATCTTCGCCTCTTATATCTCTTACTCTTCTTGTCTAATTTTCAATTACAACAGATCTCCAGTGAAGAGTCACTAGATGAATTGCTTTTTGTATCTTCTGCTCCCTTGGATAATTTGTCATTTGGGGTACCACTAGGCCCTGAATGGTTTGTCCCCACATTTGTACTAAGATTTAACTTAGATTCTTCTTCCAAAGTCAATTTCAATTGATGATTCTGACCCCAAATCATGTGGGCTATAGTCTTGTGAGGCGCTACTGGTTCCAATGCCAGTCAAACTTTCATCTTGTAGGTCATCAGAAGCTATATGCATTGCTTCTAGCATATTTAAGGATATGAGTGGTGGCATTTCATCCCCCTCAAGTGCTACCCAGGTCGTCCCCCTATTCCCCAATTATCTATGGTTGCTGCTAGGTGGACCGAATCCACATTGTCCGACTCAGTCATCCAAGGTAGTACATCCATATAAGGAGAATCTTTCCCAACATCAGTGTCTGCTTTACACGTGTAACAATACTGCAATGGGGCTGAGTGAACTGTGGTGTCAGATCTATGATCAATTATAAACCTGTTTCCTAGAGGATGTGCTCGACCAGTCACAAGATCCACTCGAATGACAGAATCTTGGAACTGCAAGTAGACATGGTTTTTAGACCAGTCATGCACCATTTTTGCTTCCCTCATGAAAGGACGTCCTAAGATCATCTTAGATGCCATAGTGTGCTTGGAAAAATCCATAACAATGAATGTAACTCTTATTTTATGTCCAAAGACCTTGATCTTGAGATCTTCTAGCATCCCAATAGGTTTATAACAATAGACCCATTGGCCATCGTCACTACTATGGTTGTGGTCGCAAGGTGAGGTCTTCCCATAGTTTCCCAACAATTTTTAGTCACAATGCTAACCCTAGTGCCACCATCAAGGATTCCCTTCTCAGTTAATCCCTTAGTAGTGATTGGTATGGTTGCATTGGATTCATCACCCTCAAAGTATTGTCCCAACTTGTTAACAGGTATTTCTATAACAAGGTTCTCATCTAGGTTGGGTTGAGGATCTAAGTGTTCCTCCTCTATTGGCATCTCCTTAGCTCCATCCATTTGTGCAAATTGTGGTAGCCCAAACTTTAGTTCTCCATTGAGGAAGGTTCGAAGAGCTGAGACTAGCTCAGGATCTTTATATAGTTTGGACATGATGGTGGTTCTAATTTATGAAGACATGAAATCCATCAATTTGTCAATGTTTAACGGCACCTTTTGGACTTCAGTCCCTTGACGTGGGGAAGATGGGATCTCCATTTCTTCGATAGGATCAGGTAGTCCCTCTATAAACATTCTTTCCATCAAGAAGTGAGTACACCCACTTTCCCATGACTTTAAGTCACTTTCTTCTTGGATGACACTAGGTATGGCTAAGGGTCTATGGACTTGGTGAGGTTGTTGTTGCGTAGGGAACACGGTGTCTGTAATCTGGATCTGCCTAGGTGCTGGTTCTAGATCCCTTTGGGTATCTTCTACCAAACGCCTTAATTGCTTGACTCGCTCAATCTCCTCTGTAGAGTTTGGATAAGTTCCTATCTACTTCTTGGATCCTGGCCATTGTAGCTCATGAAGATCTTCCTTGTTGGTTTCTATCTTAGTGGTCGTTTTGGTCTCCATGGTTTCACCTGAATCAGAATCCTCTTCAGCGTTGTTAATATATACGGGGTCATCACCAGTCCCTATGTTGGTCTTTGAACTGGGGTCTGACTTCGCTGCTTTTTGGGATCTCTTCCTTCGTGTTTTCTTCCTTTTCTGAGATTGGGCAATTGATGCCATGTCTCTTTCCTCAAGAATATAATTTTGTTTTTGGAGCATTGATAGTGTGAGTACGTTTACTGATACCACATGTGTACTTTGTGATGGCTCCTCGGTAACCTCAATCGAGTTTAATGGCGTGATCTTCCGTGCATTTGGATTATTTGGACATTGGGCAATCAAATGATCTATGCCACATCGATTACACATAAGTATCATCATTGTAGACGTGCTTGCTTGATTGGTTTGCATTAGTGTGGCGTTCTTTTCTAGCCTAATAGGACACTCGGCCACACGATGTGGACCTCCACACTCATAGCATTGAAGAGGTGGTCTCTTAGCAGTGTAATTGATATTTTGGCCTCTTGCAGCAAGAGCCGCTACTTGATATACATGTTTGACTTGCCCCCAATAGTCCTCCATGTAGTATTGTGGACTTTCTTCAAGCACATCCATCCCATAGGCAATATTAGGGTCCATATCTTCCTCATAGCCTTCCAAACAAGCAATAGATGACTCACAACCCACTTGATTCAGAGAAGTGATTCTCGGATGTGGTGGTTGGGGTCCTAGCACAGGAGGTGGTAAGGGTGTTGTTTGAACAACATTTTGGGTCCTAGGGACCATGTGTTGTGATGTTTGTTCAAGAGGTGGGCCCGGCATCAATGTAGGCACTCGGGGTGTGTCTGTCCATGCTAAGGTTGGTCTATTGGCCATTGCACGCTTAAATACTATGCAATTATTAGCTTGATGACCATACCTCCACAGGCATTGCAGTTCCCATTGAATTTTACTCTAAAAGTAGGGCATTTCAATGGTACTATGCGGTCCATAGCATACTGAGCACCATTGTTGCTCCCTTCTTGGATACATATGATCGTTTTGTGGAGCACGATTATCTCTAAGACTCTCTTGAATGGCCTTGGTGAGATCTGTTAAAGTCATTTCATATATCTTTGGCTCCTTAGCAATAGGCTTGAGGGTCATTGGTTGATGCCCTGATGCTTGCGAGCTAATAGATTTAGGCTCAACAGACACTCTTTCTCCTTGAATCATTAAATTATCCTCCAATTGGATCGCAATGGTGGTGACTGATTCCCAAGTGGTGATACCTCTAATGACTAGGCCACTGTAGATATCATCATGTCGTAATCCCCTAATGAATCTATCAAGCAATTGATTATTATTGAAGCACTCATTTGGGTTACAACAAGAATTCAAATGCTTCAAGTGACTAATAAAGTCTCTCACCAACTCTCCTTCCTCTCGTTGGGCTTTCTGGAGCTGAGAGGCTACACCCCAAAGCACTCCCTCTCGTATGTATTCTTTCAAGAACAGTCTCCTAAGAGTAGGGTAAATCATTTTTTCTTCCACCCTTAGGATTCTATACCAATCCTCCCCAGCCTTTCCACTTAAGGTTAGGCTTAAAGCATTACTCTTATGCAGGTCATGTTCTCCTAGAGAATCGCATATTTGTTCAAACACTTTGATATGCTTTCTCACATCCCCGTCTCGACTAAATTTGTGTGTGAGCTTGGCTATTTGTACTGCCTTACTTCTAGGCTCTCTATCGGGCGTGTTACGCATATTCTCAGCAATAGATAGATCGATAGCTTGAGCAAATGTTGCCAAGTCACCTAAGTGAGCAGGCACCGTGGGTGAAGGTGCTCAAGAGACTAAATGTGGAGTAGGTATTGTCATTGGGCTTGGCGCATAGAAAGCCCTTGGGCTCCATGTTTGGTACGGTGTTGTGCCATGTGGTGGCCCAAAGTTCATATGTGTGGCCCTGGGCATAGCAAACATCGGATGTGACATGCTAATGCTAGCCGGTATGGTCCCATGAAAATAAGAGCTTGGGTGTTGTGGTTGTGGAGCATACGTAGTTGAAACAATGGGAGGGATAGGAACTATATGAGTACGAGGACCCATGGGTGTATACGATTGGTACACACTTGTACGTACTGTTGCAGGCATTGAGCTACCATGTAGTGGTGCTTTACTAACAAATGAGGTCCATGGCATGTTTCTTGGCATGCCCATCATTGGGGTAGGCATGGTAGCCGTGGTGTCATCAAGGGAAAGATGAGCTAGGCTTGGAAAGGTAAAGCTATCACTTGTGGGCTCAGATTGCACTGAGACCCCTGGAGAAACAACATATGGAGGATCCATCGGAATTATCAAGGGAGTCTCCATTTGCGATAAGGTAGGTTGTTTAGCATTCCCTTTATCCAAGAATCTCATGAGACCCGTTGAAGGCATGTTGATCCCCTTGTTCTGTCTCTCTAACTCAATGACCCTATGGATGACCTCACAAACTCTTTGTTGTTGATCCTCCACACTAGTAGCACCCATTGTGGATTGTAAGACATCTAACCAACCCACGTGATAGGTGTGACCTGTGTATAGATCGATTAGAGTTTCCCTTTGTAGTTCGTACTCCCAATTTTCATTTAAGAACGCTCCATCTAGGATTGAGGTGCTAGGGGTGTCCTTTGAGCTAGATGCAATGTTGCTTTCTAGGGGTTGGCCCTTAGTGGTTGCTAAGTCAGGAGCACTCGATTGCTCTCTTAGCAAGGACAGTGACATAGGGGCTTTCACTTTTAACTCTCTTCGTTGCTCCGCCTTGTGTAAGCTCTTGACTTCCTTTTCCCTAGCCGCAATGATATATCGCTCAACCTCTTGCACTTCGGCAAGGCTTCTACCATCGGGTAATATGACCTCGAAGGGGAATAGCTCTGAAGAGTCAAGAGGTGCAGTGAATGAAGTATTTACGTGCATATTCTCTAAGGGCTAAGGGTCTACGTTGGTCATGAATGGAGAATTTACTTCCCCACCCCCCTCATTTACATCATTAGCTCCATGTTTGGAGCAAGTGGCTCTACTACAGGTTTCCTTCAAGCGGCTAAGCACGCTCGGCCCGAATCGTGGGCCCATGGCATGCATGTCTTGGCTTGAGCTATCTGGATTAGGCATTGGAAAACCCTCCATGACGTCGTAGTCAGAGAAAGAGTCACTAGCCGCTATGTTTGGGTCTTGGTTTGTACTACCTTGGGTCCCCGCCGAGGGCCTGGAACCTAAGGTAGGTAGATATTGAGAACTCGCGTAAGTTGAAATTCTTTCTAGTTGCTCCATCTCTAGCACACAACCAGAGTGCAGATGCATGTGCCTTTGGCACCTTACAAGCGTCGGCAAATAACCTCGAAGGTTAACCGCTTACTTTTTTAGGCGTCCGTTTTCACTCGTTTTTTTATGTTTTTTAAGGATCGGTTTTTTTATTAAAGTGTGTGATAGCTCAAAACAAGCGTATCACTCAGAGGGTTGCAGTGTACTTTACAGCACGACGTTCGGTCACCTGAAGCTCCGTTGGTCCTCAAAAAAGATGATTTTTAGCTACGTGTGAAGCTAAAATACGTAATTTTAAAGGGTGACTGAGGCCTGAGCATGAGCGTGAGCTTGGGCTTGGGTCTGGGCTTGGGTCTGGGAGATATTCCTGATCCCAGTCCTACCTTTAATCATTTTATTTAATTTTTTTAAATTTTTTTTGGGATAAGGTCACCGCGGCCTGCGCGCGAGCACACACACACTCTACCTACCTACTTACAACTAATACACCTACTGTTATAGACTAACACACTTCATTAGCTCTCACAAATCTACTTCTTACTTACTGTACTTTACATTACACAGAACTAACAATACTAATACCTTATCACAGAGAAAACACAGTACCTTTCAAAACTTCATTAACAAAGAAATACATAGTAGCAAAAACAAAATCCTTCTTCTCAACACACACACCTTCCTTCCCTACCTTCCTACAATTGAAATTGCATCACAAAAGAAGCACAAAGTACCATTCAAGCTTAGTGTATGGCATTCCCCGGCAGCAGAGCCAAAAATGTGTGCGTCTGTCGCACGTATCAATGCAAGGAACTTGCCAATACACTCTGTGTGAGCCACAGATTGCTTCAAGCACACAACTAGCCTAAACTAGTAAGCTCAAAGATGGCAATGGTGTGTCACTCACCGCTCTACGCTTGTTGTCATGGAGGATTCCTCACTGCGAAGAAGAAGGAGACGTCGTTGCGCCGCGCTCAATCGCTTCATCGCCGTCGTGCCGTCGCCGCAATGCTCAATCTCTCTCTCTCTCTCTCTCTCTCTCTCTCTCTCTCTCTCTCTCTCTCTCTCTCTCTCTCTCTCTCTCTCTCTCGCATACACACACACACACACAAGGAGATGAAGAAGAAGAAGATGGAGATGGAGCAAGAGCACTCTTTAATTGCACAAATGAGAGAATGAGTGAATTTTAGGTTTAGTTGACTTTTATATGAGCTCGCCCCATTCACACTTGGGCACCCATGCTTAGCCAACTAATCCCTTGAATGTTCCAGTTAGAGTGCGCCTCTCATCAGCGGATCACTCTTACCCTTTTTCTATTAGACCGACAAGCCCAATACCTGACTGTACCAAATAAATAATACAGCGTCCGTCGTAGGTGATAGGAATGTGCGTGAGGGTTAACAGCATGTCAACACCTTGCAAAAGCAATGGCACTCTGACTATCACAATGCAAAATTGGAACATGCTGGATGTCTAAATCTTCCACTAAGCACGCCAACCATATAGCTTCTTTGCTATCATCTAACATTGAAACGTACTCAACCTATGTAGTGGAAACATAAGTAAAATCTTAGAGAGATGATATCCAAGAAATGGCTCCTCCTACGAATATAAAATGTAGCCAAATGTAGATCTCCTACTATCTCTGCAACACGTATAATCTGCATCCGTGTAACCAACAATAGATGCATCAGTATTACCGAAGCATAAACACCAGCTTGTTGTATCCTTCAAGTATCTAAGGATGTATTTCATCTCTATCCAATGTTGCTTGCCAGGATTAGCCATATATCGACTAGCACTCTCACTCTGTGAATGCAATGTCTGGCCTTGTAGCTACCATAGCATACATAAGACTGCATACAGCAGAAGAGTATGGCACATTTTCCATTTTTTCTCTCTCACCATTTGACTTTAGAGAATCTTCCTTGCTAAGTTTCAAATATGATGGTAGTGGGGTACTTACTGCCTCCCCCCCTATTGAAACGCTACAAGACTTTGTGGATATAGGATTCTTGAGATAACTCAAGAATGCCTCTTTTCCTGTCTCTCTTGATACGCATACCAAGAAAATGATATGCTTCACCCAAATCTTTCATAGCAAAGGTTTTGCTTAACATTTGCTTCAATTTGGCAATCTCCTTAGTGGACTTTCTTGCAATGAGCATGTCATCTACATATAAAATGAGAATGACCAAAGAGCCATCACTAAGTTTCTTTGTATACAAGCAGTGATCCTCTTGACTCCTTCTAAAACCCTATGACCACATAAAGGCATCAAATTTTTGATACCACTGCCTAGGACCCTGGTTTAAGCCATAAAGTGCTTTCTTGAGTTTGTATACAAGCTCTTCCTTGCTACATTGTTCAAAACCTTCAAGTTGTTTCATGTAAACATCCTCTTCTAGATCTTCGTGAAGAAAAGTTGTCTTCACATCCATTTGGACAAGCTCCATGTTCTCTATGGCTACTAGGCCAAGCAATGTACGCAATGTTGTCATCTTGACCATTGGTGAGAAGATTTCATCAAAATCAACACCCTTTTGTTGCTTGAATCCCTTAGCAACCAATCTAGCCTTGTACTTAGGCATACGATCATCACATATAAACTTCTTCTTGTAAACCCATCTGCAAGGTAAGGCGTGCTTGCCTTTTGGAAATTCAACCAAGTCCCATGTCTCATTGTTCACAATCGAGTTATACTCAGATTGCATAGCTTGCTCCCACTTCACACTATCTTCCATTTGAATAGCTTCTTTGTAACAATTGGGGTATGTTGGAATTAGGGTTGCAAGAAAACACAAATAGCTTGGAGAAGACGAAGAAAGCTCAAGGCACACAACAGAGAGTGTTTTACTTAATGTGCAATGGAAAGATAAGATAGCCCTAGAGTGATGGGCGTATATATAATGCATGGGGGAAAAGATCTCGTAATGAGGGGAAAAATTCCCTGACGGTATGTTCACACACATCACTACCACATGTATATGATAACAAAGCCCTCCTAGGAGTGATGCGGTGAACGAGGGTTGGCACATAAAGTATAGGAAAGTTCCATGCCCTGAGGACATGATCAATCCACAAATGGGAGTAGGCCCAAAGCTTTGTGGAAGCTTTGAACTTCTCAGGAGATAATGCCTTTGTGAAAAGATCTGCAAGGATGTCCTATGTTGGCATATAACCCAAGTTGATGTGTCCCGTTGAGAGCCTCTCCCTGACATAATGATAATGCACCTCAATGTGCTTTGTGCAAGCATGCAAAACTGGGTTCCTCACAACTACCAATGCGCTCTGACTGTCAGTGTAGATAAATTTGGCAGTGTCCTATCCAACACCCATGTCCAACATCCAAATCACCCATAAGGCGTCCGAGCCATACACACTCAACCATAGCTATGAAGATTGTCTTGTACTCAGCCTCAAACTAGAAGTGGACACATTAGGTTGCTTCTTGCTCAACCATGATATGCATGAACTACCGAGCATGAAACAAAACCCACTTGTGGACACTCGTGTGTCAAAACAACCAGCCCAATATGAGTCCGAAAAAGCATGTAAATCTGGTGGCAATGATCCCCCCTTGGGACAAAATAAGCCAAGATGTACAATTCCACTCAAGTAGTGAATAATCCTCTTGATAGCCTGTCGATGCTTAGACCCTGGGCTATGCATAAATTTGTTGACATGTGAGACTACAAACTAAATATTCCACCTTGTGTTGCATACATAAATAAGGCAGCCAACAATAGTTGGTAAAGAGTGACATCGACAAGATCACCAGCATCATGAGGACTCAAATTTCAAACCTGTTTCCATGGGAGTGGAAATGGGTTTACAATCCTCAAGTCCAAACTTACATAGAAATGTCTCTATGTAACTTGTGTTAAGGCTACACCTCGGTGGAGTAGGATTTTGACTTTAAAAGTGACTATGTAATGAACCTTAATATGGGGTGTGTCTTTTGGGATCTTAAGTGTAGGGATGTTTATTTATGTCAAGGGGTGTTCGGCAATAGACAGTTCACGTTACGATGATGAAGAGGATGTAATGGCAAATTCCTACAGTATTAAGGAAGTGTAGAATGTTTTGTCAACACTGTTGTCTTCTTTCTCTTTTTGTATTCTCATCAATGAAGTATTCTAAATGCATAATGGAAGCAGCGAGTCTTTCCAGAGTATGTCTGCGAGTCTGTACTGAAGTTTGTAGCGATGGCGGAATTCTGTGAATGTTCAGAGTGTTTGTCAGACTGTTTGTCAGAGTTGAATGATGTTTAAATGGGAGAGTTAAGGGCAATAATAAAACTTGTCTGACACAAGGCAATACCACCATCACACTGCTTAATGATGAAACATCCCCAAGTCTTTCATCTTGAAAGTAGCATTCAACTCAACCTTAAACTTAGCAATATGTCTCTCATTTGGGCCAGTGATTAGCAAATCATCCACATAGAGAACCACAATGAGAAGTACATCACCCTCACGCTTTACATACAATGTGTTTTTTGTTGGACTATTGCGAAAGCCTTAATTCACCAAATGAGTGTCAACCTTATCATACCAAGCATGAGGAGATTGCTTCAACCCATACAGATCCTTCTTACATTTGTACACTTTATCCTCTTGTCCTTTCTTGACAAAACCGCGAGGCTGCATTAGATGAACTTCCTCAAATATGTTATGAAAGCCAAGGAAATAACTTGACTAGCTAGCAAACTGAGCGAGCGAAAATTAAATTTTGCCAAATAAAGAGAGGTGAGCGAGAGGGGAGAGAGGGAAGTAAATCTCTAGAGTGTAGAGAAGTGGGGAAGGGGGAGGAGGTCTTGCAAAAATAGGTTAAACACCAAACATGTTTCGCAATTAGCTCTTCAGTGGTGTCAACCTTACAAGAGGAGTAGGAGGGTTTAAATAGGTATCCATTTGAGAGAAGAGGGGTTCCCAAGGTAGGTACATGGTTTTTAAAGAGTAGGAGGTCACTTTAATGGAGAGGGATTAGCTCTTAAATCGGGTAGGAAAAGGAGGGAAAGAGGGAGGTTTAAAGAGTGTTAATTGGGGGGGTGCCAAGAGAAAGGGACTTGGACCAGAAATTTATGGAAAAAGAGGAGGGTGTTATGGAGGGTGATTATGACCAAAATTTTCGGAGTAAGAGGAGGGTGGTATGGGGGGAATAGAGTATGGAGTACGAGGAGAGTGGTATGGAGGGAAAAAACACGACCAAAAGTATGGAAAAAAAAAGAGGGTGGTATCGGGGTGGGGGGGGGGGGGGGGGTTTGGGAAATTTTTAAGGAATAGAGGGGAGGTAAGGAAAAGGGGGAGGGGGGTTCCTATCTGAGAGAAGATTGCCCAGATTAGGTGCATTAAGCCAGCAAATGACCGGCTTGGGAGTAGGGGGGAGTTCGGGGTTTTTTTCAAGAAGTTTAGAAAGAGGTTGGTTAATGGAGCGGGCTAGGTTGAGCTTACGGGTGAAAGGTGAGAAGGGGATTTTGACAATGGAAGGTGGGGCACTCTTTTGGTTTTTCTTAAGAAGGAGATTGGGCCTAGATGCATATGTAACATACAAAAAACACGCTTTCAAAAAAGGCGTTGGGTATCCTTTGGCCCTCAGCCGATGGAAAAGAAGGTTGCGAATGGAAATAAAGCCCTCAAGAGAGTTTTCCCTAATGATATACCTCTTGAGCTCTGATAAGATAAAGGCAATTTTCTCGTGGGTAGGGTGCCAAGATTTCCACGGGATGTAGTTGTAAGAGTTAAGAGGTTTTTGGTAGCAGTGTGTGTCTAAAATCCCCTTAGAGAAAAAGGAGGGCCCTTTTAAAAAGTGTATGTCCAAGATAAAAGCTTCTTGTGAAGAGATGGAGGGGGTAATCTTTATATGCTCTTGGAGAGGATGTCCATATTCAAGGAGGTGCTTTTCCAGGATAGCGGGGGGGCCTTCCCACACCCCAAAAGCGTCGTCTATGAACCTCTTAAAGTATAGGAGAGAAGGAGAAGAGAAAAGTTTCCCATATTCCTCCAAAGAGCAAAGAAAAAGACAAGCGTACACTAACGCGAAATTAGACCCCATCGCTGTACCTTTGACCTGATGCCAGAATTTGCCTTTAAACGAGATGTAGTGATGGTTGAGAATGAGAGAGGCAAGGAAGAGAATAAAGAGGATCTTGGGATAGGGAAAGAAGGCAAGGATAGATCTTCTCAGAGCGTTAAGTCCCTCCTGGATAGGAATGCTAGGTTACAAGGATTCCACATCAAAGGTAAAGATAGTGACATGGGGGGAGAAGGGGATAGAGGCTAAGTCCAACATGAGAGAATGAGAGTCCTGGAGGTGCTGTTTTTTGGCTAAGAGAATGGGGAAGAGTTGTACATGTAGCCACTTAGAGGCATTTTCTAGGATATAGCCCTTGTAGGAACAAATGGGGCGGCCCACAAGGATTGGCTTATGAATTTTGGGTAAAGGGAAGAAGGGACAAGGCTTGGGAGGGACAAGTGAACAGGAGAGGATGAACGCTCTCTCTTTGAAGGGTAAGAGATGAAAGTTGGTAACAATGGCTAAAAGAGTGGAATGCACAAAGGGCAAGGAGGGGTATCTATGGGAGAGTAGGTGAGAGGGTCTAAGAGATGGCGTAGTGCTTCTTTAATGTACCAAGATTGTGAGAGAATTACCGGGCCAAGGTTTTTATCGGCCGGTTTAATCAAAATTTTATGATCATTTTTTAGAGAAGAGATGGCGTTCATCAAGAGGGTTTTGGGGAGGAAAGGAGAAGGATGACTAAGGATGGGTTTTAAAAGAGAGAAAGTACAATCAAAGGCAAGTCTCAAGGTGGTGGAGTGAGAGGGAGGGTTCCAAGAGGGGTTGGGGAGAGAAAAGGAAGGAGAGAGAGGGAGCCCTTCTTTGAAAAAAAATTTGAGTTGTAAGTTTCTCTCGAGGTTAGAGTATGCCCCGAAGATAGAAGAAGAAGGTCGAGGAGGGGAGGGGGGAATGTAGTTTAGTCCTAAGCCTAAAACTCTACACTCTGAGGATGAGATAGAGCGATTGGCTAGGTTGCGAAAGGAGAGGTTAGTAATCTTATGCTCTAAGGTAAAAAGCGTTTGCCTACCCATGGCTAAGATTTTGTAGAGACGGGGGTTGGTGAGGGGGAGCCAATATTTAGACCTTTCTCTATAAATATGGCAAGAGAGGGGGAGAAAAGAGAAGTTACAAGGAGGAGGGGTCCAAAGATGAGGATAGAGCGGGGTATGGGAGAAGAGCAAGTGGACCCAAGAAGAAGGGTGCTCAATACCTATTTCTTCCTCCTCCATTGCAAGTTTTTTGACCCTCTAGTTTTACAAGGGAGACTATGCTTTGGGTGGGGATGTGGAGGGTGAGAGAAAGAGGTGGAGGAGGAAGAAGGTCCCAAGGGATAGTTAGGTGTTTTCAAAAGGGGAGGGATATAGGTGGGGTTGGGAGAGGGGGGAGGAGAAAAAAGGGTTTTCTGGGAGGAGGAGCTCAATGGCGGTTTACAAGGGGTGTAGGGGGAAGGGAGGATTCCCGGGGAGGAGGGTTTAGGTTTTTTGAAGGGTTGATGACAACCCTCTTCATGAGAGGCCCTTACAAAAGGGAGAGTTTTCTTATTGTGGATTATACGATGGGAGTTTTTAGGGTTAGGAGGCCTCTTAGGCGGAGGTGAGAGAAGATTCTTCATTTGCGTGGTCACTTCATGATGCACCAATTCTCCAAACCGTTTCCTCTTTGGGAAGAGACTCCGCTTCCTCCAAAATGGTAGCTTGAGCCCTCTTCCTTGCATTATGAGCCACCGTGCTCATTGAAGAAGCCACATGGGTTTGGAGGATAGCATCTTGAAGTTGAGCATCAAACTCATGAAGTGAGGAAAGTTTCCAAGCAAGGAGTTGATTGGCCCAAGCTGAGGGTTGGACTCTTGGAAAGGAGATGGAAGCAAGTTTCTTGGTGAGGTCAAGAAGCCTCTCTTCAACTATGTCACGGTAAGAATCAAAGTCTTTTTGAAGGTTGGTGACAAGAATACCTTGGGCGTGAATATAGGCTTGGGTGCAATCCAATTGGAATTGGATGTTGAGTGCTTCTATCTTGGCACTCAAAAGTGCTTGTGCTTGAGAGTCCTCTAGGGAGAGGTGGGGAGGATTCATACAAAGGCTAAGGGGGGCTTTTTGGTTGGCGAGAAGATTTTGCAAATGAGTGAGGTGTGAAGAGGCTTTATGGAGTTTTAGGTTAAGGGTTTTGAACTCGGCTAAAGAAAGGGCAACAATTTTGTCAAATTCCAAGGGTTTGTTGATGGCGGGAAGAATGGGTAGGGTATCCATAGGTGGGTTTACGGCTAGGAATGGGGCAAAGGCGAAGGAGGAGGAGTTAGCCGCGATGGAGCCGAAGGTGGTCGGGAATGTGAAGGGGGGGCTTGAGAGAATACCGCTTTGGTTTGACTTGGAGAAGGAATTTTTACGTGATACAAAAGCCGCATTAGCGGAGCCAAAAGCATTGGACGAGGGGAGGGAGAGTTGATCAAGGTCTTCGAGGGGTAGGTTGGCCGTGAGGCCTCGTATCTCCTCCGGGCCAAAAAGAGCCTTCTTGGAAGAGGTTAGGGTAGAGAAAGCTGGCAAGCCAAGGGCGTGTTGTCCCCAAGCGGACGGGTTGACGAGGGCCGCCGCCGAGGTGAATCCCGGGAGAGAAACGCCCCCATTGGGAGGGCCCAAGGATGTGCGGGTGTTAGCGGGGAAAAGCGTCGAAGAAGAGGTTGTAGCGGTGGCGGATTGCAAGAAAAGGGCATTAAGCCCGCTGCCGGCGAATAGAGGACCAACCGATCGGGTGGTGAGGGCAGCTTCGTTTGCCATCGAATGCATGGAGGGATCGTTGGGAGAAGCCGAGGCCCCCGCATTATCCATAGTCGATGGTTGGAAGGAACCTGCCGTTGTAGAAGACATGGGAAGGTAGCCTAATGTATTGGCTTAACCAAAAAAGTGAAAGATAATACCCTGTGCAACGAACAATCGAGGTTCTACAGAGCTGCCGAAAAGTCGGGGTGCTTCAGAGATGCTGCAGCTCTGCCGGCTAGAGAGGGTGGCAGCTTGCTTGACCTGGTGGAATGGCTATGGCTGTCGTAGCTGTGAGCGAGGTGGGTACTGTGGCTGCTCAGAGAATATGCAGCAAGCGCCTCGCCAAGCCTCTGAATGCTACCTGGTCGCAGTATTGCAGGGCCGCCGTGTGGGCAGTTCATTGCGTGTGAAGGCCTTTGAGTCGCTAGCGGCCAACTGATAGCATCACGGTACTTCGCCTTTCGGTGATTCGCAACTCCGTATGATTTGCTACTACAGCGGTTACGCGCTGAAATTTGAAGCAGTTGGTGGCCGTAGGGCCCTGATGGTTCCAGATGCTCGAGCCAAGTGGACGTAGCAGGTGAGTGCCACCAACAGCAACTTCTTGGAGTGTGTAGGCAGGCTTTAGATGCCTTCCACAGGGGGACTTCACAAGGGCGCACCGCCTGTAGAAACAACTAGGAGTGGCACGCCATGGGCTGGGAGGTGTGCCTAGGAGATGCACCTGCGGGCTGGGGGGTGCTCAGCACAGGTGTGGTAAGCTCTCAGTAAGACCCAAGTGGTTATGGAGGCTAGGTGCAGCAAGAATGCAGAAGCCAGTGACGTTGCAGCAAGCTCGTAGTAGTTGTGTGTGCGCAGCCTATTGAGAGGGCCGTGCGCTGTAAGATATGCAGAGATGCAGTGGGTGCTGTGTAAAGGAAGGGAGAAACGTCGAAGGCTCGGAGCTCGTAGGGGAAAAGGGGAGCATAGGTGCTTCGCGCTGTGAGGAGGAGCTGGGGCAAAGGCGACAAGTACAAAAACGTTCCCGCGTACTGCCGTTTGCCTTGGAAAGAGAGAGGCCCCTAAAGTAAATGAAAGTTAATTTCGAAGTAAGGGCGGGCTCCCATGCGTACCGGCGGGGTCTCTTGGTGGCAGAGGTCTTCAAGGCTGCTCACAATCCTTTGCACAAGGTAAAGAAAGTGACAAATGCGATGATGAGGTCCGAATTTGGGTAGCCAGAAGGCAGAAGGGCTTATTATATGGTGAGGAATTGTGGCAAACTCCACAGTACTCACTTATTTTGGTATTTGGATAGGGTTTGTTTGTTGGCAAAAACCGCCTATATGTCCAAAGAGGCGTTTGACCTAATTAATCATGCAGAATGAGGGCAGAAGGTGGATTGGGCATCCTTCATTTTTGACAGATTGCAGCTTTCAAAGCCAAGGGATAAAAGGATCTCACCCTCTGTTACCAAGGTAGCTCCTTACTTGCAGGCAATTTTCTCCTATGTGCTGCAGGTACCTCTCACACCCACACCACCAAGCTTTGTTAAAAGTCAAGAACTGTAGAGCTTGGGTGATGCAAAGCGTCGGAAGTTAGATTGGGATATGCCTAGTAAGGACAAGCTTAAATCTGCATTGGGCCAAGGAAGTAAGTCAGCAGCAGCTGGCACAGATGAAAAGGTACAGTCATCAGGGAAGGTCACGCTTTTCCCTTCTATGTGACAGGATTGCCAAAAATCAACACCAAGAGCCATACCATAACTCTGTTTCTGCAGAAGGTTTGCGAGGGTTCAGGGGAGCATACCCCTATGACACGGGCCATTAAAACAACCCCTTTTTCTAAACCTGCAAGTGTTAAGTTGGATGGGGTGTTCTCAGTTCAAGATGCTGTTCAGAGTTTGTCAAACTTGAATCTGTTTATCTGCAATCAGGAGGCTATGATCCTCACCCTTGAGATACAAAAGGCTGAGGGGGAACGCATTGATAGCTTGGAGTGTGAAGTCGGTCAGCTGCTGCAGAGTCGGGTGGATGAAGTATTGAAGGAGAAGACATTATTATAGGAGGAGTTAGCTCGGGTCAATGCGGATATGCGTAATCGGATTTCTAAGATGGCAGGAACTGCACAAGCATTTCAGATATGGGTAGATGGGCTTAAGGAGGCCACAGAGAAGCAGTTTCATGAAGTGGAGGATAAGAATGCACATCTTATTTCAGATAACAATTTTTTGATGAATAGGCTAACTCCATTGGTGGATCTGGAGAGGGCCACTTTGGATGGACAGGGTGTCATAGGTGTGTTGGTCTCTGATGCAGATATGGATGTTTTGAAGAAAGAGGTGTTTGATCACACCAAGGAATTGTGGCACCAAGCAGCAGGGCTTTTTCAAGAACACGTGGTGAAGCCGATTGATAAGTACAAGTCGTGGTTTGAAGCTGCTGGAGAGCATAAGGCCCACGAGGAGAATGTCGAGCTGCGTGTGCGGAATGCTAAATTGGAAATGCAATTGGAATCAATCCGCAAGCAGCTGATGGAGCAGTAGACTAGTATTCAA
The DNA here is from genome assembly GCF_014529385.1 of Adiantum capillus-veneris. NCBI lineage: Eukaryota > Viridiplantae > Streptophyta > Polypodiopsida > Polypodiales > Pteridaceae > Adiantum > Adiantum capillus-veneris. The sequence continues at coordinate 115,051,779 of NC_140938.1, read as the reverse complement.
ATGGGAGCACAAGCTGCAAATGTGCATGAACTACATGAGAGTAGCATGGAGACAGTTGCAGAAGGTTCAGGTCTTGTGGTTGATGTGGATGTAGAACCGCTGGCAGTACAGTCACCTGTGGGAGAGGATGCAATTGTTGAAGTGAATCAGAAGCAGGGACTGAATGCAGCAAATCAAAGTGGTTAAACATGGATCAAGGGATCATGGGTCCGAGGTCAGCCTATGGCTCAAGCCAGCGGGCTATGCCAAGTGTTAAGGCTACACCTCAGTGGAGTAGGATTTTGACTTTAAAAGTGACTATGTAATGAACCTTAATATGGGGTGTGTCTTTTGGGATCTTAAGTGTAGGGATGTTTATTTAGGTCAAGGGGTGTTCGGCAATAGACAATTCACGTTACGATGATGAAGAGGATGTAATGGCAGATTCCTATAGTATTAAGGAAGTGTAGAATGTTTTGTCAACACTGTTGTCTTTTTTCTCTTTTTGTATTCTCATCAGTGAAGTATTCTAAATGCATAATGGAAGCAGCGAGTCTTTCCAGAGTATGTCTGCGAGTCTGTACTGAAGTTTGTAGCGATGGCGGAATTCTGTGAATGTTCAGAGTGTTTGTCAGACTGTTTGTCAGAGTTGAATGATGTTTAAATGGGAGAGTTAAGGGCAATTATAAAACTTGTCTCTGACACAAGGCAATACCACCATCACACTGCTTAATGATGAAACATCCCCAAGTCTTTCATCTTGAAAGTAGCATTCAACTCAACCTTAAATTTAGCAATATGTCTCTCATTTGGTCCAGTGATCAGCAAATCATCCACATAGAGAACCACAATGAGAAGTACATCACCCTCACGCTTTACATACAATGTGTTTTTTGTTGGACTATTGCGAAAGCCTTAATTCACCAATTGAGTGTCAGCCTTATCATACCAAGCATGAGGAGATTGCTTCAACCCATACAAATCCTTCTTACATTGGTACACTTTATCCTCTTGTCCTTTCTTGACAAAACCGCAAGGCTGCGTTAGATAAACTTCCTCAAATATGTCACTTTGTTTGACTGATGTACATCCCAACCAAAATGAGGTTCCAATGCATATAGAAAACACACAGTTTTCATACAAGAAGTGGGAGCAAGTCTCTTCATAATTTATGCCTTTTTATTGTGCATAACCCTTTTGAACCAAGTCGAGCCTTATAGCGATCAATCTCATGATCCGGCTTGCGTTTCAACTTGTAAACCCACTTCGTATCAATGGCCTTTTTACCAAGAGGCAAATCACATAAAGTCCATGTGTCATTTTGTATAAGTGCATCATATTTTGATTGCATGGCAGCCATCCAAATTTTTGAATTATGTGCTTCATCAAAAGATAGAGGTTCCTCAACGTTACATAAACTAGACACAGCCAAAGCATAACAATCTGATGCATAAGATGCATGGCAAGAACCTGAACGAGTATGACTAGACAAAGGTGCATCCAATTTACTGTCACGCAAAGTATGCACTCGCCATTTTGACATACCTCTAGCATGCTCATTCTCAGCCCTTTCGTCATCAAGTACATCATGTACATCTACATCAATAATAGGCTGATCTTTAACATTATCAAAAAATCCCATAGATTGTACATTTGCATCATTGGAATTTACATTCTAACTTTTCTCCATTGAAGAGAGGCAACAAAGTGTCATAAATGTCATGTGAGCTTACATTATTGTCTCTAGTACATGACAGCAAGGGATCAACAGAATCTTTCACAAAGACAACATCCCCTGAAACCAAGATACGCTTTGTTTACGGATGATACAACCTGTAACCTTTTCTTTTATCACTATAATTGAAAGAAATACATTTGGAAGCCTTATCATCCAATTTTCTTCGCTGCGTTTGTGGCACCAGAGCATATGCCACACAGCCAAAATTATGCATGTGCTCAATAGAAGGCTTTCTATCATGCCATGCTTCATATGGAGTCATAGACTGCAAAGCTTTTGTAGGACACCAATTAAGTACATAAGTGGCACATGTGCTGGCCTCAAGCCAAAATGAATGTGGTAAAGCTTGACTTTTGACCATACATCGTGCCATTTCCATAAGAGACCGGTTTTTCCTCTCAGCAACATCATTTTATTGAGGTTTATACGGCATTATACATTGGTGTTTTATCCCACGAGTCACCAAAATTACATTAAATTCATGAGACATATACTTCCCCCCTTGATCAAAGCAGAGGGTGCCCCTAGTACATTTTCAGACATTTTCAGCCATAGCTGTAACATTTAATATACTAGTAACTTGTGTGTAGCGGAAATCGATAACATAGTGAGCATTTCATTAAGAACAAGATCCTAATGAGCATAGAGAGAGTACTTAATTTGAGAAACCAACCTAGCAATTTACACCTAGCTAATTTTGCATTGACAATACTTGAAAAGAGAGAGAAATAAAACAATTGACAACAGTTGAGGACCGATTTACATGGAGCCGGTCCCCCCTCCATAAAGGCTTTGTATTATAGCTTCTCCCATCAAAGGAGACTTTTGTACAATATAATTCTTGTGTTCCTTGACAAAAATCGTTGGTGCAATGAAGATGGAAGCTTCATGCACCAAATTATGCTTCAAAAACACACCTAGTGTCCCCAGCCCAGTCCCAAACCTCACACACCTTCAAAAATGGTGAGAGCTAGCAGGGAATGAGGATAGATTGAGAGAAAGAAGATGTACTTTACGAGAAAGAAGTATTCTCCTCACGTAATCACTCTAATAGCATAGCTTAGCTTAGTACTTAACATGGTAGAGGAGATGAGCATGCCAATGAAGCTTGGCTCTTGGTTGGATTTGCATTCCATAGCCAAGAGTTGTTGGTGTAGGCCTCTACTTCTCAATTCTTGGAAAAGGAGATGGAGTTCTTCTTGCACACATGAGTTGTGTGTATGTGTAGCAATCAGTTAGAGTAAAATGCAGCCTTCTCTCTCATCTTGGTCGAACCCTCTTGCTATTTGCTCATGCTGGCATCCCATTGGCTCTTGTAAAGCTTAGCCAATCACAAATTAGAAGCATAATTGATAGCCTTTTGACAAGTGTCCCCCTTTCCCCTTTTGTGAGAGCTTTAGGTAATTAAATAATTCAACTAAACTCTCATTGGACCTCTTACTCTTCTGGCCAGTAGGAATGAGGCAAGCCATTGGGCTGTTGAATGCTCATTCGACCCCTTGGTAGACTATCCAGTAATCTTCTAGGGAGCTTAATTTCTATTAATTCTTTTATCAAGCATTTTTAAATTGATTAGACTAATTTTACTCTAGCCTAATTTTCATTGGTCCACCTCTATGGCCATCCAATAGGATTTGAGGGGAGGTTGGGGGCAACTGGCCTAGGAACCTGACATGTTTCTAGTATTCCCTTTGTGTAAAGGGGGAGCCTTGGAGTGTGTGTGTGTGTGTGTGTGTGTGTGTGTGTGTGTGTGTGTGTGTGTGTGTGTGTGTTTCTCTCTCATCCTCTACTAAAAGGGCTCGTCTCCTCCTTCCTAGGGATGTAGGAAGACTTTTTAGTCTTCCCATGACCATCCAAATTTCCCCTTGCTTTGGCCATTGGATTAATGAGTTAATTTTTGGAACCTTAGCCTATGGAAGCCTTAATGGAGCTAAGCCTTAGGTCTTTTAATCCCCATTGAAGCACATTGCTCTTTTGTTGATTGTCCCCCTTTGGATCCCTATTTCCCTCCTTTGGATCCCTGACAGAGACCGGTCTAGCAACCTTACCAATATTCTAGCTTTTACTCCCCTGGTACTTCCCCATATTAAATGATCAATTTAACATGAGAAAATCATTTGGGAGCATTAGATATTAGTTTGTATGACATTATCTCTCTCTTTAAATCATAGTCGTCATCGACTAATAGGTAGAGAAGATAAAGCCTAGTCATTAGTCCATTTGCTAGCGGGTAGAGGATCCTTGTTTTATCCTACGACACCATTCCAGAATGGATGACTAGTCCATTTGGTGCTTGAGAGCCTTAGCTGCTGCAAGCATGTCTGCACATTAGTCCGTATCAATCTTCCATAGTAGAGTGACAAGCGCTACTTGGTGTTCGGGAGACTTCGTTTCCACAAACATGATCCTAAGCATGCATACTCCTTAACATGTGGGCACAATAAAGAAAAAGAGAGTCTTATAAGACAAAAAATTTGTTCATTTATACATATTTACATTTGCTTACTGTAGGGAGTCATTGTAAGCATTGACAAGGTTTAGGTTATCCTTTTATTGTATGCCTTGCATCCATCTAGCATCTTCAAAAGGATAATTTTTAAACTTGATAAGATATCGTCGGATAGTCTTACCGCCGTAATACCTTGTCTTCGTGTCAGAGAATGGACTCGGACTGCAGCACCTCTTCTTGGTCCTCGATCTTTGGTGGGTCTTCAACGATTGCTTCTTGAGGTGGCTCTCATTTGTAAGGCTTTAATAGGCTCACGTGGAAAACATTGTGCATGAGCCAATGGTTGGACAACTTGAGTTGATAGGTCATCTCATCGATTGGCCTAAGAATCTGAAAGGGACCATAGTACCTTTTTGTTAACTTTGCAATACTTTGGTGTCCTGTAGGATTGTTGCCTGTTGTGTGCCTTAATCGAGCCTTTGGAAACATGAGCAAGACCCAATCATTTTGTATAAAGGCTAGGGCTCTTCTGTGCTTATCAGTAGTAGCCTTTGCCTTTGCTGATAGATGGATATAGCATCCTTAATCTTTTGGAAAGATTCTTGCAGGTCTCGGCTATATTCATCTACAGAGCAGCAGCAAAGATCTTCCCATGTACCTTGAGTAGCAAGGGACTTTTTTATCTTCCCTCTATCACCTCAAAAGGTGCTTTTATCGTGGAAGTATGTACAATGTTATTGTAAGCATACTCCACTAAGGGTAAGTACTTTCCCATTGGGACTTTTGATCTACTTCTATGACATAAGCTTTTAGTAGATCAAGAATTGTTAGGTTAGCTATTTCACTCTGGCCATCTGTTTGGATATGATTGGCCGAAGAGAAGTTTAGCCTTGTACCTAAATTCTCAAAGAGATCCTTCCAAAAATTACTGGTCATTCTAGGATCTCTATCTGACACTATGGACATTGGCAAGCTGTGGTACTTGATGAAGGGGATCGGGGAGCACCACAGACGGAGAGTGAGAGAGAGAGAAGGAGACACACACGATGTGGGTGGGGAGACTCAAAGAGTGAGCAACCCCCTATACAGTTATGCTATGTATAAGGTATACAAGTCAGTGGGCGCCCAGACTCTGGGCGTCCGGGCAAGGCACAGACGCCTATACCCCAACAACCTCCCACTTAAAGCCGACTGTAGCAAGAGAACCTAGTCTAAAGACTACAAAAGGCGAGAGAAAACCGCTCTCAACCGATGCCCACTGGCTGGCTGTGATCGTGTGCATCCGGTTGTCTTGCTCCCGTGTAAGTCCATACACCACCAGACGTACCGCACACATACTGCAAGTATGTACGCAATACCTGCATATCTCCCTCGTGCACTATGCCATCATCAGTCAACAAATGACTGACAACCCCAATTGAAAATGCTCCCACTGCAGCTGCGATATCCGGTCTCAAGATCAGCATCTCATACATGAGACCACAGAATGCCGATGAAATGCTAGCGGGCCATGCTAGCTCTACGGAGCATGCATCAACATATATATCCCTGGCAATAGGCATCTCTGACCGACAAGGCGTGTCAGCCACATGCATCTCCTGACTGTCCGCAAAAGACGCATCACCCTGTCGTGCAACCTAAGAGCAAACCAGCTGCTCTAGGTGTCTGCTGGAAGACATATCCTGCACAACTATATACCCATGCTCACTGTCGAGCATAGAAAGGAACGACTGCATAATCGCTGACATCTCAGCCTCCTCTGCAATCATCCACTGCAAACATGACCACTCAATCTGTTGTGACTCACTAGAGCTCTCATGCTCTAACTCCTTATGCATAGACTCTTGCACAACTTCCTCCTGTCGTGACTCACTGGAGCAAGACCGCTCTACCTGTCTATCCTGCATAGAAGTATCTCGCACAACTGACTCTCTGCTTTGCTCAGTCACTAGCAAAGCATGCATGTCTGACTCTGTCACCTCTCTGTGTCACTGTTAACCCTCACGGCACACGGACACCCTATGATCTATAAATGTTGTATTATTTAAGTAGAGTCAGGCACCGGGCTTGTCGGTCCAATAGGGAAAGGTAGAGTGATCGCCGATGAGAGGCGCACTCTAACACGAACATGCTAGGGTTAGTTGGCTAAGCATGGGCGCCCAAGTGTGAATGGGGTGAGCTCCTATAAAAGCCAACTAAACCTAATTTTTACTCATTCTCTCATTTGTGCAATAGAAGAGTGCTCTTGCTCCATCTCCATCTTCTTCTTCTTCACCTCCTTGTGTGTGTGTGTGTGTGAGAGAGAGAGAGAGGGAGAGTGTGTGTGCGATCGAGCATTACGAAGGCACGACGGCGGCGAAGCGGTTGAGCGCGGCACGACTGCAGCTTCTTCTTCATCGCGGCGAGGAATCCACCACGAGGGCGAGCATAGAGCGGTGAGTGACACACCCTTTGTTTCCTTGAGCTTGCTAGTTTAGGCTTGTTGTGTGCTTGGAGCCGTTTGTGGCTCGCACACGGTGTATTGGCAAGTCCCTTGCTTCGATAGTGCGGCAAGGAGCGCACATTTTTGGCGCCGCTGCCGGGGATATGCCCTACACTAAGCTCGGTTAGCACTTTACGCTTCCTTATGGTGCAATTTCTATCATAGGAAAGGCAGGGAAGGAGTGTGTGGAGATTTCTGTTTTTTGCGTTTTCTGCATTTGCTGTCAAGTTTCAATTTCTGCTATTGTCTGCGTTTTTTCAATTTCTGCAATTTCTGCATTTTCAAGTTCGGCGTTTTCAATTTCTGCAATTTTCTACATTTCTGCGTTTTTCAATTTTCTGCAATTTCTGCATTTTCAAGTTCGGCGTTTTTCAATTTCTGCAATTTTCTGCATTTCTGTGTTTTTTCAATTTTCTGCAATTTCTGCATTTTCAAGTTCGGCGTTTTTCAATTTCTGCAATTTTCTGCATTTCTGCGTTTTTTCAATTTTCTGCATTTCAGCATTTTCAATTTCTGCGTTTTCAATTTCTGCAATTTTCTGCATTTCTGCGGTTTTTCAATTTTCTGCATTTCTGCATTTTCAATTTCTGCGTTTTCAATCTCTGTATTTTCTGCATCAAAAAAAAAAATCTGAAAAAAAAAAATTATTTATAAATTTAAAAAAAAATCGAAAAATAAAAACGCGAGCGAGCGGGCGGCTAAATTTTTCAAAAATTAAAAACGTGACTCTTAAAACGGACGGGTTGGTTTGTATAAAAGGTAGATCGGGATCATTTTCCCAAGCCCAAGCCCAAGCCCAGGCCCAGGCCTCAGTCCTCAGTCTTTTGATATATACTAGACTCACTCTTATATATATACCCTACTCCCTCAAGAGAGAATGAGAGCATGTGGGACAAGTCCTCCACTCTCCTCCTTTCTCTTCCCACTTGCACCCTTAGACTTTCTAGTTTGGGTCTAGTTCCTTACTGGAAATTGACAGTTTTAGGGATTCCGAGGGCATAGAGTGACCAAACGGAGGGCTGTAAAGCACGGCACGACCCTCTGACCGATACGCTCGTTTCGAGCTATCACACGGCCCATTCCACGACACGCTCTAAAAAATCTAGCAAAAAAACAAACAAAAAACACGCTAAAAACTAGTCACAAGGCCTCCTAGAGCAGCTTTTTGACACCTTAGGGTATCAGAAGCACATGCACTTACGCTCTGGGCGGGTGCTAGAACACGAGCATATTGAGGGTGCCTCTGTTCATACGGACACCCATTACCCATCCACGATAAGCTCTAGACCCTCAGCGGGGACACAAGGTAGCACCACTCAAGACCCTAAAATAGCCGCTAGTGATTCCTCCTCCGACTCAGAAATCATGGAAGCATATCCTACCCAAAACACTGAGAGAGAAGGCCATGCACCTCCCGAAGCTCCACAGCCTAGTACTAGTATGTTTAGCCGTTTCATGGAAACATTCGGTAGAGCTACTCGCTCGGAACCTGATGCAAATGAAGCACACGAAGGGGGTGGGGAAGTGGACTCTCCTTTCACATCGCACGTGGACCCCACACCCCCAAAGAGTGTCCATGTGGATATCCTACCAACTTCTTACCAAGAAGGCCCTATTGAGCTGCCTCCTTCAGAAGTTCCCTCTAGAGTACCGTTGGTGACAAGTAAAACCACGGGGAGCAACATTGCTTCTACCTCACAAGAAACCGTTAACACGTCGACTCTAGAAGGATTGTTCATTAATGATCATTGGACATACGACTTCCACACTGAGGTGTTGACGGATCTACACTCTGGCCACGCCTACCATGTAGTATGGATAGAGATTGTACAATCCACCTCTAGTGCCACGAGCATCGAAGATCAACAGAAAATGATCTGTAATGTTATCCATGGCATTATTCAATCAAAAAGGCAAAACCGAGGGGTAAATATACTCTCAACTGGCCCCATGAGATTTCTGGATACGAGCAAGGCTCAACAACCTACTCTATCACAAATGGAGACTCCTCTAATGAGCCCCATGGACCCATCTTACGTCATTTCACCTGGGGTCTCTATGCAATCTGAGCCTCCAAGCGAAAACTTTAGCTTCCCTAACTTGGCTCAACCCTCTATCAAGGAAAACACAGTGCTCACTCCAGGGATAAGCCTGACAGAGAATGTACCGATGACATCTACGGTTAGCGCAGTGCCACTACCTAGTGTCGTAGTACCTAATATGGGGCCTCGACCGTATGTGCCTCTAGCCCCTTATGCACACATGGCCCCCACACCTCCAATTGTACCACTTGTTCATGCTCCTCGAGTGTCGCTCCCTAGCCCTTATCCGAGTGGACCTATGCCCGGTTATGTTCCATATCCTGCATCATCCACACATATGCCAAGACCGGTACCCGTTCCTCTCCCACATATGATTCCAAGAGTACCTCCACCGGCCCTGCCTCCTCACATAGGTGACTTGGCAGCGTTTGCTCAAACCATAGGTCGATCTATCGCGGAAAATATGCGTCATGCATCTGATAGAGAGCCTAGAAGTAAGGCAGTACAAATTGCCAAACTCACGCAAAAATTCAATGGGGACGAAGATGCTAGGAAACACATTGAAGTGTTTGAACAAGTATGTGATTCCTTAGGGGAACGCAACGAACTACATAAGTGCAATGCCTTAAGCTTGACATTAAGTGGGAAGGCTGGAGATTGGTATACGACCCTAAGGGTGGACGAGAAAACAATCTACCCTACCCTTCGAAGGTTGTTTCTAAAGGAGTACATACGAGAAGGTGTGCTTTGGGGTGTAGCATCTCAGCTACAAAAGGCCGAACGTAAGGAAGGAGAGTCACTAAGGGACTTCATTAGTCGTCTAAAGCACTTAAACTCTCGTTGCCCTGTAAATGAGCGCTTCAACAATAACCAACTGCTTGATCGATTCATTCGAGGGTTGAGGAATGAAGGAATCTATAATGGACTAGTGATTAGAGGTATCACAACCTGGGAAGATGTCACTGCCAATGCAATCCAATTAGAGGACAACTTGATGATAGCAGGCATGAGGGTGTCTACTGACACGAGATCCACTAGCTCACAAGCCATTGAGTATGAACCCATGACTGCAAAGCCCATTGCCAATGAGCCAAAGGTATTTGAGACATTCTTGACAGACCTCACCAAGGCAATCCAAGAGTCTCTTAAGGATAACAGACCCCCTCAAAATAGTCACATGTATCCAAGAAGGGAGCAACAATGGTGTTCCATTTGCTTAGGTCCACATAGCACTAGTGAGTGCCCTACGTTTAAAGTAAAATTTAATGGAACTTGCAACGCATGTGGTAGGTATGGTCACCAAGCTAAGGATTGTTTAATGATCAAACGTATGATGGCAAATAGACCACCTGTAGCCTGGACGGATGCACCTCGAGCTCCTGTATTGATGCCTGCTCCACCTGTTGAGCAACTACCGCAACACATGGTCCCTAGACCTCAAAATGTTGTACAAGCTACACCGCTACCACCTCCTGTGCTAGGACCGCAGCCCCCGCATCCAAGAGTCGCCCCTATGAACCAAGTGGGTTGCGAGCCATCAAATGCTTATCCAGATAGCTGTGAGGAGGAAATAGACACTAGTATTGCCTACGGACTTGATACATTGGAAGAATGTCCTATATACTACATGGAAGATTGTTGGGGACAAGTCAAGCCGGTTTATCAAGCTGCTGCTCTCGCATCCAGAGGTCAAAATATCAACACCCAGGCTAGGAGGCCACCTCTTCAATGCTACGAGTGTGGTGGACCACATCGAGTAGCGGAGTGCCCTATTAGGCTGCAAAAGAATGCTGCACAGATGCAAATGAATCAAGGGAGCACATCTGCAATGCCAATACTCACATGTAATCGTTGTGGCATAGATCACTTGATTGCCCAATGCCCCTATAACCCAAATGCGCCTAAAATCACACCCCTGAATTTGGTCGAAATTGCTAGTGTGACATCGCCAATACCACCCGTCGCACCCGCTTATGCGATTACACGGTCCATGCTTCAAGGGCCAGGACATATCCTCGAAGAGAGAGATACCGCGTCAGTTATCCAAGCAAAGAAAAAGAAGACACGAAGGAAGAAGTCGCAGAATACGGAAAATTCAAAGCCAAGTTCCAAAACAAACATAGGAACAGGAGATGACCCCGTGTATATGAATGACCTCGAGGATGATTCAGATTCAGTCGAGACAATGGAGACTAGAACCAATACCACAAAGGGAAAGACCGACAAAGAAAACCGTAACATGGAACCAAATGAAAACCGAATAGGAGAAAACCATAAAGAGCCTCTGAAAACACCACAAGTGTTTCCAAATCCAATCCAAGACCCCCAAGATAAACCGCAGGGGCAAAAAGGGAAGAATCGTAAAAAGAAGATTGGGACGTACCCAAACCCAGTAGACGAGATTGAGCAGGTGAAACATCTAAGAGGTTTAGTGGAGGAGACTCAAAGGAAACTAGAACCAAAACCCATGCAGGTCAAAATTCATGACACAGTGTTTCCCACGCAAGTTCATCCACCCCACATGAACCATAGACCGTTAGCCATATCTAGTATCATCCAAGAAGGGAGTGAGGACGGGACATCAGAAAGTGAGCATACACCCTTCTTGTTGGAAAGGATGTTTAACGAAGGAATACCTAATCCCATTGAGGAATATGAGATTCCATCCTCACCAGTTCCTAGTCAAGGACCTACACCCTGCAAAACGCCAATGAATGTTGCCAAACTAGTGGACTTCATGTCTTCTGAGGTCCGAACCACCATCATAGCAAAGCTGTATGGAGATCCTGAGTTATTCCTTGCACTTCGAGCATTCCTTAACGGAGAGCTACGAACGGGATTACCGCAGTTTGCGCAACCAAATAGGCCTGACTCGATTATGATTGATGAGGAAAATCATGTGCAATCACTTGACTTAGATGGACACGAGTCTGTGATCGAGGTACCCATTAACGAATTAGGGCATTATTTTGAAGGCGACGAGTCTAATGCGACCCTACCCATCACTGCCAAGGGATTAACTATAAAGGGAATTCTTGATGGTGGTGCGGGAGTTAGCATCGTTACAAAAGATTGTTGGGAATCCATGGGAAAACCCCGCCTCAGTGTTACTAACATTGTGGTAAAGATGGCAAATGGTACCATAGCCAAACCTATGGGGATGCTCAAGGATCTTAAGATCAAAGTTCTAGGACACAAGGTACGACATACGTTCATTGTAATGGATTTCTCTAAACACCTTATGTCATATGAAATGATTTTAGGACGATCATTCATGAGGGAAGCACAAATGGTTCATGATTGGTCTAAAAATCATGTCTATTTGCAATTCCAAGACTCTGTCCTGAGAGTGGATTTGGTGACTGGTAAGGTACACCCCTTAGGGAGTAAAACCATTATTGATCATCGCTCTGACACCACAGTTCACTCGGCCCCACTACAATATTGTTACACTTGTAAGAAGGATACAGACATTAGCCAAGATTCTCCTTATATGGATATCCTACCTGGGATGACTGAGTCGGACAATGTGGATTGGGTCCACCTAGCATCAACCATAGACACTTGGGGAAATAGGGGGACGACCTGGGTAACACCTGAGGGGGATGAAATGCCTATACCCTTAAATATGCTACAAGCAATGCATATCGCTTCCGACAAGACTCATCCTAAGGTAACAAAGAAAACATACAAGTGGGTCCCTAAAGCTTCTTTAGTGACCATAGCTAGTGCTAAAAGACAGAAGCCTTGTAAGAAACGTACCACTCGCTCCAAGAAAAGTAAGAAAATGTTGCGATGGATCCCTAAACGACTATTGGAAGCCCAAGGCTACTATCAAGGAAATGATCAAATCTGGGTGCCAAAACGTAGATTGTGCTCTTACCTATCACCTGACCCAAGTGAGCCCAATCCCGTAGCTCCAAAACGAATCAATGATCGTGGAAAGAAAAAAATCATAGAATGCTACACACCCGCTCCCGAGCTAGTTTGGGTACCAAAGAAAGAACGATTTGTTCCACCTAGCTCAGGAAGGGGGGAGTCCCATGAAGCTTCTAGCTCCTCATGTAATACATCCATAGAGGTAAAAGCTTCTACACAGCCTCCATCTATAGTAGTGGACCTCCATGAAGCTACAAAAGAATCCACACCTCCCAGTGTTCAAGAATCACCTGATGAACCCCTTCAAGTTCGATCCTGGGAGAGTACCTTACCACCCTTGCAACCTGACGAGGCACCTAGGGTAATAGAAAACTACTGGCAAAAATCCTCACCTATTACCAACTGGAACAATTGGTTTAAAAGGGTGACAAGCTCATTTCAAATGGTATGATCTACCCAAGGAAGGGGGGAGTGTTTGCTGACAGTCATCATTCACTTGTTTCCCTCTCAACCTTTTTCCCTGACCTCTCAATCACCAATCTTAGGGAATGTACATATAAAGCTTTATACTCACAAAAAACAAAAAAATAAAGAGCAAGAGCAATTCGCAAACGAGTATGCACATTAAAAGTCAAAACATTGACTCAGACCTACACATGTCACATCTGGTACAGTGAAACAGAAACCTATGCCATAAAACACCTTTGATCCTCATCACTTGAGTGATGGAGGGTAGGTAAGATTAGTACGATAGGAGTGTTTCTGTTTTAGAGTTGAGTGATTAGCGAAGTTCTCTTTTCCCACTAATGTGCCTCCTGGAGGTATTCCTTTTGTTTCCTAGTGTGTACAGGAGCGTGTTGCTATTGATAGGATTTGGACCTTCATGGAACCTTTCTCTCGTTCACACTTCAAATCAAGCGCGACCATCGACACAAACAGGTGTTTCTTGTCCATTAGCATTGCCCCTTATCTTTTTGCATCCATGTTTGTCTGCTTTGATTGTGATTGGTAGCATAATATTCAGCGCATTGGCTTAGTATCAAACATTTAATTCAATGTTATGTTTTGTCATAATCACTTGTCTAGGTTTAAAAATCAAGCAGCCTGACTAAGCTAGTTTGACCAAGCTAGGTATTAGAAATCTTCTCTTAATACCATGGGGAATGCCTTCCTAATAATCAATGGTTACTTAGGTTCTTAATCCGATTTAGGCAGCATTGTATGAAATGTACTAGGGCTTTCTAGTGGGCTTAACCCTATTGACCTTTAGTTTAAGTATTATACAGGGAGTTTACTAATGTGATGAGCCTGGGGAGGGTAACAGTGTTATATGACCCCCCAAAGTTACAAAATTTAAATGCTGAAAATGAACAAGCAAAAATCAAAGTGCCACAATGTAAAATTTTAAGCTGGAAGAGAAATCCCTGCTTAAATTGGTACTTCACTCACATGTATCGCCTATGGTACTAGAGCCCTAGAGGTTCCCAGTGTGGGCGCTTTTCCTTGAAAAGCAAAAAACCCAAGGCATACAAAATCAGCACCCACTTCATAATTGAATCAATGTGAAAAGACTTTGGGGGGTCAAAGAAAAAGTAATCAGTCAGGCGATGATTTCATGAGAAATTCCTTTTATAGTAGCTTAACTACAAGGTTTTCTAGATATAGCCTCTAGTCAGCTCTCGAACATGAATACTTGGCTCTCGCGATTAAACAACTTAATTGACCACAGAAAATTAAGAAGCTTACCCATGGTATTAATATTCGATCTCTAGTACCTTTCGACCGTCAAATTAGCGACCCCATACTTGTTTAATTTTCTACCTTTACATCTGTTTATGCATTTGATTACATTGCAATTTAATGTTCATTGCTATCAAATTGTTTGAAATTCTTTGACCAATCAATGTGTCTACCTAAAACTGCATATGCTTTTTAAGAGAATGCAATTACTGTGCCAATGTTGTTGGATTTTGCAGTGACTGAAGAAGGCTAAGGACATTCATCTCAAATGCTCTTCCACCTCGACGAACCAGCTTCAACTCAATAGCTTCCGAGGACGGAATCTACATCAGGAAGGGGGGCATGTTAACCCTCACGGCACACGGACACCCTATGATCTATAAATGTTGTATTATTTAAGTAGAGTCAGGCACCGGGCTTGTCGGTCCAATAGGGAAAGGTAGAGTGATCGCCGATGAGAGGCGCACTCTAACACGAACATGCTAGGGTTAGTTGGCTAAGCATGGGCGCCCAAGTGTGAATGGGGTGAGCTCCTATAAAAGCCAACTAAACCTAATTTTTACTCATTCTCTCATTTGTGCAATAGAAGAGTGCTCTTGCTCCATCTCCATCTTCTTCTTCTTCACCTCCTTGTGTGTGTGTGAGAGAGAGAGAGAGAGAGAGAGAGAGAGGGAGAGTGTGTGTGCGATCGAGCATTACGAAGGCACGACGGCGGCGAAGCGGTTGAGCGCGGCACGACTGCAGCTTCTTCTTCATCGCGGCGAGGAATCCACCACGAAGGCGAGCGTAGAGCGGTGAGTGACACACCCTTTGTTTCCTTGAGCTTGCTAGTTTAGGCTTGTTGTGTGCTTGGAGCCGTTTGTGGCTCGCACACGGTGTATTGGCAAGTCCCTTGCTTCGACAGTGTGGCAAGGAGCGCACAGTGACTGCTCAAGTCGTGCCCCAACTGTGTGCACAACGAGCTCACTACTCTGCACTCCATGCAAAGTACCCTGCAACCCATAAGCAAAAGAGACTCGCATGCTCTCTCGCTCTCTACCTGGCTGCGTGATCACAGAGACAACACCATCTCTCGCGTGATCCACATGCAATGGGTAACTTGTACCACTCCTGGCACCTCTCGCAATCACTAGCGAACCCAAATGCATCACAAAATCTCGCTCTCGTAGCAAAATCTGACATCCACTATCCCGTAACTGTCTGACTGAGATCAAATCCCGTCTCAGATCTGACACATAACGCACATGACGCAGGGTAAATCTCATACCATTGGGCAAGGACAAACATACGTCTCATGTACCCTCAATGTCATACACAACACCATCAGCCATGTGCACACAACCAAGTCTCCCACTAGAAAACGTGCTAAACCACTCACGATGCGACGTGACATGGAAAGTAGCATCTGAATCTAGTAACCAATATGAAGACAATGTGCAATCCGATATGCAATCCGTAGACATAAGATCGTCTGAAGACAAGCTAGATGTAAATGTGACATCGCCGTCACAAGCATACTCAGTAACCACCGTACTGATCTCACTAGCATCTGTCATGCCCAAATCTGCATCACGCATCTGTCGCCTCCATTGTCTCAAACGCCTGAAACATCGACGCCTAATGTGCCCTCTATGTCCACAATGCCAACATGTCAAGTCTCTATGCCATCGAGACTTGCGTGTGGGATCAATCTCTCCCATGGACATAGAAGTGGGACTAGAGTCCCCTGTAGACATGGATGTCGCGTACATAGCATGTAAACTCTTCCATAAAGCATGAGTTGTAGTCTCCCTCGAGACCTGCCAGTAAATAGACTCAACCAGATTCAAACAAATCGTAGACATGGCTAACTCATCAAGATCCTGCCAATCATCATCACACATAGAATTGGGCTTCGCCGATAAACCATGCAAGGGTTTATCCTGCCCCAAATCCACCAATGCAACAAGCATATGTTCCTTCCAAGCAACAAAATCTGCACCATCAAACTGTGTCAGACCATAACGCTGGAAGTCAAATGAAAAATCAGCCATAATGCTCGCAAAAGAGCAACCAACAATAACTAGCAAATGTCAACCAAATCAGCCCTAAACTCGCTCGAATCGCATCAACAAAAGTCTGCAAATATGGCTGTAAGATATGGCTGCAAACCAACCCCAAAACAGCCCCAAAATTCAACTCTTAAATAGCTGCATAAACAAGTCACAAACGTGTCCTAGATCAGCCTACAACTGAGCCATACATGGACACCTGCAAAGAGGAAACAATGGCTGAAAATTCAGCGCCCAAATAAGCCCTCAAAGCTGCCTGCAAACTTGTAAACCTGTAGCTGAAACCTGCTGAAAAAACTCAAGCCATTAGTGCTCGAATCCGGCTACCTAGCTCGTAGCCAAACAAGCATACATCACAATACTCACTCCTGTGAGTGTGCCAAGATAACTGTACGCCTGTCAAACCGTGAGCTAATCACCAAGCCCACACTGTGCGGTATCGATGCATACACACACACAAATCTCCCACCTACAGAGAACACCGCACGCAAATGCTAAGTGCAACCCGCAATCTCTACCTAAATCGCATAAATGATACGCATAAAACTCCTGGGAAAATTTCGCCAGAGTTTCATCAGTAAAACGGCCACAAAACCAGTAACCAAACTGACTGCACGCTCAAAACCATGAGCAACCAAATCGCATCAAACCGCACTCCAAATGCATGCACCAATCTCCACACTTTGCATACATCATTGCAAACACCTGCAAATCTAGTACACAAATATCTTCTCTACCTGTGAGTGCCAAAAAACATGCTCGAGGCATACATTGCCGAGCTCAAAATGCAATCACATTAGTCTCCCTGAGCATCAAACCACATAAGGCATACATTGTATCCTCCCACCTGTGAGGAAACTTGCAGCAAATATCACTCTCACATCTGAGAGCAAACCATGTGTGGAATCCTCGACACACAATAAACAACTGCTGCTGCAGAAAATTCAGCGTTCAGAATTTTAATATTCTGATATGACGAGCGCGTCCGGAGCGTGCCAAAACCCCAAGGTAGACTCCTGGATCACATGTATCCGAATCCGGGTGTGAAAGCTATGCCAAAAAACCTCCGTTTCGACCCAAAAACGCAGCATAAACTGCCAAAAGAGCGCTGAAAAATGCAGCTCCTCAACCGTAACTCGAATGAAGTTTTTGATGGCTCGAATGGCTTCGAGAGGGGGGTAAAACACTAGAACGCTTGGTGAAAACTCTCTCAGAAAGCTGAATTTGCCGATGCCGAAGTCGAAACCCTGTTTGCACTCTTGAAAGTGCGCGCGAACGCGGACGCGATTTCGGGAATGAAACTGGCTCTCCGCTGTCGTCGTGACTGTGCACACACGCGCTCCCTCTGCACCTACGCTCTGATACCAATTGAAGGGGATCGGGGAGCACCACAGACGGAGAGTGAGCGAGAGAGAAGGAGACACACACACACACAGATATGGGTGGGGAGACTCAAAGAGTGAGCAGCCCCCTATACACTTATGCTATGTATAAGGTATACAAGTCAGTGGGCGCCCAGACTCTGGGCGGCCGGGCAAGGCACAGACGCCTATATCCCAACACTTGAAGATTTGTGATATAAAGAGGACAGCCATTTGATGGGCTTTGATAGTCTTTTTGATAGGTATGAAATGCGCTTGTTTGCTAAACCTGTCTACTATCGTCCATATTCTTGTATTCCCATGGATAGACTTGGGAAATCCAAAGATAAAATCCATTGATATTCTCTCCCACTATGAATTAGGGATTGGCAAAGGTTGAAGCAATCTAGGTTGCTTCCCTCTATCAAACTTTGTCTTTTGGCATACCATACATTTTGAAACGTACTCTTGTACGTTTGCTTTCATGGCAGGCCAATAGAAATATGTTTCTAGCCCTTTTAGGGTAGACTGAATCCCTCTATGCCCTGCCTATGGAGGAGCATGAGATTCATACATTCGTTCTCACATAGTGAGTTAGTAACGCATAGTATATTGCCATAGAGAAGATAACCATCTTGTAGGGTAAATGGTTCTTCTTTCTTCCCTAGTGCAAGGGCTGAAATCACATCTCTAAAATCGGGATCGATAGCATACTCATCTATCATAGAAGATAGATCCTTGTGAGTTGTTATGGATACCGCATTCACTCTCAGTCGTCTGGAGAGTGCATCGGCTACTTAATTATGCTTGCCAGCAATGTGAGCAATATGAAAATGAGATTATGAAAGGAAATTTTCCCACCTCATTTGTTTGTCAGAGAGCTTGGTCTGCGTCATCAAGTACTTAAGGCTTTGGTGATCCGTTTGCAGAATGAAAGGAGTCCCCAGTAAATAGTGCTTCCACAAATCTAGAGCATGTAGAACTGCTAAGAGTTCCTTCTCATATATACCTAGAGCTTGCTCAACAGGGTTAGCCTTTGACTTTCATAGGCTATAGTGTGCTCTTCTTGGAGCAAAACAGCTCCAAGGCAATCACCACAGGTGTCGAATTGGAGCTCAAATGGCTTTGAGAGATCCGGTAGTGTAAGCACAGGCTGAGAGATAAGCTTTTTGAAAGCATTGTTCTCCTTGGTGGACCATATATACCTAAAATTTTTCTTTGTTAGGTCATGTAATGGTCCCTCGATTTGTGAGAACTTTGCTATGATGCGTCTATAGTATACACACATACCTATAAAGCTTCTTAGTTCATGTAGATTCCTTGGATTAGGCCATCCTTTTATTACCTCTAGCTTTGATGGATCCATTTGGATGCCATCTTGAGAGATAATGTGACCTAAATACTGAATCTCTTGTAGGAAAAAATCACTTTTCTTTCGGTTAATATAAAGTTTATTCTCTCGTAAAACTTGAAATATTACCTGGAGGTGTTGCTTGTGTTCGTCTACTTCTCTATCAAGCGGTTAAATGTGGCTGGTGCATTAGTCAAGCCAAAAGGCATGACAGTGTACTCGTAAAGACCAAACGTAGTGCAAAATTCAGTCTTTACAATGTCTTGATCAACTATCCTTATTTGATGGTAGCCACTTTTTAGGTCAATCCTATTGAAGGAGGTCGACCCTTGTAGCTTATCAAATAGGTCTTCTAACCGTGGAACGGGAAATCTTTCTTCATAGTGATCCTATTTAGTGCTCCATAGTCGACACACATACGATATGTGCCATCATAACATTGGTGAACAAAATGGAGATGAGCTAGGCCTAACCATGTCTTTCTCAACTAACTCATGCACTTGCCGCATAATCTCCTCTTGTTGAGCTTGGGAAACTCTATAAGGAGGTTTATTAGGTGGTGAACTTCCTAGAAGAATTTCAATTGCATGGTCATCATTGCCTCGTTTGGGAGGTAGTTCACAAGGGATATTGTCAATAAAAACATTTTGCAACCCCTTGAGGAAATCGGATAACTCTAATTCCTTTTGATTGTTTATATTTTCTTTTGCTAAAGCATTAGTTCATTTTGAGAATCTTTAACAAAAATCATGTACACAGAAATAGAGCTCTTTACTGACTTATTGAAATCTTGCTTATGTACAAGAGGTATTGTACTACCCAAATCCTTAGAATTTATGTACATATCTTTTTCCCTGAACCTAAAGTAGATTTTCTTTTCAGGGAATTTAACATTGGCAGCCATGCGATCAAACCATGGTGCCCCTAGGATTACATCATCGTGCTTGAGAGGAGAGATAAAGAAATCCTCCTTGTCCACATAGCTTTGGACATGGAGCCTCAATTTCCCAAATTAAGGGAGTGACTGAGGCTTCTTGACCCTTGAAAGAACCATCAGTAGGTAGGACATCTCCCATCTCATAGGCTTAGATGCCTAGCTTGGTGGCCAACTATGTGGATATGAAATTGTGAGTAGAACCAGGGTCAAAGAGAATAAAAGAATCATGTTCTCTTACCTTTTCCCAAGCATGGCATAGAGGAGATCCTTTGTGATGAGCATTTCGACCAAGGTAGATCTAGGAGTCTCATTACGTGTATTCTTGTGGGGGCAAGCATGATAGGCATGCCCTTGCTCCCCGCACTTGAAACAACGGTTATCTTTTCAATAACGCTCTAGCTCTTCAGGAGAGAATTTATTTTTGCCTTTATAAACTCCCTTCTACTTAGCTTTGTTGTTGGCATTGCCTTTGGGAGACTTTTGGATGTTGTCCTTCCCCTTAGGCTCGTTACAGTCCTTGTTTTCCGTGGGCTTAAGATTTCTCTTAGCCCCTTGTTGGAAGTTGATTTGTGAAGCCACCATAGTATGGGTGTATGACCGCAGATATGGTGCATGGCCTTTGGGAGTTAACATACTCCGCCATATCCTCAGTTAAACCTGCACAAAATTGTTGTTTTTTCTCTCCAAAATCCATCTTTTTGAAGATAGTGGCTTTGAGATGTAAATCCCAAAACTTGTCTACATATTTGTGAATAGATTCGTAGATTCGTAGGGAGAGAGCTTCAAGCTTCGCCATTCGGTGAGTACTTTGTCTTTGGCATTGGTAGCCAAAAATCGCTTCCTGATGGAAGCTGTTAAAGCTTCCATCAGGAAGCGATGAATAGATTCCATATTTGTGAATAGATTTGTAGATTCGTAGGGAGAGAGCTTCAAGATTCGCCATTCGGTGAGTACTTTGTCTTTGGCATTGGTAGCCAAAAATCGCTTCCTGATGGAAGTTGTTAAAGCTTTCCATGTTCGTGGAGCTTCACTGTTTTCTCATAGGCTAAACCACCATTGCCTGGTGGACTTTTGAAAATGCATGGCTACATGACGTAGCTTAGAGGACTCCATGAAGCCCTCATCTCCAAACGCCACATTGAATTGTTGGATAAAGGCCAAGGCTTTGTCCGTAGCGCCAAAAGTGCCATTGTAGGTAAGGAAGGAGATGTTCTTTCCTCCCTCTTTGAACTTTTTGAGATTGGACGACCTCTTCCAAGCGGCATAGGATTTCCTATGGCCTCTTCTTTTAGGTGGTTCAAGAGCTTCACCATCACTTTCTTCAGAAGAGGAAGAATATGAGGAGGATGAAGAAGAGGATGATCTCTTTCTAGACTTTTTTTCGCCTTGTTCCTCCTTGTCTGTACCATCACTTTCTTCAGAAGAGAAGAGGATGAAGAAGAGGAGAAGAGGGTGACCTCTTTCTTGTCTTTTTCTTCTCTTGTTTTCTCTCGTCCCTCTTTGAATTATGGTGTAGAGAAGTATGCGACGGTCTTCTCCGCTTAGTGGGTGTTGGAGAGTGTTTTTCCCATCCTCTTCATGGAGCCATCTCCACCGAGGTGGCATGAGACTCACTTCTTTCTCGTTCTTTTGGTGGGGGACTCTATTGTTGAAACTTGGGTTCTCCTTTGGGAAGGAGATGCGTCATCGAGTAGCAGATTTTTTAGCACTTCGTATAGATCCTCTTCTTCCCTTATCGGAGAGAGTCCTCTTTTGGAAGTCTCACTAGGAGGCTTCCTAGGTACTCTCTCTTCTTGGTGAGGAGTTTGGAGAATACCATGGGTGCACAATTGTTGTAACACTTCACCTTGAACAGGGCTTGTTGAAGCCTAGAAACAAGATAGTTTACAAGCACAGGGGCATCATTAGTTGCTCTTTCATTAGCAAAATCAAAGCTATCAACATTCATTTCAATCTCTTTTCCTTTGTCAACCATACTAGCAAATTTTAGGTGTAAACTTTTACTTGTACTTTGGCACTTCAAGCACTAGTTGCTACTCCTCTTTGCCTTCAAAGATAAGCACTCAAGCATCTATACCCATGGCTTGAATATTATATTTGCAAGGAATAGAAGAGAGGGTTCAACAGAGCCAAGATAGCACTGGTTCCTGTCAAGCTTCTAATAGCTCAATAATGGTTATGCCATAGGCAAGCCCCGTACGACTCCATTATTAAGACCATAGCTCTCGACGGTATCCCCGTTAATTGCATAAAGCAGGCGTGATTCAAGGATGAAAAATCCCTATTCTACTTACTGTTTTGCAATTAATAACACCAACCATTTGTAGCAAGCTTGAGGACCTCTCTTCTTGAGCAAGAAAAGAGAAACCAATAGCTCTAATACCAAAGTAACATTTAATGCACTAGTAACTTGTGTGTAGCAAAAATTGATAACATAGTGAGCATTTCATTAAGAACAAGTTCCTAATGAGTATAGAGAGAGTACTTAATTTGAGAAAGCAACCTAGCAATTTACACCTAGCTAATTTGGCATTGACAATACTTGAAAAGAGAGAGAAATAGAACAATTGACAACAGTTGAGGACCGATTTACATGGAGCCGGTCCCCCCTCCATAAAGGCTTTGTATTATAGCTTCTCCCATTTTTATACAATACAATTCTTGTGTTCCTTGACAAAACTCGTTGGTGCAATGAAGATGGAAGCTTCATGCACCAAATTATGCTTCAAAAACACGCCTAGTGTCCCTAGCCTCAGTCCCAAGACCTCACACACCTTCAAAAATGGTGAGAGCTAGCAGGGAATGAGGATAGATTGCGAGGAAGAAGAGGTATCTTACAAGAAACAAGTATTCTCCTCACATAATCACTCTAATAGCATAGCCTAGCTTAGTAATTAGCATGGTAGAGGAGATGAGCATGCCATTGAAGCTTGGCTCTTGGTTGGATTTGCATTCCATAGCTAAGAGTTGTTGGTGTAGACCTATACTTCTCAATTCTTGGAGAAGGAGATGGACTTTTTCTTGCACACATGAGTTGTGTGTATGTGTAGCAATCAGTTAGAGTAAAATGCAGCCTTCTCTCTTATCTTGGTCAAACCCTCTTGCTATTTGTTCATGCTGGCATCCCATTGGCTCCTGTAAAGCTTAGCCAATCACAAATTAGAAGCATAATTGATAGCATTTTGACAAGTGTCTCCCTTTTCCCTTTTGTGAGAGCTTTACGTAATTAAATAATTCAACTAAACTCTCATTGGACCTCTTAGTCTTCTGGCCAATAGGAATCAAGCAAGCCATTGGGCTGTTGAATACTCATTGGACCCCTTGGCCGTAGACTATCCAATAGTCTTCTAGGGAGCTTAATTTCTATTAATTCTTTTATCAAGCATTTTTAAATTGATTAGACTAATTTTGCTCTAGCCTGATTCTCATTGGTCCACCTCTATGGCCATCCAATAGGATTTGAGGGGGGGGCTGGGGGCAACTGGCCTAGGATCCTGACATGTGTCTAGTATTACCTTTGTGTAAAGGGGGAGCCTTGGAGTGTGTGTGTGTGTGTGTGTGTGTGTGTGTGTGTGTGTGTGTGTGTGTGTGTGTGTGTGTGTGTGTGTGTGTGTGTGTGTGTGTGTGTGTGTGTGTGTGTGTGTGTGTGTGTGTGTGTGTGTGTGTTTCTCTCTCATCCCCTACTAAAAGGGCTCGCCCCCTCTTCTTCCTAGGGATGTGGGAAGACTTTTTAGTCTTCCCATGAACATCCAAATTTCCCCTTGCTTTGGCCATTGGATTAATGAGTTGATTTTTGGAACCTTAGCCTCTGGAAGTCTTAATGGAGCTGAACCTTATGTCTTTCAAGCCCCACTGAAGCACATTGCTCTTTTGCAGATTGTCCCCCTTTGGATCCCTATATTCCCTCCTTTGGATCCCTAACAGAGACCGGTCTGGCAGCCTTACCAATATTCTAGCTTTTACTCCCCTGGTACTTCCCCATATTAAATGATCAGTTTAACATGAGAAAATCATATGGGAGTATAAGATATTAGTTTTTATGACAATAGCCAAAAATTGCTTGAAGCACAAAAACACTTCGGACATAGCTTTAAGCAAATACACCCGTGCATGCCTGGAGTAATCATCAATGAAAGTCATCAAGTAAAGGTAATTGCCCAAGGACGGAGTTTGCATGGGCCCACAAACATCACTATGCTCAAGCTGCATTCTGCGTGTGCCCCTAATTGAACCATCCTTTGGAAACTTTGAACGTTGCATCGTACCCAAAATACAGCCGTCACAAACATGTTTGACAGGTGCTTCAAGAGGCAGCAAAGAAGCAACCATATCAAATTTCTACAAATGAAGAAAACTGGAAAAATTCAGATGCCCAAAATGTGCATGCCAAAGTTTTTCATATGTAACAGCCTTTGAATTTACAATAGCATTTGTAAAATTTTACCCACACTTTTCATACAAAGTGAGCTTATACAACCCACGGCATAAATTAAATGCATCATGGATAGAAGGATCATAAGTGAACTCTGCACTAAAATCCCATTCTGCATCAACAACAACATCATAGTCTCCTTTCACAGAAGACTCAAAAATTGCTACATTTGTAGCGGAACCAGCATTTGTAGTGGAACTAGCCTCTTTTTTCTTAGCATCTTTGGCCTTTAACTTAGGACACTGCTTGATCAAGTGATCATTAGCTTTACTATAATGGCAACGCATCTTCTTTTTTCCCTTTTCATCAAAATTCCCATACAAATTTCTACCAGCAGAAGCATTAGGAACAGGTGATTTAGCACTCATAGAAGAACCATGAGAAGTGGCTACATTGCTGTTACCACCTTTTCTTTGAGCAGCAATAGAGGCATGTTCAACTGCACGGTGTTTAGTCCTATTTTTGGAAAGTGAATCTTGCAACAGCAATGTGCATAATGCATGAAATTTGACAACTTCTGGATTTCCTTGGGTCATTAGTCTCCAAGTACTAGCAAAAGTCTGGTAAGAATCTGGCAAAGCACCAAGAATAGTCTGCACAAGGGAACTGTCAGAAATGACTTCACCTGTAGAAATAAGTTTCTCATTGATATCCTTGACACTAGCAAGGAAAGTGTCCATATCATCTTCCTCATGCATAATCTTTGACTCCATCTCTTTACATAGCAATGCAATTTTTGCCTCATTGCGACTTGGATAAAGACCATCCAGAATATCCCAAGTCTATTTGGACATTTTGCTGAACAAATGTGAGGAGTAATAGTGCGCTTCACAAACAACACAATCAATGCATGAGTTTGCGCATCTTTTACATCCCAACAAGCTTGCTCAATCGTAGGCAAAACAGGTTTGGCAGTAGCAATCCTGCCACCAAAACCTGCCGCATCCTCAACATCGACTCATCCTCAAAACTAGGATGTACATCAATTCCCTGCACAATGTTTTGAATGCCCTTTGACACAAGGACATGTTGCATCATATAAGCCTACATAGAATAATTGTTCCATCAAGTTTGTCCTCAATAGCAAACATCTTAAACACATATGTGTTGGTGTCAGCCATGGCAAATGTGCTCTGTGAGCCTCCCCAAAATATTTGTCAATCTGTGGACACTTGCCAAAGCTCACAAAAATTGAAGAAAGTGAGCAAGCATGTGTTGGAGCTATTGGCAACTAAGCCCGGGAGGATGCAACCTAATCTAATACCAATTATTGGGATTAGGATTGCAGGAAAACACACACGGCTTGGAGAAGAAGAAGGAAGCTCAAGGCACAAACAGAGACTGGTTTACTTGGTGTGCAATGGAAAGATAAGATAGCCATAGAGTGATGGGTTTATATACAATGCAAGGGGCAAAAATCTCCTAGTGAGAGAAAAAATGCCCCGGTGATCCTAAGTGTGTTCACATACATCACTACCATATGTATATGGTAACAGGCTTATCGTAGTCAGTGACTAACACATAGTTCTATCCTAGCTCAAACAGCTCGGGGGCACGAGATACACGCGTAGATCTCCTCACTACCTAGCTGTTGGATTCCACTCTCTCTAGAGCACTACTAGTGGTAGGAACATCACCAGCAGACTAAGTTGGTTTTCCCAAATTTGTGGAGTAGTATATCGTCAAAATTTGACTTTTCGTATTCTGCCTCTTTAACAGGCTATCTATGCATTTTAGACTCATTGAATATCACATATGAGCTACAAATAAGCTTTCTAGATTCCGAGTGCTAGAGACAATATCCCATCTCTCCATTTGCACCATAACCAATGACGATGCACTTGTGTGACTCCGGATCTCGCTGTTCTTTGGGAATGTGTGAGAATGCTTCACACCCAAACACATGTAATCTATCAAAAGTTGACTTCTTGACAGTCCACATCTCCAGCAAAATCTTGAAATTCAACAGAGTACTAGGCGATTTATTGATGATGTATACAATTGTCATAACAGCCTCTCCCCAAAACTCAGGAGGTAAATTCGACATAGATAACATAATTGTGACTCTTTCTTGAATTGTGTGATTCATACGCTCAGCAATATTGTTCTGAGGAGGTGTGTATGGTGTAGTAAATTGTCACCAAATTCCTCATTTGCTACAAAAATTCTTGAACTTTGTGGAGACATACTCTCCACCATTGTCCACTCAAAAAGCTTTTAGCTTTCTACCATATTGGTTCTCAACCATGGCTAAGATATTTTGAATGTAGCAAACACCTTGTCTTTCCCCTTCAAGAGGTACAGCCACACCTTCCAAGTAGATTCATCTATGAATGTCAAGAAATATAGTGATCCCCCTAGAGATTTGTGTGGCATAGGCCCACATATACCGCTATGAACCAAATCTAGCGGGTTTCCCAACTCTCAATGTAATGGCAAGGAAGTTTTCCTAGTTTTCTTGCCATAGATGCAATGCTCACATAAATTGAAATCAGAATAGTTTAACACAGGCAAGTAGCCCAAACGTTGAAGGATTTTCATTCCTTTCTGGCTCATATGGCTTAGCAGGCTATGCCACAACACAGTAGAAGACTGATTGGCTACATAGATAGAACACTCGTCGACTGAAGAAACATACAAAGAGAAAAATGATCCAGATTTTGACCTTTTATGACAACCAAATTTGCTTTATGCACCATCCAAGAACCATTACCAAAAACAGTAGTATAGCCTAGAGCATCAAGTTGACTATCAAGAAGGGTAGTGGCCCAAGGACTTAATCTGAGAACGTGCCTAGTGCTTGGTAATCAAGCAATGATTAGAAGGATTAAGAAAGATCGATCACTCTAATGGAGATGCTAATCACTAACACACGAATGCATAATAACAAACCTAGCTAGCACGCCATGTGCTCTGATACCACTTGATGGGAACGGGATCGTGCTAGCTAGGGTGGATGAAAGACAAACATCGTGCACACAAGTGAGTGTGTGTAGGCTAGATTATCACTCAAGCAAATTAGGTTCCAAGATAGATTAACTTGGACTCATAAACACGATCTTGAGTAGTTTGCTAACCCATCACAAGCTCACCACAAACAAGAGAGATGTAATGCAAACTTGGAATGGATTTGTTTATTCATGAAATGAGCTTTAAGGAGCTCTACAGCCTTGCACCACTATATGTGGGATAATTCCACCTCTTCTCTCCTTAACTCATACACTAGCGACTCTAGGACAATGCTCATACCTTACATCCCTATGGGGAGTAACATGAAAACTAGCACTTGAATCAATGATCCAATTTTGCGAATAACACTCATCAAGATCCAATAACGCATCTGGACTCATATTGAAAGTAAAAACAAGCACATCTGACGACTCCTGTACGTCAAGAACAACCTTTGGAGGTGGAGATTCAATCACATTGATCTCCTCTATCTTGACACCCCTCTGGGGAGCGTCAGAGTTCACAATAGCTTTGCCCTTTTCACGTCGTAAAACACAAAAATATTTAAATGTCCTTACTATCTCATGAACGACCGCGACTGCAACTACGTCCACCTCTTTGCCTATGGCAATTATGGCTACTTGCCATATATGAATCTCCATGCCCACTGCTATCAAGAGACTGACGTCTAATTTCCTCAGTGAACAATGCACTAGTAACATCACCGAATTTCAGTTTACCTGATTTCATTTCATCATCAAAATTCAGCCCTTTTGATGTCAGGTGAAAAAATGTGCTATCGAACTCATTCAAGTGTGCACTGACACTTCTACTTTCTTTCATATTCAAACGCATGAGTTTCTTCATCAAGAAAACTTTGTTAGAAGGACTTTTTCCATCCCAAGCTATGCATAGAGAGTCCCAAAGCTCTCGTGTTGTAGTGTTGTCCATAATCGTGAAGAATATGGTCTTGCCAAGATGTAATCTAATCATGGCCATAGCATGGGCATCCAACTCTTCCCACGGATCATCAGTATAAGCATTCTCTCTACGCTCTTTCAATGGCGCTTACAGGCCCTTGTTGACCAAGACCTCAAGCATATGTTGCTTCCAAATCATAAATTTCGTGCCATCAAATTTCTTTATGTAGTAGTCTTCCTTTCCAAAGCACTCCTAGCAGCCATAACTCAAGAAAAAATGGCCAACAATTTATGACAAAAAATGATGGGAGAATTTTGACAGAGTTTCTCTAAAACATGAGTAGAAACTCGAGACAAAAATGTGACATCATTTTTGGCTATAAGCAGTCAAATGTCTCAAGAATGCATATGGTCAACTCGCGAGAAAAAAATCTGGCAGAGTCCTTTGTATGGGGAGCAAAATCTTAAACCCAAAGGACAAAATCAACGCATAAATTGACAAAAGAAACCACTCGACATAAAACTGACGTTAAAAACTGTCTTTTGACTGCCAACTTGGCATCAAAAGCAAAAGTCTTCTACAAGATACATAGCCTATGATGAGGATACCGAAATAGGGGTACTCCAGCAACCTGTATCACTGAAAGTGTCTCAACATTCGAGAACACCCCAGCTCAAGAAAACCTCATGCAAACACCCTCTAAAGGCTAAGCAGACTCAAGACTAGCCACAGTATCAAAAAGGGCTCTTCCGGTCCGAGTCTCAGAAAACGGTCGAAAAAACAGTCAAAAACACCAAAAAATGGCTCCACATGGTGTACAATATGCAATAACTGCAACTCAATATACATGAGAAAGCGCGCACAAACAAGCGCCAAAAAACTGCTACATGCAAGAAACAAATCCCCTGCGGGGATATCTGCTCTCAAAGAGCTCGATAGCACTGTGTGTGCTCAAGAAAATATGCATCTGCCAATGCATGACCATTCGCAAAGAAAACTGGTGCCAAAATGACTCCCAAGAATGGCTAAAAGGCATTGTACATGTCTGCGTATATGAAGACCTATAAACTAGGTGTATGTGGGCTCACAAGACCCCCTGTGAACCTGCGTGTTGGTGTAGACTAGAAAGTCGATGCTGATTTCTGCCATCAGACAAAAATACACTAGTCAAATAACCGCCAAAAAAGTCAAAGCCAAAACTATGTCGAACAGGCGACCGATGTGCTCGATGCCGATGTCGGGTGTCACTCCTCTATGATAGAAGTACCGAGCATGTCATGAGAGTGTTGTCGGCCGCGAGAAATCGCTCGTCCCGCGGGAACGTCGATGTTGGGTGAAAATGCTCGAGAAAACCGTGAATGTGGAGGTTGGATGTCAAAAAAATTCCGCATAAATGTGAGATGTCGGGAAGAGCACTGAGAACCGAGAAGCCGTAGACGAGAGCGTGGAAATGCTCAATGCCGAGAAGGAGTAATGGACGGAGCCAATCCGCTCCGAATATATCAAGAGATGTTCAAATATTTCTAATGTGACAAGAGCCAAAGGGATGTTTAGAGGAAAGAACCTGTGATGCCCTCTTGTTTGCCCATTTCCATAGAAAAGGGGATGCCCTCTCTCTCTCTCTCTTTCTCTCTCTCTCTCGCCCGCCGATATCCGGGTTCAATTTTAATTGTGTGTGTGAGCACACTCTTATACACATATCGAAACTTGCTGTCCGATGTCGAAACCTGCTATCGAAAAACTGCCGATGTCAAAACCTGTTGACCGTGTGTGTGTGTGCGTGTGTGTGTGTGTGCGCGCGCACGTGCGGGCGCTCGCCTTGCTTGCGATGGCAGACTTCCCCCCAATTGCAAGTTGCTACTCGATTGTGTTTCCCTTTCACGGTACTAAGCAAGATGCTCTTGCCAGGCTCAATTTCCTGCTCAGCTCGGCTCTACCCGATTTCAACTCAAGCGAGCTGCTTATGCTCAACTTAATTCCCAATTTGATGGAGATCTCCACTGCTTTTGCTACCGACTACGAGCTGCTTCCAATGCTCACAGGTCTCGTGCTTGCAAGCTCTACTCCTCCAGGCTGCAACTAGTCCATGTCTACGGAGATCCGATTCTTCGACTGCTTCATTGAATCTTCACAAGCATGAGCACATGGAGAGCTTCACACGACGCGAGCAGCTCGGGGAGCGGCCGGTGCCGACTCTGATACCAGTTGAAGGTGCGGTTGCCCCGTGCGCGTGCGTGCAAGGAAGAGGGAAGAAGAAGAAGAAGAGGAGAGCACAATATTTGGGGAAAACATACACTTGTGTCTCTTTATTCGTGTGTAAAAGAGATATAGCAAGGGTTACTAGAATTAGAGTGTGTAGGGAGGGTACACATAGGTCGACTATCGTGGCGGCCTTTACCCAACACCCACAGCATATTCCATCTCCATACCAAGTTTCTTTTCCATGCTCGCTATCCATATGCCTCTATTGATGATAAGAGAAAGCAAGACAGCTTGCTTATTTCTTTTGGCAAATGCCCACAAACATTTAAACATGTAGTACCACTGGTGTGAGTTCCAAGAGATTCTTCACCTATTGTTGAGTTTGCTATAGAGTGTAGATGATGAGGGAGGTTGATTACCTAGCTTTAAGATGATAGAGGAAACCTAAGAAAGTGAGAAAGGGGACCTACGAAGTTCAATATATACCTGTTTGAACTATTGGAGTCAAAGAAAAATTGATTTAGTACCTTTGCTAAGAGACCACACTGCACTCGTGTTGTATCTGCAAAGAGAGGATCCATCTATGTATCTAGAAGTTGTGGCCATCGATGTAGGACAACTTTGAATACCTCATGAACCAATCTCAATTGCCCTAGTAAAACATGGGGGAGGCAGTAGGGAAACCGCATGGAAAAAAAAGGGCAAATTACCAACAAATGTTCGTTCCACCTGCTGCTCTTAAGTTTGAACCAAGATTCCCACATTTTGAAGATGAGATGGGTACCCCTTCGTTGCATGATCTCAAGAAAATAGAGCCTCATAGAACATGACCCCCTCTCAGCTTCTATAACCCTTCAAATGAAATAGGTCAACATGGCTACTAATCTGTATGGCCCAAAAATCTACTAAAGAGAAGGATCAATCAATCCATTTGGTTGCTAGCCTACAAGCAAGAAGTTTGGTACTAAGAAACCCAACTCCACCCTAGTCTTTAGGAAGGGTACATTTTTCATAAGAAACCTTTGGTACAACAGCTATGCCATATTTTCTACCCCACATGAATGATCTACTATAAGCATTCAATGTTGAGATATCAACCTACAGAGAGTGAGGCATACTTATATGCCACTCACCTACTACCGACTACTTACTATGACCACTTGTACATAGTCTATTTTATGTTTTTTCACTTATGCTTTTGTAACCCTTCTATTTGTTCTTAGTAATGAAGAAGTAGAAGAAGATGAAGCTTGACAGCCTCCATCTTCATGTAGAGTCTCTTCTCCTTGTGTGTTTGTGCTTGCAAGAGCTTGGGCTCTCTTCTCTCTTGTTTCTCTTCATGGTATCAAATCTTTTTGTCTCTGAGAGAGTTGAGGCAAGCACAAGAAGCGGTACAAGGGCAAGAAGCAACCATCTTCTTCCTGGCATCATCCTTGGGATTTTTGGGAGGCGGCTCATACGGACTCCGATTGACGAGTTTTTTTTGCAGGTGTTTATGTGTTGGAGAAGTGTGAAAATCCTTAGGTTTTGACCCTTTGGATCTACAATTGTGAGGCTAGAATTGCGTTTCGGGTGCGTATGGGCCCCCATTTTTGAGTTAGAGTGTGTTCGCATGCAGGTTCGCACATTGCAACAATTTTGCAAATCTATAATTTTGGTGTCACAGAAGGTGCAATTTGTGCATTAAAAAATTTGGTTGCTATATAGGGTTAAAAATAGGAATTTGGGTGTACGTACACACATTGTGGATAACTCTGTAAAAGGCTTTGTGTGTATTTGGTACCAATGCAGGTTTTGTACAGGAATGGAAAATCAAGATGGAAATATGCAGATCCTCAGTGAGAAGTTGATTGAGGATACCTTCCATGCTTGGAAGTTTAGAATCACAAATTACTTGAAGGGTAAAGGCTATCAAGACTATGTGGAAGGTGCAAATGAGGAACCCCTTGATATTCAAAAAAGGAATCCTTCGCAAAACAAGTAAAGTTTTTGAAGGATTGGCATCAAGGATCTACTAAGATGATTTATTATCTATTTGTCAATGTATTAGAAAGCATTGTTTCCCACATATAGGATGCAGATTCCCACATGGAGGCGTGGGACAATCTGATTGCATTCAACATGCTAACAATATAAGAGCAAGGAAGATACAACTCAAGAATTAGTCGAACACTATCAAACAAGGAGACCTGTCTATAACTGCCTATATCTTGAAGATTAAAGGTATATGTGAGTCCCTTACATACATTAGTGTCACAGTGGATGATAAGGTGGAGGCATGTTTGTGCAGTCTGGAAATGCATATAAACAGTTCAAGACCAATATTCATACTTGGGAGAATGTTTCAAACTTTTTAGAGTTGGCATTATTGCTAGTTGTTGAGAAAAAGAGCCTCATCAAAGATGCACTTATTTAGACAGGGAGAAATAGCTCCAAACATGCCCTTTACGTAGGTGTAGGAAGAAGTAGAGGGTGGAACGCACAAAGGGGTGGCCGAGGCAATCAAAGCCAAGGCCAACATGAGCAGCAATAGTATGATAGGCAAAGGCCTATGCATGGTAGAGGACACTCTAGAGGCAGGAAGATTCCTTGAGGAGGTCGTGGAAATCACCAAAGAAATGATGCAAAAAGTGATAACAGATTGACATGTTGGAGATGTAGCAAAACAAGTCACTTTGAGCATGACTGTAATTGGAACAAAGGTAATTAAAGGTAGAAAAAGAATTGTGCATCTACAAGCAAAAATACAAATGATGCAAAAAGGGTGTTTGTCATGCAACTCATGTCAAACATTGTGTCTGATGGTGCATCAGCCTTGCATGATGATAATGTATGGTATGTGTATTCAAGTGCATCAAACCAGATGGTGGGTCATGGTGAATGGTTCAAGAATATGCATGCACTAAAAAACGCAGTTTATATACAAACTGGGGATGATACGACCCTATTGCACATACAAGTGAT
Organism: Adiantum capillus-veneris; assembly: GCF_014529385.1. Classification (NCBI taxonomy): domain Eukaryota; kingdom Viridiplantae; phylum Streptophyta; class Polypodiopsida; order Polypodiales; family Pteridaceae; genus Adiantum; species Adiantum capillus-veneris. The sequence continues at coordinate 115,018,302 of NC_140938.1, read as the reverse complement.
GTGCCATATATTAAAAAAATGGCAAAACAAAGTATCTTGTTGATGTACTCCATGCGTCAAATATCACAAAGAATTATGTATTTGTTGGACAAATAATTGAGCAAGAAATCAAAAGAATTATAGGTCAAATTTAATGCTAACGGCTTGTGTTCAAGAGTACAAGAAGAATGGAAAACTTGTTGCAAAAGGAAAGAAAGTGGGAAGGATGTTTACTCTAAATGTGAACATGCCTGAAATGATTATTGTCATGTTTGCACAAGGATCAGTTGTTAATGTTGTAGATGTTGAGATTTGGCATAAATGGATGGCCATGAAAATGTGCAAATGGTAAAATTAATGCAGAGTAAAGAACTTGTAAGAGGTTTGCCACAATGTGAAATTTTTGAAATGCAAAAGTTATGTGCGGCTTGCCAGCTTGAAAAGCAAACCTCAAGCTAACTAAAGGGTCTTTCCCACAGGAAAAAAAAATGTGTTGGAGTTAGTACATTCTGATGTATGGGATCTTACAAAGAATGCATCAATGGGAGGACACAGATTTTATGTGACATTCATTGATGATTGCTCACACAAAATGTGGATATACTTTATGAGGAGAAGAGTGAAGTATTCACTCATTTTCAAAATTTCAAGTCTATGGTTGAAAACCAAACCGGGAAGTATGTAAAATGTTTAAAGGTCAGAAGGAGGGCGAGAATATTTCTCTCTTGAATTCAACAATTTTTTGAAGAAGCATGTATTCAAATGCAATTTTCTTGTAGATATATAACGGGAAAAAATGGAATTGTGGAGCGTAAGAATAGGCACATTGTAAATGTTGCACGTTCATTGTTGACTGAGAAGAATACGCCCCCATAATAGTGGGCTAAGGTTTCCTCTATTGCTATTTACACTGTGAATAAGACGCCCACCTCATGTGTGCATGACATCTCTCCTGAGGAGAAGTTTACAGGGAGAAAACTAGATGTTTCACACTTTAAAGTGTTTGGATGTATTACTTATGTGCATGTGCCTAATGAGTTGAGAACAAAGCTTGATCCAAAAGCTAAAAAATGTGTGTTTATTAGCTATTTCGTTGAGCAAAAAGGTTATAAATGGTACAGTCTTGTCACACGTCAAGTGAGGGTGAGCAAAGATGTAGTATTTGATGGATGGAAAGTTGGTATGCTCATGTAAGAGATGATTTAGGGGCTGATGTAAGTAGGAGTGTGGCAAACAATAATTCAGATGCACATTCACAAGAGTTGAGTGGACCGCAAAATTCATCGGCAAGTAGCCATGTTGCAAACCCATTGAGTGGAAGATTGCATGAAAAAGTGAGCCCTGCAAGCTCAAAAAATGTATATAGGAAAGAAAAGAAAAGGTTGATGAATTCATGAGGATGCCTAATATTAGTGCATGGCATGAGGATGTAGACGGGGACTCAAGTGGGCCTGAATATAGTCTTGATGAGGAGCCTGGTATACGCTCTATTAAGACTCGAAGTGTAAGAAGGTTGCATGTTGAAAATAGGGCACTTGGCATCAATACAGGGCCATGTAGATTTGGAAGAAATAGTATCTAGTTGAGGGATTGACGTATGATGGGTATATGGCAAAACATTTTGCATTTATGGCAAAAGTTGTGCAACATGTAGAGCATACATCTTTTTGAGGGGGCAGCTGAAAATGTAAAGTGGCAAGAGGCCATGAATGAGGAGATGGATTCCTTGTAAGGCAATGGGAGTTGGTGCCATTGCCCAAAGGCAAGAATTTATTAAATGTAGATGGGTGTATAAAATTAAGCGCAACAGCGACAACAATGTAAGCAGGTACAATGCTAGACTTGTAGCCAAAGAGTATGCACAGACATATGGCATCGATTACGACGTCACATTTTCTCCCATTGCCAAGATGGAACTTGTTAGAGCCATGATTACAATGGCCGCAATTAAGGGATGGCTTTTGCATCAGATGGATGCTAAGAATTCCTTCTTGTTGCATGGTGATTTGCAAGAGGAAGTGTATATAGAGCAGCCACCAAATCTTCAGGATACAAGTCAACCGGATTATATATGTAAGCATTGGAAAGCTTTGTATGGTCTGAAGAAAGTCATCCATGCATGGCATGATACGTTAGTGCAGTGTCTTATCACTATTAGGTTTCATATGGCAGATGCAGACTATCCACTAAGAAGACAAATGCTGGGATTGTGATAACTACTACCTATATAGATGATCTTATCATTCGGGGTGACACTTTGGAGGATGTGGAGCATGTCAAAGCTCTTTTGTGGAAATAATTTGATATGAAGGATTTGGGTGAGCTTCATTACTTTTTAAGGATTGAAATGATACACAATGAGCATGGTATATGTCTATTGCAAAAAAAGCATGGATTGGATATGCTCACTCAGTATGGCATGGTTGATTGTAAGCCTATTTATACACCCTTGGATCAAAATTTGAAGAGTGGATGATGAAGAAGTGTTAGAAGATGCTACATGATTATATCATGGTTGGATTTGATCTATGTAGCTGGACTGGTGAGGCAGCTTATGAAATTTCTAAGGAAGCAACACTTGGATGCCATGAGACATATATTGAGGCATGTGAGAGCTATATTGGATTACGCTCTCTTCTACAACACAATTACCGAGGTACATGTGTATGGCTCTCACACATATTTAGTGTTGGGGTAAAGACAGAAAGCTACACCTTTGCTCGGGATCGGACAACCGGTGTTCGCTCGCCCGCCCACGGTGTGTACGTATCCTTATTCATTATATATGTATGAATAAGGAGCTCCTCACTCATACACTTCTTCCTTAGGTTTCTCCACCCACACACTTTCATGCTCCTCCCCTTCCCTGCAAGCACCGCAGCGTGCATGCATGCATCCGCGCACACGCCCTCAAACTCTGTAGTAGCAGATTGTGTGTAGACACACACACACACTTGTTGCCTACAGCAGGTTTTCGACAGAGAACAGGGGAAGGTAATTGAATTTTTTTTTTAACCTTTGTGTGCAAGGTGCATTCGCGCGATCAACAAGAACCGACATTATCGAGCCCGGAGTGGTAGAGAGCGAGAGAGAGAGAGAGAGAGAGAGAGAAAGATTCGACATCTCTTCGGTTCACGATCATCGACACCGGCATTAGGCTCCTCGCTTCGCGAGCCGGGTATCGACGGCTCGGCATCGACTTTTGACATTCTCCTCTACGGATTCACATCGAGGGCTTGGCATCGGCCTCGAGCATTGGAGATTGGCATCGGCTCGGCGCATTGGTTTTGACACTGATTTGGTGGTTTTTTCGGCTTCGGCATTCTCCTGGGCATCAACGACTCTCATTCGACGGCGAGAGGCAGCCTCGGCATCGGTGATTTGACACCGACCATGCAGCTACAGTGCTTTTGCCCATCAATAAAAGATGACATCGAGCATTTTTCTCAACTTCGACATAGCGAGTGTTGGGTTTCAGGCCCCGTGGCCAGATATGGTTGGGCGAGCGTCCGCCTACTTATTCTTTTGGTTATAATGAAGAATAAGGAGATAGAGACTTTACACTCTCTAGAGCTCCACTAAACACCTGTGTATGTTCTCCATCCCCTTCCCCTTCTCTCCTTCCCTCTCTTGCACACTCCGCATCCGCTCCAACAAGTGGTATCAGAGCGGCAGATCTCCGACAACCAACCTCGACATTGAGCGTTCCCTTGGACGAGCGCTTTCTTGCGGACAGTCATGCTTGTGACATGCACATGTGAGGTGCCTTTACCATAGAGGAGTGACACTTGACATTGACATCGAGCGCACCGATCACGCTCTATGGCACCGTTTCGACTCCGAGCACCTTTAGTGGCTATTCAACTAGCGCATTTCCGTCCGACATTGGAAATTGGCACATATCAACACATGGGGCTTTTGAGCCCGTTTACACGTAGTTTCTCCAAGTTTCCAAACGCTTACAGACACGGCGCCTTTCAAGAAATTTCAACAATCATTTTGACAGTAGTTTCTCTGCCGATGGTAGCTAGTCTTTTTGTGTCTGCATTAGCCTTTGGAGGGTCAATAGCGTGAAATTTTCTTTGATCTGGGGACTCCTCATGCAAAGGAGACTCTGTCATATTTTTCCCACGAGTCCGTTTTATGCATTCTTGGCACTTCTAGCTATTCTCACACAGTGATTGTACTACATTTTGGTTTGAGTTTTTGCTCCTATTGTAGGGGAAACTCTACCGAAATTATCCCGGGAAATTTGACATAAAGTTTTTGGCTACATTCTCTCAATCATGGCTACAAGTAGTGCTTCCGAAAGAGAAGAGTACTACATCAAAATGTTTGTTGTCATTTGGCGGCAACGTATGCAAGATGTTTTGATGAACAAAGGCTTGATATTAGGAAATTGGATGCTTTGTGTGTGTCCCAAAAAGTCTTCACAAACTCCTACATAGGAGGGGGCGAGCCCAAGAAGTAGGGGATGAGAGAGAAACACACACACACACTCACAAGCTTCCTTTGTACACAAGGGGAAAGAGGGACACATGTCAACTCCCTAGGCCAGATGCCCACAAGGTGTACTCAAATCCTATTGGATGGCCATGGAGGTGGACCAATGAGAATTAGGTTAGAGTAAATCTAGTTTAATTAATTTAAAAACACTTCATAAAAGAACCAATAAGAATTAATCTCTCTAGAAGACTATTGGACAGTCTCCCATGAGCATTCAGCAGCCCAATGGCTTGCCTGATTCCTATTGGCTAGGAGACAAAGGGGTCAACGAGAGTTTAATTGCATTTATTAATTACCTAAAGCTCTCACAAAAGGGGAAAGGGGGACAAATGTCGGAAGGCTATCGCTTATGCTCCTGAAATCCTATTGGCTAAGCCTGGGGAGGTCCAATGAGGTGCTAGCAAGAGCAAATAGCAAGAGGGGTCGACGAAGAAAACGAGGGGGCTGATTTTTCAAAGGCAATTATCCACACACATTCACACAAGCTCTTGTGTAGAGTAAGAAGTCTCTCTCTCTCTCTCTCTCTCTCTCTCTCTCTCTCTCTCTCTCTCTCTCTCTCTCTCTCTCTCTCTCTCTCTCTCTCTCTCTTCTCAAGCTTTAATGGAAAGCTTATCACCTACTCCAAGCTTGTGAGAAGGGAGGCCTACACCAACAACTCTTGGCTTTGTGATGTAAATCCAACCAAGAGCCAAGCTTCAATGCATGCTCATCTCCTCTACCATGCTAATTACTAAGCTAAGCTATGCTAATATGAGTGATTATGTGAGGAGATGTACATCTTTCTCGTAAGACTACTCCTTCTTCCTCTCAATCTACTCTCATACCCCGCTAGCTCTCACCATCTTCGAAGGTGTGTGAGGTCTTGGGTCTGAGACCGTGAGGGAATTGATGTTGTGTTTGATAAGTGTTTTGCTTAGTGCTTGAAGTTTCCATCTTCATTGCACTAGCTAGTATTGAAGGAACACAAAGAATTGTATCGTAAAATGTCTCTCTTGATGGGAGAAACCATAATACAAAGCCTTTTGGAGGGGGGACCGGCTCCATGCAAATCTGGTCCTCAATTGTTGTCAGTTGCTTAATTTCTCTCTCTTTTGAAGTATTGTTCATGCTATCTAACTAGGTGTTAGACTTTTTGTTGCTCTCTCCACCTAAGCAATCTTGTTATTCTCATTAGGAATCTATTCTAATGAAATTCTCACTATGCTCATGCTATTTTCCGCTACACACAAGTTACTAGACCATTAAATGTTACACTGGTATCAGAGCACAAGGTTTCTCTTTTCTTGCTCAAGAAGGGAGGTCCTCAAGCTAGCTATAAATGGTTGGTATTATTAATTGCATGTGAGTAAATAGAATAGGGATTTTTCAGCCTTGCAGTGTGCCTGCTTTTGTGAAGTTAATGGGGCATCACCGTCGAGAGCTATGGTCTTAATAGGGGAGTCCTACGGAGCTTGCCTACGGCTTAACCACTATTGAGCTATTAGAAGCTTGACAGGAGCCGGTGTTGTTTTGGTGTTGAACGACCCTCACTTCTATTCCTTGCAATTAATGGTATTCGAGCCATGGGTACAATAGCTTGAGTGCTTTTTCTGAAGGGGTAAAGAGGAGTAGCAACTAGGGCTTGAAGTGCCAAAGTACACCTAAAAAGTTTACACCTAAAAGTTGTTAGAATGGCTGACAATAGTAAAGAGAGTGAAATTAATGTTGATAACTTCGATTTTGCTAATGAGCAGGCTACTAATGATGCCTCCATGCTTGTTAACTATCTTGTTTCTAGGCTTCAACGCCATGGGCACTCCATCCCTCCAAAGTGAAGTGCAACGGCAGCTTTGTGCTCATGGGATTCTCCAAGCTCCCCACCATGACAAGAGAGCACCTAGGAAGCCTCCTTGCGAGACTTCCAAAAGAGGTCTCTCTCCGATTCGGGAAGAAGAAGAGGATCCATATGAAGGGTTCAAAAATTTACTCCTTGATGACGCATCTCCTTCTCAAAGGAGAATTCAAGAGCCCCCACCATTGGAACGAGAAAGAAGTGAGTCTCCTGCCACTTCGGCGGAGATGGATCCACAAAGGCGGCGGGCTAAACGCTCTCCATCACCTCCAAAATGGAGAAGACCATCACATGCTTCTCCACAACATAATTCAAAGAGGGATGACAAAAAGCAAGAGAAGAAAAGGCTAGAAAGAAGACACCCTCTTCTCCACCTTCTTCATCCTCTTCCTAATGAAAGTGATGGTGAAGACAAAGAAGATCAAGGCAAGAAAAAGGCGAGAAAGAGGTCACCCTCTTCTCCATCTTCCTCAAATTCTTCACCTTCTGAAGAAAGTGATGGTGCAACCTTTGAACCATCAAAAAGAAGAGGCCATAGGAAATCCTATGCCACGTGGAAGAGGTCGTCTAAGCTTACGAAGTTCAAAGAGGAAGGAAGAGCATCTCGTTCCTTACCTACGATGGCACCTTTGGTGCTACAGACAAAGTCTTGTCCTTTATCCAATAGTTTGATGCGACGTTTGGAGATGAGGGCTTCATGGAGTCCTCTAAGCTACACCATGTAGGCACGCAAATCCGGTCCTCAACTGTTGTGAATTGCTTAATTTCTCTCTCTTTTGAAGTATTGTTCATGCTATCTAACTAGGTGTTATACTTTTTGTTGCTCTCTCCACTCAAGCACTCTTGTTATTTGAAGGGGATCGGGGAGCACCACAGACGGAGAGTGAGAGAGAGAGAGAAGGAGACACACACGATGTGGGTGGGGAGACTCCAAGAGTGAGCAACCCCCTATACACTTATGCTATGTATAAGGTATACAAGTCAGTGGGCGCCCAGACTCTGGGCGGCTGGGCAAGGCACAGGCGCCTATACCCCAACAACCTCCCACTTAAAGGTGACTGTGCCTTTAAGCAAGAGAACCTAGTCTAAAGACTACAAAAAGCGAGAGAAAACCGCTCTCAACCGATGCCCACTGGCTGGCTGTGATCGTGTGCATCCGGCTGTCCTGCTCCCGTGTAAGTCCATACACCACCAGACGTACCGCACACGTACTGCAAGTATGTACGCAATACCTGCATATCTCCCTCGTGCACTATGCCATCATTAGTCAACAAACGACCGACAACCCCAACTGCAAATGCTCCCACTGCAGCTGCTATGTCAGGCCTCGAGATCAACATCTCGTACATGAGGACATCGAATGTTGATGCAACCCTGGCAACCTCTACCACCTCCAACTCAGAACTCAACTCATGGCAATCATGTCCCCTATCATAGAGACCATGGCACTCTGACTCCGAGCTCTGGAGTGACTCCTCGTGCCCACCACATATCACATGTGTACCAAGTGTATCCATATGTCCTGAATCTGCATCAAGCTCTGGCATAAGCATATCAAGAAATGACTCCACAATAGCCGACATCTTAGTATCCATGTGAGTCATCTCTGTCATCACCTCTGATGACTCATCCTGTTGTGACTCACTAGAGCTATCCCGCTCTACCTGTGCATCCATAGACGCAGCCTACACAACAAGGTCACTGCTCTGCACTCCATGTAAAGCATCCTGCAACCCACAAGCAAAAGAGACTCGCCTGCTCTCTCGCTCTCTACCTGGCTGCATGATCACAGAGACAACACCGTCTCTCGCATGATCCACATGCAATGGGTAACCTGTACCACTCCTGGCACCTCTCGCAATCACTAGCGAACCCAAATGCATCACAAAATCTCGCTCTCGTAGCGAAATCTGACATCCACAATCTCTAAGCTGACCAATCGAGATCAAACTCACTGTCAAATCTGGTACATAGCACACATGTCGTAACAATTAAGATGCACCACTCCGTAATGACAGTCTCACATCTCTTGCACCTGCTATCGCATGCACCGATCCATCGATCAAACGTACACTGCCGAGCATCCCGCTAGAATAGCTACAAAACCATTCACGATGCGGCGTGACATGAAACATAGCATCTGCGTCTAGCAACCACTGCGAAGGGAGTGCACTATCCACATGTACCTTCCTCCTCAGTGGTTTCCATTTCAGTTGTATATATCTCCTTTAGAGCTTTTTTCAACTCTTGATATTTCTTTCTTCGTTCAACTCGTGTCATGGTTGAATACTTGTCCTGGTATTTAGGTTTTTCTTGAGTTTCCTTTCTCGTTTTTCTTGATGTTTTCAATATTCCTGCTTTTTGTTAAAGGATATCTACCAGTGATTTTGTCTTTGACACAATCCTGTGCATCTATCTACATCAAAAACTGTGTTCTATTGGAGACTGATGGCATAGGTCTAGCTTTCAAGTTTCTCGTGTCTCTTTTTCTTCTAAGTGGTATAAATACCTTACAATCTCAAACCCTAATGTTCCAATTTAACCATCTACTCAATCTAAATGTCAAAAATGGGATACAATCTGGAAGCTTCTGCAAGCCCCACTATTTACAAAGGTGAAATGTCGGTTTTTCTCAATTAAAGAATAATTACAAAAAATAATATTCCACCGAGCAATCATTCTCCGTAGGGTGTGTCCAGCTGCTAACACTCCCCCCCTCCTAGTTCATGTCTTCCCCGACATGGCAGTAGAGCTGCTTCTTTAGTGGAGGCTTTCTCTCATTTTTAGAAGGGACTCATATCGTGCATGTTGGGCGAGTAACTTCGGGCCGAATATATCTGTGTTGATGGTGAAGAAGCCAGTGTAGAATGCTTCTTCAAAGGCCTGGAGGTGATAAGAAGGCAAAAACATATTTCTCTGATATAGTGCATGTATCACCTCGTAAGAAGGCTGAGCAGACAGAGATCGTAGGCACATCTGTATGTATCTTGGAAGAAAAATATAATGTATGTCGCCTATCCAGGTTTGAAGGTTTCGAAGACCGCCAGAAGGGTTTTACATATTTTTCTCAGCATGATGCAAGATAGGTCATGTGAGCCAGTGAACAATTTGATGGCGCCAGTTAGGGTTTTCACCATGTATTGCTCACTCATTCTCTCTTGCCTTCAAGCCTGGTAGCTTCACGTAATTGAGCCAAGTGGGTTGGCTTCTCTGCAACAGCTCTTGGGCTTTCCATGTCCTCACCCTTGGTAGAGGGCAAAAACTGAGGTTGTCTCTGATTCTTTTGGGCGCCTCTACTAGATGAATTAGATATTGCGGATATTTTGTGAGCCATGCCTTTCTCCACTTGGGTTGAGAATCCACTATCAGCTTGACTCCTTCAGGTTTGGAGATATGTGCTTTGTACAATGGCACTGTTGGCTCCTCTTTTATCCGTTTGTTGATCGTATCAGCTTCATACTTTAGAGAGGATATGGGAGAGAAGGCTGTAGCCATTCACGCTGAATGGTATTGGCATCTATCTTCTGAATGGTCATTGATTTAAACACTCTCTGCTCCCACTCCAATGCTTGTTTGGCTGTGTCTCTTACTGCCACTTCTATGCCCTTCTGCAACTTTTCTTCTTCTTCTTGTGTCAGATCCTGGGGTTCTTGTGAGGGTCCCACCAGGATGTCCTCTTGCATGGTGGTGTCCACTGGATCTGACACATTCTCTATGTCAATTCCTTCTGTTGTTGCTGGCCCGGTGCTAAATTGTTGCTCTTCAGTTTGTTGTTGGCGTTTCAGCTCATCTATCTGATGTTGAAATGCCTTCTTTGCCTCTTCCGCTTGATCTCCCATGTTTACTAGGAGGTCGTTCAGATCTGCATTGATTTTTTCCGCCTCCTTAAGCTTCCTCTTGATGGCTTCGTTTTCTGTTTTCCATCTCTTAAATTCCTCATCCATCTTTCTTTTGACGGCTTCTAGCACATTTTTCATGGCCTGGTTCTCTTCTTCCAAGCGGTTTTGCATTACAAGAGATCCCTCGGCCAGCATCAGTCTTTGCCTCTTCTCCAGTGTTAACTCCTTTTGGAGTTCCTTCATTTGTTCTTCATACAAATCAGTCTCTGAAGTTGTTCCAGTCGAGCTAGCAGCTCTGACTCTGGCCGAAGATGATCTTAGCCTTTGGATGGTCTGATCTTTTACTTTAATATGATCTTTTAACTCTATTACCTCATCTTGGCTTGCCTCATGTTCTATCTCAACCTTTTCCTTGGCATTCCTCAGGGTTTCCACCTCTTTGGACTCTTCAACAAGTTGTAGAGTCAGATTGTCCCTCTCTCTCTCCGCATCTGTCAATGACTTGCTGATTTTCTTGTATTCTTCCTCTTCTCTTTGGAGTTTGTGTTTGGCTTCCTGATTCTGTCATTCCATCTCCTGGCATCTTTGTAATGCCGTGTCCAGACTGGCTTTCAGCTCTGTTTGTTTCTCTATATGCTCTTGGCCCTGTTTTTGCAGTGAGTCCACTTCAGCTTTGATATGCACTTCGTTTGTTTTGAGAGTATCAATCTCACTCTCAGTGGCCATTGATCTTGCTCTGAGCCCGGTTAGCTTTTGCATTACCACATCCCAATCATTAGTCGGTGGTTGTAGGTCCACTGTATCGGTGGCCATCTCTTTCAATTCTACTAACCGAAGGCTCTGCATCTATTCATTGGGCCTTGTGCTTGCTAACTCAAAGGCTACCGTAGCTGCCTCTTCTCAAGAGTACCCCGCAGATCAAGAAATATTCTAAAATTTCTTTCCTCTGGATCTAGCTGCTCATCTTTTGGTTCAGCTTCTTCTTTTTGCTCTTCCTCTTTGGTCTTCTCTTGCTTGGAATCTTCTTGTTCATCAGGTATGTCCAGCTCCTCTTTTTGTTGGGTTTGTGGAGGGATAAGAGGAGGTGGTGATGGGGGTGGGCTGGATTCCCAGCTTGACGGTGGAGTTGGTGGCTTCTCCTGAAATCTTGGTCCGCCTTGGTTTTTCTCTCTCTTTCTTGGCCCTCCTGCTCTTCTAGCGGCTGCCGTCTCACTTCGTCCACTTCTTCTTCTGTAAATGGGATATTCAGGATATTCTTCGCCGTGGCATCTAAGATCTCAAAGTTTTTGATATAGTCTTCGAACCGATCCCGGTGAACCCTTCGAGATGATCCCGACATGGCTTCTAGGGATGGCTTCCACAACTCGCTTAGATCTCCTTTCAGTGCTCTCTCGGCTCTGAAGCTTTCCATTAGTCTTTCTAGCCGCGCCACTTTTTGTGACTTGGTTTCTTTGATCGGCACTTGTAGACTTTCTTTCTTTCCTTTCTTCGACTCTGGCGGCTCTTCTAGCACGGTCTCTAACCGACGCTTCATCCTTGTGGCTACCTGGGTGCCTTGGGAGTTTCTTCTTCTTTGTCTTCTTTCATCTTTAGCCAATCATTTTGTGAGGGAGGTTCAGGCCAATTTTCCTTGGCATGCAATCCTCCATAGACAAATTTTGTTATCAACTCACCAGGTACAATATAGGTGGGATTCGTGTTCCCCATCTTCACTAGGTTGTCGTGGATGTAAGCGGCATAATTTATCTCTTTTGGTTTTCCCTTCTGCATTGCCCAGGTGAAAGTGGTGGCAATGGCTCCAGGTGGCATCAGTACTTCTGTGGCCGCTTTGTACACATGTGGAAGTATTGGTTGTAGAGTTGGCTCATGGTAGCCACTTTTGGGTTTGCAATGTCTTCAAAGGTGTAGTTATTCTTCTTTTCCGAGTAGCCTTGACTTCATATCGCCTCTTTGTCACATTGTCCCCTTTATTTGAGATGTCAAGTGCGGCTGCCACCACCCTCTCTGTGATGACAATCATGGTATCTGGCTTGCCTTGTAGATCTGTGACTCGGGCCACTCCATCTTCTTTGATTGTGGTTACAAATTCCCACACTCTTTTGATGTCAATCCCCGCTGGCAAAGCTTCAAAGTAGTTGTGTAGATCCAGCTTCTCCAGGTAATCCCCCATCTTGCTCCTGACAAACTCATTAAGCTCTCATGGTATCATGGGTAGCTCTACTACATTTCCTTCAAGATTTTTAAATACTCCTTGATAGATTCTCATATCATTGGACTCAAGCAGATCATCTTGAATCCATGTGCTGGTGGGCTTCAGGGTTCCTTCTGGGATCACAAATGGCTCCACTTCTTCCAAGTTTTTATAGTCATCCTTTTCTTCTTTGCAGGTGATTTTGCGGCTGCCATGGATCTTGTTGCACTCAGTAGTCCGAAGTTAGCGTTTTTTCCAGATTAGCTGATAAACTGAGTTCTAACTACCCAAATGACTTGAAAATTGAAAATAAAACTTAAAAGGAACTAGGGAAACTCTGCATTTGCCCACAGTACCTTCTGGCTAAAAATTATCATTTAGACATTCTACGCGTAGGATGTCTAACTTGTCTGTTTTTGGTGGAACTTGGTAGGCTAGTGGCCCTTGACCTGTGCAACATGGCTATGTAATTGGAATTGGGTTTGGGCATCAAAAAAGTGCAATTTTGGATAGATTTAGGCTTTAGGTTCACAAATTGGGTAGGATGTCCTCAACAGGTGGCAAATGATATTCAAATGGGTTGAAAGTTGATATACAGGCTTCTTACACCATGTTAATGGTTTCCATGAATTTAGATCCTGCATAGTAGGTCAAAATTACACTAGAGACATCTTATGCGTAGGATGTCTATTTTATCAAAATGGCTTGAAGTTGGTTATGGGGGTAGCCCTTAGCATGTGGAACATGGCCCTGCTCTTAGATTTTGATTTGGATAAGTATCGGTGTTGTTAAGGGCATGTGTAGTGTTTTTCGGCTCAAAAAGTGCATCTTGGAGGTGTTGGGGGCCAAATGTGATGGGAATGGCTTGAAATTTGATACATGAGCTTAGGAAGGTGTTATAAAGAGATCTGGAACTCAAAAATACCATCTGGGGGCCAAATTGGTCATTTAGACATTCTACACGTAGGATGTCTATTTCATCAATTTTCACATCTGACCCCACAATTAGCTTAGCAAGGTGCCCATGAGTATATTGTGCAAGTTTCATGTGATTTGGACTAGTTTTGGTAGGTCTATGACCCATTATTGCCTCTATGCTCTGACTTTGCATTTTTTGATGCACATGAGGTCAACTTTTGTCCAAATGTGATGAAACTTGGTGGCTAACATGTACAGGCTATTCAGAAACTGTGTGTGATATGAGATGTTGAGTTTGGTCCCCAAATATGGCCTTGAGACATCCTACACGTAGGATGTCTCCTAGTGAAATTTATTTGATAAGTGCTACTCGTGCCTGTCCTGAGCCCCCCTGAGTCCCTTTTAAGCCCTATTTCAACAAAAAGTCAAATAGATAAAAAGAAACTCCCTGTTTTTCTTTCAGAGCCTCTGAGCCGTTTTCTGACTCTTGGAGTTCTTTTCGGCGATGAAATTTCTTGATGTTAGTCTCCATAGCTTCACGGTCCCTTGGGGATCCTTGCCATATGGTTTTTGTTGACTTTGTCTTCACCGGACCTCCGTTTGGCAATTTGTCGCTCTGGAAGCGTCCATGGTTGTGTTTACATGTCGTCGATGACTTGTGGTGGTCTACCACCATAGGACTTGGTTGTTGATGGTCTAAGAAAGCTGCTCGTGAAGTTTGATGGAAAACGGACATGCGGTTTGGCCGTGAGAGCTAGTTGACGCTTTGTGTGTCTGATGTCGTTTCTGAAGCTTAGTGCCGCTTCGGGTTGTCTTATGGCCATGTGGGCTATATAGACTTGAAGAGCATGTCGAGATGCTCCTACCCATGAGTTTTGGTAGCATTTGGTCGCCTTTCCATCGATTTACCATTTGGTGGCCTCTTGCAAGGCTCTTAAAGTTAGGGTTTTTTCCGATGGTTTTCCGCCACCTTTGGGCATCCAAGAGTGGTCTCCTATGCTAGGGTAAGCCGCCGACGAAGTTTCATTGCTTTTGGGTTAGCCGTTAGGTGGCCACTTCTACCTATAGGTCTCTACTGCTCGCTTTCCGTGTGAACCCTACGCTAGTTTTTGCGATAAAACATAAAACATACGCGAAAAGATCAAGGTGGTGAGCCTACCTCTCATGTCTGGAGCCGTCGGGTGGTCGTGCGCGTCGTAGAAGCCGCTGGAAGTCCGGTTCACTCTAGGTGGCAAGAGCTCTCTCTCAAGAAGGCAATAGTAGAAATGAGCTTTAAATGAAGTGAAAAAATCTTATAATGGGGGTCCCCGAACCACTTTCCATGAATTTTGACATGTGCTTCCAACTTCTTGCGAGATACGGTTTAGACTCGAAAAATTCTTGATTTGGACTCCATTTGCCCAGTTTCCGAGAAATTTGACGTTTCAGTCGAAATCTGGCCAAAACACGCTTTTCGCTCCATTCACATAATTGCACCCCCATTGTACCATAGGTTGTCCTATAGTCACTGATTATCCCCATATTTTTTGTTTTTCATTACGACCGTTTTTCACCTGCTTTTTGTATTTTTAAAGTTTTTCTGTCGATAATTAGTAAAATTAAAAAGAAAATAGCAAATTAAACCCAGAAAATCCCCAAAAATCATAATAACTCAACATCATCGCAAAACACTATATACACTCACATGCAATTTTTATGGCTGGATTTCTCCGTTTTACCAATATTTTGCCCGAAAAATGGCTATTTTTATCTATATACACACACCTAGGGGCTTGATTTGGTGTTTGGCCCCATATACTTGTAGATTCATGCTGTATAAGGGAATATGTACTTGGGTTAGTCCAAAAAAAATTCGCAATCAAACGACAACCCTCTAAAATAGTCGAAAACATGCCCTTTTTTTTTGCTCTTTTTACCATTGGGTCCGCATTTATGCCTACCCCCCTCCTAGCCGGAGTCCTCCCGGATGACAAGGTATCGCCTCGGTGTATGTACCATGCATGGGTTAAAAATTGTGCTAATGCTCGGCCGTGTAATGTGGCCCTATATGATGCATACTCGGTCAATGCATGGAAAAATCAATGCTGTGCAAGAGGAGGTAATAAGCAAAATGCTTATTGGCATTTGACGTCGAGGTTTCCTGTGTGTTGTTGATTTGGTTGACGAATTTTCTTTGCAAGTAAAATTTGTAACTCTACAGCTCTCTGTTTGATCGTCTTTCTTGCAAAATTCACTTAGTTTGCCACTACTGTCAATATGGCCATGGTTGTCTCCTTGGAGAGAATTGTCGTGGCGGAATTGGCCATATTCTCTGTCTCTTTTGCTTTCCATTTGTAGCTTTGTTTTGAAGGTTTTTGTAGGTTTATTGCTACTTCCGTGGTTGTCATTGTTGTGCTGCTAATTGGCACCCACATAGATCGGTTTGTCGGTTTCATAGGTAGTGTATATCTGCATGCCGATGTTGCTTGTACTGAAGGGAGTTCCCGTTGCTTTGGTTTCAGGATCCAAATGCGAGTCGCATTTAAGTTGTTACTGAGCATTCTCTTTGGGATCCATATCTTTTTTATTCCCTTGGTTTTTGGTTGAACTGTGTGCTTCTGTTGACTTCTTTTGTTGTATTGTGGTAGGTCTGCCATGTCACCTCTATCCTTCCGCACCCATACTAGTTTTTTGCATGTTGCTAACCTTGATCTTTGCACTGCAGTCTGTGTTGTTTTATGCATGTAGTGAACATGGGTGGCAGTTCCCTTGTTGGTCGCCATGGGTATCGTGTTGTTCTTTAGTGGCACCCATCCTTTTGGTTCTTTATCTAGTGAGATTGCATTGCTGTCATCTGATTCTTTCGGGGTTGTTGAGCAAAGGCTACCACTTGTTGTTCTTGTGCATGCTGAATTTTGACTTCATCCGCATTCCAATCTATCTGCACATTATACTCTTTTTGCCAAGGTTGTCCCAACAACATGGGGTGTTGTGTGCTTTCATCCTCAACCACATAAAACTTGTATGGGTAAATATATTGATGTATTTGTACATGCAATATAGTCCAACCCATGTTTTTAGCGAATGTGATGTACTACTTTCCAACACTTGTGGAGTAGGATGTAGTTGATCTTTGGGCTTGAGTTGTTTGTATAATCTGTAAGAGATCAAATTTGCTTGAGCTCTAGAATCAAGCAATGCCATCGATTCAACTTGATTGCTACCCACTTTGACTGCCATTATTGGCTCCACTGTGTCTTCACCAAAAGTCGTTAGTCGAATAGCATTTATTCGTAACGGTGATCCACATTGTTGTTGTTGTTGTCGGAGAAGCCTTCTTTTTGCAATGCGTTCTTTTGCTTCTGCTTGGGCTTCTTCTCGTACCCTCTGTTTCTCCTTCATCCGTTGCTTTTCTTGATAGATTTGTTGAAGCATATCCTGTGTTAGTGGTAAATGATACTTTTTTAATCGACACCCACTAATCCAATTTGGCATTTCTTCCCCTGCTAATGTAGCAAGCTTGACAGCTCCACTTTGTGATAAGTCACTAATCACAAAGGGTCCCATCCCTCACTTTTTAAGTTTCTTGGTATGTTGCTTCAAGGTATAAACAAGTACATAATCACCTGTTTTGAACTCTTTCGTGCGCACATGCTTGTCAAAAAACTCTTTTTGTCTTCTCTTTTTAGCATAGATCGAAGCTACAGCTCTCAATCGAAGTTCATCTAGATTTTCAAGATCATCCACTCTTGAAGAGAGCTCATGCCCTGTCCATTCTAAGCGTTTCGCTACTCGTAGAGTTGGAATTAAAAACCCTATGGGTAATATAGCGTTTAGACCAAACACCACGTTGTACGGTGTTGTTCCTATTGATGTTTGTAAGCTACCCTGTATGCCCATAGTGTTGAGTGTAACTGCTGATCCCCCAGACTGTCCTTGACTCTGATACAATTTTAGTCAGAACAGTGCAGAGTGTTTTATTTGTGGCCTCAGCTTGTCCATTTGCCTGTGGATGATATGGAGCATATTTTCTATGTATGACTATGAATTCCTCTAGCAGATATTCAATGAATTCATTAAGAAAATGTGTTCCTCGATCACTGACAATTTCTATTGGTAATCCGTATCGTAAAAAGACATTCTCATACAAAAATTGTGCAGTAGTTCGTGCATCTGCTTTTTGTGTTGCCTTGGCTTCCGTCCATTTTGTAAGATAGTCCGTAGCCACAATGATATATTGGATATGGGTGCGATATGCAGGGGGTGAAATAGGCACACAAAATCAATGCCCCATTTTTCAAATACCCTTGCTCCCATCATTGGCCATAGTGGCATCTCATCTCTCTTTATTGGCACCTTGGTGCGCTGACATGCGTCACAACGCTTTACAAACTCCTCAGCATCCATATGCAATGTAGGCCACCATATTCCTGCGGTTAAGATAATTTTTGTCATCTTATCGCCTGAAAAATGGCCTCCACTTATTCCTCCGTGTGCGTGTTCTAGAATCAGCAGGTATTCACTTTCACTTGCACAGATTCGAAGTTGATTGTCCTTTCCTCGCTTATAGATTTGATTCCCAATTAAATTAACGTCGCGAGCCTCCAGCTCTATAGCCCTTTTTCGTGCTTTTGTTATGTTTTCAGGAAATGTCACTGTGGTTAAGAAATCAATGATATATTGACTCCATGTAGGTGCAATGTTTACCTGAAGCAATGTCGCGTGATCCACTGGTCGTTTGGCACTACATATAGTACAATTGTTAAATTGTTCCGTCTCCAGGTTGAGCCAGAATACTCCCAATTGCATATGCAAATGCGTCAATGTGAACATGGAATATCTTTTCCCAATCTGGTGCTTTAAGTACAGGTGCTGATACAAGGTTTTCCTTAAGCTTTTGGAATGAAGTTTCACACTCCTCAGTCCAGTCGAAACTGACTAATAAGCGATACAGAGGTTGTGCAATGACTGCATACATATATATGAATCTTCGATAATATCCGCAGTGTCCTATAAAGGATTGTACTTGTTTGGGATTAGTAGGCCTGGGCAAGTCTACTATGACTCTAATTTTGTCTAGGTCAATGGTTATGCCACTTCTTGAGACAATATGTCCTAAGATGCGGCCTTGTCTAACCATAAAAATGCACTTTTTCGGGTTAAGACAGATTCGATATATTCTGCATTTCTCAAATACCTTTTGTAAATGGTCAATATGTTCCTCTCGTAGAAGAGAGTGTACACAAAGATTATCCATATATATTTCTAAGAATATTCTTAGGTATTCTTTGAACGCATGAGTCATTAACCTTTGAAAGGTAGCTGGTGCATTGGTTAAGCCAAAAGGCATAACTCTATATGCATATATTCCCCATTCTATGGAAAACGCTGTTTTGTGTTGATCCTCTATTGCAATTGCCAGTTGGTTATACCCTGAAAACCCATTTAGAAAGGAATAAGCCCATTTTCCAGCCACCCTCTCAAGTACATGTTCTGAGATCGGCAAGGGATAATTATCCCTTACGGTGGCTACATTTACTTTTTTGAGGTTCACACACACACGCAGCTTTCCATTCTTTTTAGGGACAACCACAATGGGTGACACCCAATCTGTATGTTCGATTTCATATATGAATTCAGCATCCATCAGCTTATCAATCTCCTCTTTGATTCGTTTAGCAAATGTGTCATTATATGTGTAAGGACGCTGTTTGCTAGGTTTGGCATCTGATTTCAAAGGAATTGTATGTTGGCATATCGATGGATCAACTCCCTTGAGGTCTTTGTAGGACCAAGAAAACACATCTTTATACTTCTTGAGAAGTTGTGTTAGCAGTTCTTCTTCTTCAGG
Source organism: Adiantum capillus-veneris (assembly GCF_014529385.1). Taxonomy (NCBI): domain Eukaryota; kingdom Viridiplantae; phylum Streptophyta; class Polypodiopsida; order Polypodiales; family Pteridaceae; genus Adiantum; species Adiantum capillus-veneris. Next base: position 114,999,208 of record NC_140938.1, on the reverse strand, counting down.
CTCTAAATCAGTTGCGATATAGACCAGCTGAGGCTCTTCGCCTTGTGCAGCGAGGTCTATCTGTTTTGTATTTTCCGGCCCATTGTAAGATTCTTGGTTTATTCTTTTCCTGACTGGTGGTGTCATTATGATTTTCTGTCCTGGATGGTGAATTTTCGATAGTGGGATGGTACATTCATGTTTCCTTTTTCTGACTCCTCCTTACCATCACTTTCTCCCTCAATAGTCCATACCTCTCGTAATGACCGTTTTAGTTCTTGGTATTTCTTTTTACGCTCCAATTTGGTCCACTCTGGGTCTTTTGTTTTTTCCTGTTTTGATTTTTGAGATTTTTTTGCTTTTGTTTCTGTTTTAGCTGTCCGTACTTGTTTTATTTCCTCTTGCGTTCCTTCCCTTCGCACTTTTGAGAATCTGTCTGATATTTGGTCTTTTACACAATCCTCTGCTTTGACAAGCATTAGATAGTGAGTTTTATCTTTTATCCTGGGCATAGGGTTCTCTCTCATTTTGTTTTCTGCTCATTTTTTCCTATAGCGTTCCTGGCGTCTAGGGTACTGATTGGCAAAATCATAAAACTTGATATTCTCTATTTTCTCCCCACGCTCGCTTGAGCTGTCTAAACACTCGTTATCTGCATCGTTATTTATCTCCAGATGCTCAGAGGAGTTATAAGACTATTCTTGTTCTGGTGGTTCTACAATCTCATCTCCTGCTGGTATAAGGCTTACCATGTAATAGGGTAGCACATCATAGCCGTCCTTATCGCAAAATCTTGTCGTTGGGCTATCTGTAATGGTACAGACATCCAATGTTGCTAGTATGTGTTCCCATTCCAAAGGTTCTAAGGCATCTTCGGGAAAAGGTTCCGAAATGTAATCCTTGTCCTCAATAGCTCTTTCTAAGACGCATTCCTCTCTTTTTAAGCTGCCACAATGTGAAGCTCCGCACATCCATAGCTCTGTTTTTTGCCCTAACCATGCTGGGAGTTCGGACCCTGCCAATGTAGCTGAATCAAACTCTTCCACTGGTGTCTGGTTCACATCTTTGTAACTACGGTCTTTTAGGTGTATTTTGGTTGTTGTGTCGCCATGTCTGAGGTATATGTGGTCGTAACCCCAGTCCTGAACCATCTTCAATTGTCTCATGAATGGTCTTCCCAAGATGATCTCGTAATTGTTCTTTTTGTCGAAATCGACTATTGCAAATGTATGCTCATACTCGATTCACATAAGGTGACAATTATTTTTTCTAAAAGTTCCAGAGGTTTTTCCATGAACCCATCAGCCAATTGCAATTTCATTCTGGTAGCTCTCAAAGCCGGTTTTTCCCATTTTTTTCAGATTTCCTTGGTGGCGATAGCGACTCCTGCTCCACTGTCAAGAATAGCTTTGGAAACTACTCCTTGGAATTCTATTGGTAGTGTGGTATTTCCATCTTCTCCCTCGCAATATTCTCCGACCTTGTTTAACACTAGAAGGGTAACCTAACAAGACATAAAAGTGTCCTTTCAGGGTTTTGGAAAAAAATTCCAAAACCATAGTAGATCCACTCATTTTGAAAAATCCTTTCATGAGCTTATAGTTCAATAACTACTACATATGGAAAAAATGAGAAACTTATAATTTTTCTCATCCCTTGGTCACTACAAGCCTCCAAAGTTGATGGACCAGTGCATTTTGCCCAAAACAACAATTTCTTACGGTTGATTGCATATAAATAAGAGTGGGGATTTTTGTAGGACATGAGATAAAATGCCCCGTTAACTTCAATGGGTTGGTGACCAAAACATATGGTTGCTTTTACCTCACTAAATTTTTTTTGGGCAAAAAAATTAGGTACAAAAAGTTGCATTTTTGCCATTCTACGGACCTATCATCAAAGTTTCTATAGTCATGCTCAATACAGATACTATATACATGTTTTCTTAGTTTCCTTTGGGCCCTTGGATTCAAAAGGAGCCATGGAGAATGTCAAAAGGATAATGGATCTCTTACAATTGGAACCTTGGGGGAAATGATAAAGTGCTAAATACAGCAAACATGAAAAAACTGGGTTTAGCATTATGACCTCTAGAAACCCATAGAAACTACTCAATATCTAGCCAAGTTTGTAGTCTATGATTAGATATGGTTACTACCTACAAAATACACACAATTGGCCTAAGAAACTAGCAATATTGAGAAAGTTATACTTGCTACTCTAAAATGTATCGTATTCTTCAGCAATCAAAAAACTCAACCATCATCATATACTATGCTATATAGCATATTAAGTCCCCCAAAACTCAAGGAAGATTAGCTTTATGTTATACATTACACTTACACAATCAAAATTGAATTTGGATATCAAGAAAGCCACCCAAAAAAATCATAAAAGTGCTAATTTTGGCCAAAAAACAGGATTATGTAATTCTTGTAGACTGGTCATAACTTTCAATTTTAACACTTAGCTCTCCCTACAAGCATCAAAACATGTTGAGAACTATGAAGGCCTAACCTCTAGCCATCTAAACCTCACAAACATGAAGTTTAGAGTGGTATAGTTGCCAAAAATTGAAAAAAAAAAAGCCAAAAGCAGGACCCATTTTTTCACACAGTTTAGGTTCAAAAATGTTGTGCTAAGATCAATGGTGAAATTGATACTCCAAAAAAAATGCAAGTTTTTTTCAGCTCATGAGACAACTTTGTGGATATATATAGCACCTAGAAATTCATTTTCATACTCTTCAAATAATTCAAGCAAAATGGTCACTTAACAGGACACAAAAGTGTCCAAGGACATAAAAGTGTCCTGTAACCATTCTAGTGTTAAAGGTATTGGCCTAGTGTTTAGTTGAGGCTTGTCCAATTCTCTGATCTCTTCTTGAAGTTTTGAGGTGGGGTCTTTTACTCCAAATTTTTCTAAGCATTTGCCTACGGTGGTCCACATGTTTGGCCGTAACCTCAGGAGTTTGGCTAATGTGATTGTGCATGCCACAAGGGTGGACAATAACTCAATCAACCCTTGTGAATCCATCACTCTGTTGGAAGAAAGTCTTTGAGATGGGATTGCTCTCACCTCAGACTTGGCTTCATATTCCCCTAGGTAAGAGGGTAGAGTTTTTAGCAAGTCTGGGTGGCTGTGCCCAGAACTAATTGATTCCTGGTCTCCCCCTTGTGAATGCATATCAAAGTTCATTTGTGATCTTGCCTCAAATTCTTCAATGGGAGGTAAGATCTCATTTTTCTCTTTTCTCGTGCTATTCATTTGGTAACTCACCATGTTAGCTTCGTTGGCATCAAGGATTTGCTTCCACAGGTCATCTAGACCATTACAATCCTTACCCATTTCTACCAATGTTTTAGGTTGAAACATGAGTCCCTCCTTCATGTCTACTTGTTTCTCTAAAGTTGATTTGATAGGGGTTGGAGTTGGTATTTCGTGCCAACTTGCAGGTTTACCAAGCGGGTTTTCTATCAAGGATTGGGCTGTTTCAATCATCTTTCGACACATTTCCAACCTCTGTTTTTCTATTCTGGCATATGGATAAGTCATCCATCTTTGCTCTTGGGTTTGGTTGTTTTTGAGTCTGGCTTCATATGCTTTTAAAAGTGCGTCTAACTGCTCATTTATCTTTTCTGCCAACATTGATCCTCCTGATCCTACACTTTTGGGTTCTGCTATTTCCTTGGGTGCTATGGTTGCCGTAGTGTGTGAGCTTAGACTAGCTAGATCCTCTAACCGCTTTAATCTATCCTTTGTGTGTTTTAACTCCTCGAATAGAGCCGTTTGCTCTCGTTCTCTCCTGGTTTTCATACGCGCCTTTCTAGCTTTCCAAGTGCTTCTCTGATTTTTCATTTCTAAACTTGGGGCATTAGTTTTTGTCTCTTCAATTATGGGTTCATTCGTCATCTTTGAGCTTGGGCTCGTGTCACTGCCTGAATAGGTATTACTGTCTCATTTTCTGACCCTCCATTGGCTAAGAGATTGTCCTCATGATGAAATCATTAGAGTCAACGCATATTACACCGAGTGTGGAATTACTCATTTGATTCGTGATTTCCCTAAGAACTCGAGCATGTTCAAGGTAGTTTTTTCTCCTTTGCTCGAGTTCTTAGGGAAATCACGAATCAAATGAGTAATTCCACACTCGGTGTAATATGCGTTGACTCTAATGATTTCATCATGAGGACAATCTCTTAGCCAATGGTCTCCACCACACTTGTAGCAGGGTCCCTTAGGCTGTTGAGGTGCTCCTTGAGCTCCTCTTTGTTGGTATGCATGTCTCTGCCAGCCCATGCCTCCGTTGGCTACGAACAACAATGTTCGTTCATCCAAGCTATATCTTCCTTCTCCTGCTGCCTGTGCAGCTGTTGGTGGTCCTGCACTTCCCATCATGCTCCAAGGTTCTGGCATTCGGGGTTCTTCAGGTGGATAATAGACAGGATTTGCAGCACATCCATTGGAATCTTCATAATATGCATGCATAGACACCAAAGCCTTCTCTTTTGGTTCGGTTACGATTGGTGTGTATCTTATACCGACTGGTCGGAATCCTGGTAGGGGTGGTTGCTGCCCCAACACTGGTCGTGGTCTTTCTACACCTACAGGTCCTGGTAGGTTGCCTGCTTGATACCTAGGCATCGGTGGAAGTTGACGAGATGCTACCTGGGCCTGGGGAGCACAAGGTCGTTCTCTCACATATCCCTTGTAATAATAACATTCCTCCGTCACATGGTTTGTCCATTTTTGTTCAATAGCACACCACTTTGGCTGTTTAGCCTGAGGCTTGGCATATAGGTTAATCTTTTTTAGCACTTCCTCTACAAGCTGCTCCTGGCTTACAGCTACTTCTCCTTTCGGTGTTGTCTTAGCGGACTTGCTTCCACTTTGTTGTGAGGATGAATCGTCATCAAGATCCTTGAATTCACCCTCCTTGTAAACCGCACAATTGTCTACAAGGTAAAGAGCCTCCTTAGTTAACTCATTTAACGTCGTGCTCCTCTTCATATGTAAGTCCTTCTGGGGATCTGCATTCCTCAGTCCTTGAATAAATATAAGCATAAGTCTGGACTGAGTTGGCAGTTCTTCCACATGACAGAACTTAACATATCTTTTTAGTCGTAGGGCTGTCTTTCGCATAGACTCCCCTTCTTTCTGTTTGAATTTATGGATTTGTGAGACTGTATTATGAGCTATCCCCCCTTGTGAGAATTCCCCATTAAACTCGTCAAACACCTCCTCCATAGATTCAAAGTCTCTACGCTCCACAGAGCCAAACCAAGTAGCTACATCCTCCTCTAGGGTCAATCCAAACCCTGCAAATTGGGTAGGGAAGTCTAACACCTCTTCAGCTCGAATTACACGCACAAAGGCTGCTACATGATCCCTAGGATCTCTGTTTCCTGTGTATTTCTTGTTTACCCATTTTTGCACCTGAGAAGGTCTAATTCTACGATGGTCTACAAATCTCATCATTGTTTCTCCTCATCCTACTCGATATACCTCCTCTGGCCTTCGGTAGTGGGCGGGTTCCTCTCCAAGAGGTGCTCCTAAGCCATAATTTCTGATGGTTTTTGCAAGAGATGGTTCATCTCTTCAAACTCGTTTTATGGGTTGTCTTCCAGGCTCTGTTGACCCTTGAGTTTTTGGCTTACTCTCCCCTTGATACCGTGAATAGAGTGGTGGTTCTTGTAAATCCCTTAGCCCTCGTGTAGCTGGATTACCATCTCGGTTTCGGTCTTATTCTAATGTTTCGATTTGTCGAAGCCACGCCTGCAATGATGGCTGAGTTGCTGGTTGGTTTGGGTAGTTGAACGTCTGTTGTCGGGTAGAATGTGAGGTCGTATCGTACTCTTCTGAAAATGGATTTGTCGATTTGCTAGGGGTGTAGGTGACCCTTGGCACTTCTTCGGGGGCATATGTTAATGCTTCTGGAACTGTTGCCTTTTCTACCTCCTCTGGGAGAATACGTTTGTATTCTCGCCCGTACCTATCAATAAAAATGATATCCTTCCCCATAGCAATTTCATAAGAGAATAAGTAAAGAACCTTGTCTTTGCTTAATTTGTTTGGGTAGGGTTCTTTGCATCGAAAGTAAGAGACTACTCCCTCACTCTCATGCTTGTAAATTCTCACATTCTCATTATAAGTAGAGACCTTGGATGTTTTCTTATCATACATAAAAAGAGCTCCGGGTCAATCAATGTTTGGAGGCGGTTCTTGAGTTTCTGAAATCATTTTTTCTTTTGCCACGTTATCTCCATATCTATTGTAATCCTCAGGGTTACTAACTATCAGATAGTGGTTCCCCTTTTCGTCTCGGAATCTATCTCCATCATCATAGACTCGAATTATTTTCAGTCTCGGAGCAGGTCTTTCTTCTATACAAATACACTTGCATCCTCGATAGTCAGAATAAACTAGGGCTCCCCTCAAGTTTGTTCCTTCTAAGAAGATTATAGTGAACTTGGAATCGCTCAAAGGATTTTGGGAGGTGCTTCCTCCTAGCATTGGTCCTTCATCGGAGAAACCTCCTGGCTGTTGACTACCCATCATGAAGAAGGACTTATCGGATGAAGTGTCAGTATCACTACCCTCCTCAATGATCAGTGCTAGTGGATCTATCCTTGCCTGAGTTACACTCTCCTTGGTGGACACTAAGCTACCCTGATCACCTGCCATCTTTTGATCTCTAAGAATTTGTCTTCCTGATCTTAAACTTAGCAATGCAATTTAACACAAATCCAACCACTCACCTTGCAAAGGATCGGTTTTCGCACAACTTTTTGCTTTGCCGCTGAATATACATGTAGACAAGCGTTTAATTTTGACAATCGAATCAAAGCATTTAACCGCTAGAGGTGGTCTTAGTACTGATTGGTATAACTAGAGGGTTAACCTCAACCACTACTGTATTTTATACACTTCGGATGTTCTTGATTAGGTCTGCTAATCTGGAATTGTACTTCCCTCGGATGTTGGTCAATTTACATGGAAAGTCTTATTTCCATCTTTGCTCTATCAAAAGGTCAAACAAGGTCCAAATTCACTTCTGAAAGAAGTTCTAGAACTCTTAAGTCAATTGGAACATCACTCTATTTCCTCTGTCAGCTTTTCTCTTCACTAAGCCCCTGTAGACATTCTACGTGTAGGATGTCTACCTGCTCTGTTTTGCCTAGAGTTTGCACTATAGATTCCCCTTGATGTGCTGAGTCCACAGCTGTTTTTACTTTTTGATTTGGACACCTACAAGCTGGTCAATTGATCAGAAATCTGTTCCAGCAGCCTGATGTTGGTCTGACCAATCAAATCAACTCCAATTTGGACCAAAATTGACTAGGAGGCTTGTTGCCTCGGGCTATACAACACCCTACTATGCCTACAGTCAGTTTCTGGCTTCAATTTCATGCATTAGACATTCTACACATAGCATGTCTAACTGCTCAAAATGGCTTCAAATGCAAAGCATAGACTCCCCTTAAGGTGCTTATCACTTTGGTATGCTCAAAATTAGGTTTGGAGTGTTAAATCACACAGAACACATCCTATACGTAGGATGTTTATATGGAATGTTTGACCCCAAACTTGAGCCACAGCTTCCCCTTGATGTCAGCAACCCAGTGCTATGCTTAGATTTTAGTTTGGATTTCAAAAGACCCCAATTTTAGCTATTCTAGCCCTTTTCAGTCAAAAATGCTAAAGTCTGTTTAAAACCCAATTAAGATGAAACCTTTCTCAGGCACTCAATAAATCATGCAGATCATGCTCATGTAGCCATCCTATGGTTTTGGTCTTAAAATAATGCCTTTGCACAATTTGGGTAGGATGTCTGGCAATTTTCTTTCTACTTGGCCTTATCCTGTCAAGATATAGTCAAACTTCCACTTTCCGGGTGAAAATAGGGTAAAACCTACCTTCTGAACACGCTGGTCAACTCAGAATTTCAAAATTTCCACCAGACCACCCTGTAGACATCCTACACGTAGGATGTCTCCTGGTTTAAAATTTAGTTTTTTTCCTGACAGAAATGCTCCTTATGCTCTGCAGCTCTCTCAGAAACACTCACAGAAACTTTTGATCTTCACTTCAGCTTCTAAAAACTCTTTTCCGTCTTTTACAACCTTGTGATGAGCCTAACGGCAATTATAACATGCATGAAGTGCTCCAGATCATAAATCATGATGTCCTACTTACCCTACTCCTAATCATCATGTGAGATGGTGATATTGGTGTCTCGGTTGCTTCCTGGCCTCTTCGGACTCTCAAGCTATCCTTTCACCGCCTCTACCAATCCAACTCCTACTCTCTACACTTCAACTTAACTAATGCCTAAAACTATCTAAGTCTACCTAAGTCGAAGGATCTAGGCCAGACACTCGCTCCCTAGACTCCTCCTAAGATCTAGAGAGTCCTCCACCCTCTGATCCTATCTAAATGTAAAACAAGACTCTGGCAAGCCAGAGAATCCCTATCCTCAAGGAATAGTCTCGGTCACCTACCTAGGGTTTTCGTCCTCGGCAGCGGCGCCAATGTTGGCGGATACGCCGCGACGGACGTCAGCACAGCGAGAACTCACCTAACAAGATTTGTCAGCTAAGGACGAAGCTCGACTCGCAGGCGTGTGGAAGCAAGCATAGGGTGTCAACCTACACTCAACCGACTCTCGACTACTTCCTACAAAGGTCTCTACCCAATGTCTAAGCTACAGCCTTCAGGAGTGCATAAGAGAAGATTTCCTACAACGCTTTCAAGAGCAGAATACCCATCAAACCTTCTTGAAACACCACAGAACTTGAAGGAGACCCTATTAACACCAATAGGTCGCTCTCCCTAAGGTCTATGAACCAAAATCCCAACCCTAAACACCTAGTGCAAAATCACGTAGGATGTCTGGTCGAAATTTGCAGGTCGTCGTTTCCAAAAACTAAAGTGCCTAATGTGTAGCTCTACTCGTTGCAAACGCGTGGATATGCTAAAATACGAAAACAGACAACGTATGCTCATCGAATCACCAGATGTAGCTCGTGGGTCGAGTTTGCAAAACCAGACCGTACACCCGCAATGTAGGTGTTGGCGCGTAGCTCTCGTCGGAGGCAACACGCTGCACTTCTTCGCACTCGATTCCGACCACCAGTGCGCGCGTAGCGTCAAGATGAAACTCTCACTCTCTCTCGTACACAGTACGCTCACTCACACACAGAGAACTTTTTTAAAATAAAAGGTTTTTTCATTAAGGTCAAAAGTGGTATAAATACCTTACAATCTCAAACCCTAATGTTCCAATTTAACCATTTACTCAATCTAAATGTCAAAAATGGGATACAATCTGGAAGCTTCTGCAAGCCCCACTATTTACAAAGGTGAACTGTCGATTTTTCTCAATTAAATAATAATTACAAAAAATAATATTCCACCGAGCAATCATTTTCCGTAGGGTGTGTCCAGCTGCTAACAAAAGTCCTTTGACCTTATCCAAGCTAGGGCTAAGCTTGAAGTGGGAACATGACCTAAACTTGCCTTTGACCGTGAAGGGGATCGGGGAGCACCACAGACGGAGAGTGAGAGAGAGAGAGAAGGAGACACACACGATGTGGGTGGGGAGACTCAAAGAGTGAGCAGCCCCCTATACACTTATGCTATGTATAAGGTATACAAGTCAGTGGGCGCCCAGACTCTGGGCGGCCGGGCAGCGTCAGAAAGAGTGAGCAGCCCCCTATACACTTATGCTATGTATAAGGTATACAAGTCAGTGGGCGCGCAGACTCTGGGCGGCCGGGCTAGGCACACGTGCCTATACCCCAACAACCTCCCACTTAAAGGCGACTGTGCCTTTAAGCAAGAGAACCTAGTCTAAAGACTACAAAAGACGAGAGAAAACTGCTCTCAATCGATGCCCACTGGCTGGCTGTGATCGTGTGCATCCGGCTGTCCTGCTCCCGTGTAAGTCCATACACCATCAGACGTACCGCACACGTACTGCAAGTATGTACGCAATACCTGCATATCTCCCTCGTGCACTATGCCATCATCACTCAACAAACGACTGACAACCCCAACTGCAAATGCTCCCACTGCAACTGCGATACCCGGTCTCAAGATCAACATCTCATACATGAGACCACCGAATGCCGATGCAATGCTAGCGGGCCTTGCTAGCTCTACGGAGCATGCATCAACATATAAATCCCTGGCAATAGGCATCTCTGACTGACAAGGCGTATCAGCCACATGCATCTCCCGACTGTCCGCAAAAGACGCATCACCCTGTCGTGCAACCTCAGAGCAAACCAGCTGCTCTAGGTGTGTGATGGAAGAAATATCCTGCACAACTATATCCCCATGCTCACTGTCGAGCATAGAAAGGAATGACTGCATAATCGCTGACATCTCAGCCTCCTCTGCAATCATCCACTGTAAACATGACCACTCAATCTACTGTGACTCACTAGAGCTCTCATGCTCTAACTCCGTATGCATAGACTCTTGCACAACGTCCTCCTGTCGTGACTCACTAGAGCAAGACCGCTCTACCTGTCTATCCTGCATAGAAGTATCTTGCACAACTGACTCTCTGCTTTGCTCAGTCACTAGCAAAGCATGCATGTCTGACTCTGTCACCTCTCTGTGTGACTGCTCAAGTCGTGCCCCAACTGTGTGCACAACGAGCTCACTACTCTGCACTCCATGCAAAGCACCCTGCAACCCACAAGCAAAAGAGACTCGCCTGCTCTCTCGCTGTCTACCTGGCTGCATGATCACAGAGACAACACTGTCTCTCCTCTGATCCACATGCAATGGGTAACTTGGACCACTCCTGGCACCTCTCGCAATCACCAGCGAACCCAAATGCATCACAAAATCTCGCTCTCGAAGCGAAATCTGACATCCACAATCTCTAAGCTGACCAATCGAGATCAGACTCACTGTCAAATCTGGTACATAGCACACATGTCGTAACAAGTAAGATGCACCACTCGGTAATGACAGTCTCACATCTCCTGCACCTACTATCGCATGCATCGATCCATCGGTCAAACGTACACTGCCAAGCATCCTGCTAGAATAGCTACAAAACCATGCACGATGCGGCGTGACATGAAACATAGCATCTGCGTCTAGCAACCACTACGAAGGGAGTGCACTCTCCACATGTATAGCATCTCGTGCATAGCTCAAGGTAAAAGTGACATCCCCGTCACTAGTATACTCCGACACTACATGTGCCTCAACTGTCAAAGCAACTGAGTCCATGGCATCACTACATACATCTCTGAGACTGCCATGTCTCCTACGATGTCGCATACGACGAAAACAACGCCGTCTAACGTGTCCAGAATGACTACAATACCAACATGTCACCTGTCGGCGTGCTCGTGAATGTACATGTCTCACACGAGTCCGTGATGACTGAGATCTATTATACATATCATGTAATCTGCGCCAAAGTGCTCTCGAAGTAGTCTCATACATAACAAGAGCATATACAGATTCCGCAAGGTGCAAAGAGAGCGTAGATAGTGCCATCTCCTCTAGCTCCTGCCACTGATCGTCAGACATGTTTGAAGGTCTACCTGCATCACCACTCAATGGTCGACGCAACCCTCGCTATGTCAATGCGTCAAGCATACGCTCTCTCCATGCCGCAAAGTCTGACCCATCAAACATGCGCATCTATGAGAGGTCACAATCTGATCGATCACCTGTCTCTCCCATGAGCACAATGTAGCAAACTAGAAAGCAAAACCACCTCACCAACAACACCTGAAAACTGTCTACCAATATGGCCAGAAACACAATGTAAAACCTGTGAGACACACTCCAAAATAGAGCTCCCACAATGTCAATACAAGTCAGCCCTAAACTGGCTCGAATCGCATCAACAAAAGTCTGCAAATATGGCTCAAAACCTGATGCAAAGTTGCACCAATAATCGTGCAAAACCTTGCACAAAATCACAAGTCAATATGACTCAATCGCGCATAAATATCTGACAAAATTTTGGCAGAGTCTCCTTTGTAACTGGAGCAAAATCTCAACAGTAAACCTCAAAGAGACAATAATATATGCCACAATGGCCAATCCGGGAATAAACTCAACTGGAATCACCTCACAAAGTCATACATATGAGCATACCCGCTCTTGCCGGAGTACCACTCAACGGCACCTCAAATGACATACATGTGAGTGATGATTGCTGCCAAAATATCTTTCAATCGATGACCAAATGTCTGCCAGATAACTATAGCAACATTTCGTAAAACCTTGCAAGATCTATCGCTATGCGCAATGCGAAATACGGCACACAAGGCCATACACAAGTGACTCCAAACTCCGACCAAATGATGACTGAAAATCACCTGTCAAAGTGAGAGTAAACTCAACCACTAAACTGTCAAAGAGCAACCTACGGATACGTAGAAGCTATGGCGAGAACCTGGATAAAATCCAACAGAGTTTCTTCCATAAATTGAGCCAAATCTCAAATAATCTCAGCCACAAACAAATACACAAATCCATATATGGCATACATAAACCGCCAAGACCATGGCAACATAGCTCACTCTCGCATGAGTGGCTCTCTGGACAAATGCATATCCAAAAACCTGTGTACACCTATGAATTTGCTGGTTGCTGCAGAAAATACTCCGTGTGTGTGAGATATACCAAAAACAGTGTTTTTGGGACCCGAAAGTGCACAAATAAACCTGCTGCTGTACCTGCTGTAATTCAAAGCATAATTTCAGCAAATAGACATCACCATCGCGTCCGGAGTGTGACAAAACCCTGACCTAGACTCCTGGATCATGTAGATCTGACTCTGTATGACGAAGCTACGCAAAAAACTGCGTTTTAGAGCCCGAAAATGGCAAAAACGACCTGCACACAGTTTTGAACCTGCTCCTGCTCCACTCTGCGTGATGCAATGTCCTCTCAATGCAAGCTCCAACGCAAGAGCTCTGCTACAACAGCATCCAAGCACTCGAATGTCAAGCTCTCCTCCGCCGAGCACTTCTCTAACGAGCTCCACTGAGCTCAAAAGCTCCTCTCACCAAGGAAGCCGCAACCGCCTCCTCGACCAAGCTTGACCACACCAAGCTCCTAAGCTCCAAAGACAATGCTCCTCAAGCTAAAATCGCTCTCCGTGAAACTTCGCGATCGAACTCCACCGTCGAGAACGAGCGAGCTATCGCCTCGAAGCTCTCAAAGCCGTCGTGCTCTCCGCTGTCACCATAGCTCTGATACCAATTGAAGGGGATCGGGGAGCACCACAGACCGAGAGTGAGAGAGAGAGAGAGAAGGAGACACACACGATGTGGGTGGGGAGACTCAAAGAGTGAGCAGCTCCCTATACACTTATGCTATGTATAAGGTATACAAGTCAGTGGGCGCCCAGACTCTGGGCGGCCGGGCAAGGCACAGGCGCCTATACCCCAACAGACCGTAGGCAAGCTAGGGTTGAGCTTGAGGTGGGAACCCAACCTAAACTTGCCTTTGACCTTAGGCAAGCTAGGACTGAGCTTGAGGTGGGAACTCCACCTCAAGTGCTTGTCATGCTTGATGACTAAGGTACTTGAGGTACTTGTCATATTTAATCAGGAAGGTGCTTGAGAAGCTTCCCATGCATGGGGGGTAAGGTGCTTGAGTCAAAAAGAGACACTACAAACTTAATGAGGAAGGTGCTTGAGAAGCTTCCTATGCATAAAAGTCCCAAAGTTAGAGGAATCTTTGACCTAACCTTCCACTCACCCAAAGGGCACATGGGACACATGTCAAACTCTCCCTAAGCTTAACCACATGGTGTGCTTGATTGCTATTGGTTGGGCTAAAGAGGGGTCCAATGAGCTTCTAGTTCCATCCAACAAATATCTAGATATTTTCAAGCTCACTCTCTCTCTAAGGGATAAGGAGGACACTTGTCAAAAGACTACCCATGTACTTGATTGCATGCTGCATGTGATTGGCTAGGGGGAGAGGGGTCCAATGAGCTTGAAGCATGTGGAAAATCCACAACTCGCCCCAAGCAAGCAAGGGGGGTGCTAGGGGGATATACACCACACACGCACTCATTTTGTGAATCATTGTCACTTATTGAAAGTTGAGGAACTCCACCTCCTTCTCCAAGCTTGTGAGAAGTGAGAGCCTACACCAACACTCTTGGCTATGGAATGCAAATCCAACAAAGAGCCATGCTCCAATGCTTAAGTTTGCTATCTTCTCCATCTTCATTACTATGCTATTATGTATGCTAACAAGAAGAGTAATGATAAGTGAGGAACTATTTCTCTCTCCTATAGAATGTTTCTTCTTCCTCTTCCCTATCCTCATTCCCCGCTAGCTCACCTTCGAAGGTGTTTGAGGCCTTGGGATTGAGACTTGGGATAGTTAATGCTTTCTACAAAGTTTATGTTATGCTTGTGATGCATGAAGCTTTCCATCTTCATTGCATCACCTAGGTCACAAGGAACACAAAGATTGTATTGTACCAAGTCTCTCTTGATGGGAGAAACAATAATACAAATGCCTATTGGAGGGGGGGGGACCAGCTCCATATGAATCCGGTCCTCAACTATTGTCATTTTCTCTAAACTCTCTCTCTTGCAAAAGTATTGTTCATGCAAAGTTAACTAAGTACCATGTTTATGTTGTTACCATCAATTAAGTTCACCCGCTATGCTCACAAAGTAATCTCACAAAAGTGCTTAATCTAATTTCCTAATTCCGCTACTCTCAAAATTCATAGGCCATTTCCATTACATTGCATTAGCAAAGAACCCCGTGTTTCACTCCAATTCAAAACATATAGAGGTCAGGTATCATGTGGTATGGGATATTTTGGCTAGCAAACGCATTGAGTTAGTCAAAGTTCACAGGATGAAAACCCAATGGATGCTCTAACAAAGAGCCTAGCCTCAGAGCGGTTCGTATAGAGATGATGGGCGTAGGATGAAGCTAGGATTATGCTTAAAGGCTAGAAGTCTGGCTCATTGTACTCACTTTATGTCTCTTCCCTGAAAGAGAATTCTATTTGTGTAACTGAGCTGCCGTCTACAAAGTTGTGGCATAGTCAGCTACGCAAATAGAATTCCTTTTCACCGAAGAGACATAAAATAAGTACAATGAGCCAGACTTCTAGCCATTAAGCATGACCCTAGCTTCACCTACTCCCATCATCTCTATGAAATGTGTGAACCGCTATGAGGCTAGGTTCTTTTTTAGAGCATCCACTAGGTTTTCATTCGTGTGAACTTTGACTAACTCTATGCGTTTCGCTAGCCAAAATATCATGTACCACATGATACCTGACCTCTATGTGTTTCAACTTGGAGTGAAACACGGGGTTCTTTGCTAATGCAATTGCACTATGACTTTCACAATGTAGCACTGGAGTCTGGTGTATACCAAAATCTCCCACTATACGAGATAACCACACAGCTTCCTTACTAGAACTAGAAGGTGGGTCATGCTTCATGTTTTGTACATTTGTACATAGTAGCCCCCTACATTTTTTAGCCACTTGGGCCACTTTAGCCTTCAAGTGGGAGATTGTTGGGTTTCAGGTCCCGTGGCCGGATATGGTCGGGCGGATGCCCGCCCACTTATTCTTTTGGTTATAATGAAGAATATGAAGATAGAGAGTTTACGAGCTCCACCAAAGATTTGAGCCTGCTCTTCTTCCCCTTCTCTCCTTCACTCTCTTACATGGATCACCTCGATCCTTCGGCGAGAGCGAGTGAGAGTGGTAGGCTCTCCTCCAGCATAGCCTTGCCATCAGCTTCCCTCCCACGCTCATTTTGGAGTTGAATTGGCACATCCTCGGCACCTCGACTTCTCTCCTTCCCTCTCTTGCACTCATTGTACGACGTTCCTACAAGTGGTAGGACAAACCATTCGGCTCCAATGGACCATCCCAGAGCGGGTTTTCCTCGAACGCGCTCATCCCTTGGTAGGTGTTTTTGGTTGACGAGTTTACCGATCGATGAGGTAATGTGTGCGAGTTTCCCATTGGTTTTGCTCACAGATTGCACGGTCTTTGCAGTACAGCTTATGTGTACATGCAGTGCTCATGCACAATTGTGTGGAGCATTCCAGAGAGATTTTGGCACAATCTTGTGTACTTTCATGCTATGTATGCATTTGTGGATACAATTTGAGCTCGACATAGCTTGTAGGTAGCAGGTTCGCATGTTTACATGTGTTTTTGACAGGTATACATCCATAGAGCCACTCGGTCAAGAGTGAGCTATTTTGCCAGGCTTTTGGCAACGTATGTAGACCATTTTGTGGATCTAGTTACTAGGACACTGAGTGTCTATCTTTATGCGATTTGGTGATATTTATTGTGTTTCTGCTCAATTTTCAAGGGAAATTCTGCTGGATTTTTCCCAGCTTCGCCATGGTTTGCACATATTTGCAGTTCACTCTTTGATGGTTTAGTGGTCGAGTTTACTCCCACTCTGGCAGTTATCTGCAGTTTTTTGGCTTGCAGTTTGCGTTGAGTTTTGGCTCATTTTGCAAAGGAAACTATGTCCGTTTTTCCCCTTCTTCTCACTATAAAAGTTTTCAGTGTTATGCCATCTTGTACAGTGGCCAATATATTTCCACTTTGACAGTGATCGAATGTTTACTCTCACTTTGAAAGGTTTTGTCAGCTTGGACACGGTCTAGTATTCTTGTACCCACTCTCGCACGAGTGAGATTTGCATATGCTCGTGTGGCTACAGATATACTCAGTCATCACAGGCTTTACAGGGATTTTGTAGAGTTTTTTGCAGGCAGTTTCTTGTGGGATGTGTTTTGAGCTTGTCTACTCACTACTTGCGTATACGATTATGCACTTTATGCTTGGTTGAGCTATTTGCCCCAGTTTATGCTTGCAGATAGCAGATTGTGGAGTTGTTTTATGCATATGAAAGCATCAATCATGGTTTTCATGATTGTGTAGTGGTCGAGTGATCTCCCATATTGTTGCCATTTTGGCATTCACTTATGGCAGCAGACATGTGTGACAGTGAGGGACGGTGGTCTTATTCTTGTCGATAAGTAAGATGTTGTCCTTATGGTCACACAGGGCACACGCCGTTGTTTTAGACGTATGAGACAACAGTGGAGATGTATGCATGATGCAAATACAATTTTGATGCATGTTAGAGAGGCAGTTACAGTGGCAGTATATGCAAGTGATGGCGATGTCATGCTTGCCTCTTGCAGATATGTCTATGGATAACACACTTTCCCCACAATGGTAAATAGATAGAGATGCTACTTTCCACGTCACACCATGTCATGAGTGGTTCAACACATTTTCTAGTGGGAGAATTGGTTGTGTGCAACTTGCCGATGGCTCAACATGTGACATAGAGGGTGCAAGAGGTGTTTGTTTGTCTTTGCCCAATGGTGCATCATATACGCTACAGCATGTGCATTATGTTCCTTAGTTGAGATAGAGTTTGATCTCAGTGAGACAGTTAGCAGCTTGTGGGTGTCAGACGCTTCTTAGAGAGGAGTCTTTCCATATGAATTGCGGTTCATTAGTGATTGCTAGAGGAGCCTGTAGTGGCTTGGTATATCCTATGCATGTGTTTGAGGTTCAAGACGACATAGTCTTGGTTTTGTTGCTAACATGCTTTGAGCAAGATACGAGACGTGTCTCCTTTGCGAGTGAGCTCCACCATGCTCACAAGACAGTGCATTTAACTGTGCAGGACGTGCCAATGGACTCTGTAGAGATAGAGATAGAGCTCTAGTGAGACACAACAGGTATTGTCAGAGTTTGTGCAAGCAAAGGTAGAGTAGTTCTGCTCCCTAGAGACACATGTAGAGATAACATACATTGAGTTCTTTGATATGCTCATGCTAGAGGCCAATGAGTTGACACCAAGGCACACAATTTCACCTATGGGTGAGAGGGACGTAGCCATCCCAGTGTCGACAGTGACGCATCCATACGCGATAAGTAGTCATGATGATGTGTTGCATGCAGATAGCGCACAAGAGGCTAGGACATCCATGTTTGCATAGATTTTGTCAGTGTTCATGTCAAGACAAGGGTCTTGTACCCTAAGAACTAGGATAGTCATGGACTACGGCCAAGGGTCGGGCTAGGCAGTGTGGACAGGGGATCCGTTTAGGGCAAGGGGCTAGGTGCCCGCCTATATAAAGGGAGGTTGGGAGGAGGATCTCAGGTCTAGTTCTAGTTCTTACATTGGTATCAGAGCTTAGGAGTTTCTCTTTCACTCTTTCTCTAGGTGTGGTCACTTTAGGTTCCTAAAAGTAGGCTCTTTAGGTGAGAACCGTGGCCTTGGTGAGACTTTTCCAAAAATACCAATTTTTCTTTCTAATTCGAACAATCTTTCCCGTCAGCCGTAGCAAGCCTGAGCAAGCACACCCACACCATCTCCTTGCTCGCGCAGAGCCCGGCACGCTGCCTGCGTTATTTGGCTTCAAAAAAAACGTGATTTTTCACATTGAAGGGCCAATTAGCCATTACCTTTGAGCCTTGGCCACTGTTAGTGGCCCTTCCCACAAGCGGGTCGGCGAATCAAGGCGGCCAAGCAAGCCAGAGCAAGCTACAAGCCGTCAAAGCTTTTCCCTCGACCTTCACGGCTTAAGATTTTACTCAGTTACTACAGAAAATTCTAGAACCTGCATATTTGTCCGATTGCAACAAATTCAAGTGGCATTCAAGCAACATCATAGCCAAAGCTTTCAATAATTGAGCTTCTTTTCAAAGGTGACGCTTCAACCATCTACACTGCATGCGTTCAGTCATCTTTTGAACCACATGCGATAGTGCGGAGTTTAATTTTTACGCCACCGGTGCAAATTCTTGTTTATTCGACGGTTAAGTGCTACAACGCGCAAAGGAGAGTTAGCTATACTTGGCAAGTGCTACCAAAATCAGGTATTTTTTTTCTGAGTACTTCTTTCACTGCACTGTGTAGCCATGGATTCGGATATCAACATGACATTAGATTTTGAGCAAAGTACTCCCAATCCTGCCAATGACGGCTCGCGGCTGGATCCTCTCAAGGAGAGTACCCGCGACGCTACAACAGGAGAAGATACTTATGAATTGCTCGATATTCAAAAATTTCGTGCACTTCAGACACGCATGACAGTCATGGATGAAAATTTTAAGGCTTTAAATGAAAATGTTACTAAACTTTCCACATTAGTCATTCAATTGATGCAACAGCAGACCTTTGCCCGAGGTCGGACATTCGTTGTTCAGCCGCCCGCCCACCGTGTGTACGTACCCTTATTCATTATATACATATGAATAAGGATCTCCTCACTCATACACTTATTCTTGAGGTTGCTCCACCCACACACTCTCGTGCTCCTTCCCTTCCTCGCACGCAGCGCGCACACGTGCCCTCACATTGAGGCATGTGAGAACTAAATTAGATTACGCTCTCTTCTACAACGCAATTATAGAGGTACATGTGTATGGCTACACAAATTTTGATTGGGTTGGTAGTGTTTTTAAGAGTCAATCTACTAGCGGCTAGATGTTTTCTTTTGGGAGAGCTCATGTGACACGGAGCAGCAAGAAGCAACCCACCGTAGCGTTGTTGAGCACGTAGGCAAAGTACGAGGGTGCAACAATTGTAGCATGTGAGGTAGCATGGCTGGAGATGCTACTTCAAGACTTGGAGATACACGTACAAGGACCGATTGTGATATACTGTGACAACCTTAGTAGCATCCAATTGGTGCAAAACCCTATGTTTCATGTGATGTGTGTGTGTGGTGCGTGTATGGAGTGTGTGCAAGAGAGGGGAAGAAGAGAATGGGGAAGGGGATGATACACAGACAGCCTGTGTTGGGTCAGTGGAGAAGAAAGAGAAGAAGTAAACTCTTCCTCTTTTTCTCCCTATATTGATTAGGTGAAATCAAGTGTACAAGGGTGGTTTCCCACAGCCACCTGGCCTACACCCCAACAACCTCCCACTTGAAGGTCATGGTGGCCAATAGTGGCATTAGTATAGTTAGTCTATACAAAATTGATGAAGCATTGTCGAGGCTTCATCCTACACCCATAAGTTCTATACAATGTGTAAATCGCTCCGAGGCTAGGCTCTTTGTGAGAGCATCTGCGGGGTTGTCGTCAGTGTGAACCTTGACAAGCTCGATACGCTTGCCAGCCAATGCATCTCGTATGACATGGTATCTGACCTCTATGTGTTTTGACTTTGAGTGAAACACTGGATTCTTTGCCAAAGCGATGGCACTCTGACTATCACAATGTAGTACTGGAACCTTGTGAATGCCCAAATCTCCCACTAGACGAGCCGACCATATGGCTTCCTTGCTGGCGTCAGACGCAGCAACATATTCTGCCTCAGTGGTAGATGAAGACGTGCAATCTTGGAGACACGATCTCCAAGAGATAGCTGCTCCAACAAACATGAACACATAGCCAGATGTGGATCTTCTACGATCCACACAACCCGCATAATCTGCATCCGTATAACCTACAACAGATGCATCACTGTTTTCGAAGCGTAAACACTTGCTAGCTGTACCTTTCAAATATCTGAGTATTTTCTTCACTGCTTCCCAATGCTTCTTGCCAAGGTTTGCCATGTACCTACTAACCACTCGCACTGCATGTGCAATGTCTGGTCTTGTGGCTACCATAGCGTACATCAAACCGCCAACTGCTGAAGAATATGGTACTTTCGCCATTTCCTCTTTCTCAGCCACTGTCTTGGGAGAGTCTTCCTTGCTAAGTTTGGAGTATGCTTGCATTGGGTTACTCAATGACTTCCCCCCCTACATACTAAAACGTTGCAAGACTTTGTGAATGTACTTTTCTTGAGATAATTCAAGAATTCCACGTTGCCTGTCTCTCTTGATGTGCATACCAATAAAGTGATTGGCATCTCCCAAATCCTTCATGAAAAACTGAGTGCTTAGCATCTTTTTCAACTAATTGATTTCATCAATTGATTTGCCTGCGATAAGCATATCATCTACATACAAGATCAAGATGATTAAAGAATCATCGTTCAATCTTTTTGTGTATAAGCAGTGATCCTCTTGACTTCTTATGTAACCCTGAGACTGCATGAATTTGTCGAATTTTTGATACCATTGCCTTGAACCTTGCTTGAGGCCATAGAGTGCCTTTTTAAGTCTACAAACCAATTCTATCCTCGTTGGTTTTTGGGTTTCACATACGAAGCCCTCTGGTTGTTTCATGTAGACATCTTCATCTAGATCCCCGTGAAGAAATGATGTGTTCACATCCATTTGGACAAGTTCCATGTCCTGGATAGCAACCAAGCCAAGCACGGTGCGAAGTGTAGTCATCTTGACTACTGGAGAGAAAATCTCATCAAAATCCACACCTTTTTGTTGCTTGAAACCCTTGGCAACTAGACGAGCCTTGTATCTAGGCTCGGGATCTTCCGCTATATACCTCTTCTTGTATACCCACTTGCAAGGTAAAGCATTTTTGCCTTTTGGTAATTCAACCAAATCCCATGTCTCATTATCCACAATCGAATTGTATTCTGATTGCATAGCCTACTCCCACTTAACACTATCATCCATTTGTATAGCTTCTTTGTAGCAGGTTGGCTCTCCACTGTCAATGACCAAAATGTGGTGTATACCCAGCTCAAATCGCTCGGGCGCACGTGATACTCTCTCAGAGCGTCTCAGTGCCTGACTGCTGGACTCTACTCTCTCCGGAGCAATAGTAGTATCTTGCACTTGAGGAGTAGGTGCAACACTATTGAACTGAGTTGGTTCGGAGGCTACATCATCAAAACGAACACGTCTGTACTCAACATCTTTGATGGGCTTCTTGTGCATTTTTGATTCATTGAAAATCACATGTGAGCTACGAATGACTTTGTTTGATTCTGGGTGCCAGAGACGATATCCCATCTCTCCGTTTGCACCATAGCCAATAAAGATGCATTTGTGTGATCTGGGATCTAACTTCCGACAAAGTTCTTTGGGCACATGTGCATATGCCTCGCATCCAAATACACGTAGATGCTCATAGCTTGGCCTTTTGACAGTCCATAATTCCTCTGGAATTTTGAAATTCAAAGGAGAACTAGGTGACCTGTTGATGATGTGCACTGCTGTCAGAACACCTTCCCCCCAAAACTCTGGAGTAAGCTTCGCCATAGACATCATAGAGACAACTCGCTCTTGAATCATACGATTCATTCTTTCAGCTATCCCGTTTTGTGCAGGTGTGTATGGAGCAGTAAACTGCCGCCGAATGCCTCTTCTATTGCAAAAATTCTTGAACTCTGTGGAGACGTATTCTCCACCATAGTCCGTGCGAAAAGCTTTGAGCTTTGTTCCTGATTGGTTCTCAACCATGGCGAGGATTTTTTGGAATGTCGAAAAGACTTCTTCCTTACGCTTAAGGAGATACACCCACACCTCTCTGGTAGAATCATCTATGAACGTGAGAAAGTAGTTTGCCCCCCCTAGAGTTTTATGTGGCATTGGACCACACAAATCACTGTGCACCAAGTCTAGAGGTTCGCCCCCCTAGAGTTTTATGTGGCATTGGACCACACACATCACTGTGCACCAAGTCTAGAGGTTCTCCTAGTTTCTTATTCAATGGAGATGATGTCAATCTAGTCTGTTTGCCATATAGACAATGCTCACACAATGGAAAGTCCGTGTAATCTAACACAGGTAAGTAGCCAAAACTCTGAAGTGTTTTCATTCCCTTTTGGCTAATGTGCCCTAGCCGGCTATGCCACAACTCAGGAGACGGTAGCTCGGCAACATAGATAGAGTGTTCGTCGACACTCGAAACAAACAAAGAGTACAGGGATCCGTTTTTATTGCCTTTCATCATGATAAGGTTGTTCTTGCAGATCATCCAAGAACGATTACCAAAAACTGTAGTGTAGCCAAGATCATCCAATTGCCCTATAGAAAGCAAGCTTTTCGTAAGATTGGGCACATGTCTGACATTCTGCAGCACAAAAGTAGTGCCATTATGCATCTGAAGTTTCACCTCACCAATGCCAATAATGTCAAGCTCATGGGAATCACCAAGCTTGACTATTCCATGCATTGATGCATAAGAGGAAAACCACTCTCTATGCGGTGTGACATGAAAACTTGCACCAGAATCAAGGATCCAATTATGTGCATAACCCTCATCCTGTGCAACCAAAGCATGTGGAGTGAGATCTGAAGTGAAAATGAGAACATCTGAGGCATCTGCTGTCACCTCGGAATGAATCTCTGTAGGCATAATGCGCATCACTGGAGGAGGAGCATCCTCTACTGCAGTGGTAGGTATGGGAGACTCAACAATATTGAGCTTCTCAATCTTTACTGTACTTTTGCCTTTGCCAGAATTATCCTTTTGCATGTTTTTCTGATCTCTTAGGAAACTGCGACAATCCTTTTTGTAATGACTCTTCTTGTGGCAATAGTAACACTCGACATTTCTGGCATTGCGGTCTCTACTTTGGTTCCTGTGTCTGCTAGGACTGCGAGGATTTCGCTCTCTACTTTTGCTTTTGTGTTTGTTCCTGTCACGTCCTCTTGGCTTTGTTGAACTGCCAGCCATATATGCATCTCCATGATTAGTATTATCAAGAGATTTACGACGAATCTCTTCAGTGAGCAACGCATCTGTGACAGCATTGAACTCTAACTTGCCATTTGGAGCTGAATTGCTAATGGTTGTGCAAAAGATATCCCATGAACTGGGTAGAGAGCATAACAAGAAGATAGAATTGAGTTCATCGTCAAACTCCTTAAAGCCCTGAGATGTCAGCTGACTGAACAAGGAGTTGAACTCATTTAAATGACTGGAAACTGTGCTACCTTCTTTCATGTTGAGCTTCATAAGCTTTTTCATAAGAAACACTTTGTTGGATGCACTTTTGCTCTCCCATGCTGAACATAAGCTATCCCATAGTTCCTTGGTTGTTTTCTTCCCTATGATAGTGAAGAAGACTGACTCGGCTAGATGTAGACGTATCGTAGCCATGGCTTTTGCATCCAAAAGCTCCCATTGAGCTTGTGTATAATCATCATCCTTTGCGCGCTCTCTTCAACGGTTTTGAGAGGCCTTTGTTTATCAAAACATCTTTCATGCGCTCTTTCCACATGGTGAAGTTGCTGCCATCGAACTTCCGAATGAAATACTCCCCCTTTTCTGAAGAAGAAGCCATCGTTGATAAGAGGTTTTGAGAGGTGCCAAACTATGGCAAGACGTTGTAGAAATTTGGGCAGAGTAACCTTTGTATCAGGAGTAAAATCTCAACCGAAATAGACTCAAAAGTGCCAACTATGGAAGTCACGACTCGCGAGAAGTAAATCCAGCAGAGTCTCCTTTGTATGAGGAGTCAAAACTCAACTCAAAATGCATATAAATGTGCCAACTGCACTAACTGGGTATCTGTTGCACAAAAAAACTGCTATGTTAGTGCCAACTCGGCGTCAAAAGCATAAATAACCGTCTAGATACATATCCTATGGCGAGGGTACCGTAAAGGGGAACTCCAGCTACCTGTATCACCGAAGGTGTCTCAACATTCGAGCACACCCCAGCTCAAAGAAAACCTCACGCTATCGACCCTCCAAAGGCTAATGCAGACACAAATGGACTAGCCACAGTCTCAAAAAGGGCTCTTCCGGTCCGAGTCTCAGAAACGGCCGGGAAAAACTGCCAAAATAACCAAAAGATGGCTCCACATGTAGTACATTGGGCAGTGTCCGCAACTCAATGTACATGAGTAAAACCGTGCTCAAACATGCGTCAAGAACTGCTGCATGCAGTGAAAGTGATCCCTGCGGGGATATCTGCTCTCAAAAGAGCTCAGTAGCACTAGGTGTGCTCACAACAAAATGCATCTGTCAATGCATGTGTCCGCAAAGAATCTGCTGTCGAAATGACTGCCAAATTGCTTGTGAAAGCGCTGTGTCTGGTAACCTGGAGAATCTGTGAGTGAATGGGCTGAAAAACCCCCCCCAGTAACCTGTAACCTGCGTGTCGGTGTCGCTATGTACCGATTTCTGCCGCCGGACAGAAATATGCTCGTCGAATAGCCGCCAAAGGTGTCATATCCGTAAACTGTGTCGTACAGGGCGGTCGGTGCGCTCGGTGCCGATGCCAGGTGTCACTCCTCTATGATAGAGGTACCTCACCCGCGCATGTCGCAAGCACGGTCGTCGATCGCAGGAACGCGCTCATCTGGGGAAAACGCCCGGTGTCTGGGTCGGATGTCGCAGATCCACCGCAATGAGCAGTGTCGAGCCGGTGCGCATGAGCGGTGTCGATGTCGATGTCGCCTTCCGCCGCCGCCGGGTGGAAGTGGCTAGCCGAGTAGCCGTAAAACGCCAATGCTCGAGCGGTCAATACCGAGTCGGATCGATATCGATCGCAGATCTTGCTCGATCTGTGAAGATTGCTCTGAACTTGTCGGACTCGGTTGCTTGTGCTCGCTCGCAAGCACGGTGTCAAGCTCTCTCTCTCTCTCTCTCTCACACACACACACACACACACACACACACACTTTCTCTATCTTACAAGCTTTTCGCGCAATGAGAGAATGTGTGTCTATCTCTCTATCTCACAAGCTGCAAATTTCTGAGAAGCTTCCTTTTCATGAGCTCGAGGAGAGGAATCGGGGGTCGGAGCATCAAAATGGGCTTTGTCGAGGGCTCTGTGTGGGAATGATTCCTTGCACACAAAGAGGTTTTTAAGGCTCAAGAAAAAATTGATTTTTTTATCTTTACTGCTGAGTCTGTGCTAGCGCGAGCAAGCACACACAGTGAGTGTGTGTGTGTGTAGCGCTGCTTTGCTCATGGCCTTGTTCCACTCAATTCCAAGTTCATTTGCAAGTAGTGCTTCTTGTGCTCTCGGTTCTGCTCAAGCCTTGCTTGGTGTAGCGCTGTTTGAATACACACGCAGGGGAGTGTGTGTGCACTATGTGTGTGTGTGTGTGTGTGTGTGTGTGTGTGTGTGTGTGTGTGTGTGTGTGTGTGTGTGTGTAACACACCACAAGCTTGCGAATGTCTTCTTGAATTCCACCCTAGCTCAAGCTATCGAGCTTTGCTCTGCTGCCCTCTGTCGGCTCCTCCTGACCGACCACTCTTGGCCCACTGTACACACTGTGTGTGTGTGATGTGAGATGACGAAGCACTTCTGCTCGCGTTGCACTTGCAATTCCCCCCTGCTCAAGCTGTCAAATAGCACTCGAGCCTTGTATATTTTCTTGCTTGCCTTGCAACTCGATCTCGGGCACTCGATTCCCAAATTTGCAAATTCACCTGCTGCCTGATTCTGTCAATGCAACTATTGCTTCAATTTTGTACCTACTGCAGCTCCGAAATGCTCTCGAATGCTACTGGCTTTACAAGTCTTGAAGGATTCACTGCAGCCCCTTGGTGCCGACTCCCCACAAACTCTATCTTGCTCGCTACAAACTCCCCTCAAACTCTGTCTTGTGTGTTATGACATAGTTCGATCCCCTGTTGAATGCCCTTGAAGCCCTCGATTTCAGCTGGTTGCAGCCCTCCTTTGTCCCTGCTTGGTTCTCTGGCTGCTGCCTATTCACTTCAAAGCCCCCCGAATTCACAGCATTGCCAAGCCTGATTTCAAAGCTTATGAATTCACTGCAAGGCTGCTCGGAAAAAAACTTAAGGCTCGATTTGCCTGCTACCTAAGCTTTGCTTGGCTTGCTACGTGCAATTTCCCTTATCTGCTCAATGCCGAGCTATTGTGTTCGACTTCCTCACAGTGTTCTCGACTTCCTGCATAGTTTGCCGAGCTCCCCCAGCCCGGGGTCGGTACACACATGATTAGGAGGGCGGGAGATGTCGGGCTCGGGGTCGGATGCAGATGCCCTGAGCTCTGATACCAATTGATGTGTGTGTGTGTGTGTGTGTGTGTGTGTGTGTGTGTGTGTGTGGTGCGTGTACGTAGTGTGTGCAAGAGAGGGGAAGAAGAGAATGGGGAAGGGGATGATACACAGACAGCCTGTGTTGGGTTAGTGGAGAAGAAAGAGAATAAGTCAACTCTTCCTCTTTTTCTCCCTATATTGATTAGGTGAAATCAAGTTTACAAGGGTGGTTTCCCACAGCCACCTGGCCTACACCCCAACATCATGCACGCACAAAATACATAGAGGTTCACTACCACTTCATTAGGGAGGGGGTCTTGGATGGTGGCATTGACCTTGCTTACGGCACAATGGATCATGCAACCAATCTTTACCAAGGCCCTAGGCATGGAGAAGTTTGGAAGATTTTGCAAAATGCTTGGAGCACAAGATATGGCATTGATCTTAAGAGGAGTCTTGAGATATCTATGCCCACCTGACAATTTCTACACATCACTTATCATTGGCATGTGTGACTGGTTATGAGGATCTTTGCCAATGATACGATAACTAGACTTCATCGACACGGTCTACCTACCGAGTGGTGGCATACTTGTATGCCACTCACCTACTAGTGGCTACTTCTCATGACCAATTGTACATAGTCTATTTTATGTTCTATCACTTATGCTTTTTTAAACCTTATCTTTGTTCTTGGTAGTGAAGAAGAAGAAGAAGAATCTCAACAAACTTTGTCTCTGTGTAGATTCTCTTCTCCTTATGTGTCTATGATTGCAAGAGCTTGGGCTCTCTTCTCTCTTGTTTCTCTTCATTCAATTCATTAAGTTGGTGATTAGAGGGCTTTCAACATGATAATAAATAATAACTAAAGGAAGATACTTGAAGACAAGGGGCCAGTTAGTTGTTTCTAGTAGTTGCTTTTGGACTTGAATTTGCCCATGAGCTAGTCCCACCTTTACTTGTTGGATACAAACCCATAAGAATACCAACACCCTACAAATCTGACCATCGTTCATGGGCAAATAATTACTTGTTAGATTAACTTGAGGTGTGGGTCTAATAAGTGTCTTGCAAGCATTTTTGGAGTTGTTGATGAGGGACCCACTGGCATGGAAAAAAAAGGTCAAGGCACCTCCAAAAACAATCGATTGAAGTACCTACATTCTTGAATATAGCATTAGTGTCATTTGCATATTATTGTAGGTAGATTTTATCATTAGTGCCTCTAACATCTATACCTTAGAAATTGCTAACTTGCATCTTTTACCAGTAACCCAAGAGCGTTAGAGGCAATAGCATAAAGAAGGGGGGCAAGGGGGCAACCTTGGCAAAAGCATTACCAAATAAAATTTACACAAATTGAATGAACTGCTTGCCTAGACCCATGTTAGCCAGAGATTGAAATATAAAATCTTGCTCAATCCTGTCATAAGCTTAATCAAAGCCTATTTTGAAGAAACTTAAATTTTTCAACATTATCTATTCCTTCCCATATAACTATGATAGTGTCAAGTATGAATCTCCTTTGATGAAGCCTTTTTGTTCTTTCAGAACGAAGGAGTCCATGGAAGGTGAGAGCCTCCTAGCTAGGGAAAGGGAAAAGATTTTATAAAATAGTGTGTGCCAAGTTCTAGGGAATTTTGTATAGCAAGTCTACAATGGTGTGACCCATCTTTGGGAGTCTTTTCTTTGCAACAAAGAAGAGGATTCCTCTTTCCATGGAAAGAAAAGTGACCAAGTTCATGGCACAAGGAAGTTGCAAGTGTGCAAGAAATAAAACAAATAATTGGTCTCCAATTGGATATTTCATCCTTAGCCCCCTTTTTATGAATAAGTTTTATAATTGCAGTGTTCGTAAAAGCATGAAGAGTCTTTTTTTGCAAGGCTTCTTGCCAGACTTCTTGCCAGACTAAGAGAATGAGTGGGACTGGGAACTCTTGACAAGCTATAAAGAATTCATTGCTTAAGCCATAATGACAAGGTGATTTTTTTGTAAAAGTGACTCTATTGCATCCTTTATCTCCCCCATAGTCATTGGTAGGTCAAAGAGTTTGGCTATAGGGGCAGGCAAAGTTTTCTTCCTGGCTCTAGCCACCTGTGCTCTAGTAGATGTGACCTCCTCTGATCTAATGGGAGAGGAAGAAAAGATTTAAGAAAAATGTTTACATATCAAGTCCAAGTTTTCCTTATGATCCATGACCTTAGTACCATCTTCTTTATTGAGTAAGGGGATGAAATCCTTACTCTTTTTGGCCTGCCCAAAGGGCAGAGCCATAGAGATGGGTTCTCTTTTTGGCTGGGTAAAAATAGAATCATTTTTTTATAAGAAAAAAAAGTTGATTGGTGAGTGCACTACAACACTCAAGACAGAGTAGTGGTCGGTTGTTGAAAAATGTGAAGGGATTCAATTAGGATAAATTTTTTTGAAACAAAAAAATTTCTATTGGTGGGTGCTATAGTGAGCACTTAAGAGAAAGTTATGAATGAGAGCGATGGGTTGTTGAGTCGAGTGACAATCTCATGCTTTATCTCAAAATATGTTGAGGTAAGATCTTTTTCAAGATTTTATAACTTAATGTTCAGGATAATAGAGTCCTCTTTTCTTGTGCAATAGGAGTGTAAAGGTTTCCAAATGCGCTTGCAGATATTTGCTTAAACCTACACCTAAAGTTATCTGCTTTTAACCTGCAAGTCGGCCAAGAGAAGGTTCTCATGTTGTTTCTGGAGTCACACAACCCAATTGCCAACTATTTTTCATGACACAAAATTATTATTACCATATACATGTGGTAGTGATGTGTGGGCACACACTTAGGACCATCGGGGCATTTTTTCCCTCACTAGGAGGTTTTTTCTCCCATGCATTGTATATACGCCCATCACTCTAGGGCTATCTTATCTTTCCATTGCACATACAGTAATACACTCTCTGTTGTGTGCCTTGAGCTTCCTTTGTCTTCTCCAATCTGTGTGTGTTTCTCTACAGCCCTAATTCCAACAATCGGTGTCAAAGTAGGTTGCATCCTCCCGGACTTAGTTGCCAGCAGTTCCAACACACGCTTGCTCACTTTCTCTGATTTTTGTGAGCTTTGGTGAGTGTCAACAAGTCAACAAATACATTGAGAAAACTCGTAGAGCTTGATCTGCTTAGATTTTTTATTCGGGCTCAGTTGGCCTCTGTTTCCACTACAGGTAGTGATGCACAGGCAATTCTGTAATTTTGTGCAGATTTTTTGTCGATGTCGTTTTTTGCATAACAGGTCCTTTACAATCTTCTATGATTTGTGCTATATAGCACATGCTGTTTTTGCTTCCTTTCTCCTCTTTTCGAGCATTTTTCACATTTAGGTGCAACATTTGCCATGGCTGACAACAACATAGATGTGTTCAAGATGTTTGTTAACGAGGATAGATTGGATGGGGACAATTACTTTATGTGGGCTTATATGATGCAACATGTCCTTGTGCCAAAGGGTGTCTAGAATATTGTGCAGGGCATTGATGTACGTCCTGGTTTTGAGGATGTAGGCGATGTTGAGGATGTTGTAGGTTTTGGTGGCAGGATTGTTGCTGCCATAGCTGTTTTGCCTACGGTTGAGCAAGCTCGTTGGGATGTAAAAGATGCGCAGGCTCATGCATTGATTGTGTTGTCTGTGAAGCGCACTATTACTCTTCACATTCATTCAACGAAATCAACAAAACAGGATTGGGATATTCTGGTTGGTCTTTATGCAAGTCACAATGAGGCTAAAACTATATTGTTGCGTAAAGAGCTGGAGTTGAAGATTATGCACGAGGAAGATGATATGGACACTTTCCTTGCTGGTGTCAAGGATATCAATGAGCAACTTATTTCTGCAGGCGGAGTCATTTCTGACAGTATCCTTGTGCAGACTATTCTTGATGCTTTGTCGGATTCTTACCAAACCTTTGCTAGGACATTGTTGTTACAAGAGTCACTTTCTAGAAAAAATAGGACTAGATAGCATGTAGTTGAACATGCCTTTATTGCTGCTCAAAGAAAAGTGGTAACAGCAATGTAGCCACTTCTCATGGTTCTTCTATGAGTGGTAAATCACATGTTTCTAATGCTTCTATTGGTACAATTCATATGGGAATTTTGGTGAAAAGGACAAAAAGAAGATGCATTGCCATTATTGTAAAGCTAATGATCACTTGATCAAGCAGTGTCCTAAGTTGAAGGCCAAAGAGGTTGAGAAGAAAGAGGCTGATTCCACTACAAATGCACCTATTGTTGAGTCTTCTGTGGAACGAGACAATGATGTTGATATTGATGCAAAATGGGCTTTTAGTGCAGAGTGCACTTATGATCCTTTTGTCCATGATGCATGCATGTCAGTTGCTGCTGATTCACATGTGTGGTATTTTGACAGTGGTGCTACAAAGCACATTACCTCACATCATGATTTGGTTGCCTCGCTTGAGTCTATCCCTCATGGAAATTCAGTCACTTGTGCCAACAATGCCTCTTATCTGGTTCAAGGAGTTCAAAAAGATTATGCTTACTACTACAAATGGCAGTTCTTTCACACTTGTTGATGCATTGTATGTACTTGGGATCAAGAAAAATCTTTTGTCTGTATCTGCACTTGCTAGACTTGGTTTTGTAGTCAAATTTGTGGATGACAGATGTACAATACATGATCTCAGTTTGGTGATGAAATTGTTGCATCTGGCATTTTATGTCGTGGGCTGTATAAGCTCACTTTATACAATAAGTGTGGGCAAAATTTTACAAATGTAGTTGTGGATTCTAAGGCTATTTCAAATGCAAAACTTTGGCATGAACGTTTTGGGCATCTGAATTTTGAAGTTTGCTGCGTTTGCATAAATTTGATATGGTTGCTTCTTTGCCACCTCTTGAAGCACCTGTCCAACATATTTGTGAAAGCTGTATTTTGGGTAAAAGCAGTGTTTGAAGTTTCCAAAGGATGGTTCAGTTAGGGTAACATGCAGGTTGCAACTTGTGCATAGTGATGTTTGTGGGCCCATGCAAACTCTGTTCTTGGGCAATTACCTTTACTTCGTGACTTCATTGTTGATTACTCTAGGTATGCATGGGTGTATCCGCTTAAGGCAAAGTCCGAAGTGTTTTTGTGCTTCAAGCAATTTTTAGCTATGGATGAAAATGTCTCAAAATGTACTATGGTCACCCTCCATTCCAATCGAGGGGGGGGAGTATATGTCTCATGAATTTAATGCATTTTTGGCTAGTCGTGGTATAAAACACCAATGTAAAATTCCGTATACACCTCAACAAAATTGTATTTCTGAGAGGAAAAACATGTCTCTTACGGAAAAGGAAAGATGAATGGTCAAAAGTCAAGCTTTACCACATTCATTTTGGCTTGAGACTACTATGTGTACCACTTATGTACTTAACAGGTGTTCTACGAAAGATTTGCAGTCTGTGACTCCATATGAATCATGGTATGATAGAAAGCCTTCTATTGAGCACATGCGTGTTTTTGGTTGTTTGGCATATGCTTTGGTGCCACAAATGCAGCATAGAAAATAGGATGATAAGGACGTCAAATGTATTTTTGTTGGTTATAGTGCTGAAAGCAAAGGTTACCGGTTGTATCATCTGCAAAAAAAGCATATTCGATTTCATGGGATATTGTGTTTGTGGAAGATTCTGTTTCTCCCTTGCTGTCATGTACTAGAGACAATAATGTAAGCTCATAAGACATTTATGACAATTTGTTGTCTCTTTTCAGTGGTGGAAGTTTGTAAATTCCAATGAGGCAAATGTATAGCCTATGGGGTGTTTTGAAAATGTTATAGATCAATCTATTACTGATGTGGATGTACATGTTGTACTTGATGAGGAAAGGGCTAAGAATGAGCAGGCTAGAGGTATGCCTAAAGGGCTGGTGCATACTTTGCGTGATAGTAGATTGGATGCACCTTTGTCTAGTCGTATTTGTTCAGGTTCTCGCCATGCATCTTATGCATCAGATTGTTATGCTTTGGCTGTGTCTAGTTTATGTGATGTTGAGAAACCTCTGTCTTTTGATGGAGCACAAAATTAAAAAAATTGGATAATTGCCATGCAATCATAATATGACGCACTTATAGAAAATGACACATGGACTTTACGTGATTTGCCTCCAAAAAGGCCATTGGTACAAAGTGGGTTTACAAGCTGAAATGCAAGCTAGATGGTGAAATTGATCGATATAAGGCTCGGCTTGTTGCAAAGGGTTATGCACAACAATAAGGCATAGATTGTGAAGAGACTTTTGCTCCCACTTCTCGTATGACTATTGTGCATTTTCTATGTGAATTGGTAGCTCATTTTGGTTGGGATGTACATCAGTCAGACATTGTTACTGCTTTCTTGAATGGTGACATATTTGAGGAAGTTCATGTAATGCAGTCTCATGGTTTTGTCAAGAAAGGACAAGAGGATAAAGTGTGCAAATGTAAGAAAGCTTTGTATGGGTTGAAACAATCTCCTCGTGCTTGGTATGAGAAGGCTAACACTCATTTGGTCAAATGAGGCTTTCGTAACAGTCCGACAAAAGCACATTGTATGTAAATCATGAGGGTGATGTACTTCTCATTGTGGTTCTCTATGTGGATAATTTGTTGATCACTGGACCAAATGAGAGACATATTGTTGAATTTAAAGTTGATTTGAATGCTACTTTCAAGATGAAAGGTTTAAGGATGTTGCATCATTACTATGGTATACAGTTTAAGCAGTGTGATGGTTGTATTGCCTTGTGTCAAACAAGTTACATAGAGACATTGCTATGTAAGTTTGGACTCAAGGATTGCAAACATATTGCCTTTCCCATGGAAATAGGTTTCAAATTGAGTCTTCATGATGCTAGTGATCCTGCCGATGTCACTATTTACCAAACTATTGATGGCTGCCTTATTTATGTATGCAACACGAGGCCGGATATTCGGTTTGCAGTCTCATAGGTGAGAAGATTTATGCATAGCACATGGTCTAAGCATTGGCAGGTTGTCAAGAGGATTTTTTGCTACTTAAGTGGCACTTTACATCTTGACTTGTTTTATCCCAAAGGAGGATCATTGCCGCCAAATTTACATTCCTTTTTGGACTTAGATTGGGCTTGTTGTTTTGACACGCGAGTGTCCACGAGTGGTTTTTGTTTCATGCTCGACAGTTCATGCATATAATGGTTGAGCAAGAAGCAACCTATTGTGGCCACTTCCAGTTGTGAGGCTGAGTACAAGGTAGTCTTCACAGCTATGGTTTAGTGTGTATGGCTTAGATGCCTTATGGATGATTTGGGTAAAGCACATTGAGGTGCATTACCACTATTTCAGGGAGACGCTCTCATCAGGATAGATCAGCTTGGCTTATGTGCCAACACAAGACAACCTTGCAGATCTTTTCACAAAGGCATTGTCTCGTGAGAAGTGAGAAGCTTTTCGCAAAGCTTTGGGCTTACTCCCCTGTGTGGATTAATCATGTCCTCACAGGGCATGGCACTTCCCTATACTTTATGTGCCAGTTCTCGTTCACTGCATCACTCCTAAGGGGGATTTGTTACCATATACATGTGGTGGTGATGTGTGTGAACACACTTAGGACCGCCAGGGCATTTTTTCCCTCACTAGGAGGTTTTTCCCCGTGCATTGTATATACGCCCATCACTCTAGGGCTATCTTATCTTTCCATTGCACACTAAGTAATACACTCTCTGTTGTGTGCCTTGAGCTTCCTTCGTCTTCTCCAAGCTGTGTGTGTTTCTCTGCAACTGTAATTCCAACAAACCCTCCTTACGTGAGATCGTTGGGAAGCCTGCTCCAAGATGGTATTTACAAACTTTAATGATTTCATGTAATTTTTGTGTAGGCATTGAAGGCTTTTCACCTAGAGTGTGTGTTGCATCCTTGACACCATCAAAACATGCATGGATCTGCGCGGTAACACAAGCAACATGCTTCTTTTTTATAGAGCAACAAGACTAGACATAATTTATGGCTCCTCTAGTTTAATCCAAAACTTTACTCAGATAGAGTGTCAGACAGAAAGATAATACTCTCTTGATGTTTGACCATGCTGCTGTCAAAGTTGAGCTTAATGCTGCTCCTCACCTTAATTAAAAAGCTGGGTGGATACATTTGGGCCACTATTTGTTAACTTTGCAATCTATGCAAAATGTTTAAAGAATATTATTGTGGAGCAATTTCAAATATAATATAGCCCAGGGAAAGGTTGTGAAAAAATCTCAAACTTGTTTAACCAGATTCAAAGCCCTGGCTAGGGCTGCTAGGGACAAGAGAAGGACGATGAAATAGGTAGAGATAGAAGCCACCTTGAATAAAGACATCCATGTCATTTTTGATGGGATCGGCTAGATCATGCTACATGTCTTTTGGTGGAGTTACCTCATTGCGGGCGTTGGTGAACTGGGTGAACACTCTCTTAATAAGTGCTTTCATCTAGAAATACAGATAGACGATATCAGATCAACCCAGCATCGAGCAAGACGTCTCAAGAGCTTAATTGCCACGTTTTGCCAGCATGGAGGTTCTTGCTGAGGTGGCAGTAGTATTACTTGGCAATCTACCCGGCGTTAAGGTTGGTTCAACTTAGGGAGGGTAACCACTGTTCCCTGATCATCATGAGTCATCATCATCGCCCTATGCATTTTGCAAATCGAGGTCTGGCTATGGTGTCTGACCCTCCGCACACGATCATTATCGTCGCCTCTCCTCATGAATAAGGCTCCCCACGCTTTCGCTACGACGCCCCTTTCTCTGCCTACATAATCTCTTTACGCTAGCATCGTCCCCTCGTGCGAAACTTGCAATTTATTCTGAGAGTGGGGTAGAACACCGTGCATTCATCACGTACGAGTTCTGGCCATGGCGATAATAGGATTCCTAAAGTCTCGTTTTGCTTTAGTGGGCGACTATATACGGTCCTCTGCAAGGAAGAGAGTTGCCATTACTTGCCGTGTATGTAATAACATTTGCTGCGTACAAGTTCAGATTGTCGATTCCTCTGCTAGATTGTCTTCTTTGTCAACTGTGGGGAGATGGAAGGAGTCCTCGATAAGGTAGAAGTCATTGAAGAACAGGTTGATGGAAGCTGCGTGACTATGGCGTGTAACAGTCAGTCATGGCCTCATTGATACTCATGCGTCAGCTTTCAAATGTCTCTCTGGGTGCCTGTATCCGGGTTGCAAAAGAGCTCACACTCTCTTAAGCGCCTCAACAGGCTGTATCCAAGATTCTGTAGGAGAAACTGTGGAAGGGCCATCACGCACCTCCAGTTTGCAGCAAGAGCTGTGCTGAAAGAACTGAGACGAGTGGATTGGCTGATTGAAGGACGCCAAGAGTGTTCCTGACGAGCCAGACTCCTGGTTGTTTGGACATACATCCTTCTTAGTGCGGAATATTGCCTCTTGTGGTTGGTTCTTGCCATTTCTCGGCTAGAAGCTTTCTTTTGGCCTCTTGCCATCACACCTCGGACTGTTCTTTACTGTATCACGCAAGATTTGGTTGCTTAGACACAGCTCCGTCTCTTTTCTGTGACAACAGGCTTTTCTTTGCCTCCTTTCTGTCATTTCAACAGGCATTCCTTTGGACCCATCATATTTGCTTGTGCTGCACTCCCTCTCTCCTCCCTCCTTTTTGGCCGTCATCTTCTCAAGATTGCAGAAAGTTTTTTTTTTGGCTCTCAAGAGAACAGCGTAAATCCTTAGGGCCGTTGCGCAGGAATCCACCCCAGGATTGCTTCCTTAAAACATTTGTTTGGAGTTCTGTGCAAGGATTTCTTGTCAATACAAAGTTCTTTGCAAGTTCTGGATCTGCACGTGCATCAGATCTCCTTCCCAGGTGCTGTACGACAAGGTGGTGATCTGGAGGCTGCAGCACATTAACAAGTTGTCATGGGTAACAAGTTTAGCAGACGCAGAGCTGCGGTTGATGAGCAATACACTCGCACCCAAGGCTTATACCAACACAGGGATGTGGATCCCAGAAAACTCAGACGTTTAATCCTTAACGGGCAGTTGGCTCCTTGCTTTCCTGGAGCAGAAGATAATGCAATTGAGCTTGACGAGTGCCCAATCTGCTTTCTGGTAGATTCCTCTTTTGCAAGCTCGTTCCACTCTATTTTTGAGTCTGTTCTCTGGGTTGCTTTGTTCTGAATAATCTGAACATTATTGCAGTTCTATCCAAGTCTAAACAGGTCAAAGTGTTGTACCAAAGGCATTTGTACGGGTAAATGGGTTTGTACATTCATGTTTGCTTATGATTTTAGCCAAGGGAAAGATTATGAAGCTTTGTCATCATTGATATTGATCACTGGTTGCAATCTGCAGAATGTTTCTTGCAGATTAAATCTCCACACTCTGCCAGACCCACGCAGTATCCTTCAACCCCCAATAAAAAAAAGAAAAAGAAATTTAAGGTAATGTCTATGGTTACCTTAATAAATCTAGATGTCCATTTTGCAAGACATCAAGTTACGTGGTGGAGTACCGAGGAGCAAAGACTGTTGAGGAGAAAGGTGTTGAGCAAGCTGTAAGCTGTCTCTATTTGTCTCACACTCACGGCCACACTTTCTCTTTGAAGACTTGTAACCACTTATTCTATTTGTGATATCTCTACAGGAAGAGCAAAAAGTGATAGAGGCAAAAATACGAATCCGTCAGAAGGAGCTGCTTGATGAGGAGGAGTGCATGTTAAGACGAGAAGAGGCTCAGGGCCAAGATAATGTTCCTGATCGCTTCAGGCGAAATTTTTCAAATTTGCATGGTTTCACACTCCCCTCAAATGGTACGGAAGAGCAGGAGGTGGTTTTAAGTGGAGAACAGGGTGTCGGTGTACTGAATGATACTAATATGATGCCGCAGCCAGTTCAGGCTTGTCAGACTGAAAATGTCCCAGAGCAGGTGCCTGCACCTCAAACAAGGGTAGAACCTGCGCCTGAAGGGGTGGCTCTTTTGCCAGGCCTTGCAGGCCGATTGCGTGGTTCGTCTTTCCAGCGGCTTAACAGGTTTACCTTGGCATTATTTGTAATTTGTTGCAAGTTCATTGAGA
This sequence comes from Adiantum capillus-veneris, assembly GCF_014529385.1. NCBI lineage: Eukaryota > Viridiplantae > Streptophyta > Polypodiopsida > Polypodiales > Pteridaceae > Adiantum > Adiantum capillus-veneris. The sequence continues at coordinate 114,961,313 of NC_140938.1, read as the reverse complement.
GAGTTACTGCTTGTACAAGTTCGCCATTTAAAGCTGTTATGGTTTTATGGCAGAGGGGATGATTTTGATCTGGACTTGGAGGAAATTATGGTTATGGAGGCAATTTGGCTGTCAATACAGGTAAGGTTTTTAATTTTTCGCTGGATTATTTAGAAGTTGTGTTCTTAGTTTTGATGTTGTAATTTTTAAAAGAAGAAATGCATATTTTCTCCAATTTTGCAACCCTGGAATAGTCACTACATTGACTATTACTCTATCTGTTTCTAGTGTTTATAGAGATATCTATAAGATTATCTCAGTACACAAGCTCATCCCGTTTTACTCTCTCATGTCCCAAGATAATTCTACCCGTGTTGCCATCTATCTGTTATTTCTATGACCATGTTCATATCTCCTTCAAAGAATCCCATAGAGCCAACCCTTTTAGGGCTAGAGGTAAAAGCCTAAATGCCGAGATTAGTAAAATCAAAAGGGCGGCCTTAAACAAATGGTAAACCATTGATTCTTATTTATAACATTGTGCCACCTAGCCGAGATGTTTTTAGGAAATGCCCAATACTGCCCCATGTGTACCCTCCTTGCGGTTGTGAAAAATCCAGTGTGCTCTAAGGTGATTCTTTTCAATGTAAAATGGAGCCATCTCCACCAATGTCAACTTCTTGGAAATAGATAAATCAATAAACCTTTTATTCTCAAAAACCCATTGTTTGATTACCATGGACCTGGTTCTATGTTCAGGCTGTTTCTAATCGAAGTTTAAAAAGTACTTCTTAGATTCATGTTCCTACTCTAGCATAGCATTAAAAGCAATGGAATTTTTCCACAATTTTTTGTCCTTGATACTAGCGTGAACATCCTTAAAAGTTTTAATCGTCTCATAACCGTAGATCATACCACTTAGTGGCCATCTATGATCTCCCGCATATTTTCTCCCATCTCACCTCTGAGCGTGTTTCCACCGCTCTCTGGAAGCTTTAGATGCATGTGTCTATTGGAGTCTCATAGAATTCACAAACTTCTCATCCAGAATCACATGTAAGGATGGCATTTTGGGTTGAATTTAATGGATATGATGGCTGGGAACTGCATATCACAATATAAAGTGGTCCATGATATTTGATTCGCACCTAGATTCACTTGTTAATGTGAAAAGTGTTTTATTACTTGTAAGATTCGAATTCTTTGACTTTAGATGCATGTGTCTATTGGAGTCTCATAGAATTCACAAACTTCTCATCAAGAATCACATACAAGGACGGCAATTTGGATTGAATTTAATGGATGTGATGGTTGGGAACTGCATATCACAATATAAAGTGGTCCGTGATATTTGATTCGCACCTAGATTCACATGTTAATTTGAAAAGTGTTTTCCCCCCTCATACTACTAGTAAGATTTGAATTCTTTTGACTCTAGATGCATGTGTCTATTGGAGTCTCATAAAATTCACAAACTTCTCATCCAGAATCACATACATTCATGTTGGGTTGAATTTAATGGATCTGATGGCTGGGAACTGCATATTACAATATAAAGTAGTCCACGATATTTGATTCGCACCTAGATTCACATGCTAATGTGAAAAGTGTTTTCCCCCCTCATACTACTTGTAAGATTCGAATTCTTTGACCATATGACGATACACACACATAGTACGTATGTTAATATGTACGTGCGTACTTTATTACATACATACATGCACACACACGCGTGCGCATATACGATGTACATATGAGTGTAGAAGCACCCATCCATAAAGTAGCCGTCATCTCAATGGGTGTTTGCCAATCCTCTCAGATGTCATTTTTTTTGTATAAACAAGTTCTCTCACAAGAAATTAAGTGTGTCCTAATGTATTTAAGGGTTGAAAAGCCCACATGTCCGCTGTGTCCGGAGTCCGAGCATTTGCAGCCATATTTTGTGCATGTGGGAGCATCCCACCTGCGGCTCAGATCAATAGACATCTGACCTACGTGTATGCACATGACTCGTGCACAGTTTGGGCATATGTGGGCAGCCCATAGTGCGTTCTACCTTGTCTACTATGATCGGATACAGGTGACCGGGACATGTACAGGCACAGGTACAGGTACATGTGCTTCTACGACTTGCGTGTGGCTCTCACATATCTCCAGCTCCTCGTCCCGCGCGGTGTGAGCTCTGAGTAGAGCATTTTGGTGAGACCACACAGATACTTTGTTTGTAGGTACAGTCTGAGAGAGAGACTCTCTCATCGGATTGCATACAGGTCTTGATGTATGGTCATTGAAGGTCTGCTGGCTGTGAGTCACACAACAGACAGCCGCCAGAACGGTTGACAGTCACAGTTTCACATTGTGGATGTAAAACTAGAATGTGGTTAAATTGATGTACTGACAGTTTATGCAGCCATTGTTAAGGGTCGTTGTGAGGTTTTGTTGAGCTGGGGGATTCTCATGTCCGAGATCCTTGCGGTTATACAGGTTTTTGAAGCGATCCCTCGAGCACCCTTACGGCATCAGATTAGGATGTATTGACTGTGGTTAGTCAATCGGGTTTGCATCAGTATGCGCTTTTGCCATTGAGGCATTGTTTTCTACATGCCTAGTTTGGTTGACAATACGGCCAATGACAGTCAGTGTTAGCCTCAGCGACACACGAGGCCATCGTACAAAGGAGATTGTCGAATTTTATCATGGAGTTCATATCTTGTTTTTTTGGTACATTACGCATTGATTTACGCTGAGTTTCTTGTGGGATTTTGACATCCGTACAAAGGAGACTGGTAAAATTTTCAGATATTTCGCCATAAGAACCTAGTTTCATTCTCTCGCACGTACCTCTTGTTAAACATGGCCGGTTCTTCTGAGAAAGAAGACTATTATGTCAAAAAGTTTGATGGCACAAATTTTATGATATGGAAGTAGCGTATGCTTGATGTCTTGGTCAACAAGGGCCTTGCAGCGACATTGAAAGAATGAAGAGAGGGTCAGTACACTTTGGATCCGTGGGAGGGTCTAGATGCTCGTGCTATGGCCACAATTCGTTTACATTTTGGTGAGTCCCTATTCTTCACCATTACTAGAAAACTATAGCATGTGATTTATGGGAGTCATTATGCTCAGCGTGGGATGATAAGAGCGTCTCTAACAAAGTCTTTCTTATGAAGAAGCTTATGCGCCTTAGCATGAAAGAAGGCACAAGCGTCAGTTCGCATTTGAATGAGTTCAATAACTTGTTTACACAACTTACATCGAAGGGGTTGAATTTCGATGATGAAATGAAAGCCATATTGTTGCTATGTTCTTTGCCTTCGTCATGGGATACATTCAACACTGCCATTAGTAACTCTGCACCTAGCGGTACACTTGCTTTCAGTGATGTTACTATGCATTTCTCATTTAGGAGATTTGACGTCAGTCTTTGGACAATGATGGGCATGGAGATGCATACATGGCAGGTGGTCATGGTTGTAACAAGCAAAGAGATGGACGAGGTCGCAATTGTGATTGATCAAAGGATCGCAAGAATGATAGAAGCAAGAGTCGCGGACGCGACATGAGGCATGTCGAATGCCATTATTGTCACAAGAAAGGTCACTACAAGAAGGATTGTCAACGTGAGAAGGGTAAAGCAATTGTGAAGTCTGACACTCCAAAGAGAAGTGTGAAAATCAAGGAGATCAATGTAGTTGAGTGTCCACCTTCCGAGGTTGTTTCTGATGTGCTGCAGCTGTCAAATGTTCTAGATTTCATTGTTGATTTGAGTCCAGATGCGTTATTGGCTCTTGATGAGTGCTATTCGCAGAATTGGATCATTGATTCAGGAGCAAGTTTGTTACGCCTGGTTCGGCTAAGCTCGGAGATTCTCATCAGCCTGATATATTCGGGATGGGAGATGTGACTATGCATTAGCAATGGCATTGAGTTTATGCTTTGTGGAGTCGGACATGCTCCCAAAGTGACAACAAGTCGCGTGTCAATAGGTCAGCTTGTCACGTGCGCACTTCACTTGCGCCACGTGGGCCATAGTCTAGCATCATTCATAGCCTAGCTTAGGACTGAGCCTTGCACTTTGCGAGCCTCTAGTAGGACTTGCATGTCCAGGCCGTTCATAGTTGCATACCCTCTCTTGCACAAGAACAGTCATTACATCATGCATGCATTTTACCGCATGAACCACCTCTTATAAGTCATTTTATTAAAAGTGACTTTTGGAATTCTTTTTGTAAGTTTGCTAGGAAGCTTGTCCTACCCAACATATAATTCCTATAAATGAAACCCATTGGGCACTCAGTAGAAGCAGGGACACAGAAAGGGCAGGCACCGTAGCAAACCGGTAGGCACCCTCAGGCTCCCCAGCGTTTTCTTAGCAGTTCAGCCCAGCGTTTTCAGCATCAGCAGTTCAGCGTTTTCAGCCCACAGCCACCAGCGTTTCAGTTTTCAGCCCTTAGCTTCGCATGACCGCAACTCTCCGTTGCAGTTCCTCGCCGCATTGACCAACCAGCAGTAGTTCAGCCTGGCGTTTTCAGTTTTCAGCCAAGACAACCAGTGTTTTTGCAATTCCAGCTTAGATCAGCCAGCGTTTTGTATTCTCAGCCTTTGCACGACTCGGTGGTTGCTGTCATAAATTGGTGACATGGCTAGCCTCGGACACACACAGACCCGCAGGTCCCGGATTATGCACCAACAGGCTGACACATGGCATTGTACGGGCCTCCGGAATTCGCGGCACAATGTGTTGACAGGGTTGACGTGGCATTTTCGTACGGAAATTGCGAAAAAAGAGCTGGCTGATTTACAACAGTTTTTGGGACTAAATGCTTTACTTTTTGAAAGCTTTTGGGACAATGCTTTTGAATTAAGAGCTTTTGAGTTTAATGCTTTTGGGGCTCTACTTTTGGGCATCCCTTGTACCTTTAATAAGTGGGCAAGGTCTCACTTCTCAGAGCATCTGGACCTAGAGTTTGAGAGTGAGCACCTACTCGCTCTCTTGTACTTGAACACAGATTAATACAAAAAGAACTATCGAAAGGGGCGTCAGTCTTTGGGGCCAATACCTGTGGGCATGGAACTACGTCGGGCCGTGTCAATTTTGTGAACTGGTTTGGAGTGAATCTCAAGTTGGAAAGAAGTGTCCCAAGTTGTCTTTACGAATGTATGGTCCATTTCCTGTCATTAAAAAGATAAATGAAGCTTCAATGAAATTGCACATGTCTAACTCATGGTCAATGCACAACGTTTTCCATGTTTCTTGGTTGAAAGTGTTGGAGATCATCGATGAAGCTGAAGTTATGGAGCCGGAGCAAGTGTTGTTGCATTGGTTTCGACATGGTTCGAAGAAACAAGTGAGACAATACTTTTTGAAGTTCAAGGATTGAGGAACCCACGAAGCAATGTTGGTCGACTAAGAGTTTTTCAAAGATTACCTAGAGTTGTTGGCAGACTACAAGGAAGCAATGCAGCTCGGTACCAGTATCTCACTTGAAAAAGGAGGGGTTGTCACGTGACACATCTGACTCTATGTGTACAAGCTACTTTATGACAAGAGTTCAGTTCAGTCCAGTCAGTCTAGTTTTAGGAAGTGTTCTAGCACTTTTATGAGTCTGTTTGCAGACCGTGTTTGCCCAGGCACTTAGAGTAGATGCATATCCTCTGGTTGCACACAACATGATCATCAACATTACCATCAGAATCCATCAGGAGCATTTTTTAGTGCATTAAACCTATTTTCTCTATTTTTGACACTTTTCACTTATTATTTTTAAGTGACTTTTGTTGGGAACTGGGTAGGGCAAATGAACTAAGCATATATAAAAGCAAACCTAGCGCTAGGCTTATCTGGTAGAAGAGGAGGAAAGTGCACAGGCAAAGCCACTTGCAGCAGGCATCTCTCACTCTCTCTCAAGCAAGAACCTTGAAGGCTGGCGTTTTCCCAACAGCTAAAAGTCAGCGTTTTCAACAGCCCTTGGCCAACGTTTCCAAGCCAGCAGATTAGCTTTTGAAGCCTCTATCCACAACGATTTCTAGCGTGCATTAACAACGTTTTTCAGCCCTTAAGAATGGCGTTTTCTGCCCTAAACTTCAACGTTTGAAGGGATAGCAAATCAGCGTTTGAAGGGATAGCAGATCAGCGTTTGCACCTGTAGCAAATTCTACGTTTTTGGTACCAGCAGAGTTGGCGTTTGTAGACGGCTGGATAAGCCACTTGCAGCAGGCATCTCTCTTACTCTCTCTCAAGCAAGAACCTTGAAGGCTGGCGTTTTCCCAACAGCTAAAAGTCAGCGTTTTCAACAGCCCTTGGCCAACGTTTCCAAGCCAGCAGATTAGCTTTTGAAGCCTCTATCCACAACGATTTCAAGCCTGCATTAACAACGTTTTTCAGCCCTTAAGAATGGCGTTTTCTGCCTTAAACTTCAGCGTTTGAAGGGACATCAAATCAACGTTTGAAGGGATAGCAAATCAGCGTTTGAAGGGATAGCAGATCAGCGTTTGCACCTGCAGCAAATTCTACGTTTTTGGTACCAGCAGAGTTGGCGTTTGTAGACGGCTGGTTAATCACCATGTGGGAACGTGTTCTTAGACGATGGGCAGCGAACTACTCAGTAATTACTAGAGTAATTACTACAGTAAACCCGAAGTGTATAAATAGGGCCCATTATATTATTTTCGGGTTGGCAATTGTTATCACTTGTATTAGCGCTTTGGGCTATACTTGTACTTGAACATCAGTAGCAGTATTGTCGGCTGTACTTTCTCTCTCTGTAATCATATTCACTGTAATCTTGATCTGTAATCTCAATCATGGCATATATTTCAGTGATACTTATTTTTCGTCCAGTCTTCTGAATCTGAACCTTATTCGAGTCTATAAGTTTGATTCTTATTTCAGTATCCATATTTCAGTTTAGTCTCTGAATTCTGTCTAGTTTGCTGTCTGAAATCTTCTCACACTAGCAGCTGAAATCCTTCAACACTGGAATTAGCTGTCTCAAGAGATCAGCTCCAATTCCATTTTGGCGATCATGGTGGGATGAGCTGAAGCTTGTTGACTGAAAGACTTTTCTCCCAGTTGAAGTTTTCAGCAATGGCACCAAAATCCAATCGTGGCCGGAAATCTACCATTCGTGTGGATCCCATTACTGAGGAGTTAGGAAGAGAGTCTGACCCCAAGCAAGAGAAAATGATTGACACTGAGGCTCAGGAGCAGCATAGTCGGGCTGATGAGGCACTGGACTCACAACACCCAGTCATTCTTGACGCCGACGGGCAGAACGGGAAGCACGAAAGGCAAAGAGTTCCAAGAATTCTCAGTCTCTCCAGAGAGATGAGCATATCAAGGGCAGAAAGGGAAGTCACCGTACTGCTGACAGACAAAACAGAGAAGATACTGATACTGAGACAGAGACAGAGATTGATTGGGTTGCTGACACAGACAATTGTAAGAAGGTTCCCAAGCGTCATTCTGAAGCCAAGAAGAAAAGTAGTGGGATCAGCGGTAATCGAAATGATTACACAGCTTCCCTGAAGATTTCCTTTCCCATATTCAAAGGAGGGAAAAAGGACGATCCAGATGTTCACATACAAGCTTTCGAGCAGTATGCTGAACTAAAAAACATTGATGAAGATGATTTGGGGGAATATTTTCCACAAACCTTGAAGGAGGCAGCGAGGAAATGGTAATACCATTATCTTGCATGCCAGCTGAGATCATATAACAAATTACTTAAGGCCTTCAGGTTTGAATATTCCGACAATCGAGGGGACGAGGATATTCTCTATGAACTGGATCAGATCAAACAGAGGAATTTGTCAGTCCGCAGCTATGTAGAAAAGATAAAAGAACTGACCAGGCAGTTGCAAGAACCGCCGTCTGAGAAGAGATTGAGGACATGGTTTCTGAATGGGTTCAGAAGCAAGAAGCTTAGGGAACAAGAAGTACCAGCCCCTACAAAGAAATTCAATGATCTGGTTCAAAGAGCATTAAAGCTAGAACAGCAGGCTAGGAAAGAGAAGAGCCACAAGAAGCGAAGGACCAGTAGCAGTAGCCAAGCTTCCGATTCCAGTGCAACATCCAGCCGCTCCGAGAGCAGCTCCAATGAACGAACAAAGGAGAAATCAAAGAAGGGATCATGGACCAAGAAGATTGAAGAAATGGCTAGGCAGATTGCAGAAATTAGCCACACAAGATAGCCGGTCCGAAAAATGGAGACTTGGTGTTCAAGATGTAAATCCAAGGACCACATCTCCACTGAATGTCCACAATGTACATACTGCAAGGCCTTTGGTCACCTATGGAATAATTGTGGCATCAGAATTCACCATTTTAAGAAAGGAAAGGATCTATCAGTGGTTGCCTACACTGAACCAGTGAAGGCAGAATCAATCAAAGTAGCTCAAGAGGAAAGACTAGGTACCAGTGGTACTGGTCATTGATCAAGGACGTGGCAGATACCAACCAAGAATGGGCAGAGGAAGAGGAAGAAGCAACTTCCAGACCAGGAGCATGAATTGCTATACCTTTGGGAAGTATGGTCATTTTGCAGCCCAATGTCCAGATACATCGATAACGACTGCTACTGAGGTTAAGGCACCAAAGCCAGTCCCAGTCAGGGTGGTTACTAGGAGCAAGGGATTGATTATTGAAGAAATTCCAGACATTTCAGAAGTACCAGTCAATCCTAACAGCAGCAAGTGGGCTCAACAAAGGGAAGTTTGGAAGGCCAAAGGTAAAGAAAAGGTGGTAGATGAGTGGCAAGAGTAGCGGGAACTAGCAGCTAAAATCACAGAGGATTTAGCTAAGAAGCTGTCAGAGCAGCCAGAAAGTTCCGAAGCTAGAGTCATTCAGAAGATACCAGCCCAATCGACTGATAAAGATCAGTCCGTACCGGCCATGACAGAGACCATGCTGGCTGTAGTACAGTGACTAACTGATGAAATGGGAGTGGATGGAAAGAGTAGAAGTACTGCTAAAGAAGAATGGCAGTGTGAAGACACCAATTCTTCAAGCTCTGACAATCAGTCTGACCAAGAGCGAGAGGAAATTCATGTGAAAATTTGTGATAGAATCCAGAAGCTGATTGTAGAGCTGGAGGATATAAGAAAGACCTTGCCTGAGGTGGCCAATTTTATCAGACAACGTAGGAAGATTGAGGCAGAGGCCAGAACAGTGGACCCGACGATTGTCCGAGATGATGAAGTTCCACTTATTCAGGTAGACTATAAGGTCAGGAAGCAGTGGGAACCTCTCTCAAGCGTCATACTGGATGGAGGAGCAGGAGTCAATATAATGGGAGTCCATCTTCAGCAAAGAATGGGTATCACTAACATGAAACCATCACCATTCAAAGTAAGAATGACAGATCATCGAGTCGTACAGGCGACGGGAATGATTGAAAACATGCAGATAAGAGTTGGGAGGGAGAAATTCAAAACCAGTTTCCTAGTCTTGGATGTGCAGGGAGCATATGGAATGCTACTAGGCCGCCCATGGTTAAAAACAACACATGCTGTTCATGACTACGCAAACCAAACTTTGACCATAGAAGGGGCCAGTGGCAGAATCAAAATCCAAACCAACAACACCAGGAGCTGGAAAAAGGAACTAAGGCCGAAGGAGTTGTGTCAGAAATATAGAGCCAAGAAAATTGAGCGAATGCTAGCAGCTATGAACATATTTCCTTTGACAGAAATTGATTTGAATGCAGTCTTGTTGAACAAAGAGCAAGCTGACAAGCAGAAGAGACAATTCCCTGATCAGTTTACTGAAGTCAATGCAGGGGAAAGAACAGTTCAGCTAACTAGAAGAATGGAGGAACCAGCTGATACTAGTGTAATGGAAGAACCAGTATGTTCTGAAGAGTACCCACTGGATCAGAATAATGATTCAGAAATGAATGGACCTTCTTGGGACTACGCTGAAGAATCGACCAAACGAAAAAGAGGCGGACCAAACTGGTTGCTTCCAGACGATCAGGAAATAGAGGAGTGAAACTTGGGATCAAAGGAAAATCCCAGAATGATCAAAGTCAACAAGCACCTCAAACTGACAATGAAGGAAAAGGCACGAAAAATGTTCCAGAACTATAAAGATGTGTTTGCCTGGGAACATACAGATTTGAAGGGAGTAGATCCTGAAGTTTGTCAGCACCGAATACCACTGAAACCGGATGCTAGGCCAATAAGATTGCAAAGATACCGGATGAACCCCAATTATGCAAAGAAGGTCAAGGAGGAGATTGATAATCTTCTCAAGGCTGGGTTCATTACGAAAATAGCAAGCAGTGATTGGTTATTTCCTATAGTCGACGTTCCTAAGAAGAATGGGAAATTAAGAGTTTGTGTCGACTATAGGAAACTAAATGCCCAGACCATTAAGGATGCATTTTCCTTACCTTTTATTGATATGTTGCTTGATGAGATCGCAGGATATGAGATGTATAGCTTCATGGATGGTTATAGCGGCTATAACCAGTTACAGATTGCTCCTGAAGATAGGGCCAAGACCACTTTTATCACTGAGTGGGGAGCATTTATGTATCTGGTGATGCCTTTTGGCCTGTGCAATGCACCAGCTACTTTTCAGCGGTGTATGATGGAGATGTTTAATGAATTTCTTCATCGATTCTTCGCCATTTTCATGGATGACTTCACTGTCTATTCAGATGAGGAACAACATCTTCTATTCCTAGAGATGGTTTTTAAACGCTGTCAGGAGAAAAGGATTTGTTTGAATCCATTCAAATCTGTATTTCTGGTCTGGAAGGGACAGCTACTGGGACATGTGGTTTCCCACAATGAAATAGAAATGGCTAATGACAAAATACAGTGTGTCCAGCAAGCTAAAGCACCCAGAACTGCTTCAGAATTGAGTTCTTTCTTGGGGTATGTGAATTTCTATAGAAGATTTGTACACAAGTTTGCTTCTCAAGCAGTACCACTATATGAGCTTACAAAGAAGACCAATAAGTTCAACTGGACTGCTGAGTGTGAGGAGAGTTTTCAGAATTTGAAAAAAGCCATTACCAGTAAACCAGTCCTTAGGCAACCGAATTGGGATATTATTTTTCATGTACATGTAGATGCTTCAAGATTGGCAATGGGGGCAATATTAGCTCAGGTAGATGGCAGAACAGACTATTCGGTCTATTTTGCTAGTCGGAGATTCAGTCAGGCTGAACAAGGCTATACGACTACTGAAAGAGAAGCCCTCAGAATGGTTTTTAGCGCTACGAAGTTCAAGCGTTATCTATTGGGGAAGTTATTCCATTTTTATGTGGATCATCAAGCTCTCCTGTTTCTGATTAACAAAGTTATTATTCAAGGCAGGCTGATGTTCCTTATGGAATTTGAATTCAGAATTTTCCATAAGCCTGGTCGAAACCACTGTGGAGCTGACTTTCTTTCCAGAAGTACGGAGGGATATTCAGAATCACCTCTGAGAGATGAGCTAGTGGATGCTGATTTATTCCTGTTAGAAGCAGAAGAATCAGTGGATCCTGAATGGTATGATATTTATCAATTCCTTTTCCATGGTACCTTTCCAGAGGATTGGAAACAGAATCAGAAGAAAGCTCTGATCATAAGAAGCCTGAAATTTACTATCATCGGAGAAGTACTTTATCGACTAGGTGTGGATGGTATACTTCGAAGATGTGTCCCTATGGAAGGAAGAATGCAAGTCATTTCAGAAGCGCATAATGGCGAGACTGGTGGACACTTCCAACGAAGTGACCTACAAGAAGATTCTGCAAGCAGGCTTGTGGTGGCAAACACTGATTGCTGATGTCAGAAGTTTTTGTAAAACTTGTGACATATGCCAAAGAATGGGCCGACCAACAGCTACAGATATGACTCCCTTAATGCCAATACAACCATTGGGAGTATTCATGAAACGGGGACTGGATTTTATGGGACCTTTTAAGAAGGTGACTCCCAGGAAGAACAAGTATATCGTGATGGCTACTTGCTATGTTACCAAGTGGGTTGAAGCTAAGGCTCTTCCTGACAACACAGCCAAGTCAACTGCAAGGTTTCTGTTTGAGAATATTGTTTGTCCATATGGATGTCCAGTAGAAATTGTGACCGATCAAGGAACACATTTTATCAATGATACTATGGAAATCCTATTGGATATGTTTTCAGTCAAGCATCATAAATCTACTCCTTACTATTCTAGATGCAATGGACATGCTGAAAGTAGCAACAAAACAATAAAGACTATTCTCACTAAGGTGGTGCAAAAGAAACCAGACCAGTGGGACTTGAAGCTTCAGACTGCTTTATGGGCTTTTAGGACAGCTTATAAGGTAACTACTGGAATGACACCATTCAGAATGGTGTATGGGATTGAAGCAGTGGTTCCTATGGAGTTTGTAATCCCCAGTCTGAGAATGGCTGTGAAGTATGGATTAGACTTCAACCATAACCTTAAGAAAAGGATGGATAAACTGATGCAGTTAGATGAACTCAGGCAAAGGGCTATATTGGAACAAGAAATTGTTCAACAACGAAGGAAGCACTGGCATGATCGCCGAATTAAAGTTCGAGAATTCCAGAAAGGAGACTTAGTGCTTCTATATCAGTCTAGATTGGGTCCAAAGAAGTCGAATTTGAAGATTGCCTGGGCAGGACCTTTTGAGGTCGATTGGGTCTTCTCCAATGGCACAGTCAGATTGAAAGATTTATCTGGATTGATGTTGTCGGGAGTGTATAATGGAGCAAAGATCAAGCTCTATTATTCAGAGACCAAAGAAACTGGGTTAGAACAAGAAACTAAGGAACTAGAGGTTGTTGATCAAGAGATACCGGAATCAGATATTTTTGGACTTTTTCATGTGCAACCAGTTCCAGTTTCAGAACTAGTACCAGAATGACCAGATCAGTCTGATCTTAGAATCATTACCAGTATGGTTGCACCAGACTGGGAATCAGTTCAGTACCAGTATGGACACACTTCCCAAATTTTAAGTGTCCAACGATCAAATGGCACGCCAGTGATAATTATTACAAGGATGGGTCGTAGTCTTGTCCAATGCATATCTGCCACGACAGCAACGACGCACACAAGTCTAGGAGCGACGAGTGGTGGAGCTTTTATGGCGCGAACACGTATAACAGTCGGGAGAGTTAGCATTTTTTCCCATAAATCTCCTGCGCAACGCTTTCCTCTTGTTAACCATTCGCCATCGCCGAGCTCCGAGGTTTCTTCACTACAGCCGCAAACTTCGACCTCTGACGAGACAGCTGACTGTCAGACAGTCTTACCAGCGACACCGGGAAACGGCTTTGATACAAGTAAGTCATCTTCTCCTTCGCTTGTCTCATCGTCGTCGACTTCACAGTGTATGGGTAGAAGGAAACGCTCAGGGAAGATGCAGGAAACTCTTGAAGAAACCCAGGCTATAGTTGCTGAGGCAAAGGCAAGCCTTCCCGTTCTTCCATACAGTAAAATCCAACGATATGTCTTTACTGATCACGCAATGACTCTGCTACAACTCTGGGATCTGCGAGTTGTGTTGCAAGCTACAAGGATTGCTTTTGATGCAGATATCATCAAGCAAGTTCTTGATTCCTTTGATGCTGAAACTAACAGTGCTATGGTAAATAGTAGAAAGGTGTCAGTGACACCAGAAGCCATTGCATTCGCATTTCGGATGCCTAATGAGCCCAAACCGTCTGTGGCAACTGCGCAGCAAATAAGTATCGTTGTGAAGGAGGATGAAGCGGCTAGAAAGAAGCGCAAGGCAAGTGCTCATGGAGTTCCAGTAGCAGGACTGGAAGCCTCCGCTGCTTACAGGTTTGTAGCTGAAGCAGTCAGCCTGAAGAACAACCCAACGTATGTGTCAGAAAAATTATTTGCTATGCTGTTAGCCAAGATACTGGATCCACAAGTCCATATCAACCTTTGTCAAATACTTTCGCATAATGTACTCCAACAGATTGCCAAGCTGAAATCTCAAACTGTTTTCAAGGCATGGTATGTCTGGCAATTCCTGTATTGGGCCACAGCTGCAAATGTTAATGAGCAGGTAAAGTAGGCTTGGAGTGAGCAGCCCATTTCTGAACCAAAGAAGATTGAACTGTCCTCAGACGACGAGGAAACAGACAATCAAACGGTCTCCAATGACCTGAAAAGAAAAGCCACGGCAGAAGAAGTTGACAGTTCAAAGAAGCAAAGAATTACACTGACAAAAAGCAGTGAGTTCTTGAAGCAAATAGAAAGCCAGGTTAAGGCAGTAAGCACTGATAAAGCTGAGATAAGTAAAACTGAGCAGCAATCTGTTCAGAAGATTGTGCCTGATCAGCCAGTTGTCAAAAATACAGTTGCTACTGGATCTGGGAAAGATCATGTCAAGCCAGTCACTGTTGAGAAGATACTAGACCAGTCAGGGGACAAAGGCAAGAGTCAACTAGACAAAGGGAAAGGTCCAGCGTTCTCAACTTTGTCTGGTGGAGTTCCTGCCATTACTGGAAACCCTCTGCAACTGGTAAAACAGGATAAGTTGCAGCAAATGCAAACTCAGAAATTGAGAGGGCATCTTTTGCTCAACAAAGCTGATTATGCAACTTTACCCTACGAGGCTCCAGTGGCAATATATGAACCTGTTGATTCTGATCCAACCACGGTCAAAGACAGATGTTCATTATTGATACAGTCTTCTTGGAATACCATTGTCAGTTGTATGGGACAATTGGTGGAGGCTGTTGGATCAGAAGACGAAGTCAAAAAGCTTAAAGTTGACTTGGCAGAAGCACAACATCAGATTGAAACACTCCAGAAAGCCCAGGAGGTACAGAACATACAACACAGGGTACTGGAAGCTCAATCAGAAAGGACTCAGGAATTGTTGAACAAAAAGTTAGCTAAGGCTGAGTCTGAAATTATGATCATCAAAAGTCAAAGGAATGAAGCGCTGAGAGCTGCTGAGCGAGCTGAAACGATGCTCAGGATGAAGCGGGCGAAATTCAGAAAGCTGCTATTGCACCATACAGCTTTGAAGCGTTTGCTGACTGACAGATACATCTACAATAGCTTGTCTGAAATTTTTAACCCTTCAGGCAATGCTGTTTTTGACTTAGAAAATTTAAAGTCCTTGATGAAAAGTATGCAGAGCGATTTGCAGGATAAGGTGGGCGAGTTCAATAATGCTCTGATGAACCAAGCTATAATGGATTATATTGAGCAACAGATTTCCCCGGATGAAGAAGATGAAGCTGATCAGGAGGAGGATGATCAAGAAACTGGGCATACACAGGATGATGATGATGCCCCACCACCATCTCCACCTCCAAGACCTGGTACTGGAGGGACAGGGCCAGATGAAGGAGGTCAGTCACAGCCAGACCAGCCAGACCAGAATGAGGGTCAGTAGGAAGGACAGGATAAAGAGCACCAGTCGGGTAATCAGCAGACTGAAGAGCAACAGCCCAGTAACATTGGGAATCAGCCAATTAATCAGTCCCATCACAGCAGAGAGGCTAAAGGGAAAATGAAGGTTCAGGATGAAGGACCAATGGCTGATCATCAGTATTCACTGCAGCTCATTACTCTGAATAAGCAACTGAGACATCAACAGGCCTCCATCACCAGACAGTATCTGGAGGATGATGCTCTCTGGACTGATTTATAAAGATTTCAAAGACTATATGTGGGAGCCAGGGAAATGGTAGACCATTGGAAGTCAGCTGCTTTCCATGATAAAGAAGCTTGTAGACTACCTGCGCATCCTAGTACAGTCCAGTTGTTGGAACGAGTTCCGGAATGGATACTCAATGCTGATGAGAAAGTGACAAACCCGCACTGGCAAAGGCAGTCTACTGCAGATTGTCGGTCCTTAGCTCTAGAATTAGAACTTCTGTTGGGTAACAAACCAACTTACCGCTGCATGAAGGATGTTAGGGTACAATTGAAGGAAGTTCTGGTACAACTGCAAGGTGCTAGAGGTGTTTTGGATCAGAGAGTCAAAGCCATTCTTGAGGACCACATAGCCACTAGCAGAGGACCTCAAACGTGAATGTCAGTAGGAGCACAGGCAACTGCTCTCCGAACCCTGTTCCAGCTAGTGAGAATCACCAGGAAGATGATGTAGCAGGAGAACCAGGCTGTTCTCAATTTCCTGAAATTTGTGCCCGATTCTCCAGTTCTCTTATATCTTGTTCCAGCAAGAGAAACTGAGCTGCCAAGATTCTTTCCAGCACTGTATCCTCAACATCAAGAACCAGTTGATCGACTCACATATTTCAAAATAACTGATGAGTTTCAGGATTGGTATGAGCGATCAACTGTGGAATGGAAGACTTGGCAGACATTGTTCAATGATGCTCTCCAAATCAATGACATTCAGGCAATGAAGGAGGAGCTGCATAGGATCAGCTGTGTATGGGCCAGTGGAAGATTCAAGTCAGAGGATTGACCAGGATTACTAATCAGTTGCTACAACTCACGGTCGAATCTTCCAAATTGCCTGAAAAAGACATTGTAGCAAAGCCGGGTCTGGCACCGCAATACAAAGAGATGGCTGAGATTCTTTTCGAAGCTCGCGTCAAAACAAATCAGCCTCTTCCAGAAGGATGGATCCATACTGCTTCACATTGTCATAAGTTGGCCAGAACCAGACTGAGCAAGGGCAGGCGTACACTCTATGATCCTGACACCAAAACTTATCATTCTCTCATGCCTTATGAGGTAGAGATGACCACAGACCGGCGGGATCAGCTTGAGCAGGAGGCCATTTACCGACTGATTCAGAAGGAGAATGCTGGTGCTGAGACTTCTCAGACACCATTCCGATCAAAGAGCAAAGGCAAAAGGAAGACGGTCCAATGGAAGGATATTGGGTAGTTCCATCTCAGAATTCAGTGGCGACTTTTCTTCTCAGCAGGCAGGGAGAGATGACAGCTCTACCTTGGCTTGGTGAGAGCTCCACCTTGGCCTTTCCCGCTGCCTTCCGCAATCCTTGTCCTTCTTGAGCTCCTGCATCCCAACACCAGAACCAGACGATTGATTTTTCAGTTCCACACCAGAACCAGACGATTGATTTTTCAGTCTCACATCAGGATCCGACGGGAATTTTTTGGAAATTTTGGAATCTTGCCAAAAATTCAAGAAAGAAGGGAAGGATGTAGACGGCTGGATAATCACCATGTGGGAACGTGTTCTTAGACGATGGGCAATGAATTACTCAGCAATTACTAGAGTAATTACTACAGTAAACCCGAAGTGTATAAATAGGGCCCATTACATTATTTTCGGGTTGGTAATTGTTATCACTTGTATTAGCGCTTTGGGCTATACTTGTACTTGAACATCAGTAGCAGTATTGTCGGCTGTACTCTCTCTCTGTAATCATATTCACTGTAATCTTGATCTGTAATCTCAATCATGGCATATATTTCAGTGATACTTATTTCTCGTCCAGTCTTTTGAATCTGAACCTTATTCCAGTGTATAAGTCTGATTCTTATTTCAGTATCCATATTTCAGTCTAGTCTCTGAATTCTGTCTAGTTTGCTGTCTGAAATCTTCCCACACTAGCAGCTGAAATCCTTCAACATTGGAATTAGCTGTCTCAAGAGATCAGCTCCAATTCCAGCGTTTTTGCAGCATCAAACTTCAGCGTTTCAGCAGTTCAAATCAGCGGATAAAGCCTCGTTTGAAGCCATCAAATCAGCGTTTTTCCAGCCAGCATTCAGTAGCAATTGTCGTCGCCGTCGACTCCAACCTAGACACACTTTGCATCATCATCTTGTACCGGTTTTTGTGCAATCAATAGCATAGACTTCTCTCGCCACTGAGAGAAGGGCCTTGAGAGGAGGGTTTGACAACTTGTATGGTGTCGTATTCTTCTCTCTCTCTCTCTCTCTCTCTCTCTCTCTCTCAGCACCTTCATTCACAGTGTTTATCCACTTTGTTTGTGACCACTTGCACTTTCTCATTAAAGAACGGAAGGCTCTCCCTTCTCTAAGTAAAAGGAACCTTGAGCACAGTTCGGAGCACTTATCTTGAGAAAAGTTCAACATTCACTTCTGCTGCACCTTACACTCCAGCATTCGTTGATCTCTAGGCCGAGACGACCGAGAGAGCAGCCATGCCGATTCATACTTTGAAACCGCCCGTAGGGCGGTAGACCTTAGCTCACCCGATTCTTTAGTTGAAAAACTTCACAACATAGAGAAACTTTGCAAATGAACTTGGGACTTGAATTAACACTTCAAAAAAAAACACGGCTTGGCAGATAGAGCGCTTACACTGTGTAGGCCCCAAATTCTGGCGCCCCTTTTGGTATTTCTTTATTCTTCTAAAATTTGGGAGAAAACCTGTAAGTTCCTACGAGCTGTCCCGCATTTACTGGGCTGCAAAATGGCCTACTCTAGCCCGATTTTGGCAACATAACCAAAGTAAGAGGCTTCACAGACAAAATCTCCATGTAAACGATGACTTTCCCGACGTATACGGGCTAGAGTAGGCTGTAATTCACTGTAATCTGTAGAGTGATCCCAACGCTTCCCTTGGGCTGATCTGGCTCTAGTTCCTCAGAGCGCTTTCTCTTGCAGAGGCTCATGCCTTCCTCTACTCCTACTCCCTCATTAAGAGGAAGTACACCTGCAAACAAATTGTCACGTGACACATCCAACCCTATGTGTCCGTGGACAAGCTACAACATAACAAGGTTCAGTCAGTCCAGTCAGTCTAGCTTAGAAGTGATCTGGCACTTTTGTGAGTCTATTCGTAGACCGTGCGTGCCCAGTCACATAGTATAGATGCATATCCTCTGGTTGCACACAGCATGATCATCAGTATTCCCATCAGAATCCATCAGGGGAATTTTCCACTATTTTTCCTATTTTTGACATTTTTCACTTATTAATTTAAGTGACTTTCCAACAAAAGTAGGTAGGGCAATTTTGCTAAGAAAATATATAAGCAAACCAAAGTTAGCACTAAATGGCATAAGAGGCAGCAGAAGCTCCACGCTAAACAGGCAACTTCTCAACAGAACCCCCCCGGGCAGGAGACCTAGCGTTTTCAGCCAAGGACAGCCTGGCGTTTTCTCCATTGCAGATCAGCCCCAGCATTTTGCATGGCAGATCAACCTGGCAACAGTTAGACACAACAGATCAGCCTAGCGTTTTTGCATTTGCAGAATCCCGGCGACAGAAGGACCAAAATTCAGCCCTAGCGTTTTTGGTTGCAGATTAGCCCCAGCGTTTTGCACCTTTACCGCGACGGAAAGTCAAGGACCATCAACGTTTTCAGCTTTCAGCCGTTAGTACCCGCAGATCAAGTCCCGAACCTCGCAGATCTCACCTTCCCGCAGCAGTTCCTCGCCGCTCGGTCAGGTTCCGCAAGGTTTAGAGTTTCAGCCCGGAAAACGCAGATTTCAGCATCTGTGTTTTCAGCGCGTCATCGTCGCATCGTCGCCATCGACATAGAGTCAGAATTCAACAAATACAAGATTTGCAGATTTCAGCCCATAGCGGTTTGGACAACAGTAGAAAGATTGCAGATTTCAGCCCTTAGGTCGGTCTCGTCGTCATCGTCGTCATTGCTGACATAGCCTAGACTTGCATCAGTCCCATGCATTCAGTTTGTACCAGATTGTGCAATCATAAGTAGACCACTCTCGCCGATGACAGTGGGGCCTTCGGAGGAGGGTTCTACAACGTCTCTAGTGTCGTATCTCTCTTCTCTCTCTATCTCTCAGTCTCATACACTTGCACGCACAGTGTCCATTCACTTTGTTTGTGATCATAGCATTTTCTCATGAAGAACGGAAGGCTCTACCTTCCATAAGAACAAAAGGAACCTTGAGCACAGTTCGGAGCACTCATCTTTAGCAAAGCGCAAACATTCATTCCGTTGCACCTAACATTGGTATCATAGCTTTGGCAGTGTTGTGTATCACTCAAGGAAAGAACCACAAGAATCACAAGATTTTTTTTGCTTGTTGCGGTCGCACGAACCCAAGTTCGCTTGGGCGTGTCGATTCCTAATCGTGTTTTTGAAGAGTGACAGGAATCCCAAGAAAGAAGAGGTTGTCCAGCCTCCCCTTGTGCCTCTTTTTACTCATTGAGAGCGGACCGTGTACTTAGCGGCCAACCAATCGACGTGAGGTGGGAAAAAGCAACCTTGGTGTGAGCGCAAGTGTTGCTAATTGGACTATTTTCTTATTTTTAATGATTAATTTCTTTTTTTAGGATATTTTATTGTGTACACTAAGAACTGTTAAAAGATTGTAGCTACAAGAAATGCCATCAAGAACGGACAACTCTGATGTGTCATTTGATGGGTGACACCGTGACGGTAAACATCGCGAAGGAGTTTCCGTAAGTTCGGTGGAAAGGGCCGGGTTACGAGTGCCCCTGATGTGTCACATGATGGGTGACGGGTGCATCAGAAAGGGGCATACCGTAGGCTGAGGAGGAAATCCGAACTGAGTAAGAAAATACGCGTAAGAACGCAAGCACAAGAATAAAGATGGGTTCAAAGAAGCTTTTTACGAAAAGCAGGGACATTTGCGGGAGGGTAGATGCTTTCCCGCGAGGAATCTATGTCTGCATTGCATTTGTGCCGTGTTCTGCACCTGGGGACACCTGGAATGTGTTTGTGTAGCATTAGTTTGTAACTCACTGAGTGGTTTTTAAAAGTTTGAACAGGTTCACACTTTATTTTAAAAGTGGCCGGCCACTTTTAAGTGACCGGTCCCTTTTATTAATAAAATAAAGCAGGCCCCAAATCCTTGCGTAAAAAAAAAAAAGCCTACGCAAGAGAGCTGTACGGATGGGCTGAAAACAGCGATCTCTCTCTCTCCTCTCTCTAGAAGCGCCAGAGCTTTTGCTTTTGGTCCCTATTCCCGCCGGGTGCCAAGGCCTATAAAGAGGCAGGTAGCGTTCAGCTAATGGGAGGATCGCAAGGAGTAGCAGGAAGTGCCAGCGCTGAGGTTTTGGAGCAAAGTGTGGCGACGGGAATCTGCGAGGGTTTGTGTGACGACGGAGTACGGAGCTCGTTTGACCGAGCGAGGAGCGACAGGTATAATTTGTCGATACGCATTGCGAGTTGTTGCTTTGTGTGGTTGTTTTTGCAAGAATCTCCCTTTTTACGGGAAGTCCCTCACGGGAAGTACGGCTTCGCGCCTAAGTCCCTTACGGGAAAGTACGGCCTCGTGCCTAAGTCCTTTACAGGAAAGAACGACCTTCGGGTCTAAGATTACAGAATGGAGGGGTTTCCTCGGGTTCTTGTGCTTGTATACGACTCTCCCTGAATAAAGAATACTCTTGAAGGGGGGGGACCAATCCATCTTCTGGTCCCCAATACTGTGTCGATCTTGTCCCTTCTCTCACATTTGCAAAGTATTTTATTTTTCAGATTTCTAAGTGCTCGTGTACGCTCCCGTATTGTGACGGTGGTATCAGAGCTTGGACTCCTCTCTTTCTCTGCAAAGAAGGACGATTCCGGGAAGTACGGGAAGAACCATGTCGAGCCAAGGGAGAAGCGTTGAAGAGGAGCTTCAACAAGTGCGAGCTCAGCTTGCGGATTTGCAACAAGTCTTACTATTGCCGGATGTCCAAAAGCTCTTGGGCGGAATGAAGAGAACGAATGGAACCGATGCCGCCGGGCCTCCAGGAGGAAAGAGAAGAAGAACGTGTCGATGTGCACAAAGGATCTTCGGATCGGAATGATCGGCCTACTCCAAGGAAAGGCCAGGAAAAAGCTCTCTCTTTGCTAGACGAGAGCAAGGACATCTCTATCTCATCTCCATCTTACTCTCCTGATTATACTTCTACTTCTCAATCTTCTCGCCAGAAGAAGGAAGCCGCTACTACTACTACCCTACATCAACCTAAAGATAAGCCTCGATTCAAGAAGCATGGTCGTAAGTCTCATCATCGCATGAGAGTTTTCAAATCGGGCGACAAGGACATCAAGTTCGAAACCTACAACGGATGGAGAGATATCTTCAAAGCACCGTCCTTCATCAGATAGTTTGAAGTCGGCTTTACCAATGGGCACTTCACAGAAAGATCCAAATTGCACCATGTGGGGATGAACCTCAAGGAAACGGCAAGTAATTGGTGGTTAGCCAAGATTCTGGAAGGTTCTCAGGCCAGAACTTGGGAGAGATTCAAATCTGAATTTTATGAACAGTTTCTTCCGCCTGACTTCGAGCAGGACATACGGAAGGAATGGGACTGGCTCGCCCAGAAGGAACATGAGAGAGTAATGACTTATGTGGACAAGTATTGGTCGGTTCTTCTGAAGGTCACTCCCTTCATGAAGATTGCCGACGAGGAAAAGAGACGAAAGTTCGAAGCGGGTCTCCAACCGTAGCTTCGAAAGAGTATGAAGGTGTATCCGCATGACACTCTTCAGAGGATGATGGAGTCAGCAATCATTGCTGAGGATTTGCACTCAACTGGGACGTCCAGAAAAATGGAGCATAGCACTTACCGTGCGAGACAAAGAGGGGTCTAGGATGACCAAGGGGGCCAAGGAAGGAAACGTCCTCCATCTAGGGACTATGATCATTCTAAGAAGCCAGAGGGCAATGGCAAGCGAACTAAGTATCTCTCTCCTACTCAACTTCAAACTTTCAGAGAGGAAGGAAGATGCTTCACTGTGGCGAGAAAGGACATATGAAACCGGATTGCCCGCTAAAGCAGCAACGGCAAGAACACGCCCCTACGAGGCAAGATAAAGCAAGGAAGGAACTCGCTTCACCAAGCTCGAACTCAATTCCAGATGTTCAAGGAAACACAGAAACGGAGAAAGGGAAGCGTCAGCTTCTGAAGGGCTGGGGGTCTTTGAACAACCAGCGAGTACTGATTCTTTATGATCCAAGATCCACAGATAACTTCAACTCCCTGGATACTGTGGAACGTTTGTGCCTCCCACCGGCTCAGCTTGGCACACCGGTTACATCCGGATCGGCATTCGAGGGGTTGACAACCAATGCAACTCCCGTGCAAGGACATCTCAATCTTCGGATTGGCGAGTACAAGGACCGCGAATCATTTTTGATGGCACCCATCGAGGGATGTGATATCATCTTGGGTATGCCATGGCACTTCCACATGACACCTGTCCCCGATTATGTGGAAAAGACCCTCACCTTTGATCATGGGGGTAAGAAAATAAAGATTCATGCTAATGTAGGAGATTGGTAGTTCCCAATTGTAAGTCATATCTCCATTAAGAAAGAAATGAAGAAGTGTGTTTCTGCTTACTTGATTTTTGCACGTCAGAAGGATAAAACTAGTGGGGATTCACTCTCTTTTCAATTTATTGAAAAGTACAAAGATTGTTTCACGGAAACACTCCCTGATGAACTACCTCCGGTACGCTCGGAAGATCACCGCATAGATCTCATACCGGGTAGCTCGCCTCCCAATCAACCCCCTTATCGGGTGAGTCTTGTTCAGCAAGAGGAAATTTTGAAGCAAGTCAACGAGCTTCTAGAGAAAGGGTTAGTACGGCCAAGTGCTTCACCCTACTGCTCTCCAGTTCTACTGGGGCAGAAGAAAGATGACACGTTTCGAATGTGCATAGACTATAGGTCTTTAAACAAGATCACGGTCAAGAATCGCTTTCCGATCCCTCGGATTGATGACATACTTGATAAGTTGCAGGGTGCAAGTGTCTTTAGTCGCATAGACTTAAGAGTGGGTATCATCAGATACGGATCGCCCCTGAGGATGTCCATAAGACTGCTTTCCGCACAACCTTTGGACTAAATGAATTTTTGGTAATGCCTTTCGGCTTGACCAATGCTCCTGCGACGTTCAATCGCATGATGGACCGCATTTTCAGCCCGTATTGAGCTTTTACGGGAGTATTCTTTGACGACATACTCATCTTCTCTTAAGTCAGAAGAGGAACATTGGAAGCACTTGGACCTAGTGTTTCAAGAATTGCGAAAGCATGAGTTACATGTGAATGTAAAGAAGAGCGAGTTCTTTCTCTCAGAGATACACTATCTCGGCCATATAGTCTCTCACAATCGAGTGAGTATGGATCGTGCCAAGATCCGAGTGGTAGAAGATTGGCCTATTCCCACTACGATACATGATGTACGTAGCTTCTTGGGATTATGTTCGTATTATCGAAGGTTTGTCCGAGGATTTGCCCATGTAGCAGGACCACTTCATGATTTGACAAAGAAGAAGATTCCTTTCAGATGGGGATCGAGACAACAAGGAGCTTTTGATCGGCTCAAGTACTTGCTAAGCCATGGACCTATTTTGATAGTACCTGACTTAAGGAAACCATTTGAGGTTCACTGCGATGCTTCAGGTGATTGCATCGGAGTAGTGTTAAACCAAGAAGGCCATGCAATGGCCTACGAAAGGAGATGGCTTAAGGATGCAGAGTTGCATGCATCAATCTATGAAAAGGAACTTACGGCTGTGATTCACGCCTTATCCAACTGGAAGCACTATCTTCTAGGAGCGGATTTTGTGATCAAGATTGATCACCAGAGTTTGCGGTATTTTCTTATGCAAAGGAAACTATCTGAGAAGCAGATGAGATGGGCAAACTTTTTGTCTATGTTTCACTTCCAGATCCTTCACACGGCTGGGAGTAAGAATGTGGTCGCGGACGCATTGTCTAGGCGGCCAAGGGTGAACGCTATCACTTCGGTGTATCACCAAGAATTAGAAGCACTACCGGATTTGTATCCGAATGATCGAGACTTCTCCACCGTTTGGGGAATGCTACATCGTGGAGAGAATGAGTTTCCCTATTCCATTCGAGACGGTTATCTCTACCACCATCAGGCCATATGTGTGGCGGAACCATTAAGAAAGAAGATCATGGATGAAGCACACGCTTCGCCTTATGCGGGTCATCGGGGTATTCTCCCTACGACCTTAGCAATGGAAAGATATTTCTTTTGGCCTAGCCTTAAAGTAGACATTGATAAGTATGTCAGGGAATGTTTGGTTTGCCAAAAAGTGAAGTATGTTCGGCATAAGACGCTTGGGTTGCTACAACCATTGCTTGTGCCTAATGAACCTTGGGAAAGTATTGCCATGGACTTCATCATGGACCTCCCTAGAACTCAGATTGGAAATGACGCGATCTGGACCATTGTGGACAGGTTTAGCAAGCAAGCACACTTTATACCAGTCAAGAAAACGATCAAAGCAGATCCTATGGCTAGGGTCTTTCTGGCACAGATCTTTAAGCATCATGGAATGCCTAAGTCTATTGTGAGTGATCGAGATCCTCGCATGAGAGGGAAATTTTTGGCGTGCCTTGATGGATAATCTTGGTACAAAGTTGAATTTTTCATCTGCCTACCATCCTCAAACGGACGGGCAAAGTGAGATAGCCAATTCCACAGTATTGGATATGTT
Source organism: Adiantum capillus-veneris (assembly GCF_014529385.1). Taxonomy (NCBI): domain Eukaryota; kingdom Viridiplantae; phylum Streptophyta; class Polypodiopsida; order Polypodiales; family Pteridaceae; genus Adiantum; species Adiantum capillus-veneris. The sequence continues at coordinate 114,935,975 of NC_140938.1, read as the reverse complement.
AAAAGCTTATGTGTCAGACCGGCAATCTGACTGGGAGAAATATTTGCCCCTTGTCGAGTATGCGTATAACAATACCATACACTCATCGACGGGGAAAGCACCTTTTGAGATTCTCTATGGTAAGCCTTTACTTCCACCGATCCTTTTAACTAAGGATAAGATCTTTGCAGCAGATGAATTTGTCCGGGATTTGGACACAGCCTACGGGCAAGTTAGGAGAGCTATTCTACGCTCTCAGGAAAAGCATAAGAAAGCTGCAGACAAGCTCAGGAGGAATCTAGACTTAACAGTCGGACAGTTAGTCTTACTCAAGTTTGAGAAGGCAAGACTTAAGAAACAAGCGTCTCATAAGGGGAAGGTGGTAAAACTTTCTCCCCGTTATTATGGGCCGTTTAAGATCACTAAGCAAGTGAATGATGTCACATTCCGATTAGAGCTACCGCCTAATTGGAGGATCCATAATGCTTTCCATGTCAGTTTACTCCGGCCGTATGTGGGACCGCCTTCGAGTCAGCCTAGTGTTGAGGAACCTCCTGAGGTTGAGGAAACAGAAGAAATACTCCAACCGGAACAGATAGTAAGTCATCAGGAGCGGCCCCTCAAGTCCGGAAAAATAACACGGACGTATTTGGTTAAGTTTAAGAACTATTCGAATCTAGATGCTCAGTGGATGACGCAGGAGGAATTAGCAGCTTATCTCGAGATAATGAAGGTATATGTCCAAAGCACTACAGTTGAGGTCAATTGTTTAGAAGCCAGAGGGATGTTGCTAATTGGACTATTTTCTTATTTTTAATGATTAATTTCTTTTTCTAGGATATTTTATTGTGTACACTAAGAACTGCTAAAAGATTTTGTAGCTACAGGAAATACCATCAAGAACGGACAACTCTGATGTGTCATTTGATGGGTGACACCGTGACGGTAAACATCGCGAAGGAGTTTCCGTAAGTTCGGTGGAAAGGGCCGGGTTACAAGTGCCCCTGATGCGTCACATGATGGGTGACGGGTGCATCAGAAAGGGGGCATACCGTAGGCTGAGGAGGAAATGTGAACTGAGTAAGAAAATACACGTAAGAACGCAAGCACAAGAATGAAGATGGGTTCAAAGAAGCTTTTTACGAAAAGCAGGAACATCCGCGGCAGGGCAGATGCTTTCCCGCGAGGAATCTATGTCTGCATTGGATCTGTGCCGTGTTCTGCACCCGGGGACGCCTGGAATGTGTTTGCGTAGCATTAGTTTGTAACTCACTGAGTGGTTTTTAAAAGTTTGAACAGGTTCACACTTTATTTTAAAAGTGGCCGGCCACTTTTAAGTGACCGGTCCCTTTTATTAATAAAATAAAGCAAGCCCCAAATCCTTGCGTAAAAAAAAAAAAGCCTACGCAAGAGAGCTGTACGGATGGGCTGAAAACAGCGATCTCTCTCTCTCCTCTCTCTAGAAGCGCCAGAGCTTTTGCTTTTGGTCCCTATTCCCGCCGGGTGCCAAGGCCTATAAAGAGGCAGGTAGCGTTCAGCTAATGGGAGGATCGCAAGGAGTAGCAGGAAGTGCCAGCGCTGAGGTTTTGGAGCAAAGTGTGGCGACGGGAATCTGCGAGGGTTCGTGTGACGACGGAGTACGGAGCTCGTTTGACCGAGCGAGGAGCGACAGGTATAATTTGTCGATACGCATTGCGAGTTGTTGCTTTGTGTGGTTGTTTTTGCAGGAATCTCCCTTTTTACGGGAAGTCCCTCACGGGAAGTACGGCTTCGCGCCTAAGTCCCTTATGGGAAAGTACGGCCTCGTGCCTAAGTCCTTTACGGGAAAGAACGACCTTCGGGTCTAAGATTACAGAACGGAGGGGTTTCCTTGGGTTCTTGTGCTTGTATACGACTCTCCCTGAATAAAGAATACTCTTGAAGGGGGGGGACCAGTCCATCTTCTGGTCCCCAATACTGTGTCGATCTTCTCCCTTCTCTCACATTTGCAAAGTATTTTATTTTTCAGATTTCTAAGTGCTCGTGTACGCTCCCGTATTGTGACAGTGGTATCAGAGCTCGGACTCCTCTCTTTCTCTGCAAAGAAGGACGATTCCGGGAAGTACGGGAAGAACCATGTCGAGCCAAGGGAGAAGCGTTGAAGAGGAGCTTCAACAAGTGCGAGCTCAGCTTGCGGATTTGCAACAAGTCTTACTATTGGCGGATGTCCAAAAGCTCTTGGGCGGAATGAAGAGAACGAATGGAACCGATGCCGCCGGGCCTCCAGACCACACGGTTGGCGTAGGACCACAGGAGGAAAGAGAAGAAGAACGTGTCGATGGGCACAAAGGATCTTCGAATCGGAATGAACGGCCTACTCCAAGGAAAGGCCAGGAAAAAGCGCTCTCTTTGCTAGACGAGAGCAAGGACATCTCTATCTCATCTCCATCTTACTCTCCTGATTATACTTCTACTTCTCAATCTTCTCGCCAGAAGAAGGAAGCCGCTACTACTACTACCCTACATCAACCTAAAGATAAGCCTCGATTCAAGAAGCATGGTCGCAAGTCTCGATTTAGAACGCGAAGCAAGAAACGCAGAAAGACGAGCAGAAAGAAAAGCAGAAATGGAGCGCAGACACCAAGAAAGAATGGCAGCCGCCGTCAAAGGAATGAGCGATCAACACAAGGAAGAGTTCTTGCGACTCTTTTCTCAAGCTCAGGCACTGTTGCGGGAAAAGGAGACTCTCTCAGTCTCTTGTTCTCCAACGCATGATAGACAGGATTTGCATGATTGTGTGAAGCATGATGATGATTTGATTGACAATGATAAGCATGATGATTTGGATGACAAGCATGATGATTTGCATGATCAAGATGTGATTTCTCACAAAGCATGATGATTTGCATGATTAAGATGTGATTTCTCACGAGCATGATGAGTTGCATGAAGATGATGTGATTGTTCACAAGGATGATGTGTTAGTGGATGCTTTTTCTAGCGAAGTTAACCTCGTTGTAGATTCGATCAATCACGAAGAACCGATCTTGGCTTTCGAGAAGTCCAAAGAACCCCCACAGGCCGATTCGATCATACAGGAAGAACTGATCCTGGCTCTCGAGCCTAGGTCCAAAGAACCCTCAAAGGAAGTATTATGTGTTCGCATGATTGATACACACGCATTGTTCGAGTGTTTCATTCGTGATCATTTCCTGTTTTTTAGTCAGCGTCTTTATGTGATCCCTTTTCATAGGCATGACATATTGTATGTTGAGCACGTTTCACTCATAGATGAGCACGAATGTATGCGGATTGTTCATTAAAAGCTGAAAAGTATGCATTCAAGGAAGTCACCTTTCCTGCCTCTTCCTTGGCATGACACATTCGTAGAATGAGCACATGAAAGTATGAGCACCAAGCATGGGCATTTCCGTTGTGAATTGCCACAATTGATTGCTCTAGATCATAAGAGAAAGATTTGATCTCATTGTTTGCGTGTGTGTGGTGAATGGTTTGGCATTCCGTCTCTTTGTTCATCCACATTGCATGCACAGTCTATTAGGACGAGATGATTTTTTCTACTCACTTTACATGGAATAGGTATGTTCATGGTTTTGTGTTGGAAGTGGTTTCAGGAATTTTCAATCATGGAGATTCTTGAAGAAGAAAGAAGCACGACTCTAGACGCAGTTGAAGCATCGAAGGAGCCACAGAAGACTTTGTGTCGCTTTCGGCGCGGCCCAAAGAAGTAAGCGTTGCAGACCTTTATGAAGTTCAAGTACCGCACGACCCACACATCAGTGGGCCGGCGAAGAGTCCCTTCCAGGATTCCGGATGTTATTGGCGATCTCCCTCGACGCCATACAGTTCGGTACCAGTACCTCACTTTGAAAAGGAGGGGATGTCACGTGACACATCCATCCCTATGTGTCCGTGGACAAGCTACAGCATAACATGGTTCAGTCAGTCCAGTCAGTCTAGCTTAGAAGTGATCTGGCACTTTTGTGAGTCTATTCGTAGACCGTGCATGCCCAGTCACTTAGTATAGATGCATATCCTCTGGTTGCACACATCATGATCATCAATATTATCATCAGAATCCATCAGATTCCATCAGGGGAATTTTCTAGTGATTTTAGCCAATTTTTCCTATTTTTGACAGTTTTCACTTATTAATTCAAGTGACTTTCCAACAAAAGTAGGTAGGGCAATTTTGCTAAGAAAATATATAAGCAAACCAAAGTTAGCACTAAATGGCGGAAGAGGCAGAAGGAGCTCCACGCTCAACAGGCAACTTCTCAGCAGAATCCCCTCTGGGCAGGAGACTTAGCGTTTTCAGCCAAGGACAGCCTTGCGTTTTCTCCATTGCAGATCAGCCCCAGCGTTTTGCATGGCAGATCAACCCGGCAACAGTTAGACACAGCAGATCAGCCTAGCGTTTTTGCATTTGCAGAATCCCAGCGATAGAAGGACCAAAATTCAGCCCTAGCGTTTTTGGTTGCAAATCAGCCCCGACGTTTTGCACCTTTACCGCGACGGAAAGTCAAGGACCATCAGCGTTTTCAGTTTTCAGCAGTTAGTACCCGCAGATCAAGTCCCGAACCTCGCAGATCTCACCTTCCCGTAGCAGTTCCTCGCCGCATGGTCAGTTTCCGCAAGGTTTACAGTTTCAGCCCGGAAAACACAGATTTCAGCATTTGCGTTTTTCAGCGCGTCGTCTTCGCATCGTTGCCATCGACATCGTCATTGACATAGAGTCAGAATTCAGCAGATACAAGATTTGCAGATTTCAGCCCATAGTGTTTTGGATAGCAGTAGAAAGATTGCAGATTTCAGCCCTTAGGTCGGTCTCGTCGTCATCGCTGACATAGCCTAGACTTGCATCAGTCCCATGCATTCAGTTTGTACCAGATTGTGCAATCATAAGTAGACCACTCGCCGACGAGAGTGGGGCCTTCGGAGGAGGATTTTACAACATCTCTGGTGTCGTATCTCTCTTCTCTCTCTATCTCTCAATCTCATACACTTGCACGCACAGTGTCGATTCACTTTGTTTGTGATCATAGCCTTCTCTCATTAAGAACGGAAGGCTCTACCTTCCATAAGAACAAAAGGAACCTTGAGCATAGTTTTGAGCACTCATCTTGAGCAAAGCGCAAACATTCATTCCGCTGCACCTAACACAATTACTTAGAGATCAAAACATGAAAATCGTTACCTTCAAAGTCTCGATGCTCGAAACGAAACTCGGTTCTTGAAAAGCAATTCCCCAGAAGAGATCTCTACAAAGAAAATCCTCTCTTCCAATCATGCACACAAAAGAGGTGTGTTCTTGGGTTCCTTCTCGTGTATTAGCCCCGTCTACGACGTTTATGGACTGAAAACAGAGAAAAACAGTAACTTGTTGCGATGGAAACACGCTCCGTAGGCACTTCTTCGCGAGGGAACTCGCACACTGGGTCTTGGCTTGGGGCAGCCATGGGCATCACCGGCAACGTCTTCTTTGCAGATATCTGCAGCAGCATCTTCTTCTTGCAAGAACTGATCTTCTCCTCTGAGTGAGGGTCTATGATGCTTCTTCTTGCAAGAACTAATCTTCTCCTCTGAGTGAGGGTCTATGATGCTTTTATAGCTCTTGGCCACGGCACGAATAGCTGAGCGCAGGCTGCTCGCGGTCTTTTTTTTTTTGGCGCTTTTCTGCCAGAAAAAGAAGAGTAAAATCGTTGGCTGGTTTATACTTCTTTATTTAATCATAGGCTGCCTACTTATTAAGTGGGCGGCCGAGGCCGATCACCTTTAAAAATGGTTTGAATCTGTCCAAAAACTGAATAAAACCTTATAAGTTAAAAACAATGCTTTCACAACATTTCCCAGGCGTCCCTGGATGCAATCACATGCACAATTGCAATGCAGACATAGACTTCCTTGCGGGAAAGAATTTGCTTTCCCGAAAAGCAACCCCGCTTTCTCAAAAAGCATCCGTTTTTCTTCAAAGTTTCCTTTGAACCCATCTTTATTCAAGTGCTTGTTTTTCCTTGCACAATATTCTAACACAATTCGGAATTTCCTCTTGACTATGGATATTCTGTAACAGAGGGAGTCGACTGATCATTGCCTGAAGCCATAGGTGCCGCGGAAAAAAAATTCGGAGATGGGATTTCCCGTAGAAGAGAAATCGGCCGTGCTTTTTGCCTTTCTTTTGCACGTCGAAAAGCTGAGCAATCCGTGCATCAACCACGTTCTCCAGTTCCTTCTCCGTATATTTCTTGGAGGCAGAAGGTTTCTTGAGAGCGGGTTTCGGGAGTGGTGTTGTGGTTCTTTGCCACTCCATCTGTACCTCTTCCAAAGAGGTCTGGTTCATATATTTTGCCATCTTTGGGTCCTTGGCAAAATTGAGCATCATCATTGTTGCCTCGTTGATCACCTGGCGACGCTCTATCTCTCGCCGCTCCGCCTAAGTAGGCCAAGGCGGGCCATACTCTCTGCCTGAATCTTCGTTGTGATCCCAGCCCGCATCTCCAGATGCAGAGGGAGTTGACTGATCATTGCCTGAAGCCATAGGAGCCGCGGAAAAAAAATTCGGAGATCGGATTTCCCGTAGAAGAGAAATCGGCTGTGCTCTGATACCACTGTAACAAACTTGGACACTCCAAGTCAAGAATCAACCGCGACAGCACCAAATAACCACTTAAAAACAATTCACAGATCACAATAGATTTGCACTGGCCCGGCGGAGTTCCGTGCCTAGAGATATTGGCCCCAAAGACTGGCGCCCCTTTCGGTATTTCTTTTTGTATTAATCAATCATCAAAGTACAAGAGAGCGGTTAGGGTTTCACTCTCAGACTCTGCGTCCAGATGCTCTGAGAAGTGAGGCCCTCACCACTAATTTAAAGGTTACAAGGGATGCCCAAAAGCAGAGCCCCAAAAGCTTTTAAAATCAAAAGCATCAGTTCTCTCTCTCTCTTAGAGAGTCTTTTCTCTTTTTTTTATAAAAAAAGCAAAAGCAAAATTCGCGTCGCTCATCATTTTCCAAATTTTTTTTTTTTTAATAATAATAATCCGCCTCCGCGATTTCCGGAATTTAGGGTTTTTGGCAAAAATTAGGGTTTGCAGGAATTTTAGGGTTTCTGGCAGAAATTAGGGTTTTTGCTGTCCGCCACGTCATCACTTTGTGACATACCCCCCTCTTGAAAGCATTGTAATCGACCGCGACTACGCCTGCAAAACCGACAAAAGCCATAAACCGTCTTAGCAGACACTGACTGTTAGTACCTACGTACTAGGAACGCACATCTAGCACATGTACAAAATCGACAGTCACATCACACGACATCACAGGACATCACCAGACATCACCGGACATCACATGACATTCAACATTCATTCGGATCTTAGACCATGATTTATCGGCAATGTAGCTAGCAATCACATCTAGGTCCAATCGGGACCTCATCGATGTCCGATTGACTAACCCCTATTGCAACCATGTCTATTCGAGATCAATCAGACCAAAATGCTGCAGTCATTTCGGCATCAGTTCCTGCACTCACAAGAAGTCAAGAACAAATCAGTATCATAATCAGGAATTCCATTTCATAAAGTCATCCAACAGAATACTGTCAGCTCTCAGTATCCCTGAAGCTCAAAGAGACATCAGTGACTTTAGTATCAAAATCGAGGCATCTGTTGACAAAGGAGTGGAGTGACTCCCCTCTTGTGCATCCCACTGCACCAGATCTCCGACCAAGCTGAATTCTGGGTTCCGTTTGGAGTAGACTATGCTAAACCAAAACATCGAGGTAAAGTTTCACAATCCGAGGAGTATCTGTTAGGTCCTCCTCCTCCATCCACTTCGCATCAAATGCAGGAAAATTCTTGAACTTAACCAAGAACCGCCTTCGGACTTTACCCTTCTTCGTATCATTATGTGCCAAAATCTGTTCAGGAACAAGGATCTCTTCGTTTTCTTCCACTTTGGGTTGCTCATCAGGCTCCCCATCATCAGGCACATCACCCTTAACAGGGTTCAAGAGACTCACATGCAATGCATTGTGAATCCTCCAAGTATCTGGCAGTTTCAATCGGAAGGAGACATCATTTATCTTGTCAGTAATCTGGAAAGGTCCGTAGTATCACATACTAAGCTTTGGAAAAAGCCTCTCCTTTCCCTGTTTCTTTCTTAGGCGTGCCTTCTCAAAAGTAAGAGCACCCAATCATCCTCCTTCAGTTTCCAGTCGCGACGATGGCGATCCGTTGCCTTTTTTCTGTCGTTCTTGAGACTCCTGCAAAGTCTCGCGAACCTTGGCAAAAGCCGTATCCAAATCTCGCGAATATTCATCCGCTTCAAATTTCTAATTTTTCGTGCTCAGGAAGGATGGAACCTTCGCAGCAGTTTCAACAATCTCACATGGCATCTTCCCCGTCGAAGAGTGTATCGTGTTATTGTAGGCAAATTCCACCAAAGGTAAGTTCTTTTCCCATTGAGTCTTCTGATCCGAGATACAAGACTTCAATAAATCTAAAATCACTGAATTGGCAATCTTAAATTGCCCGTCAGTCTGCAAGTGGAACGATGACGAGAACTGCAACCGCGTGCCAATGTTCTCCCAAATTGCCTTCCAAAACAAACTCATAAATCTGGGGTCTCTATCGGAGACAATCGTCTCAGGCGTGCCATGTAATCGGAAAATCATCGTGATCATTCTGTATTCTCGGGAGATAAAAAAATGAAATCCATTTCAATATTTTCCCAGGGGCGGGTGGGTATGGGTAAAGGCTGTAACAATCCCTGTGCCTTATGCCTGTCAAACTTGACCTTCTGGCATACCAAGCAACTGCGCACAAACTCTTCCACATCCTTCTTCAGTCTCCGCCAAAAGAAATCTCTCTCTACCCCTTTCATGGTGGTAGCAATGCCGCGGTGACCCGTAAAAGATGGATAGTGGCAATCAGTCATAACCTTTTTCCTCAACGGCTGTGTAACGCACAACATAGTCTTTTTCATCAAGTAGCCTTCCTGAAGGGAGTATCCAGCTACTGTCTCCCCATCCCGTATCTGTGTGAAAATATCTGCAAAATCTGTATCTGTGGCACACTGATCGACCATATCCTCGAAGCTCCTATGATGTATCGCGGAAATAGCCAGAACCAACGGTTTTCGAGACAAAGCATCTGCCACCACATTCTTCTGTCCCTGCACATGGACAATCTGGAAGTGGAACTGTGACAAGATGTTCACCCACCGCATTTGCTTTTCCGAAAGCTGCTTCTGTGACAAGAAGTAGGGCAAACTCTGATGGTCTGTAAAGACAGTAAAATCCGCTCCGAGTAGGTAATGCCGCCACTGAGTAAGAGCATGGATAACCGCCAAAAGCTCTTTCCCATAGATCTGTGCTGTCATTTGCGGCCTAGAGAACAAACGGCTCTCGTAAGCTATGACATGGCCTTCTTGCATCAAGACCGCACCCAGACTACGACCACAAGCATCACAAAATACTTCAAATGACTTCTGCAAGTCCGGCAAAGTCAAATCTGGTCCTGTAGTGAATTTCTCTTTCAATGTCTAAAAGGCAGTCACCTCTGTGGGTCCCCACGAAAAAGGTACTCCTTTCTGTGTCAAGATATGCAAAGGGGAAGCAACCTCTGCAAACTTTTGTATGAACCGCCTGTAGTACGAACACAGTCCCAAGAAGCTTCTAACTTCATGGACATTCCTCAAATCGGGCCAATCACGGATAGTCTCTATCTTGGCCGGGTCCATTCGCACTCCTGCTGCTGACACAATGTGTCTCAAAAAGTGTATCTCTAGTAGGAAAAATTCACTTTTCTTTGCATTAATCACTAACGTGTGATCTCGTAATGCCTGAGAGACTTGAAGCAGATGATCTCTGTGTTCTGCCTCATTCTTGGAGAAAACAATGATGCCGTCAAAGAAAGTGCCAACAAATAGCCTGTACTCTCGAAAAATCCTGTCCATCATCCGGTTAAATGTCGCAGGAGCATTGGTTAAGCCAAAAGGCATCACCAAAAACTCAAATAACCCAAAAGTCGTCCGAAAAGCTGTCTTGTAGACATCTCCTGGTGCTATCCTGATCTGATGATATCCACTCTTCAAGTCAATCCTGCTAAAGCATGAGGATCCCTGTAACCTGTCGAGTATATCATCGATCCTAGGAATCGGAAATCTGTTCTTGATGGTGATTTCGTTGAGAGTGCTATAATCGATGCACATTCTCCAAGATCCGTCTTTCTTCAAAACCAACAACACTGGAGAGCAATACGGTGAAGTACTAGGCTAGACAAGACCCTTTTCCAAGAGGTCTTTCACTGAGTTCATAATCTTTTCATTCTGTACTCGGCTCACACGATAAGGTGGCCGATTCGGTGGCGTGCTTCCAGATATCAGATCAATGGTATGATCTTCAGGCCCTCTCAAAAGCAATCGGCATGAGCGTGGAGAAAAAAAATCTTGGCGTTCTTTTCTTCAGGTCAAAACATATTCAACCTTTATCCATCGTTTAGTTCTCCCAAAAGAATGAGTAAGAAAACTGAAGTTCATCAAGTACAATCTCTAAACCCTTCATTTATCAAAGTCGCTTTCTTGGCCCGGTAGTCAACCACGGCGTAGTTCTTGTGGTACCAAGGGATCCCGAGTAGAACGTCACTCACGTGCCTTGAACACCCCTGTCATTGCAAACAAAGTTTGCCAATGCTCGTTGTAATGGCAACATCCCATCCGGGTGCCAGTCGAACTACCTCCGCCTGTGGCGTCAGTCTGTCGGGCGTAGTTCCAAATTGAGCCGCCAATTCCAAGTGAAAAGAAGTTGGCCTTGGCTCCTTCAAAAGAGCTTCCTAATCCTTCACTTTGCCCCGAAAGCGGCAAAGTTTGTACTTTCATTCATTAGATTCGGTGCAGGTCCCACGCCATGTGGTACCAGTTCTGCTTTTCTATCTGCCTTTTCTGCCACATTCCTCAGCTGCTCTCGAACTCTCAGACCTGTCGTCGTCTTTATCATTCTGTTCTTTCTGTGCCTTATCAGGGCACTTTGCGGAAATATGTCCATGTTCCCCGCATCCAAAGCACTTCCCCTCTCTGATGAAGCGAGCTCTCTCCTCAGGAGTAAGCTTGGGTCGTGCATCCTTTTTTTTTTCTTTGGGTTGCTCTTTTTCATTCTACTTTCATTCCCAGAAGTCTGTTCGGCTCGTTGTGTCATGGCCTCATCTGTGGGGTAGGTCAGATTGCTAGAGTGAATTGCAAAGCCCCGCTTCGCATGACTCATCAACTCCTGAATAGAAGTTGACTTCTGTTCCAAGCAGTGGTCTCGGATCTCTGTAGGTAGACCCAAGGTAAACCGCTCAATCTGTTCTCTGAATGAGATCTTCTTGAATGAAGATGCGGGTAGAAAAGAGCTCCAGAATCTTTCACAATAAGAATTCACTGTATCGCTCTTGGTCATCCGGAGATGGTTCCAAGCAGCTCGTATATCTCGCTCAAACTCTTGAGTCAACCAAGAAGAAATAAAAAGCCTCTTGAATTTCAGCCATGTAACTGGCACAATCTTGCTTAATAGAAGCGTGGACCACCAAGTACGGGCATTCCCCTTAAAATAAGAGGCAGCTCTCCGAATCTTGGAGTGCTCTGAATAGCGTCCTCCCGCGAAAGCGATGTCAAACTGTTGTATAAAAGACAAAGCCTTCGAAGCATCTGAGTATCCTGAAAAAGTATCAAACATGATCGAGTGGCCACCTTCCTTAAACTCTCGGACTTTCTTGCTTTTATCTTCGAGAAAGTCATACTGGTTTGCTTTGTAAAAATTCTTCTTGTTCGCATAAAACTTTCCGTCATCGGAATCTGAGCTTTCTGTAGACGAGTCCTCAGACTGTCAGTCTCTGGGCGAGATGTAGCCTTCTTTGCCTTTTTCTTGCCCGTTCCGAAGCTTTGTGTCTTGCTTCGCTTTTTGCTTTTTTTCTGTCTTCTTCGCTCTAATCCGAGGAGCTAGAAGAACTGTCAGAAGAAGAAGAAGAAGAACTGGGTACTCCTTCATATCGAACACGCTTCTTCCGTTTCTTTGCTTTGTCAAATGTAGACTGACGACCCAAATATCCCGGGAAGTCAGTACCTTTGTTCTGCTTTTTGCCGTGCTTTTTGCCTTTCTTTTACACGTCGAAAAGCTGAGCAATCCGTGCATCAACCACGTTCTCCAGTTCCTTCTCCGTATATTTCTTGGAGGCAGAAGGTTTCTTGAGAGCGGGTTTCGGGAGTGGTGTTGTGGTTCTTTGCCACTCCATCTGTACCTCTTCCAAAGAGGTCTGGTTCATATATTTTGCCATCTTCGGGTCCTTGGCAAAATTGAGCATCATCATTGTTGCCTCACTGATCAACTGGCGACGCTCTATCTCTCGCCGCTCCGCCTAAGTAGGCCAAGGCGGGCCATACTCTCTGCTTGAATCTTCGTTGTGATCCCAGCCCGCATCTCCAGATGCAGAGGGAGTCGACTGATCATTGCCTGAAGCCATAGGTGCCGCGGAAAAAAATTTCGGAGATCGGATTTCCCGTAGAAGAGAAATCGGCCGTGCTCTGATACCACTGTAACAAACTTGGACACTGTAACAAACTTGGACACTCCAAGTCAAGAATCAACCGCGACAGCACCAAATAACCACTTCAAAACAATTCACAGATCACAATAGATTTGCACTGGCCCGGCGGAGTTCCGTGCCTAGAGATATTGGCCCCAAAGACTGGCGCCCCTTTCGGTATTTCTTTTTGTATTAATCAATCATCAAAGTACAAGAGAGCGGTTAGGGTTTCACTCTCAGACTCTGCGTCCAGATGCTCTGAGAAGTGAGGCCCTCACCACTAATTTAAAGGTTACAAGGGATGCCCAAAAGCAGAGCCCCAAAAGCTTTTAAAATCAAAAGCATCAGTTCTCTCTCTCTCTTAGAGAGTCTTTTCTCTTTTTTTAAAAAAAAAAGCAAAAGCAAAATTCGCGTCGCTCATCATTTTCCAAATTTTTTTTTAAATTTATTTATAATAATCCGCCTCCGCGATTTCCGGAATTTAGGGTTTTTGGCAAAAATTAGGGTTTGCAGGAATTTTAGGGTTTCTGGCAGAAATTAGGGTTTTTGCTGTCCGCCACGTCATCACTTTGTGACATATTCCCTTTCCGATGTATCTGTCACCCACCTTGTGACGCATGAGGAATACCCATCACCTAGTCCTTTCCTACCAAACTTACGGTACAATCTCCTTCGCGATGCTCTATGTCACCCATCCTATGACGCATCAGAGATGTTCGTTTCCGGATGGTCGGATACTTCTTCCGGATACTCCCTGTCACCCATTCGATGTGACGCATCAGAAGTACCTGTTTCTGGTGGCCTTACAAATATTCCCTTTCACAGTGCTCCCGTCATTACTCTGAATGACGCACTAGGAATACTCTGTACTCGGATGTCTCCAGTGAGAAAAACCCTCTCATTTAAAATTCCAATAATTCTTTTAGAATTATTTTTATTGGTGTTCCAAGCGAGAAAACCACTTATAAATCCAATAATTCATTTAGAATTATTTTCTTGTCAGATAAAGCCAATTTAGCAACACCCGCACTTGTAGGGCTACTTGCTCTTTGAATCAGACGAGATTTCTCACGTGAAATCTCTCCGAATTCACCTGTGCTTGCGGCGGATTAGCAATTAGCTAATCCAGTACTTCGATAAGAGATGAAAAGCATGAACCCGCACACAACTGTACATACAGATGAACTCGAACTGGGCATTACAATTCTGTATTCAAAGGGGGAGAGAAGTGCGCGAGAGCAGAATCATCGAGCTACATAAGACAAGGGAGAAGGCAAGCTTTCCATTAAAGCTGTGATCACCTGCATCCACTACTCACACACACAATAGTTCACTTATGAGCCAAAATCAGTCCCCCTCTCAATTTGGGCGCCCCTTCTTCCAGCTGGACTAGGAAAATTGAACTTGCAACCGCCAAGTGTCCACTTTGTCTCTCTTGAGTTAATTCCTAGTACCCACCGACTTATTAAGTATAGCTAGGAGCCTAAATGACTTTGAACAAAGCCTAGACATCCTTTTACTGCTCGGATTCCAGTGCCGACTCGCCCGACCATCTCGTGGCGACCTACACTTCTCGACTGCGGGTGAAACTCTCGGCCGTCGGCTGTTTCACAGTGGCAACACAATGTTCGGACATTTGTGACTTCAAAAAGAGGGTCTCAAAACTTAAATAAAAATCAAGGGAAAGAAACCAACAACTAAGGTTAGTGGTTGCCACAGCCTCTTGACATACCTCCCTCTTGAAATTGCAAACGTTTTCGATTGCATGCCATAGATAAATTAGTGTAATTAGCACCCTTTTATCATCACATGTATCTGCAGGAAAGGTCATGAAACATAGATATAAATGACTTAATGAGACCTTCATACTTTTGTCATTTCATCTACGATAGAAGTGAGCATAATACCTTCAGCATTTGTGGAACAGTGTCTACTTCTATTGCATTGAATCGGTGTGTACATTTGATGTGCTAGCTCCATCATTACCCCTCCTTTGAGGCTTAGGCATGTTGAGTTGGGGCATACATAGGCTGTAACCCAAAGGCCTCAAAGTAAAGCTGCAATACATTTGGTGACTCTAGCAGTTCACACTCTTGCATCCACTTTGCATCCATAGGTGGATAGTTCTTGAACCTCACCAAATACCGTATTGCAACTTTTCCTTTAGCTTTTCTTTCCTTTCCAACGTTTTTATTTTTCCCACACACTGCTGCCATGTAAGATCTTATTGAGTTCCTCAACTTCTGGGTGATCTTCATTTGGCATATCTTCTGGTACATCACCCACGAAAGGTCTTAGAAGACTCACGTGAAATGCATTATGAATCTTCCAAGTGTGAGGCAATTTTAGCCTATACGCAACATTGCTGATCTTCTCAAGTGCTTGAAAAGACCCATAATAATGCATGTTGAGCTGCAGAAACAACCTTTCCTCGCCCTTCATTTTCTTTAACCTTGCCTTTTCAAACTGTGAAAGTACCCAATCACCATGTGAAAACAACAATTTACGACGGTGACGATCAGCAGTCCTTTTTTGCTTTGCCCGAGTTTCTTGATCTTCTTATACATTTCATCCATATTCTCTATGTATTGATCTACTTCGAAAATTGTCCTTTGTGTGCAAAATAGGAGGAACCTTTTTACCACCCTCTAACAATCTCAAAAGGAGCCTTGCCTGTTGACAAATGCACCGTATTGTTGTATGCGTACTCAAACATAGGTAGATACTGTTCCCACTTGCCCTTATTATCAAAGTAGGCCAATAAAAGAATGTCTCGAAGGTCCTGGGGGTACTAGGGATCAATTAGGGTCAAAACTGTGACTTCAAAAAGAGGGTCCCAAAAATTAAATAAAAATCAAGGGAAAGAAACCAACAACTAAGCTTAGTGGTTGCCACAGCCTCGTGACATACTTACCGCCTCTCCTCTATTCGGAGTCGGCTTGTCAGTGGGGATATCTTGCAGCAGTTTGCTGCCTTTGAGTACTCTCTGACTCGCCTCTTTGGAGTCGAGGAGGTACCTGAACCAGCACCCATTCGCGTGCACGTGATGGTGCTGCCAGCACGATGAGAGGGGGCCCTTGACTTAGTAGTGTCCTTTTCCTTCCCCTTTTGCGGGTCGAGCGACCGGGATTCGACACTTGTTCTTGCTACCGAGTGCTTGCGTAGGCAAGCTGTGGAGTTTTCGCACCACCTCGGCGACTTGGAGGTTACGGACGTGTTGGCTCGCTTCTGGGAGCTAGCATACTACTTCATTGCAGACAGTGTTGATGCGGACGGGGTCCATCACCTTGTGATCCGCTTGGTGGCTGATCTTGCGCGAGCTCTAGGATACGTATGCATACATGGGAACTGGATATTGCATTGACCATGGGCCGTAGACATTGGAGCCTGATTGGAGGCATCTGTGGTGCACATGGGGGCCCGTTTGCAGCCGCTCGGATGCAGATTACTCTGCGCCCAAGCCATTGGCGAAGGCCCGACGCATAGCTGAGACAGCCTCTACTTTGCCAGGATACCCATGAGGCTAGTCTCATGGAATGTATAGGGCCTGGGAGGCTCGCAGTTTCTGAGGCATCGTGGGTGGCTACACCAGGAGTTGCAAAGATGTTTGACTGGGGGCAGTATGGATATTTTGTTGCTCCAGGAGCACCACTTGAGTGACAGCAGGATACTCAGATATGGCTCAGTGTTGGCAGGACGATGGGACACGTTTTGGTCTGCTGGCTTTGGCCCTATGAGTGGGCAGGGAGGTGTATGTATGGCTATTGTGGAGGCATGGCGGCAGGCCATTGTAGACCGAGTGGTGATTGTGCCTGGCCAGGCTCAGTATGTGACTATGAGGATGCATGGGGAGCTCATTGGGGTGCTGAATGTCTATGCCCCCAATCAGGTTAGTGCTAGAGCAGATTTCTGGACGCAGATTTCAGACGCTCTACTGGCAGTGGATCATTGGCGTGTTGGAGGGAACTTCACAACATACTTGACGACCCGGCTGATTGGGTTGGGCACTTTAGTCCTTGGTGAGGAGACACTAGGAGGTGGGTGAGGGTGTTAGAGTCCCATGCAGAGAGAGAGGTTCTAAAACTTCCTTCCCATCTATGTGCATGGCAGCATGCAGGTAAATATCTTCTTTGCACATCTTTGCCCTGCCCCCTCTCCATCCTTTAGCTCTTTGAAATTATTGCCAACTTCTTTCCTTCCATGTATAAAAAAGAGCTGCTCTTCCCAGACCAGTCTCCTTTATACAGTGCTTGCAGGACCTCCCTAGAGACAGATATGCCGCCTAGCACTTGAGTCCTCTCGACAGTTAGCTATGCAGGGAGATACAGCATGCTGGTATGGGGAGATGACATCATGGTTTCA
This sequence comes from Adiantum capillus-veneris, assembly GCF_014529385.1. Lineage (NCBI taxonomy): Eukaryota > Viridiplantae > Streptophyta > Polypodiopsida > Polypodiales > Pteridaceae > Adiantum > Adiantum capillus-veneris. The sequence goes on along the minus strand of NC_140938.1, from coordinate 114,919,074 downwards.
GGTACATGGGTTCAGCATGGACAGATTGCCCCCCTTCTAGTACTCATTGGATGCACCCTCTTTGACTCTTACACAGTCAGAGATCACCAGACTTATCCGCCAGGACCTAACCCAGCTAGATACCAGGAGGACTTGGATATAGCCGGCACAAGAGCTGGGCACGAAGATGGCTTTCTATAGAGAGCATCTTCTCTAGCTTACTGAGGATGGTTTTGTGATGAGGCCCAGATACATGGACACCCACTTATCTCATGGGATACGATGTGCTATTGGCCTGATATGCACATCTTCACACCAGCTTCGGATTGAGATCGGTAGATACAGCCGAGTACCAGCAAAGGCCAGGACATGTCCCCTATGTCACATGGAGCCTGAGATAGAGTTGCACTACACATGCCACTGCCCAGTTTACTACGAGATTCGAGGCCGCTTTCACTGCCTGTTCAGAGAGGGCTTTGGACCACTCTCTAGAATCATGGGGTATAAGGACCAGAGATGTCTGGGACTGGTTTTGCTTGAGCTGAGCAGACACAGAGAGAGCTTGATGAGAGGAGAGGCCAGCCAGTCTCAGAGACCGATCACAGACTTCTTTAGACTTATGACCAGGCCTCCCATGCTCGGACAAATAAATAAATTTTTAAGACAATTCTTCTTAAGGCAGACTTAGTACCACATCCTCGTCTATGTGCTTGTGTATGCACAATTTGCATCGCGTTCGGCTTTTCATTTGTTATTTTTTCTTGGACTGCAGGAAATTCTTTTAACGGTGAACTGCGCCGGGATTTTCCTGTTGAAAATTCCTAGAATCCAACTTACACTTAAAGAATTCACACGTGCCCAAAAATTCATTTTCATTAGAAGTATGTATTTACCCATCTAGTATAGCCAAACAGTTAGTGTGTGTGGTTCTGGGTGTGGTTTTTTTGGTTTGTTTCCTCCCTCACTTACAAACCCTGCTCTCAGAAAAGAAGCCCGAGTGCCTAAAACTAAATGTTTTCATGAAGCTGAGTTGTTATGTAGTTCCCGAAAAGTTATATTTTCTCTGTGCTCTTTGTTGTTCATTTACTTACCGTGCCTCTGAATTGTAGGATCAAGGCCAATCACACCAAGACCAGCACCAGCTGTTGACAGCGTCTGACCATGCGAGGATCGCGACGAATGAAAATGGCACTGCTGACATCACGACTCCAGTGCAGGAGTTGAGTGAAACACGGACATTGACAGGAAGAGGTACCGTGACAGGTGGCCTAGCAGGGGCAATAGCAGCACTGGCAGAGAGGCAGGCTACTAGGGCTGATAGCAGCAATGGTAATCCAAGTAGCGACCAAAGTCGTGCTAGCAACCGTAATGCTGTCAATAGTGAAGGAAATCTAGTGAGTATGAGCAGCAATGAACAACTTTCTAGAGGAATGATCCCCGATGTGACCTCCTCAGATGTCGAAGCTGAACAAGGTCAGACTGAGAAATGCCTTACAGAGGAAATAGCACCTCAAACTGAGGATGCTGGCGGCGAAGAGCTTAATAATTGGATTGAGGTTTCCATAGACAGTGGAAGGACAATTTCTCCTCTTGTGGGGGGGGAAAGCCGCAGCTCTATGTCTGACTGGCTACAAGATCAAAGCTCTGAAGCTGTTGAGGTTGGCACGAGTTTCTCTAGCAGTATACCCTCTGCTTCCGACCTTCCTTGGGAGGGTTCCGATTTCGGTGCGCAGCAAAGTATAGAAAGCATTGAAGAGCCTCCGGGATCTACCCAACAGCCAATTGCTATGCTTCCAGATAGCTTCGAGGAACAAGTGATGCTGGCTATGGCTCTGTCATTGGCAGAGGCACAAGCACAAGCATGGCGACAACGAGAGCAGGGGCGCTGAGGGCTGTGGTTAAATTTTGGCTCGCTTGTATGCATGTAGGTGAAGCTGACCTGCACAGCCGGTACCGGCGCTTTTTTTTTTTTTGGGGGGGGGGGGGAGAGCACCGCAAGCTTTCAAAATATAAAGTGCAGGTGTCAATGCTCTCGCAAATGCACGCGGCCAGCATAGCGGTAAGGGCCACACCTCCTGGGCAGGAGGTCGCGTGTTCGACCTGGCCATGTCTGCTCCATGTGTTGACCTTTTGGTCAAAGCTTGCCAGCGGCTTGGCCTGCTTCGCCACGAGGGCTAGCAAGCCAAAATTTAACGAAAACCGGCGCTGAGAAAGCCTTCAAGGGTGAGAGATGCTGATGTGGTAACTACTTCAGCACTGAAGCAGACATGGTGCAAGAATGGGCTAAACAGCCATAATTCATCCTAGAAGGTAACATGCGTAGCTGATGGAAACAGAAGGGTGTGGAGTTTTGGAGAATCGCCAACTTGAAATCCTCATCAGGAAGAAACTACCGAAGGCTCTCATTACATCGGAGAACCAAATCATGTATTCTTCCATTAGGGCTGGCAGTATACTTGTTGTCATACTAGATTTTTGTTTTTAAGGGGACGGCCCCAAAAATTTCTTGAATCACCACGATTGTGGGCTGCCTACTACTAAGATAAGATATAGATTAAAGCAACCAATGCCACTGTAAAGTTAGACAAATACACAGCTGCCTTTATGGCGAGTAAATTAAGTGACAATTTTCCAAAAGTGGTGCCCTTATGAGATTTAGGAGTTGTTTTAAGGTGTTACTCTTGGTCAGCTTTGATCGTGCGGATGTGAATGTGGGAAAAATTAATGGGTTTCTGATCAAAAGGCAGCATGGTTGTTTGGATGTGCCATGGCAGTCAAATTGATGATGGGAACTGCATTCAAATTTATGGAAGCTGTTACGTGTGCATGTCTATATCCCCTATCAAGTCCAGGGTCAGGGGGCTGCGCACCACAGCCGTACATCTACAAGCAATCACATTAGGGAATTTCAGCTGCAGTTGTTCGATGATTGCCACCTCAGCACAAGTAATGCAGTTATGGAGTAGCCTATCATTGGTGTATAACCCAGCACACGGAATGTAATCGGCTTGTCTTGCGTCGTTTGCCTTGTCAGTGTGTCGTTTGCGCAACTGTGTGGGCCCCCTCCCCTAGACATTTGATGGCCGGGAATGGTCCCCTGCCGACCATTCCTTGTTTTCAGTGGCTCTCTGCCAATGGCTCCTGGCATCCGTTGGTGCCATGCGGTCCCCTTGAAAACAGGGAATGGTCAGCAGGGGACCCTTCCCTACACCTTCACTTGAGCTAATGTAGACTCGAATGGATTGGTGTACCTAATGGTCGAAAAGGATGTGTGGGTACGTGAAGATCGTGGTTCCATGCGTCTTATAAATCTCTCTTTTTGACATCTGTTTTTAATTGATTTCATAATCACATGCTCTCTCTTTCTCTCTCTCCCTCCCTCTCCGTAACCTCACCTTGTTTTGCTAGATGTGTAAGATTTGTACCATGTAACCTCTTTCCTCTCTCTCTCTCTCTCTCTCTCTCTCTCTCTCTCTCACACACACACACACACACACACACACAAACAGATATATATATATATATATAGATAGATATATATATATAGGTAAAATATGTGTGTACATACATACATGCCATAATAATTATGTACGTACAGACATACATATGTATCTATATGTATGTATACATACCTACATGCCTATAAATACATATCTATGTACATACCTATGTAAATAATAGGTAGGTACGCAAGTATGTGGATACATATGTATGAATTGAATGAATGGGACACATTGACATGTAGCATGAGAAATATAGAGCGGCGTGTGAGCGCGGGTCTCCCGCACCGTCGAAAGGGCGCCTCGTGGATCGTGGTGGCCGGTTGTTTTGAGGGAGGAGCTTTCATGGTTTGTTGCAGTGTATGTAAGGACTGCGTACTCAGTGATGTGTTGGTTGGATGCACAAGCTCAGGTGGATGTAAGGTGACATGCCACCGTTGCTAGACTCATGATTTTCGAAGCCCTTGATATCATGGCGCATGGAATGGTGGTCTGGCACCGTGTGCCACGAGGGTCGGCAGCAAGGACTCAGTATCAAGTGTTCGCAGGCACTGTTTAGGAGCATGATCGCGGGAAAGTGAGCTCCCTCAATATATATATATATATATATATGAAAAATTACCAAAATACCCCTCTAATTTGTGGAAATTCCCAAAATACCCTTGTATTTATTTTGGTTGGATAGTTCAAGATTTCTTAATGTTTATTCCTCTTTGACAGTTGAGATTTGTTCTTGAGTGCATAGCATGCAATTTATCACAAATTACCGCTCAAAGAAAGGTAGTGATGTCTATAAATAATGAAGCAATTCATCTCCACAGCGTATATAACCAACTCAAATTCTAGTTTTAGCATCTTGTATTGATAGACAATCAATCTTCTTATGAAAAGATACAAATTTTTTTTGGGGAAAATTACCAAAATAACCATGATTTGTGAAAATATCCAAAATACCCAGCAAATTTCAAAAATTCCCGAAATATCACTGTATCTATTTTGGTTGGATAGTTCAAGATTTCCTAAGGTGTATTCCTCTTTGACAGTTGAGATTCTTCTTGAGTGCTTAGCATGTATACTTCACAAAAAAAGGTAGTTATGTCTAGAAATAAATGAAGCAATTCATCTCCAAAGCCTATATAACCAACTCAATTTCTAGTTTTGGCATCTTGACAATCAGTCTTCTTATGAAAAGCTATAAATGTTTTTATTGTTGGAGAAATTTAATCTCACAACCAAGGGTATTTTGGGAATTTTGGAAAATTCGAAGGGCATTTTGGGTATATATGACAAAATAGAGGGGGTAATTGGCAATTTTTGAAATTTGATGGGTATTTGGGGAATTTCCACAAATTAGAGGAGTATTGTGGTGTGTATGTCCGACCAGTGTGGGAGGACATTTAGTAGTTCTTGATGTGTAGCCATCTTGGCACGTAGCCTTTGTTCCTAATGTAAGGAGGTACTCTCTCTTGGGAAAGGTCCGGACATGAAGGGATCAACTCCAACGTTTCATCCCGGGGGCGGGGGGGGTTGGGATCGTACAATGATTCGAGTTGGACAAGTGATCTTTGTTGCAGAGGTGCCTGAACCCAATGGCAGCCAACAATTTCAACTCTTTATTTATGTATTTAGTCTTTCCTTTATATAGTCTTTTTGAATGAAGGATCACCACACTTACCAAGGCTCTTATGTAAATGGATATATGTCGCAAAATCTTATCTCTTCGTTATGATTTAGTTCTTAGTCATTCTTCGTCTTGTCCATTACATTGGGATAGCGACCTAGTGTTTGCATAAACGAGATGTATGAGTTCCACGTCTTGATGATGTTTGGCATGATGTAGATCCTCCTCCTGTTTGAGTCGTCGAGGCCCCCTTGTCCAACTCGAGTCGTCGTACGAACACCCCCCCCTCCCCCCGGATGAGTCACTAGAGTTGATCTCTTTATGTCCAGACCTTTCTCAACCAAAAAAAGATGTCCATCTTTTCTCCACGTAGCTTTTGTTCCTAATATAAGGAGGTGCTCTCTCTTGGGAAGGTCATGCTCATCCGGGTCCTATCTTGCCTCACTCTCATGCACACCACAATGTAATATATAGAGAGAGAGAGAGAGAGAGAGAGAGAGAGAGAGAGAGAGGGGCTGGGTGTGTGTTGATTCTCCCCACATTTGCCTTATGTGTGCTGGCTGCCTTTCAGTCCTCTCCAGCTGCAACTGTCCTCTACTTGCTGTGCGGAACTGTGTGTACCCTTCATGAAGCGGGCAGGCGAGCGAGTGCATAGAGCCACACCTCGCCGGACTACATGCCGGGAGCCGAAAAAATTGGAATGTTAATTTACAACAAATTAAGCTTATATATATTACATTTCCGGAGGCAGATGTCAACAATCCATTGTCGTCTAGTCCGGTTAGGATATCTGGCTTTCACCCAGACGACCCGGGTTCAAATCCCGGCAATGGAAACTTTTGTCTTCCTGCTGTCGTCTCACCGAAGCAACCAGAACTGTGCACGACATTATGCTTTCTGAAGAGAGGGAGTCCTGTCACTTGATTGAACGCCTCCAAGTTGTGTCGACCCTCTCTCTCTCTCTCTCTCTCTCTCTCTCTCTCATCTCTTCTTCTCTTCCCATCTGTGACACTCATATTCATACTCACTACTGAAGCTTTGAGATATCACAACAAATGCACCATGGATTCCAAACAGTTTCTTGTGTAATTTGTGTACTCTCTCCCTCTCTCTCTCTTTCTACACGTGCGCGCGCACCCATTGAGGGAAGGAGGCGGGGGCAGCAAGCAGCTTAAGGGGTAGACTTGCAAGGATAAGAGCAATACAACATGATGCTCAAACAAACTGAGAATATGGGAATAGAAGGAACTCCATATAGCTAGCTAATTGCCTTGTTGCACTCCTACTAGCCAAAATGAAAGTGCAAATTTGTACTTTGCATATGTAGAGATAAAATTGAAAGTGCAAATTCTACTTTGCACTAGGTCGATAGAATGATTCAAAAGTTTCCATGGTCTTGTTGACTCCAAATCTGTTCCAGCTTACAATGCACTACGTGCATTGCCATTGCTAAAGAGAGCATATGGGGGACCAAGAAAAAATTTAAAAAATTTGGGCTTCCAAGAGCATACAAATCTTTCAAGTCATGTAATGCTTAGGTATGCATCTCCACACTCCTCGTCTCAATAGGCATGCATGAGCTTTTATGGAGATAGCATACGGATACCATCTTGAGAGATAATATGACCTGGGGATTGAATCTCTTGAAGGAAAAATTCGCTTTTCTTTTGGTTGAGAAAAAGCTTGTTCTCCCTCAATGCTTGAAAAATCACTTGGAGATGTTGCTTGTGTTCCTCCAAAGACTTGGAGTAGATGATGATATCATCAGCGAATTTTTGATAGGGTCTAAAGATTTTCTCCATTAGACGATTGAACGTGGCTGGTGCATTATTAGTCAAGCCAAAAGGCATGACTAGATATTCATAAAGACCAAACGTTGTACGAAACGTGGGCTTTAGGATATCTTCGTTCACTATCTTTATTTGATGCTAGCCACTTTCAAGGATATATTCACTATCCTTATTTGATGATAGCCACTTTTAAGGTCAATCCTACTGAAGTAGGTAGAGCCTTGTAGCTTATCAAACAGATCTTCTACTCGAGGCATGGGAAATCTGTTTTTGATAGTGACATGGTTTAGTGCTCGATAGTCCACGCACATACGGTATGTACCATCTTTCTTTTGCACTAAAGGACTGGAGAAAAAGAGAGAGGAGCTAGGCCTCACCATCCCTTTGTCAACCAATTCTTGCTTGCCTCATGATCTCCTCTTGTTGACTTTGAGAAACTCAGTAAAGAGGCTTATTAGGCGGTGAGCTTCCTGGAAGGAGCTCAATGCGATGGTCATCATCCCCTCGTTTTGGAGATAAGTCCATAGGGATATCATCGATGAACACATCTTGGAATCCTTTTAGATAATTAGACAAGTCTAACTCTTCTTGATTCCTACCATTTACATTTGATGAAACATTAGGATCTTTTAGGGACTCTTTGACAAAAATTCATGTACACAAAAAACTGAGCTCTTCATTAATTTATCAATAGCAGGAGGATTTACAAGTGGTATAATACGACCACACTCACTAACATCTATAGAAACGTTCTTTTCCCTTAGGTGAAGTAGATTCTCCTTTCAGGGAACTTCATGTTGGTAGCCATGCGATCAAACCATGGCGCCCCTAGGATAGCATCCTCATGTTGGAGAGGAGAGATGAAAAATTCTTCTTTGTCGACATAGCTTTGGACATGAAGCCTCAACTTCCCAATCAAGGGAGTAATGGAAGCTTGTTGTCCCTTGAAAGCTGTGGCGGCCGTTGTAATATCTCCCATCTTGAAAGCTTGAATGTCCAACTTGGTGGCCAACTCCGTTGATATGAAGTTGTGAGTAGAGCCAGGGTCAAACAGGATGAAGGCATCATGCTCCCTTACCTTTCCCCAAGCATAAGAGAGAGATGATCCTTTGCAAATGAGCATCCTCCTTTGGCGCTTCGATGGTGGAAGCCCTAGGAGTCTCATTGTGAGCATTTTTCTTGGGGCAAGAACGATAGCCATGTCCTTGCTCCCCACACTTAAAACACTTATGGTCTTTTAAAAAAGCTTCAAGCTCTTCAGGAGAGAGTTTGTTTTTTCCTTTGTAAACTCCCTTCTCCTTGGACCGATTGTTGTTGTTGTTGTGTTGCTGGAAGTGCCTTGGGAAGAATTTTGGGCATTGGTTTTCTCTTTTGCATCATTTTATCTTTGTTTTCCATGGGCTTGATATTCCGTCTAGCCCCTTGTTGTAAATTGATGCATGAAGCAACCATGGTGTGATGGATTACTTCGGTGATAGAACTACGCCGTTGAGAGTTGACGTATTCGGCCATCTCTTCAGGTAATCCCGCTCATAATTGTTGCTTTTGCTCGACGAAGTCTATCTTTTGGAAGACAGTATGCTTGAGATGTAAATCCCAAAACTTGTCTACATATTTGTGGATAGACTCATGAGAGAGAAGCTTCAAACTACGCCATTTGGTGAGCACTTTGTCCTTTGCATCGCTTGCACAAGGAATTGCTTCATGATGGAAGCTCGTAGAGTTTTCCATGTCTTTGGGGCTTCGCCATTGCCACAAAGGCTAGCCCACCATTGACGAGCCAATTTTTGGAAGTGCATAGCTACATGGCGTAGCTTGGAGGACTCCATGAAGCCCTCGTCTCCAAAGGCCGCATCAAATTGCTGGATGAAGTCCAATACTTTGTCGGTGGCACCAAAGGTGCCATCATAGGTGAGAAAAGAGATACTCTTTCCTCCTTCTTTGAACTTCTTGAACTTTTGTGACCTTCACCATGCAGGGTATGATTTGCAATGTCCTCCCCTCTTGTATTCTCTAGGAGAATAGCCATAGCTTTCGACGAAAGAGGAGGAAGGTGAAGAAGAAGGAGAAGAGGGTGACCTCTTTTTTGCCATTTTCTTCCTTTGTTTTCTTTGTTGCCTTTCGGAATGAGGAGGAGAAGGACTGTGTGTTGATCTTTTGCTATTGGGAGGAGTTAGCGATCGTCTAGACCGCTGTCTTTGTGGAGCCACATCTTCTGAGGAACTTAAAGTTTCATTGCTTTCTTGCTCTTTGGATTCCTCCTCTCATATGGGAGAGTCTTCTTTTGGGGGTCTCTTCAAGACGCCTCCTAAGCTCTCTCTCTCCTCTTGGAGAGGAAGAGAAATCCCATAAGTGCGAAGTTGTTGAGTAACTTTGCTTGCAAAGCAGGGTTGCGCATATCTTGTTACAACCTAGTAACGAGATAATTGACAAACATGGGAGCATCATCATTAGCACCTTCATGTGCAAAATCAAAGCTATCATTGTTCATTCTACTCTCTTGGTTATTGTCAGCCATGTTAACAAAATTTGTGTACTCACTTAGTGTATGCTTTGCCAATTTAAAACCTTAGTTTCTACTCCTCTTAGCCTTTGAAAACTGACACTTAAGTATCTACACCCATGACTCGAAGTGGTTAGTTATAGAGAGTAGTGGAGTGGGTATAATATTGCAGAATTGTCGAGGGCTAGCTCCTTTTGGACTTCTTATGGCTCAATAATGGTAAAACCGTAGGCAAGTCTAAAAAGACCCCATTATTAAGTCCAAAGCTCTCGAGGTGTGCACCATATCCCACATAGTGGGCTCAACAAAATCGATAATAGATCCTAGTCTCACTTACCCTGATATAAAGATCTAAATCAACCATTTATAGGCTACTTAAGGACCTCTTTTCTTAAGTAGGAAAAGAGAAACCAAATGCTCTGATACCAATGTAATGGAAATGACCTATTAACTTTGAGAGTAGCTGAAATTAGAGAAGCACTTTTAGGAAATTACTTTGTGAGCATAGCGGGTGAACTTAATCGATGGTAGCAACATAAACATAGCATTTAGTTAACTTGGCACGAACAATAATTTTGCAAGAGAGAGAGTTAAGAGAACATGAAAATAGTTGAGGACCGGATTTATGTGGAGCAGGTCCCCCCTCCAATAGGCATTTGGATTATAGTTTCTTCCATCAAGAGAGACTTGTTACAATACAATGTGTTCCTTGTGACCTAGGTGATGCAATGAAGATGGAAATATTCATGCATCACGAGCATAACATAAACTTTGTGGAAAGCACTAACTATCCCAAGCCTCAGTCCCAAGACCCCAACACCTTCAAAGGTGGAGAGAGCTAGCAGGGAATAATGGTAGGGAAGAGGAAGAAGAAACATTTCATAGGAGAAAGAACTAGTTCTTCACTTATCATCACTCTTCTTGCTAGCATACATAATAGCATAGTAATGAAGATGGAGAAGATGGAAAGCTTAAGCATTGAAGCATGGCTCTTGGTTGGATTTGCATTCCATAGCCAAGAGTGTTGGTGTAGGCTCTCAACCTCTCTATTTGCTTGGAGAAGGAGAGGGAGCTCTTGCACTTTCCACAATACACAATGAGTGTGTGTGGGAGAGTATACCCCTTAAGCAGCCCCCCAGCATGCTTTGGTCGACCGCCCCTTGTAGCTCATGCTTGAAGCTCATTGGACCCCTCCAGGCCTAGCCAATCTCAAACAGGGGCATATCAAGCAACAAGGGTAGTCTTGGGACAAGTGTCCCTCTTTTCCCTTTGAGAGAGGAACTTAATAAATGCTAAAATAATTAATTAAATCAACTAATTTATCATTGGACCTTTGGGAGGCCAACCAATAGGCTTTAGGCACACCATGAGGGCAACATGAGGAGGAGCTTGACAAGTGTCCCTTTTGCCTTCTTTGTACCAAGCTTGCCTTGAGTGAGGGTGTGTAACATTTAATGGCCTAGTAACTTGTGTGTAGTGGAAAATAACATAGACATAGTGATTATTTTATTAGAATAGATTCCTAATGAGCATAGCAAGAGGGCTTGGATGGACAAAGCAACAAAAAGCATAACACCTAGTTAGATAGGCATGAACAATACTTCAAAAGAAAGAGAGAGAAATTAAGCTATTAATAATAGTTGAGGACCGGATTTACTTGGGGGCGGTCCCCCCTCCAAAAGGCTTTGTATTATAGGTTTTCTCCATTAAGGGAGACATTTTACAATACAATTCTTTGTGTTCCTTCAATAACTAGCTAGTGCAATGAAGATGGAAGCTTCAAGCACTAAGCAAACACTTATAAAACACGACATCAATTCCCTCACGGTCTCAGATCCAAGACCTCACACACCTTTGAAGATGGTGAGAGCTAGCAGGGTATGAGAGAAGATAGAGAGGAAGAAGGAGTAGTCTTACGAGAAAGAAGTATATCTCCTCACTTAATCACTCATACTAGCTTAGCATAGCTTAGTCATTAGCATGGTAGAGTAGATGAACATCTATTCTCGAGTTTGCCTACAACAGTGCTAAGCATGTCACAACTGGATTTAGTCCTTTCATGCTCATATGGGTTTCAACCTAGGTCACCTGTTACAATGGGGTTGGGAGCCAAAAATCTCCAACAGGTTAAGGATTTTCTCCAAGACCACATGTGTAATGGAAATTGCCTATGAACTTTGGAAGTAGCGGAATTAGGAAATTAGGTGAAGCACTTTTAAGAGATTACTTTGTGAGCATAGCGGGTGATCTTAGTTGATGGTAGCAACATAAACATGGTACTTGGTTAACTTGGCATGAACAATACTTTTGCAAGAGAGAGAGAGAGAGAATTTAGAGAACATGACAATAGTTGAGGACCGGATTCATATGGAGCCGGTTCCCCTCCAATAGGCCCCTTTTGTGAGAGCTTTATGTAATGAAATAATGCAACTAAACTCTCATTGGACCCCTTTGTCTTTTGGCCAATACGAAGTAGGCAAGCCATTGGGTTGCTGAATGCTCATTGGACCCCTTGGGAGACTGTCCAATAGTCTTCTAGAGAGTTTAATTCTTATTGGTTCTTTTATCAAGTGTTTTTAAATGAATTAAACTAGATTTACTCTAGCCTAATTCTCATTGGTCCACCTCTATGGCCATCCAATAGGATTTGAGTGCACCTTGTGGGCAATTGGCCTAGGGACCTGGAATGTGTCCCTTATTCCCTTTGTGTAAAGGGAGCCTGTGAGTGTGTGTGTGTGTGTGTGTGTGTGTGTGTGTTTCTCTCTCATCCCCTACTTACACGGAACACCCTCTCCTATGTAGGAGCCTTGAAGACTTTTTGGCACACTCACTAAGAATCCAATTTTACTAAGTTTGACCATTGGACACAACCTTTGAATTTTGGAACCTTAGCATTTTGGAAGTCTTATTGGACTGAACCTTAGGGTCTTTAAGGCCCATTGTTGCACATTGCTCTTTTGCAGATGCCCCCCCCTTTGGATCCCTATTTTTCCTCCTTTGGATCCCTATCGTGGCCAGTCTGCCAACTTAACCAATATTCTAGCTTTTTCTCCCCTGGCACTTTCCCATATTAAATGATCAGTTTAACATGAGAAAATTATTTATGAGAATTAGATATTAGTTATTATGACATTACCTCTCTCTTGAAATCATAGTCGTCCTCGACTATGGGGTAGAGAAGATAAAGCCTATTCATTAATTCTTTTTCTAGCGGGTAGAGGATCCCTATCTTACCCTACGACATTGTTCCAAAATGGATGACTAATCCATTTGGCGCTTGAGAGCCTAAGGCTGCCGCAAGCATGTCTGGACATAAGTCCTATCAATCTTCCATAGTAGAGTGACAAACCCTACTTGGTGTTTGGGAGATGTCGTCTCCGCAAACTTGATTCTAAGCATACATACTACTTAACATTTGTGCACAATAACAAAAAAGAGAGTTTTATAAGACAAAAACTTTGTTCATTTTAAACATTTGTACATTTGCTTACTCTAGGGATGCATTGTAAGCATTGAGAAGGTTTAGGTTATCCTTTAATTGTATGCCTTGCATCCATCTAGCATCTTCAAAAGGATAATTCTTAAACTTAATAAGATATCATCGGATAGTCTTACCGCCTCTTAATACCTTGTCTTCATGTTGAGAATGGACTCGGGCTGTAGCACCTCTTCTTGGTCCTCCAGTGGGTCTTCAATAGTTGGTTCTTGAGGTGGCTCTCCTTTGTAAGGCTTTAGTAGGCTCACATGGAAAGCATTGTGTATGAGACAATGGCCGTGTAACTTAAGTTGGTAGGCCATCTTAATGATCTCATTGATTGGTCTAAGAATCTAGAAGGAACCATAGTACCTTTTTGCTAACTTAGCATAGTACTTTTGGTGTCCCGTAGGATTCTTGCCTGTCGTGTGCCTTAATCGAGCCTTGGGAAATTTAAGTAAGACCCAATCATTTTCTTTAAAGGATTGGGCTATTTGTGCTTATCAGCAGCAACCTTTTGCCTTTGTTGTGAGATAGAGATAGCATCCTTAGTCCTTTGGAAAGATTCTTGTAGGTCTCGACTATACTTATCTGTAGCGAAGATCTTCCCGTGTACCTTAAGTAGCAGGGGACTTTTTGATCTTCCCTCAATTACCTTGAAAGGTGTTTTTTCTGTGGAAGTATGTACAATGTTATTGTAGGCATACTCCACTAAGCGTAAGTACTTCTCCCATTGGGACATTTGATCTGCTTCTGTTACATAGGCTTTTAGTAGATCAAGAATTGTTAGGTTAGCTATTTCACTTTGGCCATCCGTTTGAGGGTGATAGGCCGAAGAGAAGTTTAGCCTTGTCCGTAAATTCTCAAAGAGACCCTTTCAAAAATTACTGGTCATTCTAGGATCTCTATCTGACACTATGGACATCAGCAAGCCATGGTACTTGAAGATTTGTGAAATGAAGAGGGTTGCCATTTGATGGGCTTTGATAGTCTTTTTGACAGGTATAAAATGAGCTTGTTTACTGAACCTCTCTACTATCGTCCATATTTCCGTATTCCCATGGATAGACTTAGGTTATCCAAAGATAAAATCCATGGATATGCTCTCCCATGGTGAATTAGGGATTGACAAAGGTTGAAGCAATCTAGGTTGCTTTCCTCTATCAAACTTCCTCTTTTGCAATACCACACATTTAGCAACATACTCTTGTATGTTTGATTTCATGGTAGGCCAATAGAAATACGTTTCAATTCCTTTTAGGGTAGAGTGAATCCCTCTATGTCCTGCATAAGGAGGAGCATGAGATTCATACATTACTTTCTCAAGTAGTGAGCTAGTAACGCATAGTCTATTGCCATACAGAAGATAACCATCTTCTAAGGTAAATGGTTCCTCTTTATTTCCAAAAAGGACTAAAATCACATCTCTAAAATTGGGATCAATAGCATACTCATCTATCATAGAAGATAGATAATTGTGAGTTGCTATGGAAACCACATTCACTCTCGGCCATCTTGAGAGTGCATCGGCTACTTGATTATGCTTGCCAACAATGTGAGCAATATGAAAATCAAATTGCAAAAGGAAATTTTCCCACCTCATTTGTTTGTCAGAGAGCTTGGTCTGCGTCATGAAGTACTTAAGGCTTTGGTGATCCGTCCACAGAATGAAAGGAGTCCCTAATAACTAGTGCTTCCATGAGTCTAAGGCATGTAGAACTACGAGGAGTTCCTTTTCATATATACCTAGATCTTGCTCAACAGGGTCAAGCCTTTGACTTCATAGGCTATGGTGTGCCCTTCTTGGAGTAAAACAACTCCAAGGCAATCACCACAAGCGTCCCATTGGACCTCAAATGGCTTTGAGAGATCCGATAGTGTAAGCACAGGTTGAGAGATAAGCTTTTCTTTAAGCTTTTCGAAAGCATTGTTCTCCTTGGTAGACCATGTATACCTAAAGTTTTTCTTTGGTAGGTCATGTAATGGTCCTGTTATTAGTGAGAACTTTTCTATGAAGCGTCTATAGTATACACACATACCTATAAAGCTTCTTAGTTCATGAAGATTCCTTGGTTTAGGCCAGATTCCGTTTAATACCTCTAACTTTGATGGATCCATTTGGATGCCATCTTGAGAGATAATGTGGCCTAAATACTGAATCTCTTGTAAGAAAAACTCACTTTTCTTTCGATTAACATAAAGTTTATTCTCTTAAGACTTGAAATATTAGCTGGAGGTGTTGCTTGTGTTCGTCTAGTGAATTAGAGTAGATGATAATATCATCAAAGAACACTCTAGTAAAGGTTCTGTGAGGCCTGAATAGCTTCTCCATCAACAAGTTAAAAGTGGCTGGTGTATTGGTCAAGCCAAAAGGCATTACAATGTATTTGTAAAGACCAAATGTAGTGTGAAATGCGGTCTTTAAAATATCTTGATCAACTATGCTTATATGATGTAGCCACTTTTTAGGTCAATCCTACTGAAGTAGGTCAACCCTTGTAGCTTATCAAATAGGTCTTCTGCCCGTGGAATGGGAAACCTATTCTTGATAGTGATCCTATTTAGTCCTCTATAGTCGACACACATATGATATGTGCCGTCTTTATTTTGCACTAATAACACGGGTGAGAAAAATGGAGACGAGCTAGGCCTAACCATGCCCTTCTCAACTAACTCATGCACTTGCCGCATAATATTCTCTTGTTGAGCTTGAAAAACTCTATAAGGAGGTTTATTAGGCGGTGAACTTCCTGGAAGGAGTTCAATTGCATGGTCATCATTGCCTCGGACTCTCGTTAATAAAGACATCTTGAAACCCCTTGAGAAAATTGGATAACTTTAATTCCTTGTGATTGTTTGTATTTTCTTTTGCTAAAGCATTAGGTTCATTTTGAGAATCTTTAACAAAAATCATGCAGACAGAAATTGAGCTCTTTATTGACTTATTGAAAGCTTGTGTATGTACAATGGGTATGGTGTTACCCATCTCTTTGGCATCTATGTACATATCTTTTTCCTTGTACTTAAAAGTAAATTTCTCTTTCAGGGAATTTAACATTGGCAGCCATGTGATCAAACCATGATGCCCCTAGGATTATATCCTCGTGCTTGAGAGGAGAGATAAAGAAGTCCTCTTTGTCCACATAGCTTTGGACATGGAGCCTCAATTTCTCGATTAAGGGAGAGACTGAAGCTTCTTGCCCCTTGAAAGCACCATCTGCGGGCGGGTAGGACATCTCCCATCTCATAAGCTTGGATTCTTAGCTTGGTGGCCTACTCTGTGGATATGAAATTGTGAGTAGAACCAGGGTCAAAGAGAATAAAAGAATCATGTTCTCTTACCTTTCCCCAAGCATGGCATAGAGGAGATCCTTTTTGTGGTGAGCTTCCTCTTCTTGGTTTTTGACCAAGGTAGATCTAGGAGGCTCATGGAGGGTGTTCTTTTGGAGACAAGTGCGGTACGCATGCCCTTGCTTGCCGCATGTGAAACAACGGTTATCCTTGCGATAACGCTCAAGCTCTTCAGAAGAGAGTTTGTTTTTGCTTTTGTAAACTCCCTTCTCCTTAGCTTTGTTGTTATTGGAATTGCCCTTAGGAGAATTTTGGACATTGTCCTTCCCCTTCGAAGCCACCATAGTATGGTGTATAACCGCAGATATGGTACACGGCCTTTGGGAGTTGACATACTCCGCCATTTCTTCAGTTAAGCCCGCACAAAATTGTTGTTTTTGCTCTCCAAAATCCATCTTTTTGAAGACAGTGGCTTTGAGATGTAAGTCCCAAAACTTGTCTACATATTTGTGAATGGATTCGTAGGGAGAGAGCTTCAAGCTTCGCCATTCGGTGAGCACTTTGTCTTTGGCATCAGTGGCCAAAAACTGCTTCATGATGGAAGCTCTTAAAACTTTCCATGTTTGTGGAGCTTCACCGTTGTCCCATAGGCTAGACCACCATTGCCCGGTGGACTTTTGAAAGTGCATGGCTACATGGTGTAGCTTAGAGGACTTCGTGAAGCCCTCATCTCCAAACGCCGCATAGAATTGTTGGGGATAAAAGACAAGTCTTTGTCCGTAGCACCAAAGGTGCCATCGTAGGTAAGGAAAGAGATGCTCTTTCCTCCCTCTTTGAACTGCTTGAGCTTGGACGACCTCTTCCATGCAAGGTTGAAAATGAAGGTACATACATGTGTTTGGGATTGATATTTAGTCCCAATGGAGGAAAAGTAATCCATTGTCACTATTAGGTACTACTAGATCTTCGGCATACATTGCTCTTTGTTGAGGCTGTTTTGCATCGATGATAGAAGAGACAACATAACGCAAGGAAAGTCTCCCATGGAGTATGACTTGGATGTTGAGAGGAATGAGAGGTATGGAGGGGATGTTGATACCTCTTAGCATGAGCTATTGGATCGAAAGATAGAAATTCTCCCATATTTCCATTGAATAGAGTGTTGCTTGCGCAAATCCACTATGGGATCTGCGGGGTACTGATGCTATCAATACTAGAAACCCATGCCATCTGCTACAATAGAAAATGACCAGCCATAGCCAGATGCAACAACTACAATACTCGACATCTCTCCATTTTGGACTCAGGCATGCCCTAAGAATAAGAAAAAACTGTGGGATTGGTTGAATCCAAGGATTATGCATATTAACATATTCAAGGGCTAATTTTTTTTCTCTTAGGTTTGAAGGCATGTACCATTGGACGACACGAATGAACAGGGTGTCTATTGAGGTCTCTATGAGGAACCTCAAACCTAATAATGGATTTTCTACTATGGAGAATATCAACACATTGTAATCGATGCAATATGAAGTGTTGGCTGCATGGAAGATAATTAGTTTTGAGGTCATGGCAATCACACTTCTCTCTCTTATCTACCTAGATCATATGATTCTTTCTATTCTTCTTTGATAATTTCTAATAGAGAAAACACTATCTTATGGGAGGATCTTGTGTCCATGTTGATAAAAAAGACAAAAGTGACATCCATGGAGGAAAGAAGAAGTTGCAGTAGTATGCAAGCATGTAAATAAATAGAGATAGCAGCCAACAAATAATGGTAAGGATCAACCTTCTAAGAAGGTGTTAAGTATGGAGCCTGATGTACCCTTGTAATTTTCTGTGGTAAAAGCGCACATTTGCAAGGCCCCCCATTATGAGGAGAAGCCATCGTGTGTGAAGGAAAATCACTTGACGGAAACCAAAATTTTCACGGCCAAAAATCAGGGGCAACTTTAGGGGCCTCGGGGGCGCCCCCGAGACTTTTTTCCCCCTCGCCGGAATATTCCTTTTTGTCGGAATATTCCTTTTTGCTGGAATATTATGGCCGGACGACAGCCGGAAAGTGGTCGGAAAACAACCGTCGGTTGGCCGGTGGCCGGTGGTCGGAAGTCAATGGCCGGTGGCCGGTGGCCGAATTCAAAAGCGGACTTGTCTTCTCAATGGCGACCACACATGGGCAGATTGGAGGGTCCGATTTGGACTTATCTACACAAGGGCGGCTACACATGGCTGCCTCTCATGAGAGAGGGCAACCCTTTTGGCTTATAAAAGGAGGCCATTTTTACACACATTTCATAGTGTGAAGTTGATGTAACAAGGTAAGTGTGAGGTGGTGAGAGTGAAGTAAGGCGGGAGCTCCATTAAGGGTATAATCCCTTTGTAAACTACTTCTTGTTTTGAAGTACTAAAGCCATTGAGTGGCTGCTTGCCCGTGGACGTAGCCCACATTGGGTGAACCACGTATATCGTGTGTACTCTCTCTCTCTCTCTCTCTCTCTCTCTCTCTACTCTATAATCTCGTGTATGTAAATCTGTCTCTCTCCATTAAGTAATCTACTCAATTATCTATTTAGCTACGTCTTATTTCCTAACAGAAGGAGTGTTAAAAGACATGGTAACATATCATCTTTCAAAGGATTGTCCATAATGGAAGAAGGGGATTACCTCTTGTAGTTTTGTAGCTTAAGCTAGTGCCTTAATTGAAGAGAGACAATATGTTGTACTCCTAGCATCCCTCAAAATCGTCATAGCTTCTCCGCGCTCAAGGCCTTGGTGAAAAGATCAACTTCTTGATCTTATGTGCCGACGTAAGTAAGGACAACTTCACCATCCAAGTCCCTCTCGGATGAAGTGCTAGTGAATCTCTCTGTGTTATGTGCATGCATGAAACACAAGGTTTTGCACCAACTAGATGTTGCTAAGGTTGTCACAGTATATGACAACCGGTCAATGTACTTGTATCTCGAAGTCTCAACATAGCATGCTATCTCACATGTTGCAACTCTTGCACCCTTGTACTCTACCTTTGTACTCGAGGTGGGCTGCTTCTTGCTTCTCCACGTCACAAAAACACTCCCAAAAGAAAACATATAGCTGTTGGTAGATTGACTATCACAACACTACCAGCTCAATCAAAATCTGTGCAACCATACACCTATATCTCTCTACTTGCATTGTAGAAGAGAGCATTATCTAATGTAGCTCTCACATACCTCAATATATGTCTCATGGCATCCAAGTGTGGCTTCCTTGGAAGCTGCATAAATTGGCTCACTAGTACAACTACATAACTCAAATTTGACCGTGAGGGAGATAGTCATGTATATCAAGCTACCCACAATCCTGCAACACATTAAAGCACCGTTGAATACTTCTCCATCGTCCACTCGCAAATTCAAATTTTGATCCAAGGGTGTAGAATTAGGCTTAAAATCAGCCATGCCATACCTAGTGAGCATATCCAATCCATACTTGTTTTGCGACAGCCATATACCATGCTCATCGCGTATCACTTCAATCCCCAAAATGTAACGTAGCTTACCCAAATCCTTCATATCAAACTCATATCAAACTATTTTCATAAAAGAGCTTTGACATGCTCTACATCGTGCACAATGTCACCCTCAATGTTAATATCATCTACATAAATAGTAATGATCACATTGTCCGCATTTTTCTTTTGCACACACAATGAATGGTCTACATCTTCCATATGAAACACAATAGTAATAAGATACTATGGTATCTTCACATGCCATGCACACGGGCTTGATTTAGCCCATACAAAGCCTACATACGTAGTCCAGGTGACATGTGTTACCATATACATGTGGTAGTGATGTGTGTGAACACATCACTAAGTGTGTGAACACACTTAGGACTGCCGAGGCATTTTTCCCCTCTGTAGGAGGTTTTCCCCCGTGCATTGTATATAGGCCCATCATTCTAGGGCTATCTATCTTTCCATTGCACACTAAGTAAAACACTCTATGTTGTGTGCCTTGAGATTCCTTCATCTTATCCAAGTTGTGTGTATTTTCTTGCAACCCTAATTCCACTAATTGGTATCAGAGTAGGTTGCATCCTCCTAGGCTTAGTCGCCAGTTGCTCCAACACACACTTGCTCACTTTCTTTGATATCAACGAGCTTTGGTGAGTGTTTTCAAGTCGACAAATTTTTTGGGAGCTCTCAAAGAGCTCAATCTGCTCAGATTTGTGATTCGGGCTCATTTCGGCCTCCGTTTCCATTATAGGCAGTACTATGTAGGCTATTTTGTCATATTGTGGAGATTTTTTGTCTGTGCTGTTTTTTTCATAACAGGTCCCTTATAGTATTCTATGGTTTGTGCTATATAGCATGTGTTATTCTTGCTACATTTCTCCTCTTTTTGGGCAATTTTCACATTAGGTGCAACATTTACCATGGCTGACAACAACACAGACGTGTTCAAGCTCCTGTATCGACCAATGCATTTGTGCTATGGTTGTTGATCTGCACTTTGATGCGAGGTCCATTCCATCTAACCATTCATCATCTGTTGACACTGCATCTTTCTGCAACTCCCATTGTAGGTCATCTATTTCTAGGGTGTTGATGGGAATAGGTATTTGTTGATCCTTGAGAGCAGCTTTTCTTTTGAGTACCCGAAGTCGAGCTTCTTCTTGGGCTTCATCAATAACTTGCTGTCGGTTTATCTTCCTTTGCTTGGCTACATGCATTCTTTCCAGCAATTCATTGGTTAGCGGCAAATTGTACTTCTTTAAACGACATCCACTAATCCAATTAGCCATTGGTTCACCATCTAGGGTAGATAACTTGACTGCTCCACTTGGAGATACATCTTCAATGATAAACGGTCCATTTTCCTTTTTCTTAAACTTGGGAATGTGTTGCTTAAGGGAATAGACTAGAACTAAGTCTCCTTTTTGGAAGATTTTTGTAATTAATGGGAATCAAAAAATTGTTTTTGTTTTCGCTTTTGTACGTAGATGTGAGCTACAACTGTTAGACTTTGCTCATTTACCTTCTCTAAATCTTCAAGTCTTTCTGACAATTCATGTCCAGTCCACTCAAGATCCTTTGCTACCCTTAGTGTCAGCAATAGAAATTCTATTGGCAGTATGGCATCAAGACCATAAACAAGGTTAAAGGGTGTAGCGTTTAAAGCTGTTTTGAATGAAACTCAATAAGCCCATAGAGTTGCATGGAAATTCATTTCCGAGTCTGTTCTTCCTAAACTAACCACTTTAGTCAATACCGAGCTAAGAATCTTATTCGTATACTCAGCTTGTCCGTTTGCTTATGGGTGATAGGGAGCTGATTTGTTATGGATGACCATGAATACATACTCATATAAGAATGCGGCAATGGTTCTGGCATCATTCTTTTGAGTTGCTTTAGCCTTAGCCCACTTGGTCAAATAGTCCGTAGCTATAATGATATATTGAGCTTGGGTTCTATAAGTAGGTGGCTGTATTGGCCCAACAAAATCTTTACCCCATTTTGCAAAAGCTCTAGCCCCCATCATTGGTCTTAAGGGCATGCTATCTACTCTTGTTGGCATTTTTGCTCGTTGACAAGCATCACACCTTTGAACATATTCCTTGACATTTGCAAAAAGTGCTGGCCACCATATGCCTGCCATTAAGATTTCTCTTGCGGTGGTCTCACTAGAAAAGTGACCTTTAGCTAATCCAGCATGTGCTTGTTCTATAATTGAAATATATTCATCTTCATTTGCACAAAAACATAAATGTTGATCCTTACCTCTCCGATACAATTGGTTTCCAATAAGAGCATAGTCTCTTGCTTTTGTTTCAATTGCTCTTTGACGGCGTTTACTCATATTCTCAGGAAACGTTCGGCTCGATAAGTAAGTGACTAGATAGTTACCCCACTTAGGAATAGGCAACATTTGAAACAATGTTACATGAGGTATGGGTGTTCGGTTTTTAGATTGAGGACAGTCCTTTACGAAAGAGCGATCATCACTCCTCATAGTTGGCCAAAATACTCCAAGTTTCAAGATCCTTTGCATAGTTTGATCTTCCGCAAAGTGAAGTCCTACTATGGTAATATGTGCTTGACTTAAGTATTGGTTTTTCTCTTCAAGATTAATGCATAAGAGAAATATTCCATCTCGGTTTCTTTTGTATAGCCTACCAGCTAGTAATTGATACATAGCCGATTGCTCGATTAATCCGACTGTAATAGGAAGTGGTATTTGTGAATCCACTTGAGCTATGGTCATCAATGACACAATATTTTCCGACCATCGAGGTATCATTTCCACGGAGAACAAATAGGAATTTGGTAGATCATCATCTTTCCCTTTAGATGATTCCCCTGAAACAATCCTTGACAAATGATCTGCTGCTTAATGAGTAGTGTCCTTTTTTACAGTCACAATGAAATCAAATTCCAGAAGAATGATGAATCATCTCACTATTCTTCCTGTGCTACATGGCTTGTTGACCAGGTACAATAAAGCTTGGTGGTCCACAAAGAACACAAATTTGTTCGCTAATAGGTAATGTCTATACTTTTTTATGGCATAGATAATTCATAATCGTTCCCTTTTGGTGGTGGTGTAATTATTTTCTGCCATGTTCAACTGTCGGCTAGCATAAAAAATAGGAAAATTATTTTTTATGTCTCCTGGTTGAGCTAGTATACACCCTATGGCAAAATTGGAAGCATCTACATGTATGTGGAAGATCTTATTGCAATCTGGTACTTTCAATATTGGAGTTGAAGTGAGAGCTTGCTTAAGCTTCATAAAGGATTCTTCAGATGATTCAGTCCACTCAAAGTGTGTAATCAAGATATACATGGGTTTGGAAATTATAGCGTACATGTAAATGAACCGTCTGTAACATCCACAATGCCCCATGAAGGCTTGAACCCCCTTGACTGTTGTTGGTCTAGGCAAATCATCAATGACATGAATTTTATCCATATCAGTAGCTGCCATTTTTTGACACTATATGTCCAAAAAGTTTTCCTTGTCTACCCATGATTGTGCACTTTTCAGCATATAGGAAAATCCTATAAAGTCTACATGTTTTGAATACTTTTTTGAGGTGTTCAAAATGATCAGCTTGGATTTATTAATGTACGCATAGATCATCCATATATGTTTCCAAGAATTTCCTAAGATATTCTTTAAAATCATGGCTCATCAATCTCTAAAAGGTGGCAGGAACATTAGTTAACCCAAAAGGCATCACCCAATAGGCAAAAATACCCCATTTTGTTGCAAAAGCAGTTTTATGCTGATCTTTTGGGTCAACCAAAAGTTGATTGTATCCCAAAAAGCCATCTAAGAAGTTGTAAGCTTCTTTACCTGCAACTCGTTCTAACATATGCTCAATGATTGGAAGAAGAAAGTTGTCTCTAATGATAGTTGCATTCACTTTTTTGAGATTGACATACACTCGTAATTTTCCATTCTTCTTGGATACTACCACAATTGGAGACACCCAATCTGTGTGTTCAATTTCATAAATGAATTTGACTTCCTTTAGTTTTTCAATCTCTTCTTTAATTTTCCTGGCGAATGTTTTAGTGTATGTGTATGGCCTTTGTCTACTTGGTTTCGCATCATTTCTCATGGGTATGGTATGTTGACAGGTGAAAGCATAACTGGGTGGTACACTTTTATGGATTGATTACTAGTTTTGAATAGCTGCACTATTAGACGTGGCGCGCGGTAAAACATGTTTTAGAACGAGTTGCAGGCAAAGAAGCTTACAACTTTTTAGATGGATTTTTGGGATACAATCAACTTTTAGTTGACCCCAAAGATCAGCATAAAACTACCTTTGCAACTGAATGGGATATTTTTGCCTATTGGGTTATGCATTTTGGGTTAACTAATGCTCCTCCACCTTTCAAAGATTGACGAGCCATGATTTTAAAGAATATCTTTGGAATTTTTTGGAAGTATATATGGATGATCTATGTGTACATTCATCAATTTGGGCTGATCATTTTGAACACCTCAAAAGGTATTTGAAAATGTAGACTTTATAGGATTTGCTTAAATCCTGAAAAGTGCATATTTATGGGCAGACAAGGAAAAACTCTAGGATATATAGTGTCTAAAAATGGCATAGCTACTGACATGGATAAAATTTATGTTATTGCTGATTTGCCTAGACCAACAACAATCAAAGGCATTCAAGCTTTCATGGGACATTACGGGTATTACAGGCGATTCATTTACATGTACGCTATAATTGCAAAACCCTGTACAGCTTGATTACACTCTTTGAATGGACTGATGATTGTGAAGAATCCTTCTAAGCTTAAGCAAGCTCTCACTTCAGCTCCAATATTGAAAGCACCAGATTCAAATAAGATATTCCACATACATGTAGATGCTTCCAATTTTGCCATTGGGTATATACTAGCTCAACCAAGAGACGATAAAATTGATCTAGTCACAAAAATTGATGATTTCAGAGTTGACAAGAGCACGAAGTGATGCCGACACGACAAAACTTTACCAAATTCATTTTAGGACTTGTTTTAGATGTATTGAATATGTCTAGGTCATCAAATTGTCAAGTCCTGCAAAAACATTGACTGCTGTAAATAATCTCAATTATTTACTTTTGCGCTTGTTAGGCTTGAAAATGATCTCTTCACTTCACCTATCACTTGTACACATCTATTACATGCCACATGTCAAGTATGAGCCAAAATGATCAAGAAAAACTTGGAAATTGTCAAAAAACGTACCAAAGTGTTTCCAATCCAAATTTTGAGTTATTTGTCACATTTTTTGATCCAAATCACCCCATATCTCATACACAAAGTCTACATCATGCCTAGAACCAAGTTGCAACAAATAATGTATATTTTGATGAAAAAGTTAATAATCGCGATTATTTACTTTCTTGCCAAAATGGGTGAAATCTGCAACTTTGACCGTATGGGACCAAAGAATATCATGTCCCAAGTCCACTGATCAAGTTTGAGCAAGTTTGGATCTCTAAAACTCAAAATTATTTATATCTACTGTTTTAGAGTCTGAAAATCTAAATCTGACACCATTTCCACCTAGTGCACTCAAATGAGCCCATACTTCACTCAGAGCACCTAAATGACATATGTTTCAAGTCTACCATGTCAAAAATGCAAAAAGTTGGAAAAAATCTTCCGCTGTAAATAATCACGATTATTTAATTTTGTTGTAATTTTGCCTAAACTATATGATTTTTGATATTTACATGTTTTTATGCATCTATACATGCTCCAAAATTAATTTGAAGCAAAAGGGTCATCATTTGTCAGCAATTCAGACTCGGGACATTTTAGAGCAGAATTGGCAGAATTTTCTAACTTTGGCACTATATTCTCCCTTAACAGGAGCAATGAAAGTTGCCAAGAAGGCAAAGAAAAGGGTGTCCCAGAAAGAAAAGTTACAAGAGTTTCCACCCTACCAACTAGATCCAAGTTCAGTAAAGACGGCAAAGGAAACTTGTCAAGAGAGTAGCTTGAAGAAAACAACACCACGGTTTTCAATGGCAAGTTCAAGAGCGAAGAAGGACACCAAGTGGAATTGCAAATGCTACCAAAGGAGATATATGATGTAGCTGCAAAGCTAGACACCAAAGAAGCCACCAGAAGGTCAGGCCTAAGAGACTTATACGACCAGGAACCATGCGACGTGGATTTCCAAAAGGCATATGAGTTACTGTCTATGATCAAAGAAGATGGCTCAGCCCAAATTACTGATCAACAAGGGCAGAAGGTAGAAGTAGTAATCACTAAGGAGATAGTGGCCGAGGCATTTAAGTTGCCAACTGAAGGTATGATGATGCGGGCTAGAGATAGAAAGACAACAAGAACTTTTACCAAAGAGACTGCTACTGTCACCTTTTTCGATCTCATCTAAAGGTAGGTGGAAGAACCAGCTCGCTTATATCATCAACACTTCCACTTCTTATCAAAGAGACCACCGTGGTACACCACCCCAAACCATGCGGCTAGGACCACCTTCACCCAAGTATTGAAGTCGACAACCAGGCAGGCAATTGATCATGCGCAATATGTGCTGACGACACTGAAAGGCACAAAGAAAGAAGGCAAAATTACATATCTACGCTCTCCTGAAGTGCTGACAAGAATAGCATATTATGCTATTGGAATGGCCGACAATTTGCTGCCAGCCCCAAATCAGAACACCTAGATTGTGGGTGCTCAACCTTCTCCAAGCAGCATGCATTCAACAAAGAGAATGTATAAGTCAGAAAAAGAATCTGTAGAAAGCTCTTATGAAGCTCATAGCAGTGAAAGCTCAAACAACAAAGAAAGACGGGCAAGAATTGAATAAACGAAAAAGAAAGTAGTAGCCGCACACCAAGAAGAACCTCAGCAAAAGAAGGCAAGATTTGAAAGACAAAAGCAGACTTATGAAAGGAGCCACCAAGCTGCAGGTGAGGATCCCGAAAGATGGGTTCCAAGAGATATAAGAGGACCCAAAACCAAGAACCCTGCAAGGAAAGGAGCAGAGGATCCCAAGGATTTTCTTGAGCGCATGTATTCGGAAGTAGAAGCCTTGAAGATGAAGGAAGCTCAAGAAGCTGAAATGAAAGCAAAGGAAGAAGCAGCCAAGCAACAAAGACAAGTAGAGGCTACTGAACAAGGTGAGTCACATCACGACCAGGGGGATGTGTCTCCAAAACCCACTTCACCCGCTACGGAGCAAGAACACCAACCAATGCCAAACCCAAAGCTAAAATCAATAGCATAACCCAATGAGGGTGAGGAAGCCAAGAAAAAAGAGCCTCAACAGCAGGAAGAGGCCAGATTTGAACAGCCAACAATAGCAGTTGAGGATCTTCTACAACAACCCAACCAAAAACAGTTGAGGAAATCGCAACGCCTCAAGGAGGAGAAGTAGAACCCCCTCCCCAATGTGAATCAGCAACCACAACACAACCCAAAGAGCCACAAACCAAAACAACTGAACCTCTAGACAGCCTTTGGTAGAGCTTGAAGAATGGCAAACAAATGAGAAGTCATCATGCAAGTCAATGAATATGCCAAGCAGATGCAATTGATGACACATAAGATGCGAACATCAGCACTTAGCCGCAGTGCTAAGCTAAGGAAATTGAACTCGTCATTGATGCTCTACAAGGAGAGCTAGATGACAGAATAAACATTATTTCAGATCTCCAAAGACAAATCAAAGAGCTGAAGGATGAAGCAAAACAACACCAGCTTGCCAAAGAGAAGCAGCATAAAGAAATGGAAGAGCTAGGAGAACTTCTAACTAAGTTATCCGATGCCTGCAAAAGCAAAGATCAACATCTGACAGAAGTAACCAATGAACTTTAACCACTACTTTTGTCAGTCCAAAAGATCCAAGTGCAACTTGATGTAGTAAATGCTTCTCTGCAGTACTCTAAGCAAAGGATCAATGATCAAGCATCCTTTTTAAGACAAATAAGAGAGAACCCTGCTGTCGCTTCAATCAAAGGTACAGATGAAGTCTATAAGACTTTGGAAAAGAGAAACAAGGATCTCAAGCTAGAGCTAAAGCTAGAACAATCACAGAGATGCAACCTTGCATTTGATGCGGGTCCAAAGAGAAGAGAAACTACTCAAAGAGATAGCTAATTTAAAGAGAGTCAATCACCTGCTGAGAGAGGGATAACCAGAACATCAAGAAGAAGCAAGAACATCTGAACAACCAACAGTTTCATTTTAACAACCAACAATCGACATACCCTTAGTCTCATTTGCTGAGATGAAAACGCAACCGTCAGAAGGGTTAGCAGGCGAGTCGGAGTAGGACTTTCAAGTACCAATCACTGAAGCTGAGCAAGTGCCCATGGTCCATCTTTCTAAAGCTAAGGAGGATGCACTAAAAGAGCAGATTACCCAGGAAATAGATGCTGAATGGAAATCTGCAATGGATTGGGAGTTGATAATTCTCCACTTGATAAATGTAACTCAACTCACTCCCAACCAAATCAATGCTCAGTGGCATCAACAATCATTGCCATACCCATTGATAAAAGTGGAGCTACTACAAATAAAGGAAAGACTATACAAAGATATGCAGGTAGAAGGCTTAGAGGATATCCACCCCAAGTGGAGAAAGAGCTGGTTGAACAAGAATTCAATAAATCTAATTCTGTTCACAAGAGCACCTGTAGCCCTCCAGAAAGATCCTACATTCTATCCTGTATCAAGAGTAAGGACATGTCAGGCATACGAAGCACTGAAAAAGAAGAGGCCTACGTGGCTGAATTGCCCACGCTACCAGCTCCAGAGCACGGAACACCAATGGAAGAGTACATGGGGAAAACCCTAACGGGCACCATGAGTTTCTTCAAGAGCCTCCCTGACCTCTCATGTGCCATGCTATATAAGATTTGTAGAATGATTCTTACTTACATTCAAGCTTTTCACAAGCTTGAGCAAGCTGAAGCACCATGGATGTCTTTCCTTGAAGGCAATAAAGGTCTCTGTTATGACTTAAGTGGACAGTCTGCAGAAGAAGTCCTTTATGGCTTCTACACCCGATGCATGTTTTTACCCTCTAGCAATATGTTGGCATTTGAGGAAGCATTCTATACAAGTTTTTTCATTTGGAAAACGAAGATATTTGGGCCAGTGATAAGTAACATTACATCTAGATTTGTTGGCTATTCAGCCATTGAACTTAAAAACAGAGTCACCATGCAGTTCTTGCAAGTTTCTGACAAAGAAAGAAGATTCAGATATGACAAAGCACTACATGCGCTTAAAGACCGCCTCGCCAGCCGTCAACCCAAAGACTACTTCAGTCCAGGACGCTGTGTCAAGGGGAGACACAGTCGAGGAGGGGGGAGGGATGTTAGCAACAAGCTAACTTGGATAACATTTTGCGGAGATTTTATTGTAAAAAAACTTATTATTTTGATAAATTGGGAATGTTGTAACTCCTACTTTCCAGATAAACAGTGTAATTGATGAGCCGGGGCTACTAGCTTCCATATTGTATCAACCTGTCTTTAGTTAGAGCTCTTAGATTATTAGTTTTGACCACGAAAACCTTGGCTAAGGTATAAAAGCCAATTTTTGTAAGTATTTTATAATTTTTGGATAAAAGAAACACAATGTGAGCTAACGATGCTCACTTCTCTCCTTCTCGTGCTTCCTACTTCTTTCCCGGTTGTCACATTGCAGTGCCGTCTGTTGCGTTGCAACCGTAGGTAAGAGCTCTATGCATTGATGTAAGCATTTCATGGTAATCCATAGCTTTTGGTCTCACTGATATGTGGCCTAATTTCATCATAAGTAGGAATTTAAGCTTCAAAATCATAAAATAAGTATAGGCGGGGTATTGGGGCATCATTGCTAAGCATTAAGATGCATTCTGGGTCGAAAATGACTAGGTAAAAAACTCACCGCGCTCATGATTTTTTCACTTGACCTAAAGTGAGATTTGAGACCATAAGCACGTGTGCTTAGGTCTTATAAACATGTCCTAGAAGTTTTGTAACATTTGGATGTCATTTGATGCTATAACGGTTGTGATTTGTTTGTCGATTATCGTTAGCTTTTGGTGATTTCTGTCATTTGAGTATAGCTTGAGATAGATGCGATTTATTTGTTGTTTTCTAAGAGATTGACAACCTCTTGTAGCCTCTATGCACTGGTTGAGTCAGCTTCATCCCATGGAGCCTTTAACTCAAAAATTGGACTTACTAGAAGGATTGGAAGATGATTAGGAGAAGTTAAAGTCATTTCAGTTTTGGTACAGGTAGGGCATACAGAAGAAGAAGCCCTCAGGTGTGTGCATACTCCAGAGATGATGGATTCCATTAAGAAGGTGGAAATTCCCGTCTCTAACCGTGATTTGAAAGTACAAACACCAAGTTGGGTAAGCTGTTTTCTTTGTCTAAAAAGAGAAAGTTGGGCACTAAAGTGTTGAATGTGGAAAAACAATTAGATTTTGAGGGTCCAAATGTTGAGGGAACTCAAGGAAGTGTGAATATTGAAGATTCAGGTATGGCTGTCAAAATGTTAGCAAAGGTCCAATTTTTTTAAAGCAAGGAGCAAATGCAGTTGCAGAATCAGATGCAGTCAGTGGCATAAACAATTATAGTAGCACAAGTGCTGTTGCAAGAACAAATTGAAGTGGAGCAAAGTCTGAAGATGGAGATGGAGGAATTGAAAAGTAGACATATAGATGAAGTGCAAGAACTTTTAATGCAGCATCAGAGTGAGGTAGCTAGGGTTAAAATGTCTTTGGAAATGTTTAATGAGTGGAATCATATTTTGGAGGAGAAAGTAAAGTATGACCTAAAGCAATTGGCTTGCAAGAATACAAAATTGCAAGTTCAGAATTATATGCTTGATCAGAGGTTAAAGACTTTGTTGGATTTGGAGAGGCAAGTATTGGGATAGGAGGAATTGGATGTTAATGGGGTACATGTTTAGGTGCTCAGGCAGCATATGGTGGATAACATACATGAAGCATGGAAATATATGAGGGAAAGACTATTTGCTGTGCTCAAGCATCCCTGTCAGTTGGTTAAAATAGGTTTTTCCAGTGATTATGAAGCTAATCTGCTGGTGGAGGTTGACCAATTGAAGAAGGAGAGGGAGTATTGGATAAAACAACTTAGGAGCATAAAGCAAAGAAGATGGTGAGGAAATGGTAGAGGAGGAAAAACAAGGTCCAAATCAGATGCAACATTTTTGAGAGCATGGAGAGTCTTCAAAGAGACCAGTCCTTGCAGGAGAAGGGGAAGTAGTAGGTTGGAAAAGAGCTGGGTGTAGAGGTAGCTGTTCAGGTATCTGAGACAATTGTGACTGAGCCTAAAATACTGGTTGCTGTTGACTTTGAATTACCAATTGTTCATCCCATTGCTGATTGTGAAGTCTTTGTTGCTATTTCTAAGCTGGAAAGAAATGAATTCAAGGTCTATGTCAGCTCAAGGAGATGTTGACTAAGCAAGAATATGTAGTTTAGTTATTAGACCAATTTTTGGCTTTAGTCTGTACTTTTTGATCAAGGGATATGTGAATCCAGTTGGAGTTTTGTGAAATCCACCACTAGGACATGCCAGGTGTTGAACTGAGTATTGCTTGGTCAAAATATTTCTAGGTTGGATTTTGCTAAGTTGGATGTTGTTAACCCTGATGTTTATGCCATGAACATTGTTGTTGGGTAGTTATAACTATTGGTAGTCTGGTGTTCTGGGGTTGACTAGTTGATACAATGAGGCAAGTTCAGCTAGGTTCATGACTATGTCCGATCTTGTCTTGGTGTACTATTCTTGCTCATCTTGAAGTTATCTCTCTGTCATTTTTGCTGAGTCTGATGTGATGTGTGTGTTGTCCCACTGTGTGAAATGATGTTTGAGAGAGAGTTGACCATGTGTTGCCAACAAAGACAATGACATCACTTTGCCTTAAAAATAAGCATTGTCCTACTCTAAATAAAAAAATGATTGATCTCTATTTATGCAAGCATAAAATAGGGAATCATCATGAGGAATGTAGCAACCGGCTACAAAAATGGGTGCTCTTTTTGGCGTCTCAATTTTCAGCCATGCATAAAGTTTATGGTTTTCATCTTTTACAAATGTAATGAAATATGGCTAATAACATGAATTGTAGCGGAATTAAAGTAACAATAGTGAGCATTTCCTTAAGAGTATTCTTAACGAACATAAGGAGAGTACTTGATTGAAGGTAGAAAAACAAATATTATACCTAGTTAGCGTGGCTTGAACAATACTCGTAAAAGAGAGAGAGAATTAGAGAAATTGACAACAATTGAGGACTGGATTTACTTGGAGCCAGTCCCCTCTTCAAACGGATTTTGTATTAAAGATTCTCCCTTGAAGAGAGACTTGGTATGATACATGATTTGTGTTCCTTGAGACCTTGTTGATTCCATGAAGATGGTAAGCTTCATGCACCAATATTATGCCTGTAACTAACTCGCAAAAACATTAACTTGTCCCCGGCCTCAATCCCAAGACCTCAAACACCTTAAAAAGTGGAGAGAGCTAGCACGAAATGAGAAAGATGAAGAGAAGGAGATGTATTCCTATGAGAAAGAAGTAGTCTCCTCACATATAATCACTCGTAGAGCATATCTTAGTATAGTGATAATGAAGATGGAGAGTTGATAAGCGTTTCGTTGAGCAAAACTCTTGGTTGGATTTGCATTCCATAGCCAAGGGGTGTTGGTGTAGGCTCTCCACTTCTCAAGCTTGGAGAATGAGATGACTTGTGTGCACAACACACAATGGGGGAGAGTGTGTGTGTGGCTTGTGGAGTATATGAGAGAGAGAGAGAGAGAATTCAATTTTGCTACTTTACTCTTGCTACAAGCCTATTGGCTAGACAATGAATGGCTCTAGTCATAACAAGCAAGGGGTGTAGCATGTGGACAAGTGTCCTCCTTTCCCCCTTTAAGAGAAAAATCTTAAGTATTTAATTGAATCTAAATTCTCATTAGGCCTTCCTATAGGTCATCCGGAACATTATGAGGGCAATATTGCTAGGGGCCTAACATGTGGCCTTAATTCTTCTTGAGTCTTGGCCTTGTCTTGAATGTGTGTGAGTGTTCTCTCTCATGCCGCTACCTTTAGGACTCATCTTTGACTTGAACACCTCAAGCACCTTAGTCATTAGGCATGACAAGCACCTCAAGCACCTTAGTCATCAAGCATGCCAAGCATGACAAGTACCTTAGTCATTAAGAATGACAATCACTTCAAGCACCTTAGTCATTAAGCATGACAAGCACCTCAAGCACCTTAGTCATTAAGCACGACAAGCACCTCAAATATGCCTAGCTTGCCTAAGGTCTAAAGTACCTAAAGGTCCTAGGTCTAAGGACTTTTAACACTAACATTTGGAGGTCTTTAATGAAGCTAACCCTAAGGTCTTTTAAGCTCCATTATCTGCTCATTTCTCTTTGGTAAACCATCTCCTTTTTGGACCCTCAATGAAATGTAACTTTCTCTCCCTTTGGTCCCATGTTGAGATAAGTCTAAAAGCACATATCTATATTCTAACTCTTGTTCCAATTCATTTTCCAAAATTAAATGATCAGTTCAACATGAGAAAATCATTTGGGATAGGTAGATATTAGATTTTATGACCACAATTGATCAAATCCTTTCTTAATCATACATGCTACCCCTCCTTGTCTTCTTCATTGCTTACAATTCTCCGACTACATCAATGACTCCTCCAACCGATTGGATAGGGGAAAAGGGGAACACACCCGAAAGCCGAACAATATGTCTCTCTATAGCCCAGGATAATCATTACACCCCAATCCACTAGAGTTCACCTTCAAAACTCACACAACTGATATCACACCACACCGATCTTGTTTGTTACAACCATGCCACATTACACATTGTTCTCGCTTTCTCTCTCACACACACATAGGCCTGGGGAGGCACACACATCGCAGACATTGGCACCAGATGATTGGAACATAGCAAAGGTGAGAAGGGGAAAAAACAGCACCCAAATCGGCTATGGTTTGCATCAAATTTGATGAAAAGACCATTTACAAACACCTTGAGACTCTACTCCCATACGGCTTCTTCGGCACAATCACAATGAGCATAAGCAAAAAACTTTGCGCAATCACTCACACCGCCTCTGCGTGGCTCTCCTTGCTGAGGGCACAGAAAAAAACTCCTATTGGAACCTTTGTTGGCCCCAAACTGTTCTCTCAAATGCTCCAAGCTTGCCAAAGAACTACTTGCCGAGGGCTCCTCGTTGAGCTCCTCTTTTCCAAAAGCGAAAAAATCCCCCCCCCCCCGGAGGTGTGGGAACTGCCCCCCCTTTTTTAGCTCCCCTTGTCTATTATTGGCTTCCAAATTGCATGCAAAGGACCGCTATGCCCAACATTGCCTTGAACTCCAAGCTTCACATGTATCATCCCCTATGTGAGGCACCAACGGCACCGTCAGTGCCTTCACTTTAGCCTTCAAAAGTAATGCCCATGGAGGGTGTGTGAACGACCTCGGACTAGCCATGTCATGAGCACGTTTGACCAATGTCCTTATCGACCACTCACTGGCGTGTGCCACTCAGAGCCTCCAAAACCGGGAACTGCGCCACCTTGAACCACCATCATAGCCGTCAAACAACACCACAATAGCGCCACAAGTGGTACAAGCCATAGCTTATCCCACATGAGAGCTCCTTAGAGCTCTCTTTCCAATCAATACCCAGTGGGTGGGAGGGGCACTCTACCCTTTATTCGATGCCTTGCTCACCTCCAACACCATTTACAAGATTAAGGTAGAACCACGTGACGTTCACTGGTTCACTGGGCCTCCCAACCCCCCAAAAAATTCATGTATGCTATACGAACTCCTTCTTTTTATCACCTCTTTCAACCATTTTCAATCCACTGCTCCCCAACCCAATGGACAAGCTATAAGATGCCATGGAGACTCTCAATCTTGGGCTTCATCTCCGCACCAACTCCCTTGTATTTTGACTTTGACAGAACCTTCAATAAAAGTGGTGAAAAAAAATAAAAACTCATATGGAATCATCCGACACGCGACTGCCGCGACTTCACCCTACAATATCTTATTGATCTGATGCCCAAGTGACGAGCCGTAAATTCCCATATACAAAACCTCGCAAGGCTCCAAAAACCTGAGATGGAACACTGATCAAGGCAATCAAATTGGTACAGAACTGGCCCTCGATGAAACTTCATCTGGCAATATCTTGACATTCAAGACTCCAAATGACGATCTAAAAATACCAACGGGCTCCATAATTTGAGCTCTACACACCCGTAGCCCCAAAGTGGCTCTAAAAGCCTGGCATCACCTGCCTTGTCCATCTCCGATTTGCAATGCACTCCACTTTCAAGGATTAATATCTTGCATTTTTTACCTCTTCAAGCTCTACATCCCCAAGAAAAAAATCATCACCTTGAACCCTCTTCACCTGCCACCCTGTCAAGTCCATCATGGAGCCCTTCTAGCCTAAAAGACCACATAAAGCATACATCTCTGCTGCCACTTGCCTACCGAGGCTCTTCGCGTCTGCTCTAGCACTCTGGCATGCACCTGTCAACATACATACCTCTCCTTATGCAACCTGCTAGGGTTGACACACTTTGGATGCACCATCACTGCCCAACCCCCTTGTTGAACATTTATATTCAACCAAAAAACTACTTTAATCTTCTACAAATTGCAAAAACTTGGCAAACTCTTATCGGAAAAAAAAAACCCACTACTATGTGTACAAGGCTTTACTGTTGCCTACTGCTACCAAACCTCAAGTGGGTTGCCCGACCCCCTGCATCATAGAATATCCTCCATCTAGATGAAAAAACCAGCCACTTGCTGCACCACACAAATAACCATCACCACCTCTTGGGTCAAATAGAACAATCTGGTTCTCACCCTGCACCTTCAATAGCTTACCTTCAACGCATGAGACAATTGACCCTGACCCTCCCTCCCAACCATATAACATGAGGCTTTCCATATAGGAAACCTCCTCTAGATAACATTGTGGTTGATCCAAGCACTCCTCCACTTGTAGAGGGGCTGACCCTCGCATCACCTGTATCCTGGTCAAAGCTCTATCCACAAACACTTGCATACCTTCATCCATGGCATCCTCGGCATCATCAAAGATCCAAGTAGACTCACTTTCACAACATACCTATTCCAAAACACCTATATCCATAGCATCATCATGTCAATCCATAGGCACCTCCAGCTAGTCCTCTTTTTGGTTGGCATCCAACACATCATGAGCATAAAAAGTGCGCCCAATCCACTTGATTTCTGCTTCATCATCATCCTCTTGCCGATTTGGTAGGCCAACTTGGCTATCCATAAGTGCAACCTTGCGATCCACTCCATAGCTTCAAACCATGTGCACCACAATAACACTTGCCACAACAATTCCCATGAGCATAGTCACCAACATAGCACTGCATGCACTTTCTGACAGCATATCATCTTTCTTTTACTTTGGCACTTCAACGTGCTCTTCTTGAATATTTGCAATCACCATATCATTAGACATGTAATAAGGCAGCTTTACCTTTACCAGCACAAGATTATTTGACTCGGTCTCCTTGCCATAGGATGTAGACTCATCCGTCTATCTTCCTCACTCATTTTCTAGAAGCTCAAGCTTGTATCTTCATCCTGGAACATGTACTCTTCAAACTAGAAACCTCTAAGGAGCATAATTGACCATAGGCCTTACCTCAACAAATTTTCCACTTTGAACAACCGGCAACACCTTTGGCTGAACCACAAAACACTCCACTACCACCGTAACATGCATATAATTTGCAAGCTGCAACAAATCCAACTCCAACTTCTATTTCACTCTTTTGCTCTTCACTTTGGCAAGATAGATTGTATCATCATAGTTATCATCAATCGTACTCCAACCTTTCTCTGATATTTGGATGCAGGCACTCAAGAAACTTCAACAACTTCAAGTTTTAGTTGCCTTTGATCCTCGTAGCAACTTCTATCTGCTTCCAACAGTCTTCAAATTGATGAAGAAAAACTAAAAAATCCTTCCTTACATCTTGGCGTACCGCCTTTAGCTTTGCACCAGCCTCCTCTAAAGTAACCACCTTTAGAATCTGCTTTAAAAATTGATGTTGAAGCTCTTGCCATGAACTCAATCATCACTCTTTAGATCATCAGACCATATCTTTGCACATCCGTGCATCAACAGCAACATCACCTCAACTTCTCTGCATCTGTCAACATATCATCGATAGCATCCATAATTCAAGATCAGCTAACCAATCCTTAGGATCTTCAACACCTATAAATATGGGACTTTGGATCTATCATCTTTGTTATCTTCAAAATTTTCTTTCAACTTTAAATTGGAGCATCAATGCGCTCCTATGTGGGGGCACCAAAAGATGGATAGGGGGAAAGGGGATCACATCTAAAACCCAAAAGATATGCCTCTCTATAGCCCACGATAATCAATGCACCCCAATCCGCTAGAGTTCACCTTCAAAACTCACACAACTGACAACACATCACATCAATTTTGCCTGTTTACAACATTGCCATAACACACATCGTTCTCTCTTTCTCTCTCTCACACACATAGGCCCGGGGAGACCTACACACCTCAAACACTGGCACCAGATGATTGGAATAGAGCAAAGATGAGAAGGGGGAAAAGGGGAAGAAATAGCATCGGGTGAAAGCATGACTGGGTGGTACACTTTTTTGGGTTGATTACTAGTTTTGAATAGGTGCACTATTAGACATGGCATGTGGTAAAATTTTTGCAAATTAATTCTAAATTTGGTGCCAAACAGCTTTTTAGATTCTCCTCTTCAAGAGCTATCCAATGATATATCACACGCCTTGGCTCTTCTATCTTTGTCAAACATATTACAGCTATTAATTTGCCAAATAGTGATGTCCTGGACACAGCTTTGGTGTCCACCCAGTCATGATTTCACCCCACCAAAATCGGCTATGGTTTGCTTCAATTTTGATGAAAAGGCCATTTACAAACACCTTGAGACTCTACTCTTATGTGGCTTTGTCGGCACAATCATGACAAGCACAAGGAAAAAACTCTGGGCAATCACTGACACCACCTCCACAAGGATCTCCTTGCCGAGGACACAAAAAAAACCTCTCGTTGGCACCTTTGCTCTGGTGCCAAACTACTCCCTCAAATGCTCCTCCGAGCTTGCCAAAGAACTGCTTACCGAGGGCTGCTTGTTGAGCTCCTCCTTTTCCCAAAATGAAGCCACCCGAAAGCAAAAAACTTTTGCCCCCCTAGAGGCGTGGGCACTGCCCCCTTTTTTAACTCCCCTAGACTATTCTTGGCTTCCAAATTGCATGCAAAGGACCTCTATGCCCAACACTGCCTTGACCTCCAAGCTTCACATGTATCATTCCCTACGTGAGGCACCGATGGTGCCGTCGGTGCTCTCACTTTAGCCTTCAAAAGTAATGCCCATGGAGGACACGTGAACGACCTCGGTCTGACCATGTCACCAACATGTTTGACCAATGTCGAT